>NC_069500.1:615306878-615929022 GCF_027579735.1 Bombina bombina | reverse complement strand
AATCCCATCCTGTGCGGAGCATCCTCTTCATATGGTCATCGAAATTGAATGCAAGGTAGCCGTTTCAAAACAGCCAATAGGATAAGAGCTTCTCAGCTAAAAGAGCTGTTTAACTTAGGGCAATGCCCTTCAAAAGGCCCTTTTAAGGTATATTGGTAGTTTATTGTAGGCTAGGGGGTGTTTTTATTTTGGGGGGGCATTTTTATTTTTATAGGGCTATTAGATTAGGTGTCATTGTTTTTATTTTTGTTAATTTTGTTTATTATTTTTTGTAAGCTTAGTGTTTTTTATTTTTCGTAATTTAGTGTTTATTATTTTTTGTAATTTTTTATTTTTTTTATTTTTTTCATAGTGTTAGGTTTTTTAAATTTGTGATTTAGATTTTTTAATTGGTAATTTTTTTTATTTTATTAGAATAGTTATGATAGGTTAATTTATAGTTTAATGTTAGGTTTATTTTTATTTCACAGGTAAGTTTTTATTTCTTTAAATATAGTTATATTGTAATTTTAATTTAAAGTTAGGGTGGTGTTAGGTTTAGGGGTTAAAAGGTTTATTTAGTGGTGGTGATGTGGGAGGCCAGGGGTTTAGAGGATAATAACTTTATTATTGTGGCGGCGATGTCGGGGAGTGATGGATTAGGGGTTAACACCTTTTATTATTGTCGGGGATGTCAGGGAGTGGCGGAATAGAGGTTAATAGCCTTTATTATTGTTGGTGATGTCAGGAGCGGCAGATTAGGGGTTAATAATTTTATTTAGGTGTCTGCAATGTCGGGGAGCGGCAAATTAGGGGTGTCTAGACTCAGGGTTAATGTTAGGGTGTTAGGTTTAAATGTAACTTTTTTTCCCCGTAGACATCAATGGGGTTGCGTTAAGGAGATTTTTCATTCCACACTTTAGGTGTTAGTTTTTTCTCTAACACTCTCTCCCCATTGATGTCTACGGGGGAAAGCGTGCACAAGCACGTCAAATCAGCCCTTGGATTTTGTGCGGTATGGAGCTTAACGCCACCATATTGCACGCACAAGGAGGCTTTTCAGTAACTCGTAATGGCAGCGCTATGGAGAGTGAAATAACGCAACTTTTTTGGCATTAGTTTTGCACCCTGCTTAGCGCAAAACTCGTAATCTAGGTGATTGTTAATGAAGTTATAGAACAGAGCAAAGATTTAGGGGATTTGGTGTCAATTTATTTGGTACATGCATTGAGTATGGTTTATGTAGATCTTAGTTCTATCCACATATTAAAATAAATATTGAGTAGAGTCAAGATGACTAAAAAACATCATTTTAAATGCACATGCACAAAGGTATCTTTCTATACATTTCAGGGTCACTCCTTCCCCATTGTATTAATAAATAAATATAACAATATGCATCTTACTTTGAAATTATAGTATTGAAGCCTCCATTTGCCCTGGTCATTAGGATTTACTCGTGCTTGTCTGTATACAAATAACTGTAACAATAATTTGGGATGAACTTTCAAATGTTTGCATGCATGTATATGATCCTTAGTTGTAATTCCGTTATAAAGGTGCCTGCCACTACACTTGCCAACTAGCCAAGTTCAACTGACACCAAGATGAATTTTGAAAGTATTAATACTTAAAAGGGGTAGTGTTGGATTTAAAGTCTTGAAAATTTTGATTAAACACAATTGTCAATGTGTATTGTGTATTATTTTTATCACTATAGAAATGAAAAATAAAGCTATGACATGCAGTAAAACAACAAAAATGTTAAACATATATAGATATATATTTCTATATATGCTTTTTATTAAATAAAAATAGTCTGAATTTAAGACCATTTAAAATGAGGCCCAATGACTAATGCTCTATCAAATATTATTTAGGAAGTGAAATCATTTTTCATACAAATGCATTTTCCTGACAAATAACCTTCTGTAATTACAGTATTTTTTGTTACATTTAGTCTTTTCCCACTAGACATAACCATTACCTACTCTTGCTGTTTACTTAAGATTTCCCCCAGAGAGCATTAGTGCCACTTTCCTGACAACTTTTACTTAAGGTCATAGCCCCACTTAGTGTGATTTGTTGGACCTGCAATGGAGCAAAAACATTAACCCTTTATATAGTAAATATATTTAACCTCTCCCTTGGCCAACTGAGGGTGATGCTATGTTGTTTTTGTATAAGACGATAAACAGCCTTTACCATATACTAGTTCCTATAGAGGATGAAAAATAAAAAAATTACTTCTGAAAATGCTGTTGTCTTGAACTAATTGCTGCATTCCGTATTGATTGTAAAGAGGATTGTTTACCTTAGCAATTAGCATTTTTTTAAAAGAGCTCATGTATATGATCCTTATATGTATACATAAAGACAGTGTGGAAAGGAAACAGAGGTGCCACAATGCCCTAGTACCACAAAAACAAAGGGTGATGCACCCAATGGTGCTGTTGGGGCAAGTTGAAACTTCAAAGTAGTCCAGCTCACTATGTTCAACCGACTGTGATCCAAGGCCAAAGCTTCTTAGAAAATTCCCGAATACCTATGTAGGGATGAAGAGCAAAAAAACATAGCCCAGTACAGCATATACAGGGACAAATAGGTATGGAGTAATTACAGTTACAAAAAGGGAAGCACCTCCAGGTGCAATATGGGCAAACTTGGGCTTCACAGCCACCAAGTTGACTGATCTCCACAGCAGAAGACTGGATGTGCTCCAATATCCCCAAAAAAGATGTAACAAAGTCCACTGCAGCAGCAAGTGTACATAAAAACAGTATCTTTACTAAAACAAGCGTCACGTTTCTCAGCCTCTGTAGGGCTGTTTCCTCAGGCTATTTATCATTCGGTTCGACACAGTGAGCTGGACTACTGTGAAGTTCCAGCAGCACCATTGGGTGCATCACGCTTCTGAGTACATTTCTTGCATCATTCATATTACCCTTTGTTTTGGTGTTACTAGGCCATTGTGGCGCCTTTACAGATCATCATTCACGAGGATTTGACCATCCTTTGACAGAGAGCTGCCTCGTTTTGGATGTTATGGACTTTTTGTATGTTTTGTATTTGTTTTATTGATATATGTTACACTATTAGGTAGGAAGCGCCCACCTATGGGATTATTTGTGCTTTAGTGCATTTATCTAATTTATATTTACATAAGGACAGTGACTTTCAAGCAAGGTGTTAGGACATAGTTGTCGATTCCAATCTCATACACACACACACACATAATATTTACAAGAGATTTTATCTCCATTTTCCCAGAATGGCACTCAGAAATACTGATAATGAATGCGAATCACTGAAATACTAAATGGGTTAAAGGGCCCATGCCTGTGTTTGGCAAACTGATAGAGCAGCCTTTATAATAAGTGTTAAACAATATGAATGCCATTTGTATATGAGCATGATAGGTATACTGGGTATATTTGTTCAATTATGTTTTTTACACTTTTACAATATGAATGCCATTTGTATATGAGCATGATGGGTATACTGGGTATATTTGTTCAATTATGTTTTTTACACTTTTATGTTTATTTATTTACTTTAATTCACTGTTTATTCATTAAGAAAACCTTGTTTTGGCAACAGTGTGGGATATTAACTTCCATAAAATGTTCACTCAGCTAAGTGATGAGATTAAAAATATTGCCAAAAGTTCCAAACCTCGCTGTACAGAGCAATGGTATGCCTTTGCTGAATATCTATTACAATAAGAAGATAGGAACGTGAAGTTCTAGATTCTGTAACTCCTGTGTCTTCAAAACACGAATTTTGGAAGCTCTGTTTAATGTAAAAACCCGTGCAACTGATCTAGGTTACAAATAAACAGAATGGAATGAAAACTGGTAAATCCTGATCACAAAGATGCTGATGGAAATCAAATTTAAGATGAAATTACTGCAACTTAGAATCACGAAAATGAAAGTATGAAATAAAAAGAAAGATTAAAAGAACAGGTTTGCTAAATGCCATTTCTAGATGTCTCTTCCATGATTTCCATTTTCTCGCAATTTCCTGCAGCTCTTGTTTGGTGTAGGAGATATCCTGTATCTGTCTATTAAATACACATAAATATGTAAATGTCTGTCCCACCAACTAGTGAGGGACTATACAATAGTGCTGAATATCTGTTTAATAAAGCTAGACCATATATTAATATATGATCTAAAATAGTGTCTGTTACCATTTCAGAGTGTATTGCACATGCACAACATAATAGAATTATTTCAAATTATCTTTGAATACTGTCAAACATGTGGTAAAGGATAGTTTTGCTAGTCCATGTTGTTGCCAAAATAAAGTCCAAAACCTGTAGTTGGGAGGATTGTGAGTACCAAGCCATTGTTGTCCCTGCATTATATGGGGGATTTTCCGGCTATCTACTGTGGTCCGATCTTAAATTTTCCCAATACAGAAATAATTATATTGCATGGATTGTAATCGCTCAGACTTTGAAAAACTCAGATCAGGAGCTGAAAGACCAACCAATAAACATAACCTAGAAGATTGGAATCTACCCCAAAATAGGTTATTACACTCTGCTGCTGGGGGTGCCACATGAATTTGCACTGAAATATCCTCTCCTTATACGTGTAAAATCTCAACCTTCATTTTGAGTAATATTGACCTTATGTGTTTTGTAATCCACACTAAAACAACATGTTAATAAAACCCTCTGCATTTCACAGACAAATATAAAATAAATCATGGCATCACACAAATTTCAAAAGTAAACACGAGTGTCAAGCAACTAAAAAGGTTGTTAAAACCACTTTAAACAAGCTTTTTACAAATTAATTGAATTAACATACTGTGATCCTCTGTGCAAGGAAGACACATGCTAAGGCCTCTATTTTGCTTTTCTAGAATCTTGAATAGACCTAAAAATCTAATTTGATATGTACAGAAGTGTGTTTCAAATTTGATCAGATGCCTTTGCTTAAATTAACCTGCATGTGCATATATCCTATCAAGCTCAAATAATGACGTGTGCCTTTAATTCTTTGCTTAGCATCTTGAATCCAGTATTGAGGTTTCAGCCAATATGGACAGCATGTTTCTCTAGTGAACACAATCCCAAATTGATTCGACTGCTAAAAGGCCTCTGTTTTGAATTTGTTTTCAATTGAAAACCTTCCTGTTTTCATTTGTTAAGTTGTTGTTGAAATCTAAACAGGGAATCCAAGTCGAAACTGACAAATACAATGGCAATTCCACACCTTTAAACTTTACATTATACATGTTTTGAATGAATCCCTTTGTCTAAGGTAAATACTCATACTCATTTGAAAGTGGAAAATGAACCTTTTGTAATCAGAAGCCATTATGATTTGTATATGTTTATGATTATACATACAATTTTAATATTTGAAAAGTTTTTTTTTTATTTTCTTCAATAATAATTGATTGAGAAAATGCATTTTTTTTATTTGGCAGCATATTCGTCTGAAATCAAATAATTTTCCACAAGAAAAAAGTGGCTGCAAATTATATCATCTTCTGTAATGGGATTTTAACAGATCTTACATTATAAATCATGAAACTGCTGTTAAAATTTAGTCAAACATTATAAGCCTCACTGTACACAATGAGATTTGTCTTTTCTGAATTTACTTAACAAAATGGCAGAATCCAGATATCATAAATCGTAATTATTCAAAATTAAAATATATAATATAATTAAAAAAATTGTGTAAAAGTTATCCACCGCCAGCAAATAAGACAGGCAAGGGAAAAGGTTATATCCCATTTACAACAACATTGGTTATAGAAAACACATTATATAATAATGCAAATTATTTTTTTATTATCATATATATTTTAATTTTGAATAATTACAGAAGTGTGAGTATACAATAAAAATAAACACTTTAAGAATAGGTTTGCCAGGCACCATTTCTAAATGTTGAAGTCTTGATTTATGTTAAATCTCGTTTCATACAGATCTTGTTCAGTCTGTGTGACCAATTTAAAATGTATTGCACATGCACTAAACAATAGAATTATTCCAAGTCATCTTGAAATACAAATGTTGAAAAGGTAATTTTCCCACAAAATCCCTTTAGGAGTCAAATTTACATAAAAAATTGTCCACAAAAACCTATTAAAAAGTATTGAGAATAACCAACTTAGCACTACATTGGAAAGACTATGTAGCACCAATATCAGACCCAAAAAATCCATCTCGCAACTATATTTGGCAATACAAAATTCAAAGGGCGAACTAAGTCGCCTGTCATGCTTAGATGGGAAACAGACACAAACATAACATTAGAAATGCAAGAGTGGCATGATTTATTTTATTCTTCTTGTAAGGGATTAATTAGTGCTGATTTAAGAGAAAAAAGCTTCAAGACCATCTTTCGGTGGTACTTAACTCCAATCAAAACATCACATTACATGGAAGGTAGAAACAGAAACTGTTATAGGGGGTGCAAATCAGTTGGCACTTATATACATATGTGGTGGGAAAGCCCCTGAGTAACCCACATCTAGACCAATCTATCGACTTATCTTAGCACACTCTTAGAAGAACAAATATTGCTAACCATATCTCAGGGGCTATTAAATGCTCAATTTCCGAACTTCAATAAGCATATTAACACTTTCATCAGAATACTTTGCACGGTCACAAGGGTGGGTATTGCTAGATATTGGAAAGAGGGTGTACCGACATGGCAGGAGATATTGGAAAGATTTAAAATGACATACTCTTTACATGAAACAGCGGCAATGATATTAGGAACAGTGGACGTATTCCACAAAGTCTGGTTTTATTGGATAACGCAACCAACTTAATTTATTTAACTCAATTCTACATAGAGGGAAAGGAATATGAACTAAACAGGGAACAGGAAGATGAATGGGGGTTTACTCAAGCTTAGTAAGGGGTTGGACTGTTTACCAGAGTAGATCATTCAACGACTGTTCTCCTTCCTCATTAATGGGGGAAAATAAGAAGTATTAATAAGAGATGGTAACGATTATTCAATCCTAAGTGACCAAATGTTATCTTTGTTTAGTTGCTTTTATTATATAGTAATAGGAAAATTATATATACGACAATTGTCTTCTATAAGAAATATATCAGGTATGATATACTAGTTTTAAGAACAGGGTTATCCCTAGGCTGACCATATTGCCGCTTTAAGAAGGAACACATATGAAAAATACATATGTGAGGGTTCTTATACATAACCATTTCTTTAAACAGCCCTGAAAACAGCCCTGACATATGTATTTTTCATATGTGTCCCTTTTTAAAGCGGCAATATGGTCAGCCTAGTTATCTCCAAAATGTAATTCACTGTGTAACGAAAATTCACAAGAAAGAAATAAGAATTTGAGAAGTCGATTACAGAAATCATTATGTTCAAGTATCTGATGAGCCGATAATGTAACCAACTGTATAAGGCATGTATTATATTTAACAATGTTATTTCAATAAAAAACATTTTATTATAAAAAGTATTGAGAAATTGCGTTGTGATGGCCTTGAACAGGACAGTCCTATGTTGAGTTTAGGGCATGTTCTCTGCGAGTCATAACACATTGAAACCCCACAATAAGGGTTGTATATACTGTATGTCATTGCTTCTTAAGCTTATTTCTTTCTTGGCCTCTCACAATGTACTAATTCTACCACTCACCAAGATGGTCACTCACTTTATCTTATTGAACGTCAGATGCCAATGTTTTTTCTCACACATCACCAACTCCCCAATTCCTCTTTCTTATCACCATCCCCTAAATTGCTGCATATCAGACTTACTGCTTTGCCATCACATTCAACATTCAATATCTCTAAGATTCCATTTTTTCCCCCAACTCATCTCTCTCCTGTCCTGAGCAGTTTCTCTCATGATTGCACCACAAAACTTTTCACAGAGGCCCATACCACTATGTGAGGCCCATACCAAATGTAAGTGGCAGTGGAGGAAAACACTAACCTCGGCTGACTTTCTGCACTACTTCAGATGTATGCTGTACTTCTCTGTCATTAACCTCACTAAACAGAAGAACTTTTCAACTGTTGTATTAGCTCCTCTTCTTACTCCAAATGCCTATTTTCCACTTTAAATACCCTCCTCTGTGCATCTCTATGTCCCCCTACCAGCTCCATTTCAGCACAAGACTTTGCCAATCATATATAAAACAATTAGAAATTAAATAACTTCCCACCGACAATGCCCAGTCCTCACAAACAAGCCCACATACTCAGGTTCAGCCCCACCATCACCCACAAACACAAAGAACACCACTATGAACATGTGACAGAGGGTGATGTATCACTGATATAGTGTCCTCCCATTTTACTTCCATCCCATTGATCGTTTCCCCTTACAAAACAGCAAAGGCTCATTATCTTATTTCATTGGTACTATCTCTGAATATGTATATAGAGGAAAGGAAGCCTGTTGGTTAGGGGAGGCAGGTTGGTATTGAACAATAGGACATGGTGAAGGTATTAACAGGGTTGTTTATTGGTCAGTCTATACTTTTTCCTTGGCTCCATCTGCAGTAATACTTTTCATTGTCTTATTGAGTTTGAGTTTTCCTGTACTTTGTTACATTGTTATAAAACTAGATGTTGGCACTAAAACCCTCCAATAAATAATAATAATATTATTAATAATAAAACCCCCAGGAAGCCTTTTTTTGTCATGTTAATCCTTCCACAGACAGACCTACAATTTATTGCGTAGCAAATCATTATAGCCCACTCTGGCAAATAATGTGTTGTACTTTTCAAAATCTCAAGTTCCATCCTTGCAAGAAAATAGCACAAACTAAGGGCCAAATTCACTAAATGATGGATGTTAATAATTTAGTTAAAATGCAGCATTTTCCCCCATTTATCCTTTTTTGGCTTTGACATGTAAAATTTGTGCAGCCAAGTTGTAACCTGGCTTTATTTTATTACATAACTAAGAACTAACAGTAGATTTGGACACAGTCATCATTGCCATAGATTGCTGTATAATTAGAATCCCCAAGTGTTAATGTTAAAAACAGACAGCCATTTGGTTTCAGTATTTTCCAATCCATTCATTCATTCGTTAGATTCATCAGTGTGTTTCCCCTTTCAAATAAATGCTGGCTTTTGTTTGTGATGCTGGCAGCTTTAACACTAAGAGATGTCTGACCAATTCAATTGCAATGCTTTCCAGCTCATCTGTTATTTATTTCTCTATCTAACTCAGTCTGTATAATTGTTATTAGTTAAGGGTGGTGGATTTCTGCTTCATTATTTTGAGCTGTATATAATAATAATATTGCTTTCCATATTTAGATGAAGTATTTTGTATGTCTAATACACTCCATATAATTATAGTATATAGATAAAGTTGTATAATTTCTTCCTTTTCCTTGAAATAATTTAAATGTTTATAATATTCAAGAGCTGATATAAAACATAGGAGCCCTTCATATCAAAGCATAATAATATCCTTAGTACTTGATATATATATATATATATATATATATATATATAAAATCAGTATTAAAATATAGAACATATGGACATGGTAACACACTATTAACAAAATATGTTCTTAAAACCCAAGAATTAATAGTGTACCAATAAAACACAATAATGAGACTAGAAATGTTATGTAAGCAATCACTAAGCCATTCTCAGTGAAGCTACTGTGCATTGTCAGCTAAAATTGTTGGCCTGAAGAAAATGTCAGTTTTAAAGTGATACAAAAATACTTGACTTATATTAGAGGTATAGCTATCCAAATAACCAATTCTAAAGTCAGGGATTTTATATCATAAATCATTAGAACCTCTGTTTTATAATATTTAGCAAATAAACTATCAGTCATTAATTAGGGTAATTTACTTGAAGCGGTAATACATTTTTTTTTAATTTTAAATATGCCCCTAATTGAAATATATTTATACAAGACAATAGGCTTCTTTTATACGGCTACATATGTAGTTTTGGATCCCTTGTAGTGCAAGTCTGTAACTGCAAGTTAAGAAGTAGTCTACAATGACTAACAGGCCTTGCTCTCACGCTGTTGGCTGTTTAGGAGTGCTTGTGCAATGTTAAAAGCGGTGGTAGATACCACCGTCCAGGCTAAGAACACAGGTGGACAGGTTCCCTCATTAGAAACATTGTCCGGAACCATATTGTTAAATCGGTACCTATAGGTTTAAAAGTACAAAGTCAATTAAAAACTCATTTTTTTTATCCTTTTTTTTTAAGCAACAATGTATTGTCTAAAGATGCTTCAAAGTCTGTTAAAGGCAAGAAAACCATTGCAACCAGTCAAATTCCAGTATGAACTCAATATTGTCACTGAGTTTTGAAAAGTCTGAAAAGTCTCTTAAGTCTTAATCCATGCTAACTACTTTTATATTACAATTCCATGGGATTTAAAGAATTGGGATGGAATTAAAATGTGTTTTTATTCTGTTAGTTTTTCTACATTCAGCTTGTTTCAGTAAGTCTGAGCAATAGTATTGTTATATATATATATATATATATATATATATATATATATATATATATATTATATATATATATATATATATTCTCATGTCAGAGAAGTCCTTTGCTGATTTGCATGTGCTTTATCTCTTCTTATTTTTAGCCCTGAATAACTTTAATGCCTGTTAATCAGAGGTTTGGAAATGTTCTTTGGGATTTATGGTGTTTTGTTATGATAGTATCACTACAGGTGAAGGTTAACAAAGCTGTACACCTTGCTGTGTCAAAGTTGAATTCAAGGAAGTCCCACACATCAGTCATAATAGGATCATGATGTAGCAGGGCTTTGCTTGACAGATATCTGATTAGACTGTAGTTTTCCAGAATTCACTGCACCGTCCGTCATGTGATTAAAGCTGGATAGCAACAAAAAAATTTTTTTTTTTGGTAATTATAGTTTTATTTAAGTTAGTTTTGTTTACATTTAGTTTGTGTTTATTCCTTCATGTAAATAATAAATTGTCCAGCTTTAGTTAACAATTATAGCCCTGTAACGTAGTCACTAACACATGCCTCACAAATGTCCTGAAACTTGCGGTATTGCCATGGGTTAGGAGGTCTGCCTGCTATCCTTCCTGCAGTTTTCTCCATCCGTGCAGATGTCCCAGTTTCCAGGGACTGTCCCGCTCTGCCCTTGACACACCCTAACTCTGCCCAACCTTGCCCATGACCCACCCAATTCAGTCAGCAGAACACTGATGGCCCTTACACCTTGTCCATAAATCCCCTTCACTTCCCTGTCTTGGAAAACCACTAGGAAAAGTTGTGAGATATGCTAGCATTATATATACTGCTATATTGCATCTTTAGAACTGGTAAACGCCCCTGTATTGCTATTGTTCAGATTCTTCTTTAATAGCTTTTGGCCATTTTAAACATAGACACTGTGGGCTTATTCCATCAGTACATTTACCAATTTAACATAGCTTTTATTTTATTTATTTTTTACTTTGTTTGAAGTAAATTTTAAGCTGTTTTTGTTGTGACTGGATAGAGGAAAATTCTACAATTAAAATCTTGACAGAAATTCATAGAAAAACACATCTCAACTCAAACAATTCTCTTACAAAGTCCTTATACTCTGAAGCAGGCTATAATCAAACAGATCTGAAGCTAGTTAGTGATAATGGTTTCTAAAAGACATAAAAACAATATAAAATAAAGGCAGATGTACCATTAGGCCAACAAAGCAACTGCCTAGGGCCTCAAACTTTTAAGGGTCTCATCAAAAACCCCAATGTTTCAAATTGATGAATTGTCTTCTTCACATCAAAGGATTTCATGTAACAGATCTGCCTCGCCAGCTCCAGAGCCTATTCTGATGTAAAACATGCTTTTTATTCAGAAACTTAATGGTTTCCTAATACTAATAGATTAAAGAAAAATAAACCTCATTGGTGTTATGCAGTGAAGGCAGGGCCTGCATTTAAATAGTGCACATGTTTTTTTTTTTCTTTACAACTTTAGTCTCTTTAAAAAAGAACAATGTCTAGTTGACAATGGTAAAGAAAATATTGCGAACATAATAAATCACAGGGGCTTGTAAAGCAGAAATTACCAGTTACTGTGAAAGAAGAGTACATTGCAGTATATTATTTGGAATGATTTACTTCATGTGACAAAGTGTGCAATTATTTGAATTGTTTTCTCCATAAATTAGAGAATTGGTTCACAATATTTCACAGTGAGTAACACTTTACACCAATATATAAACCTTTCTAGAGCCAAGATTATTTGGAAAGCAATATTGTTTTGTTTTCATAAAAAAGAAAATAATTATTAACTAACAGCTAGATTACGAATTTTGCGTTATGGCTGGCTAGCTACTAACTTGCAAGTTATTTCCACCGCTCACCTTTAATAGCGCTGCTATTACAGGTTTGCAAAAAACCTGCGTTTGTGGGCAATATGGCAGCGTTGAGCTCCATACCGCACACAAATACCAGTGCTGCTTTGAGCTGGTTTGATGTGCTCGTGCACAATTTTCCCATAGACATCAATGGGGAGAGCCAGCTAAAAAAAAGCCTAACACCTGCAATGACGGAGCGTAAAGCTCCGTAACGCAGCCCCATTGATTCCTATGGGGAAAGAAAATTTATGTTTAAACACCCTGACATAAACCCCGAGTCTAAACACCCCTAATCTGCCACCCCCGACATCGCCAACACCTACATTACACTTATTAACCCCTAATCTGCTGTCCCCGACATCACCGACACCTATCTACACTTATTATTATTATTATTATTGCTGCCACCACTATACTAAAATTATTAACCCCTAAACCTCTGGCCTCCCACATCACTAACACTGAATAAATATATTAACCCCTAAACCTAAGTCTAACCCTAACCCTAGCACCACTAACTTTAATATAATTAAAATAAATCTAAATAAAAATTACTATTATTACCTAAATAATTCCTATTTAAAACTAAATACTTACCTGTAAAATAAACCCTAAACTAGCTACAATATAACTAATAGTTACATTGTAGCTATCTAAGGTTTTATTTTAATTTTACAGGTAAGTTTGTATTTATTTTAACTAGGTATACTAGTTAGTAAATAGTTATTAACTATTTACTAACTACCTAGCTAAAATAAATACAAAGTTACCTGTAAAATAAAACCTGACCTGTCTTACAGTAAAACCTACCATTACACTAAAATTAAATAAATAAAATAAAAAAAAAAACATTTATCTAAATTACAAAAAATAATAAACACTAAATTACACAAAATAAAAAAAGAAATTATTTATGGTGGTGGGTTTTACTGTTGGGGGGTTGTTTGTATTTTTTTTTTTTTACAGGTAAAAGAGCTGATTTCTTTGGGGCAATGCCCCGCAAAAGGCCCTTTTAAGGGCAATTGGCAGTTTAGTGTAGGCTAGGGTTTTTTATTTGGGGGGGGGGCTTTTTTATTTTGATAGTTGATATTTGATAATTTCTTTTTTATTTTGTGTAATTTAGTGTTTATTATTAATTTAGATAAATGTTTTTTTTTTAATTTAATTTATTTACTTTTAGTGTAATGGTAGGTTTTACTGTAAGACAGGTTAGGTTTTATTTTACAGGTAACTTTGTATTTATTTTAACTAGGTAGACTAGTTAGTAAATAGTTATTAACTATTTACTAACTACCTAGCTAAAATAAATACAAAGTTGCCTGTGAAATAAAAATAAAACCTAAGCTAGCTACAATATAACTATTAGTTATATTGTAGCTAGCTTAGGTTTTATTTTACAGGTAAGTATTTATTTAGTTTTAAATAGGAATAATTTAGGTATTAATTGTAATTTTTATTTGGAATTATTTTAAGTAGGTTAAAGTTAGTGGGTGTTAGGGTTAGGGTTACGTTAGGGTTAGACTTAGGGTTAGGTTTAGGGGTTAATAACTTTAGTATAGTGACAGCGACATTGGGGGCAGCAGATTAGGGGTTAATAAGTGTAGTTAGCTGGCGTCGATTTTGGGGCAGCAGATTAGGGGTTAATAACAGTAATGTAGGTTGCGGCGATGTTAGGGACAGCAGATTAGTGGTTAATAAGTGTATGTAGGTGGCGCCGACATTGGGGGCAGCAGATTAGGGGTTAATAATATTTAACTAGTGTTTGCGATGTGGGAGTACGGCAGTTTAGGGATTAATGTGTTTATTATAGTGGCCGCGATGTCCGAAGAGATTAGGGGTTAATACATTTATTTTAGTATTTGCGATGGGGGAGGGCCTCGGTTTAGAGGTTAATAGGTAGTTTATGGGTGTTAGTGTACTTTGTAACACTTTAGTTATTATGCTACAGCTTTGTAATGTAAAACCCATAATTACTGACTTTCAGATGACGGTAAAGATCTTGTAGTTATGGGCAGTACCGCTCACTTTTTGGCCGGACGGGCAAACTCGTAATACCGGCAATGTGGAAGTCCCATTGAAAAAGGACTTTTTGAAAGGTGCGGTATTTACATTGGGTGACGGCTAAAAAAGTGTGCGGTACAGCTGTACCTACAAGATTCATAATAGCAGCGGTAGGGAAAAAGCAGCGTTATACTCATAACGCTAAACTCGTGTTCTAGGCATAAATTAATAATGACTTTATATTAAATTAATGCCATTTGCCTATGTGACAAATCCTTCCTTGTAAGGTTACTATAAGTAATCATTCTATTATATAAAAACCCAACATTTAAATATTACTATTTCTCTTTGAGAACTAAAATAGAACATAGATAATGTCAAATTGCAGAGGAAAGTTTAAGTGAGATCTACTATAAGATATGTAATGTTCCCATAATTCTAATAACAAAGTATATTTGTCATTAGCATTGTTATCTAACAACCAGTCCATAGAGTAATATGGGAAATAAATCTACATGGAAAAGAAGGCAATGGGGAATCAGAGTGGATACGGAATGTATTCCAGATATATGGACTATGGAGACAAGAGTGGTGACCCTTAATACAGAGTGGACCTTCTGTTAGGATGTAACATAAAGGATAGTCAGTTTAATTTTATCATGCAAATAAAATAGTAGCAATTAATCTTAGAACATTTTTTTTATTTGTATTTTATTTTTTTATTTGCATTAAAAAGGTTGGGGTAAAGATGTTCAGTGACACAGGGACATGTTACAAAAAAAGTAGTTTTAGTTACTGTAATACATTTTAAAAAAATGTTTAGATTGATAAAGAACAAAATGGCTTGCGTTCCTTTTATTTAAATAGGTACAAGAAAAATTACATTTTCTACCACACATATTCCTCCAGTCTGTAAAATTGGGCTGTATCTCAAAAGCAGTCAGCAACACTTTATATAGAAGTCCATATTGTTCCTGCTTATAAAATGGTCAAGAACCACTAATCATAAGTCAGTCATATTAACCTGTTGCACACATACTTTCATTGCAAAATACCCTACACTTACCTAGATTACGAGTTTTGCGCTAAACAGGGTGCAAATCTAATGCCAAAAAATTGTGTTATTTCACTCTCCATAGCACTGCCATTAAGAGTTACTGAAAAGCCTCCTTGTGCATGCGATATGGTGGCATTAAGCTCCATACCGCACAAAATCCAATGGCTGCTTTGACGTGCTTGTCCACGCTTTGCCCCATAGACATCAATGGGGAGAGAGTGTTAGAAAAAAACACCTGAAGTGCGGAATGAAAAATCTCTGTAACGCAACCCCATTGATGTCTATCAGGAAAAAATAGTTAAGTTTAAACCCAACACCCTAACATAAACCCCAAGTCTAAACACCCCTAATCTGCCGCCCCGACATTGCTGACACTAAAAAAAGTTATTAACCACTATTCCGCCGCTCCCTGACATCACAACACTATAATAAAGTTATTAACCCCTATTCTGCCGCTCCCCGACATCGCCGACACTAGTAAAAGCTATTAACCGCTAATCCGCCATTTCCCGACATCACCACCACTATAATAAAGTTATTAACCATTAAACCTCCGGCCTCCCACATGGCCGCCACTAAATAAACCACTTAACCCCTAAAACGCGCCCCCACATTGCAAAACACTAAATTAAACTATTAACCCCCCTAACTTTAAATTAAAATTACAATATAACTATATTTAAATAAATAAAAACTTACCTGTAAAATATAAATAAAAATTTAAGAAAACGTAACACTACAAAAAAACTTAAAAAATTTAAAATTACAAAAAATAATAAACACTAAATTACGAAAAATAAAAAACACTAAGCTTACAAAAATAATAAATGAAATTATCAAAAATAAAAACAATTACAACTAATCTAATAGCCCTATAACAAAATAAAATTAAATAAAAACACCCCCTAGCCTATAATAAACTACCAATAGCCCTTAAAAGGGCCTTTTGTAGGGCATTGCCCTAAGTTAAACAGCTCTTGTCCCCCCAACAGTAAAACCCACCACCCAACTAACTCCCCCCCCAAAAAAAACCCTTACTCTAAAGAAAACCTTAGCTACCCATTGCCCCTAAAGGGGCATTTGTATGGGCATTGCACTTAAAAGGGCATTCAGCTCTTTTTCACTGCCCTTAAAAGGGCATTCAGCTCTTTTACAAAAGCCCAAAGCCCTAATCTAAAAAAAAAAACACCCAAAAAATGAAAATACAATCTAACACTAACCCCAGAATATCTACTCATGGTTCCTGAAGTCCAGACATCCATCTTCATCCAGGTGACGAGAAGTCTTCATCCAGACGGTGACACCTTCATCCATCTCGGGGACGTCTTCTATCTTCATCCCGGCAGCGCGGAGCGAAACTGGAAGCCAATCCCATCCTGCGAGGAGCGTCCTCTTCATACGGTCACCACCGTACACTGAAGTTGAATGCAAGGTAGCTATTTCAAAATGGTGAACCTTGCATTCCTATTGGCTGATTTGATTCTTCAAATTCAAATCAGTCAATAGGATGAGAGCTTCTGAAATTCTATTGGTTGATTTGAACAGCCAATAGGTTTTCAATAGCTCTCATCCTATTGGCTGTTTTGAACAGGCAATAGGATTTCAGAAGCTCTCATCCTATTGGCTGATTTCAATTTGAAGAATCAAATCAGCCAATAGGAAATGCAGTTTTTTTTAGAGGTAGGTTTTTTATTTTGGAGTGTTGGTTGGGTGGTGGGTTTTACTGTTGGGGAGACTGTATTTTTTTTACAGGTAAAAGAGCTGTTTAACTTAGGGCAATGCCCTACAAAAGGCCCTTTTAAGGGCTATTGGTAGTTTATTGTAGACTTGGGGGTGTTTTTATTTGGGGGGGCTTTTTTATTTTTATAGGGCTATTAGATTAGGTGTAATTGTTTTCATTTTTGATAATATCATTTATTATTTTTTGTAAACTTAGTGTTTTTTATTTTATGTAATTTAGTGTTTATTATTTTTTATAATTCTCGATTTTTTTTTTTTTTCCGTAGTGTTAGGTTTTTTTTAAATTTGTAATTTAGATTTTTTAATTGGTAGTATTTTTTTGTTTTATTAGAATAGTTATGTTAGGTTAATTTATAGTTTAATGTTAGGTTTATTTTTATTTCACAGGTAAGTTTTTATTTATTTAAATATAGTTATATTGTAATTTTAATTTAAAGTTAGGGGGTGTTAGGTTTAGGGGTTAATAGTTTAATTTAGTGTTTTGCGATGTAGTGGGCCGTCGTTTTAGGGGTTAATAGTTTTATTTAGTGGCGGCGATGTGAGAGGCCGGAGGTTTAGGGCTTAATAGGTTTATTTAGTGGCAGCTATGTGGAAGGCTGGAGGTTTAGGGGTTAATAATTTTATTATGGTGGCAGTGATGTGGGAGGCCGGAGGTTTAGGGGTTAATAACTTTATTATAGTGGTGGCGATGTCGGGGAGCAGCGGATTAGGGGTTAATATATTTAAATGTGTTGGCGATGTGGGTGGGCGACAGATTAGGGGATATTAGGTCTATTTAATAGTTGTGATGTGGGTGGGCGGCAGATTAGGGGTTAATAAGTTTTTAATAGTGTTTGTGATGTGGGAGGGTAGTGATTTAAGGGTTAATAGGTAGTTTATGGGAGTTAGTGTACTTTGTAACAGTTTAGTTATGATTTTTGTGAAACATTTTTGTTTCACAAAATCCATAACTACTGCTTTCAGAAGGCGGTATGTATCGTGTCGGTATAGGCTGTAACGCAAGCTTTTTAGCCTGAACTCACAACCTGTAATGCCGGCGCTATAAAAATCGCACAAAAAAACATCATTTTTTTGAGTGCGGAATGGACGTTGCGTTACAGGCTAAAATGCTTGTGTTACAGCTATACCGACACAACTTGTAATATGTGTTCCTGGCCATTTTTCCAGCATTAAAAACCGTACCGCAACACTTGGGGGTCGATCCGATATAAATCGTCGCCCGCAAAAGCCGGCGACGCCAATATTTGCGCGGATTTGGTATCACATATACGGCGTAACCTAGAAGTTACGCCCGTATATTTCTGCCGTCGCCCGCAGTTTTTTGGGCCATAGGCAGGTATACCAAACCCGCGCAGTTTGGTATCCAATATGCAGCGTAAGGACTTACGTGGCGAAAATGGAGAAAACTTACTCCATTTTCACCTCGCCACAAAAAGCAGCCGTAAGAAGCCTTACGCTGACTATTGGAGCCCCGTAACTCCCTAAACTAACTAGAAAATAAACCTAACACCTAACGCATGCGCAATGTCTATCTCCCTGTCAACCGCGATCTGCTAAAATAAACCTAACACCTAACGCATGCGCAATGTCTATCTCCCTGTCAACCGCGATCCCCCCCCCCCGAAATCCCTAATAAAGTTATTACCCCCTAAACCGCCGCTCCCGGACCCCGCCGCCATCTACATAAACTAACCCCCTACTGTGAGCCTCTAAAACCGCCGCCATCTACCTTATCTATCCCCTAATCTGACCCCTTACACCGCCGCCACCTATATAAAAATTATTAACCCCTAATGTAAGCCCCTTACACCGCCGCCATCTCTATTAAAATGATTAACCCCTAATTTAATCTACCTACCCCGCCGCCAGCTATATTATCTATATTAACCCTAAGTATATTATAGTTAATATAGGTATTACATTATATATATTAACTATATTAACCCTAATTATATTAGGGTTAATATAGTTAATATAGTTACTATAGTATTTATATTAACTATATTAACTCTATCTAACCCTAACTAAATTTATATTAAATTAATCTAATTCATTTATAAACTAAAATATTCCTATTTAAATCTAAATACTTACCTATAAAATAAACCCTAAGATAGCTACAATATAATTAATAATTACATTGTAGCTATGTTAGGGTTAATATTTATTTTACAGGTAAATTGTTAATTATTTTAACTAGGTATAATAGATATTAAATAGTTATTAACTATTTAATATCTACCTAGTTAAAATAATTACCCAATTACCTGTAAAATAAATCCTAACCTAAGTTACAAATACACCTACACTATCAATAAATTTAATAAACTACTAACATCTATCTAAAAATACAATTAAATTAACTAAACTAAATTACAAAAAAAAACAAACACTAAATTACAAAAAATAAAAAAAAGATTACAAGATATTTAAGCTAATTACACCTATTCTAAGCCCCCTAATAAAATAATAAACCCCCAAAATAAAAAATATTCCCTGCCCTATTCTAAATTTAACAAATTTCAAAGCTCTTTACCTTACCAGCCCTTAAAAGGGCCTTTTGTGAGGCATGCCCCAAAGAATTCAGCTCTTTTGCATACAACAAATACAATACCCCCCCCCCCATTACAACCCACCACCCACATACCCCTATTCTAAACCCACCCAAACCCCCCTTAAAAAAGCCTAACACTACCCCCCTGAAGATCTCCCTACCTTGTCTTCACCACACCGGGCCGAACTCCTGATCCGATCCGGGCGATGTCTTCCTCCAAGCGGCAAAGAAGAATTCTTCCTCCGGCGACGTCTTCCTCCAAGCGGCAAAGAAGAATTCTTCCTCCGGCGACGTCTTCCTCCAAGCGGCAGCAAAGTCTTCATTCTTCCGGCGGCATCTTCAATCTTCTTTCTTCGCTCCGCCGTCGCGGAGCATCCATCCCGGCCGACTGCTGAACTTGGAATGAGGTACCTTTAAATGACGTCATCCAAGATGGTGTCCGCCGAATTCCGATTGGCTGATAGGATTCTATCAGCCAATCGGAATTAAGTTAAAAAAATCTGATTGGCTGATTGAATCAGCCAATCAGATTCAAGTTCAATCCGATTGGCTGATCCAATCAGCCAATCAGATTGAGCTTGCATTCTATTGGCTGATCGGAACAGCCAATAGAATGCGAGCTCAATCTGATTGGCTGATTGGATCAGCCAATCGGATTGAACTTGAATCTGATTGGCTGATTCAATCAGCCAATCAGATTTTTTTAACTTAATTCCGATTGGCTGATAGAATCCTATCAGCCAATCGGAATTCGGCGGACGCCATCTTGGATGACGTCATTTAAAGGTACCTCATTCCAAGTTCAGCAGTCGGCCGGGATGGATGCTCCGCGGCGGCGGAGCGAAGAAAGAAGATTGAAGATGCCGCCGGAAGAATGAAGACTTTGCTGCCGCTTGGAGGAAGACGTCGCCGGAGGAAGAATTCTTCTTTGCCGCTTGGAGGAAGACATCGCCCGGATCGGATCAGGAGTTCGGCCCGGTGTGGTGAAGACAAGGTAGGGAGATCTTCAGGGGGGTAGTGTTAGGCTTTTTTAAGGGGGGTTTGGGTGGGTTTAGAATAGGGGTATGTGGGTGGTGGGTTGTAATGGGGGGGGGGGGTATTGTATTTGTTGTATGCAAAAGAGCTGAATTCTTTGGGGCATGCCCCACAAAAGGCCCTTTTAAGGGCTGGTAAGGTAAAGAGCTTTGAAATTTGTTAAATTTAGAATAGGGCAGGGAATTTTTTTTTATTTTGGGGGTTTATTATTTTATTAGGGGGCTTAGAATAGGTGTAATTAGCTTAAATATCTTGTAATCTTTTTTTTATTTTTTGTAATTTAGTGTTTGTTTTTTTTTTGTAATTTAGTTTAGTTAATTTAATTGTATTTTTAGATAGATGTTAGTAGTTTATTAAATTTATTGATAGTGTAGGTGTATTTGTAACTTAGGTTAGGATTTATTTTACAGGTAATTGGGTAATTATTTTAACTAGGTAGATATTAAATAGTTAATAACTATTTAATATCTATTATACCTAGTTAAAATAATTAACAATTTACCTGTAAAATAAATATTAACCCTAACATAGCTACAATGTAATTATTAATTATATTGTAGCTATCTTAGGGTTTATTTTATAGGTAAGTATTTAGATTTAAATAGGAATATTTTAGTTTATAAATGAATTAGATTAATTTAATATAAATTTAGTTAGGGTTAGATAGAGTTAATATAGTTAATATAAATACTATAGTAACTATATTAACTATATTAACCCTAATATAATTGGGGTTAATATAGTTAATATATATAATGTAATACCTATATTAACTATAATATACTTAGGGTTAATATAGATAACATAGCTGGCGGCGGGGTAGGTAGATTAAATTAGGGGTTAATCATTTTAATAGAGATGGCGGCGGTGTTAGGGGCTCACTTTAGGGGGTTATAGATATAATATAGCTGGCGGCGGGGTACGGGAGCGGCGGTTTAGGGGTTAATAGCTTTTTTATTGTTAGGCTAGTGAGGGGGGATAGCGGATAGAGGGTTAGACAGTGCGGGCTATGTTAGGGAGGCGTGTTAGACAGTGCGGGCTATGTTAGGGAGGCGTGTTAGACAGTGCAGGCTATGTTAGGGAGGCGTGTTAGACAGTGCGGGTGTTTTAAACTTTAGTCAGGTTTTATAGGCGCCGGCAGATTCTAACGTGGCGCAAGTCACTGGCGACGCCAGAAATTTGTACTTACACAGATTTCTGGACATCGCTGGTTTGTGAGACTTACGGCACGTTAGCATCTGACGGCGACCTATATGGGATGGCTCGAGTTGCGAGCTGAAACTGCGGGCGACGCCGGTTCCCTCGCTTGCGCCGCAAACTGCGATCGATATCGGATCGCGCCCTTGTAATCTAGCCTTATGTTACTAATGCACATAATACCACTGCACATGAAAAAATACAATTATTTTGTGATTTTGAGAAACACTGGAGCTTGTTACAATAAATTGTGAACACATTAAATGTCTTGTCTAGTTTCTCATGCAAATACAAAACAATTTTGTTATGATGCAAAAAGGTTTCTTTAAAATACTTTGAAGATATGGAATGTTAAGGAAACTTAACACTTAACTATAAGTGTCACTTTTGTGCACAATTGCAATTAACAGTAAACACCTGGAGATTTGTATATAAAATGTTTAATTATGCATAATGAAATAACTTTGTAATAAATGTATATTATTTATTTTGCCCCTTTTCATGTAATTTTGTTCTGAAAAATCAGCCATTTCTAATCCTCAGAACTTGAAATGGCTAACCCTGCTACATATTACCCCCTTATAGGCTTGATCAGATAACAACATCAAAACAATGCACTCTATACTAACTTTATATCTGCGTTGTCTGTAGAGTAAAGCACAAATTGGCCCCTCCAAATAAGGCAAATGGTGGTTGAAGTTTGACTTTTTAAAAATAATTACAGTAAAAAAGACGTCTGTTTATTTTAAAAATAATAAGACTTGGCTGATATGTTATTCTATTGCAACATAACAGACGATCCTAGCAACTACAAGGTGTTTACTGTCAATGAAGTGATCACAATCGGAGGAGATAAGATAAACAGGGCTTTTTGTTGGTTTATTCCTAATTCGGATGGTCCCTTTATTAATACAATGATATACATATGTTAAATAAAAAAGAATGCGCCTTTAAATTAAACAGCTTATCCACTGTATATATGCAGGATAGAAAATGTGTGTTTAACATTTCTTTCAAATTACTATAAATTACAAATAAATACAAATGTGAGAGGACATAATAAATTATAAAAATATTATTCAAATTGGAATATTTTATTAGCTCCAGTGCACTTTATGTCTGTTTTGAAGAGCGTTGCAATACAAGGAACTGTCTGAATTTTCAAAGAAATATATTGTGATCGTTTTCACTGTAAAAACTGTAGTTTGTATAAAAACATTCTTTTTTTTCACTGTCCCTGTTTTTTTGTTGGAATCAATCTCCATTGCTAGCAGATGTGTGTCAAATGCTGGAAAGAGCATATGTTAAACAGACAAATGGTATATATGTTCTTGAGTGTTGATAATTCTTCAGCAAGAGATGAATACCTTCACATTGTGCTTGTGTAGCTTCATTCTCTATCACCAGATTTATTGAAAGGGAAAAAATCCTTTGATAGAAATACTCTAGTACCAATAGGAATTCCATTTTTCACAACCGAAAATATCATCACGTTCATATTAGGAACAGAAACACTTCCTTGTAAAAATAGTTTAATAGAAAATACCCAGTAATGAAACTTACATGAATCAGACATAGCATACAAATTGTAATCCAATTTACTACTGTTATCAAATTTGCTTTGTTCTCTATCATTTGTTTGTAAACCTAGGTAGGTTCAGAAGCAGCAATGCACTTAGGGCTGACACCCCAGCCTTGTTTTCCTGGAAACGTATGAGTTACACATGCTGCAGGGTGTGCAGGGAGGAACATGTATTGTGTTTCTGGATTGCACTATTCATATTCCTCCCTGCACACCCTGCAACAAGTGTAACTAATAAGTGTCCAGAAAACATGGCTGAGGTGGCAACCCTAATTGCACTACTGGGAGCCAGCTTAACACATTGTGAGAGCCAATGACAAGGGTGCATATATGTGCAGTGACAACTCATAAGTGTCCAGGAAAACAGGGCTGTGGTGTCAGTCCTAAGTGCATTGCTGCTGCTGAACCTACCTAGGTTACCTCTTCAACAAAGGATACCAAGAGAACAAACCAAATTTAATAATAGAAGTACATTTGAATGCTGTTTAACCCCTTAATGACCACAATGTACCCTGTATGTCACTGGTCGTTAAGGTTTTTTTCAGGACATAATAGCACAAGTCTAGCAAGAACACGCTATTAATGCACTCCCTCCAGCAGGCTTTGTGGAATAGAGCAGTCTCAACGCTGGTTGCAAGACCGTGCTATAAAACAATCAAGTCCCAAAAAAAGGCCAGCGACATACAGGGTACGTCGCTGGTCCTTAAGGGGTTAACATTGTATACTCTATTTGAGTCATGAAAAACATGCAGCTTTTTGTCCCATTACATTTTTTAATAGGTTGCACATTTTATTTTTTATTAAAATCACTAAAATTACTAAAGCTCTAATTCTCTTTAAAGTTTTGTTTAAAAAAATCTGGAATTACTACACACTACCATTTCTCTTGGAGTTTGGTTGTAAGTACAAGTATTTCTGAAACACTTACCAATAACCTTGCCTTTAAATACCTACATTTATATTTATGCATATGTATGACTTTTAGTTCTTAAAAGGAAATGTAAAAATTAAACTTTATGATTCCGATAGAACCATACATTTTCATAAACTTTTTCAATTTACTTCTTTTTGTCATATTTAGTTTGTTCTTTTGCTATCATTTGTTGAAAAGCAAATCCAGGGGGGTAAGCTCAGCAGCAGCAATACACTACTGGAGCCATTGGCTCACCAGATATCATCACTAGCTCTCAGTAGTGCATTGCGTGCAGAGCTGACTTCTGCTTTGCAAGGGTTAAACACATAGTATATGTAAATGACAGTGTAATGATAAAATAATCTAAAACATTGGAGCATTTTCTGTTTCCAGTTGTATGACCCTTTAAGGAGTATGTGTAGAGTTATATTTAATACACTTATTTCATGTTTATCTTCATCTCACATTCAACTGGTTTGATGTTCTCAATTTCTAGAAATGAATAATCAATAAATATAAGGAAGCAGCCAGATACCGTAAGTAAAATCCTAGCACACAATACTGCCATCAGAACTGCATTAACCAGAGGTATTAGCAACTCATTCAATTTATGTTGCTCTGAGCATAAACTCCAAATATGCTCTTCTTGCATGTGACCCCTTTTAAGATTACACCACTTCTAAAATAATCAGCCTTTGAAGCTTATTGATTCCACTTTCACCAGAAGCTAACACAGCACTGATAACATCTTAATTATTGTTATCTAGGTATTAAAAGATTGTATGTTATCTCTGTATATAAAATCCAGTACTTTTCCTTCTTCCTGTAATTACCAACACATTGTTCATCTTAATGTAAGTGAATCTTGTCTTGGAAGGTTCACTGCACCTATTTCTAAGACTTATATACATCTCACTCTTCCAAAGGTTCATTTCTCTTTTCTATGAGGAATTTAGCATAAAGGATCATTAATTACAGTAAAATCGACAAATACCTAATAAAAAAGGTAATGCAATAGCACATATTTTGAAATTCAAATGAGTAGTACAATTTTTTCAGGCAAATTTCATTTTCCGTCCCCAGTATCATTCTACCAGCCAACCACAAAACACATATACGTACATACTGTGCACTCTGTGCACATTCTTTGTAGTAGTTGGGTGCCTCAGAAAAAAAGGGAATATAAAAAAATTAAGTGTGCACATTTTTGATAATCGAAGAAAAGTTGAAAGTTTAAAAAAATTGATGCTCTCTATGAAACATGAAAGTTTAATTTTGACTTTAGTGTTCCATAGGGTATACTCATGGCAAACAGAAAGAGAGGCATATTTATTTGCTTCCATGAGTAATATTGTAATAATCTATAGTTTGAGATAAAATGGAAATACCTTTATCAAGTCAATTTTATGCCATATTTATTGAAAATAATCATTTAAAAGGGACAGTCTACACAAAATTGTTATTGTTTAAAAAGGTAACTAACACCTTTACTACCCATTCCCCAACTTTGCACAACCAACATTGTTATATTAATAAACTTTATAACCTTTATACCTCTAAATTTCTGCCTATTTCAAAGGCTCTATTGACAACCTCTTAAAGGGATACTACTTTCATGATTCAGATAGAGCATGCAATTTTAAAGCAACTTTCTAATTTACTGCTATTATCAATTTGTATTCATTCTCTTGCTAACTTTATTTAAAAAGCAGAAATGTAAAGCGTAGGAGCCGGCCCATTTTAGGTTCAGCACCATGGATAGCACTTGCTTAATGGTGGCTGACATTTAGCCCCCAATAAGCAAGCATAACCCAGGTTCTGAACCAGAAATGGTCCGGCTCCTATGCTTTAAATTTCTGATTTTTAAATAAAGATAGCAAGAGAATTAAAGAAATTGATAATAGAAGTAAATTAGAAAGTTGCTTAAAATTGCATGCTCTTTCTGAATCATGAAAGAAAAAACTTTGGGTTTAGTGTCCCTTTTATCACATGTTTTTTTATTAGCTTTTCACATCAGGAGACTAATAGTTCATGTGGGCTATATAGATAATATTGTGTTCACACCCGAAAAGTTTTTTAAGAGTTAGCACAACACAATACTAAATGCAAGACAATAGATAATAAACAAATAGTCATGTGATCAGGGGGCTGTCAGAAGATGCTTAGATACAAGGTAACCACAGAGGTAAAAAGTATATTAATATAACTGTGTTGGTTGTGCAGAACTGGGGAATGGGTAAAAAAGGGATTATCTATATTTTAAAACAATAACAATTCTATTGTAGACTGTCCCTTTAACATGCATGAAATTAAACATTGTGGCTCTGTTTATTCACCTGTGTGGACTGAGAAAAGTGATGACCATAAGTAAAAAAAGTAAGAAGAGTGACTAATAGATCACGTTCATATACTGTACGTTATGTTGTTGGATAATATAGGCATGGGTTCCTGTATTTTAATATTTAAATAATAGAACACATCTTCCCATTAACATTCTTTTGTCAATGGAATGTTTTCTTATAAAAATCATGTTAAATTTGTGTAAAGAAGCAATAATAAAATTCTCTAACGTTCTAGACCATTTTAATAATGCACTATTGCAGATTAGAAACAATCGTCGAGAAGTTTTGCGGTATCAGGGGTGCGTTGCTAACGAGCATTTTTTTTCACCGCTGCCTTAAGACAACGCTGGTATTACAGGTTTTTTTAAACCCGGCGTTAGCTGCAAAAAGGTGAGCGTAGAGCAAAATTTAGCTACACATATCACCTCAATACCAGCATTGCTTACGGTAGCGGTAAACTGGCTAAACGTGCTCATGCAAGATTTCCCCATAGGAAACAATGGGGCAAATTCAGCTGGAAAAAACCTAACACCTGCAAAAAAGCAGCGTTCAGCTTCTAACACAGCCCCTTTGATTCCTATGGGGAAATAAAATGTATGTCTACACCTAACACCCTAACATGAACCCCGAGTCTAAACACTCCTACTCTTACACTTATTAACCCCTAATCTGCCGTCCCCGACATTGCTGACACCTGCATTATATTATTAACCCCTAATCTGCCGCTCCGTACAACCGCCGCCTACCTACATTATTCCTATGAACCCCTAATCTGCTGCCCCCCAACATCTGCCGACACTGACATTATATTTATTAACCCCTAATCTCCCCCCCAACGTCGCCGCAACCTAACTACACTTAGTAACCCCTAATCTGCCACCCCCATCGTCGCCGCTACTATATTACATTTATTAACCCCTAAACCGAAGTCTAAACCTAAGTCTAACAACCCCCTAACTTAAATATAATTTAAATAAATCTAAATAAAATAACTACAATTAAATAAATTATTCCTATTTAAAACTAAATACTTACCTATAAAATAAACCATAAAACTAGCTACAATATAAATAATAGTTACATTGTATCTATCTTAGGGTTTATAATTTATTTTACAGGGCAAGTTTTGTATTTATTTTTAACTAGGTACAATAGTTATGAAATAGTTATTAATCTATTTAATAACTTACTAGTTTAAAATAAATACAAATTTACCTGTAAAATAAAATCCTAACCTAAGTTACAATTACACCTAACACTGCACTATAATGAAATTAATTACCTAGAACTAACCTACAATTAATTACACATAAATTAAATAAACTAAAGTATAAAATCAAACAAACACTAAATTACAGAAAATAAAAAAATAATTACAAGAATTTTAAACTAATAACCACCTAATCTAATCCCCCTAATAAAATAGAAAAGCCCCCCAAAATAATAAAAAATCCCTACCCATACTGAAATTATAAATAGCCCTTAAAAGGGCTATTTGCGGGGGCAATGCCCCAAAGTAATCAGCTCTATTACCTGTAAAAGAAAAAAATACAATCACCCCCCAACATTAAAACCCACCACCCACACTCCCAACCCTACTCTAAAACCCACCCAATCCCCCTTAATAAAACCTAACACTACCCCCCTTGAGATTACCCTACCTTGAGCCGTTTTCACCCAGGCCGGGCACAAGTGGTCCTCCAGATGGCAAAAGTCTTCATCCAATCCTGCCAGAAGAGGACCTCCAGATGGGCATAAGGCTTCATCCAGGTGTGCATCTTCAATCTTCATCCATCCGAGCAGAGCGGGTCCATCTTGAAGCCATCCACACAGAGTTTAGTGTTTTTTTAAGGGGGGGATTGGGTGGCTTTTAGGAGTAGGATTTGGGAGGTGTGGGTGGTGGTTTTAATGTTGGGGGGTTTATTGTATTATTTTTTTACAGGTAATAGAGTTGATTACTTGGGGCAATACCCCGCAAATAGCCCTTTTAAGGGCTATTTGTAATTTAGTATAGGGTAGGGATTTTTATTATTTTTGGGGGCTTTTTTATTTTATTAGGGGGATTAGATAGGTGTAATTAGTTTAAAATCTTGTAATTATTTTTTTATTTTCTGTAATTTAGTGTTTTTTTTTGTACTTTAGTTTATTTAATTTAATTTAATTAATTGTAGTTTAGTTTAGGTAATTAATTTAATGATAGTGTAGTGGTTAGGTGTAATTGTAACTTATGTTAGGATTTATTTTACAGGTATATTTTTTTGTATTTACTTTAACTAGGAAGTTTATTAAAAAGTTAATAACTATTTAATAACTATTCTACCTAGTTAAAATAAATACAAAGTTGCCTGTAAAATAAATATAAACACTAAGGATAGAAACAATGTAACTATTAGTTATATTTTATCTAGCTTAGGGTTTATTTTATAGGTAAGTATTTAGTTTAAATAGGATTAATTTATTTAATAATAGTAATTTTATTTCGTTTTATTTAAATTATATTTAAGTTAGGGGGGGTTAGACTTAGGGTTAGAACTTAGGTTTAGGGGTTAATAAATTTAAGTATAGTAGTTGCGACGTTTGGGGCGGCAGAATAGGGGTTTAATAAATGTAGAATAGGTGTCGGCAATGTTAGGGACGGCAGATTAGGTGTTAATAAAATTTAACTAGTGTTTGCGAGGCGTGAGTGCGGCGGTTTAGGGGTTAATATATTTATTACAGTGGCTGACGATGTCCGGTCGGCAGATTAGGGGTTAAAAACTTATTTAAGTGTTTCCGATGTTGGGGGGGGGGCTCAGTTAGGAGGGGTTAATAGGTAGTTTGAGGGTGTGTTAGTGTACTTTTTATCACTTAGTTAGAGTTTTATGTTACAGCGTTAGCCCATAAAACTCTTAACTACTGAGCTTTAAATGCGGTAGGAGAGTCTTGACAGGAGAGGGTCTACCGCTCGACTTCTTCCAAGACTTCGTAATACCGGCGTTAGGCAAGTCCCATTAAAAAGATAGGATACGCAATTGATGTAATGCGATTTGCGATAAGCTTGAGTCGCGAGAAGAAAAGTGAGCGGTTAACACGGCTGTACCTGCACAGACTCGTATACCAGCGGGCGTTAAAAAAGCATCGTTGGTACCTCTCAACGCTGCTTTTAAGGCGAACGCAAAGACTCTTAATCTGAGCCGAATGTTTTTAACCCCTGCATCGATAATTAACGGGACATTGTGCATGGACTAAAAATTTGGTTCGGCCAATCTATTGGACAGAATATTCAGAAAAATTTGTTTCTGAATATTCAGCATCCATTTCATTTTAAACTAAACACATACTGAATATTTTTTGGAACATTTACATTTGTTTTTGTTAAGCGTTTAGATGCTTTTTCGCTACAGCTGATTAGTGTGGCTCTCCAGTGCACTACAGGTAAGTATCTTAACCCCCTAAGGTAATTTAAAGGAAACAAATTAATAATGCAGAATTTCTTCAGTATTTCTTTGTTTCCTTTAAATGTATTTGGTACATTCGTTCGGATATTCGTTTTGTGAAAACAAAATCAATATACAGTATTTCGTCGCAAATTTGCATTTGTGACAAAACCAATCACCAAAATTTTCAACTCAGATAAGGCAGTACACTGCTGCTCTGAATCTCACTGCAACTACATAGTTAACTACTTTACATTAAACACTAATTCTAGTCATGCATTATTGAAATAATAAAATGCTTTAGCACTTCAGGACATTTTATTATTGATCTTTTTTTGCCCCTTTAAACATTGAGCATATCAAATTTAGTATTGCAACATCTGATGTGGAATTTCAAATATAACATTTAAGGAATTACATTTTAATTCTGATTCAAATTGACTTACATTGAAGTCTTTAAGAGTCATCATACAAATGTTAATAGTCAGAAAGAGTAAAATGATTTGATTTTCAATTATTCAGATTTTACATTTGATAAAGGAGAAGTTTAGTATATATTTGCAAAACTATGGTTGAATGTTTGTTGAATGTTTGGCAGCTATTCAACAATTTGTTTAGAACAAACAAATGCCACAGGACATTTGCCCTTTTTAACAATAGTGTCGAAACAATTTGCCTATCCCTAATGACAGAGAAGAGTTTTTAGGTAAGAACTGTTATTATGTCCTTGCTTATCTATTGGAAAATACCTTAGTTTATTATAGATAGTTTACTGCATTTGATATTTTCTGCAAAGTATAAATTGATCTGCCAAAATTAAGTCAGGAGAAACACCTAATCCAATATTTCTCCCAAAGGGAGAGATTTTGTGGCAATTTAATCTAAATTATTTTGATTATAGCAAATCAATTTAAATGGTAGAGAAAGGTATACATGAACCTTTCACTACATTTTGATTAACTTGTTAATTTTGCTAAGGAGTTGTACAACTGATATATAGTGTGTAATGTATAGTGCTGATTGACTCCCCTGACATTATGGCACTACTTGTTTTCATTATAGAACTGACTGATGAATTATAGTTAAAAGCAAATTGCCCTGGTACCTTATAACAGCAATCCTGCAACCAGAGAATTAAAGGGATATTAAAGTTATTATCCTTTATTGCATATGAAATAGTTTTTTTTAATGTATTATAATGTTTGGTTTATTTTTTGTTTTATGTTTATGAGTTGTTTAAATCCTCAATAGAGGATTTATTTCCATGCTGTTAGAGACATGACCCTATTAACCAAAACTGCAATCCCTGCAGAGTAACCACCTTGGTTACAAAATGGCAGCCCCCATAATTAGAGAGACGTGCATTGGAATGCATTTAGTGTTTAATGTGCCTTCAAAAATCTAATTTTTAAACAACAATAAATCTTAAATTGGTAATTTGTTTTCAGTTTGTTTTTATGTAGTTGAATTGAAGTAATTATTATTATTATGCTTGACAGTAATTAATGTGTAATTACTCATATTTAGTGACAGCTTTCACATTGATCCTTTCATCTATTCTGATAAAACAAGCAAATGTTAATACATTTTATTATAGTAAATGAAGGAATATATGTAAATATACCAGTGTACCATATGTAACTTAGCATACAATTGTACTGGGCTTGATATTCTTTTTAGCATTTTAACTCAAACACAATTTCCCCACGTAGCTTATGTTTTCATTGATGCATGGCCTTTATAATTATCATTATTTATGTGTGTCATTTCAGTCACTTTTTTTTTTTAAGTATGCCCTTTCCTTCTTTCACAGAATTGTGAAAACTGTTGAACTTGGCAATGTCTGCCCTTCAAAATGTGAATTACATTTTAAATGTCAGGATTTTGACAGCATGTATAGCAGAAAATAATTAAAGGCTATTTTTGGTTTAAAGCCCTTGAGAAGTTTAAATAGTTACTGTAATTGAAAACGTAAGTTGTCGGGAACTCTGGGACTTGGAAGAAATTCAAACACCGCAATGTTTTAGAAATGTTTGTAAGTAATTTTATGTAAGGATGAAGGAAAGAAATTAACAATGTTAAATGGTATTCTTCCTTATCAATAGAATGAGTATATTGGGCATACTGCAGGCTCTTAAATATTATGAGACTTTTTCTTATATTATATTAAGGAAACACTGATCTATAATCAAACACTTGCATCACATATATATATAAAACACACAACAACACACTACACACTACACACTCAACCACTCACACACATATATTAAATAATCACACACACACACACACACACACACACACACACACACACATATATAAATAAACACACACACATACACAACACACACACACACACACACACACACACACACACACATATATAAATAAAAACACACACCACACACACACACACATCCACACACACATATATATATATACTGTATATTTCAAAAACATGTCTCTTGTTGAGTTTTTATGAGATGCTTTTTGCTGACTGGCCAGCTGCTAGTATGATTAATTTATTATTTACTTGCAAACTCATTAATGGAAGAAGATTTGTCAAAGATCAAACTTACAAACTTGCTTAAAAACTGATTGTGGACTGCAGTGTATTTTCATTTCCATTTTAAATTTCCCCTCAATTACACAAGACAACACATCTATTTTTTTTTATGCTGGCGACAATCTGCAAATAGCATATTCCTCTGCATGCATAGTGTATGGGATGCATGTCTGACAGTTTGATACACTTGGTAATTATGAAGTCATAATATCTACTATAGGCGTTATGCTCATTGCAGTAGTGAGCGATCCCAGTTCTCCACTCCTGACCCCAACAACTCCTAGAGAACAATATAATGACATCTGAAAAATAACAGATCGTCTATCACATTCAGTTGCGTATTATGGCCTAGGCCAACAAGACACGTGCCTAGGGCGGCAGATTTGGGCGGCAAATTAAAAAGCATTGTTCCCTCTAAGACAGAGCTGGTGCAGGCAGGGTTTTTAATTTGTTTGGGGGTATTTATTTATTTATTTAAAAATGGTGATTGTGCAGCAGAGCATGTAGCTGGCAGGCAAGCCTACTGCTGACATTTCACAGTTTATTTACAATTTTCAGGCCTAACTAACAATATAAGAATGTAACACTATTATAAGAAAAGTAAAGTTAAAACTGCTACAAACACACAGCTGACTTTCCCTTCTCTGCCTCAGTCAAGAGGCCACATACTGGACCGCATACCCTACACAATGAGGCCACTTCTTCAATGCCACATGCTGATTGCTAAATATTGAATTTAACAATTCTGCTGAGCTTTACTGCTCTGGGAGCTTCTGCTGCAGACACTGGCTGCCTTGTACTCTGTGTTTCATGTCCCTATCACAGCCACAGGTGCCATAAATGGCAGCTACTATGAGATCAACATCTCACACCAACTTACACAGCAACCTCTGCCACTTGCTCTGAGACCACCTGCATCTGCTGTATTATTTACTGAGCCATACCGGGAACAGAACCTGTCAAGTTACAAGGATGCGACATGGGCACACAGGACAGCATTACACAAGTGTATGGTGCAGCAGGATGAGGCAAGTACAGCAGTTGGACACCGGAAGAAAACAAGAGATGGACAGAACTTTAGAACAGAGTTACTGTGCAGCAGGAAATGGGGAGAGAAGAATGAACGTATAGCATGTTTAGATAGGCAGCTGCCAAGAATGCTATAGAATAGAGCAGGGTTAGTAATTAACATGAATGATCAGAAGCTATGCAGAGGAAGGGACAGTACAAGGCATCAATGCAGCTAGGGTCTACTCTGGCATATAGGTGACCCTTATAGGTCACTTGAATTAGCTAGTGTATTTTGTTTACATATTTAGCAAAGCAATTGTTTAAATAAGTGCAGTCTTTAGATAAACAATGTGAAAGTGCTTCGGTTTGTGGAGGGCTCAGACATTGGTATTGGGCAATAACTTATGACAAAATATAGAGGCAAGTTACAGTAGTCTCAAAAAAATATTATGGCTAAAAAAAAAGGCCTAAAACCTTGGGGAGGGGTGGGTTTGTGTGGGGGGCGCATCCGAATTTGAAGTGCCTAGGGCAACACAAAAACTAAATATGCAGCTGATCACACTGCTATACAAACAATTAATAAAATCGCAATAAAACGTTTATACTTAAAAAAAAATGTTTTTATTTTCATTTTTTTTCTTCCAAAAACAAGACAACAAGGTGGGTGTTATAGTTATATGAGATATCACTTGAAGCTAACTAAAACATATTGCTCTATTTAGCGTTTTTTGCTTGTGCACAAACAACAGTAAACGTTTGAGGCACGCGGGTTAATGCACATTACAAGTTGAAAGTACATTTTAGGACTTCAGATGTCGAGACCATGTTAGCTTCTTCTCTTCATAGACTTAAATGGAGCTTTCCTTAAAATAAATAAATAAAAAAAAATAACCTCTTATCATGCTAACCCAACACTGCGTTAGACCTACAGCATTAAAGCCAAAGGTAGTTATGGATATTTTACATTCCAATGTTCTTCACATAGAAGAAAATGTTTAATTTTTAAATATATAATATATATATAATATATATATATATATATATATATATATATATTATATATATATACTATATATATATATATATATATAGTATATATATATATATATACAGGTTTGCTGTAGATATATACAGATATATTTAGGAATATATTTTTAAAAATACTATAAACATTTTCTACTATGTGAAGAATGGAAATATTTGCTTATTTACTACAGTAAATACACAGTGTAGTAAAACATTATATAAAATATAGAAAATTATTAAAAAATATTATTATTATTTTTTAAATTTCTTTATTTAAGAATCGACAGGGTACATAAAGAAAAAAGGGAGGGGGGCACAGGGGGTTATAACCCAAACATATATCATTGTTGGAAAATAAAATCTATAGCATCCTGATGTCCAATTTAACAGTTCATTTGAAAATAGTAGTTTATTCATTTTGCCTAATGTTCTTTTTAAATACATCAAACAGACAAAAGACAGAACACCACGTTTTTTTTTTTTATTTTCTCTTCCTTTTTTGATTTAATCCTCCTCTCTCCTTTAATGACCCATTCTGTAGGTCCTACCATATTCCAAGAAGAACTTGATCTGTGTTTCTGAGAGGAAATATAATAATGTCTTGTTTTTACTTAGAAAGGGATTTAATAAAAAATTGACCATTTTTCCAAAAAAGACATTACTTGTGATTTAAGTTAGTATCTGTGTCTCTCTGTTCAATAATACATTTTTTATAAAGCTCATTATTTCTGCAATCTTAGGTATTACCTTATCTTTCCACTTATGGAATATAAGACTTCTTATGGACAAGATGAAAGAGTTAATGAGTTTATTACTAATCAGGTCTATATGATAGGAGGTGAGGAGGGACTATTTTATGCTTGGAGAAAGTCTTTAAGACCGTATTGAGCCAATATTCTAATTTAACCACAGTTGTTTTATTTTAGGACAATCCAACAGTATATGCATTAAACCTGCTCCTAATAATTGACATTTAGGGATTTGTTAAAATCTAATTATGCCACTTATATCCTTATGTGTGGAGTATAGTAAGTCATATACAAAAGTTTGAGCTGTGATTCTCTCCAGGAAGCCGAAAGTGTAGTTTTTGCACACTTTATTGATGGAATATTTAATGTCCTGAGTATTAAGATTTACGAATATAGATTGTCCCAACAAAATTTAGTACCAAGGGGATATAGAAAAAAAACAATTTAAACTAATCTGATCCAAGAATCTAAGGTTTCCCAGGTCCAGTTCCATCCATATAAAATCAGTAATGTTAAAAATGTAATGCCTTATCTACAGATAGGCAAAAAATCTTAAAATATACTATTCTTTCAGATCGGAAAAAAGATTTGACTTTGAGTGTAGGGTTTACAAATTGTGTTAGCTTTAGAAGCCCCAAACCGATTTGTGTTGCAAATCTTTCTTAATCTTAGAAAGTATTCTTGTGATTAATCTATATATATTGCAAGGTTCTCGTGAGATATTAATACCAAGATATTTGAATAAATGAATGAGTGGCGACTTTAAATGGTATAAGTACTTTGGATGAATAGTCTTCCTTAAGCCAAAAAAAAATCCGATTTCACTGTATTTACTTTACAGCCAGAGAATTAACTAAATATTTAAATCTCTTGTAAAAACTGTGGAATATTTTTCGACAGATTAGAAATATATATTAAAAGATCATCTGCGTGGAGGACGACCTTGATTTTTTTTTTACTAATCTTAATACCTTCAATTCTCTGATGAATAGCTATGGCTAAAGATTCTATAGGTATAATAAATAAAAGGGGTGAGAGCGGGCAGCCTTGCCTAGTCCCTTGTTTTTAAGTTATGTTCTCTGTTAGATGGCCATTAATTAACAGGGTTGTTTACAATTGTTATAAATGTTCTTCACAAATTGTAAAAAAAAGCCCTTGCAGGCCAAATCTTTTTAAGAAAAAAATATATGATCATGCTGCACCGAATCAAACGCCTTTTCTGCATCCAACGAGACCACAACCATGTGTTTAATCAATTTAAATGAAGTGAAAGTTATGTCTCTTTTGAGTGAAGATAATCTATTATAAGAAATAATTCTCTGATCTTAGCAGATGCATTTCTACCTTTAAGAAAACCCACTTGATCTGACAATTTTATAATCAGAATTTAATAGGGCTATTGGCCTGTAAGAACCCATTTCAAGAAAATCTTTTTTAAGATAAAAGGGGCCCAGGATGCAGAGAAGGTGCCCGAGCAAGGTACTTTATTTATGAAGTAGTGATTGAAAAGATTTTTCAGATGTTTCAGAATTTTTCAGAATAATATTGGGTTTCAAAATTTTATAAATTTTGTTAGGTAGCTAATCTGGACCCAGGGATTTATGTAAAGATAAAGAGTCTATGCTATCTGAGATTTCTTTATCAGTGATGGGAGAGTTAATCAATGATAATAAGTGTTCTGGGAAATTCGAACCGAGATACTATCCCAGAATTTTGCTCTAGAATCTAGATCAGGCTCTTTATATGAATATAATTCAGCATAATAGGAAGAGAAAGAGGACAATCTCTTTTGAGTCTTTATAAATGTTACCATTTAATTGGATCGCTTCAATGCCCTGAGAGCTAAAGGAATTTGTAGTTATTCTAGCCAACAGTTTGCCAGTTTTGTTTCCTATATCTATAATATTTAGCCTGCATTTTTAACTCAATCAGTGTTGTGTAGAAGTAAAATATCTCATTCTTTCTTAGTATTAATATATTTGGCCCAATTTTCATTGGAGGTATTTAAAAGATAAGCATTATATGTATTAACTAAACGATTTATAGTTTTTTTTTCTCTTTTCCTAAGTCTTTTTTTCGTGTTAATCATAAAGGAGGTAATGTCACCGGTCAAAATTGCCTTAGCGGTCTGCCAAAACAACTCAGGATTATCTATATGTGCTTGGTTAAAGTGACAATAATCCTCACATTTTTAATAAGATAATCTCTAAATTTAACATCTTTAAACCAATAAATTGGAAAATGAAAGCAACGAAAAAAAAGAGTTAAAAGAGAAAAGCCTATAGACAAAAGGAAGAAATCGATGTATTAACTCCCAAGTTTTATTAAACTGTTACTAATAAGAAATATGTCAATCCTAGAAAGAGAGCAGTATTTTTTAGACATATTATTATTTATTATTATTATTATTATCGGTTATTTGTAGAGCATCAACAAGATTCTGCAGCGCTATAAACAAAGGGGGGAGTACAACAAAACAATTATAGGGATCAATTGAGTAGAGGGCCCTGCCAAGAGTTACACTGTTGTAGTCAGCTCTTAAGAAAGTGATCTACAATCAGCTGGACTCTTAGGCTTACATGCTAAGGGGGTTCAGGGTATAGCAATGGAGGAGAGGAACTGGCATTAGGAAAGGTTAGTGTAGGTTGTATGCAAAATGTAAGCACTTGAGTTAACCTTTAGAAGGTTTTAATGGTTATACTAAATAAACAGCAACAACAGAGGTGTACCTCAGACCCAGGCTAGATTACCAATTTTATTTGAGAGCATGGACAAGAGAATCTTAGTCAAAGTCAAAAAGACCCAGGTATTTAACTATTCAGATAACAAGCATTGTTTTCAGATGAAATAAAAGTGAAACTTCACCTGGGTTGGTGTCTTCACTGGGATTAAGCTAGCAACAGCAAATGTAAGGCTGCATGGGGTTTTAAACCAATAAGGGTTTAAATTGAAAACCAGGACAAACATACCCAGTATGCACCTCACACTCCCAGACTAGTATACCAAACCACCTTCTTCTTTCTCAGTGATGATATTATGTACCCTGAAGAAGATAACAAAGAGGACCAGTTCAGGGCTTTTCTTTCACTTGGGATGCAGATTTTTAATTCCTTGGGCATTGAGCAGGTTTCCACAAGGCACAGATTCCCCCTTTGACAAGAGAGTTTCAATAACGCTGTCACAGGACACAGCGTACTCAACGCAAGTGGATAGTGCTTGGCTTGAAGGTGGAGCGGGTCGGTGGATGATCCTAGCAGGCTATTTCCTGCTTCAGCAGGCTCCAGGCGTTAGGCCCCATGCCGAGGATTCAGCCTCATAAAAGGAGCAGTAGAGTGCGTGGTGACGTTAACGCGCGTGCGTGCTCACGCTTGCTCACATAACTCCACCTGTCACAACAATCCTTAAAAATTATTTTTAATGTTTAAATGTATTTGAGTGGAAAGGGCTTTAAAGTGTGTGTATATATATATATATATATATATATATATATATATATATATATATCTGTATATATTGTTTATATGTGTGTGTATATATATATATATATATATATATATATATATATGTATATATGTTTTTATATGTGTGTGTATATATATATATATGTGAGCCTGCATTTGTGTGGCTGTATTAGGGTCCCAGGTTTTGGAAGAGACCTTGACGTGGTACCTGAGCTTGTCCATTTGGCCAAATGTGGTAACTGACTCTTCCAGTTTCTTTTAAACTTAGATGAGAGCTTGTGAGTGAGTGCTAGACTTTATTTTTGTAACATCTGTTAAGTAATTTACCCTTGGGACTTGCTCCCGGGCTGGTCTGGGCATAGACAGCATTGAACTCTAGAAATAGTGCAGCTTATTGAGAGTGCTATAGCACCATAGCTGAGCAGTGTTTCAGGGTCATGTGATGTGTCCCTGGTCCGGTCTGGGAGTACTGTTTCACCTTCCTTGTTTTATATGTTCTGTATATACACATAAAATACATAAATAAACATGTAAATACATATATATATATATATATATATATATATATATATATATATATAGACGTATATACACACATACAAATATATATATATATATACAGTATATATATATATTATATATATATATATATATATATATATATATATATATATATATATATATATATATATATATATATAGTGTGTGTATATATATATATATATATATATATATATATATATATATATATATATATATATATATATATATACTATATATATGTATATATATATATATACATTACACACATACATTATAGTCCTTTCTATTCAAACACCTTCTCATTTACCATATACAGTAAAATTCAACTTGTAAAAAAATGTTTTTATATTTATATGAATCATTTTTATCAGATAGTGTATATATGAGTGTAACACTTTATTTAAATGTATTTATGTTGTATTTGGTGCACATTATTCTCCTTACCAGATTAATGTTACTGAATGGGGAGTGAAAATCACTATAATTCAACTTTAAAGCATGCCATTGTTGCATTAGAATATCCCTTAAAGATTTAAGAAATTATAATACTGATATTGACTAGGAAATATATCTAATGAGTCTTTGCTAAATGTTTAATGCTATGAAATATAACATTTCAGTCATACTTTCACCAAGTTCCTTAGAGCAAAATGATTACATTTCATCAGAGTAAATTATTTTAAATGCTTAAATGTTACATTTCATAGTAATTTTCCTCATGGTGTGTTTGCAATCTTCATACATGATCATTTCCATTTATCTTCTCCAAATGTAATTTTTTTTAAATAATTGGATTGTAACAGTTTAGACAGTTCCAATTATATATGACCTCATTCCTTGCTTAAGCATTTGTAAACTAAATGTGGATATCTGAGCTATAACATTGTTAAACATCTTTACTAAGCTTTCTGTAGGACTTCAGAAACGATACAGTGATGTTTTATATAATTAATATGTCTCCTTGTTGTTTTGTTTCCACATTTTCTCATTTTTCTTGCCTTATGGCTTATATTATATTACATAGCTGTGTACAGTCTGGGCAAGATCACAATCCTGTCACAATCATTTTGTAAGTGAGTGGCTAAATATCTGTACCTCTGCTGGTATCAACAGCAGCTCACAAAAATCCAGTTGTAAAAAAAGGAAAAAAAAATACTGGCAGCTGCATAATAACAATATGATGGTAATAGCAACTGTCATTACTGTTTATGGAATTTACAAAACCTCTTTCCATGACTGTAGCGCCATCAAATTGCACCCATAAACCCCCTTTTTATGGCTGCTCAAAGCTAATGGGAAGCATATTAAACCAGACACTACCCTACTACCCTAGAAAAGATGTGCAGAAGAAGAAAAAATCTGGCATTTCTAAGCCATAGCCATATAGTAAAAGGGACAGTAAAGTCGAAATTAAACTTTTATGAGTCAGATAGACCATGCCATTTTAAACCACTTTCAATTTACTTTTATTATCATATTTGCTTTGTTCCCTTGGTATACTTTGTTGAAGACTAAACCTAGGTAGTAGACTGATAAGAGTTCAGGAGTGTGCACGTGTCTACAGCAGTCTATTGCAGCAGTGTTTGTAACTTTGTATAACATTTTTATAAACAATGTTGCAAACACTGATGCCAGAAGGCTTAAATGGACACTGAAGCCAAATTTGTTCTTTCTTGATTCAGATAGAGCATGCAATTTTAAGCAACTTTCTCATTTACTCCTATTATCAATTTTTCTTCATTCTCTTGGTATCTTTATTTGAAAAGCAAGAATGTTAGTTTAGATGCCAGCCCATTTTTGGTGAACAACCTAGGTTGTTCTTGCTGATTGGTGGATAAATTCACCCACCAATAAACAAATGCTGTCCAGAGTTCTGAACCAAAAAATAGCTGGCTGCTTAGCTTAGATGCCTTCTTTTTCAAATAAAGATAGCAAGAGAACAAAGAAAATTTGATAATAGAAGTAAATTAGAAAGTTGCTTACAATTGCATGCTCTATTTGAATCACGGAAGAAAAAAATTTGGTTCAGTGTCCCTTTAAGGCATAAGCACGTTCTTTAGCTCAGTTAGCATTACTCTTTAACAAAGGATACCAAGAGAACTAAACAAAATTGATAATAGAAGTAAATTGGAATGTTGTTTAAAATTTCATGCTCTATCCAATACATTTTAAGTTTAATTTTTAATTTACTGTCCCTTTAATCTGAATTAAATGTCAATATTTAAATGTAGTGTTTATACTTGAAGATATAGTATATATAAAATCAATATATAAATCCGCCCTCCTGGGTTAACCACCTGAGCTTACACTCAAAGCATATACTGAACAATAAACAGTGAAGTCTCAGGATTTTTCAAATGTGCCAAGTTTAATTTTATATATATATATATATATATATATATATATATATATATATATATATATATATATATATATATATATATATATATATATATATATATATATATATATATATATATATATATATCACGTCTGAACTGGTTAATATACAAAAAAAAGAACTTCTACATTAACATTTTCTTCTAACATTAAAGATGAACTTTTGTGATATTTTACATTTATACGAGTTCTTGAGTAGGTGTTGTTATGGTAACACTGACAACTTGCATTACCACTAGCATTATCTGCTCACACTATTTTGTGAGTCAGAAGGAAGCAACTATTGGTCATTTATAAGCAAATAGCAAGCCACTGGATAAAAAAAAAACTGCTTTCATTTGCGATATAGCTGCAATAGTGGTATCATTACAAAAATAAATGTTTTATAAAAAAATGTAAGCTGTTGTTTAACTAGTTGTATTGCTGTCTTGTGTATAACATGCATACAATTAATGCCTACAAATTGTGGCTGGAAGGGTTACAAACATCAGTAAGACATACCCTTCTATGTATCTGCTTTACATAGGAACCTCTACTGTACACATAGGGCCACATTTCTCTTTATCATTTGTGGATTACCAACAGTTGAATTGATCACAATCCTTTAAAAAAAATATTCAATAATTTTTTTTTTATAAAATGCACTAATTTAGACTGTGGGGATTTTTGTAAATAAAGGATAGTGATTACGTCAGTGAGGGTACTTGTTAGAGGTGGCATAACCTCTCATAGTCTAGTGAAAAAACTAAGGATAGACTTATGTCTGGCAAAAACTGCAACTTTATTCTAGGTCACATGGCTTGGATTATATCAGTTTACCCCCCCAAAAAATGATAATTTACAGTGCACATATTATAAATATATTCTATTGCTTTGCCACTTTAAATAACACCCCAGTCCAGACGATATTGTACATACTTTAGTATATGTATTTGGATTGATATATAATTTTAAAAATGTTGTTGATTTTTAGACAAAGTCTAACTTTATAACTATTTTATAAAAAAAATTCTCCCATATCATTCATATAAAAATGACCAATACTCATTTAATCATGAACTGACATAACCACATTTCATAGACAGTATCTTGTAATTATGAATGAAATGTGAATGTGTACAGCATTATTTCTGTAATATTTCCATTACAACCACACTGGGTAGAGACACTAGCCTTACTGAGTTCTAACAGAACACTGTCGTAAAAGAGCTGTAAAAATATGATTCATTACTTTGCAATGTTGGGCATAAACAACTCACCAAACATACCACTGAACAAGTGTTATTTTAGGTGCATTCATTCCATAAGCACATGATGGCCCTCTGGTTAGCCAAAAACAGGTTTCTAAATAAAACTTGGAAATTACATGATGCCGACACTACATCTTCCATGAGTGGTGTAGTTATAAACTGGTTTTACTGTAAAATACTGGGGTTTCATTTTTCTTTTTCTGAGCTATTACACAAAATGTGTAAGACAATATTGTACTTGTTGCAAGTTCAGGAATTCTGGGTAAAGATTTCTGATAACATTCTATTTTCTGAAGGTAAAATAACCAATCACTGTTCAACGTTTATTGTTATTCAAGCATAATTTTTCCCCAATGCATAATTATTTTAACAGTGTGAAATATAGTTAAATAAAAGTGTCACTTACTGATATGGTTTAACTGCCATAATAAACTTAAAATAGTAAAATTGTATCTATTACTTGGGTAAATACTAATCTTTAAGTAATTCTATTCAAAAGCTTTATCAGAGATTTAGCTGTGTATTTCCTAATTATGATGCAGGTAAACCCTTTCCAACATTAGTTTCAATAAATATAAAAAAATCTAGTAATGCGAAACAGTAAGGGTGAAGTGCACACTTTCTGAATCATCAGCTCCAACTGAGCATGTGCAAGAGAATCCAGTATATACATTTGAGCCTGTAATTTGGTGAGGGCTGTCATGTCTTGCTGAATTACAGAAATTCTAAAATAGTTTTTTTTTTTTTGTCCCTGGCAGTTCATATAGTAATGACACACCACTGGGTGATCCAGAAATCATCTTAAATATTGTGTGTCACATGACCAGACCGTGTGAGCTCACAGGCATGCTAATTGCACATAAAAATGTAATGAATGGTTTATTATGTTATGTTTAAAAACACACATGAAAAAATGTGTTGTTTTTTTTTTTTAAATGTGTCACATAGTTATTCTTACATCTAAAACAAAGAGAACTAAACAAATAACTTAAGCTGTAAAAGTATAATGATAGCAATACAAAAGGAAAGACTTAAAGAGATATAAGGCAGTCTGTTTCAGATGTATCAGCAATGATTTGTGGATGATTAGTGGTTGAACCATAAGGTTTTTGAAGTTGGGGGACTGTTAGTCTCATTAGATCCTTTAATTTATTTGCAAGCATTTTATCAGGCTTGTTGGCATATATAAAGTACTGCGTGTCTACAATTTTTAAAGATCGAGCTGCATCCCTGGACATCAACTCGTCCAAAGCTGCCCTCTTGGAGTTTATCGTTTGAAACAATGGTCAGAAGGGGTTGCAAAAAACCATAATACACATCTCGAGAGCAGTTCAATTAGGCCTGAAACCCAGAAACATATTACAATAAACAGACCTTGACAACATTGTAAACATAGTTGGTACCTTATACTTGATTGGACCTGTGGATGTAACCTGTAGAAAAAAATGAGGTAAGCATAATCTGTAAACAACTGCAACTGCAGTACAACCTTAAACAACATCAACATATATAACCTGACAATCAGGATAAATAACCTGAAGACAAATGGGGACCTAATTTCTCCCATACTTAAATAGTAGATTAGTGGACTCAGCGGAGTGGGTGGGATGGGTAGGGAAGGTGGGATTGGTAGGGAGAGGGGGGGGAGGGGATAGGCAAAGGGAGTCAAGAGACTCAAAACTTAGCATACACATTAGGAAGCGTATGTAGATAAGAGCAGACATGTATACTTAGCCCTAGAACAAGAGGGCTATTAACTCAAGTAATTTCAAATAAGACCCAGGAAATTTGCTTGAGTAGCTTTAGGTGGGACACTCTGGCTCTTGTCTGGCTCTGGGGTTCTTTCCATTTCTGCTTACTGGTTTAGGAGAGGAAGAAACCTCCAATGAAACCTTTTCCAAATTCAACTTTTCTAGGATCTCTTGTCCTTCAGGGAGAGAAGAACAATAGTAGGAGGTTTTGTCATGCATGAAGATAAGTTTAAATGGAATCTCCATCAGTATTTAATCTGTACCTTGATAAGGCTAGATACAATCGGTTTAAGCTCCCTTCTTCTTCTGAGAGTAGTTGGTGACAGATCCGTGTACAATCTGTGTACAATTGTAGGGTGTAGCCTTCAAAGGTAACCTTAGGCAGTTTGCGCACAGCTTGCATGATCTGGTCCTTGGCATGGAAGTAATGTAGGTTGGTGATCACGTCCCTAGCAGCTGAAGGGGTCGGCGGTTTGGCCAATGCCCTGTGTACTCTGTCCATGAGCAATAGAGAGGGATCTATCTCTAGTAGTATCTGTTGGAAGAGCTTTGTGATTGTTTCTGACAGGTTGTTGTAGGATTCAGGAAGATTGGGAATTCTGATATTTGACCTTCTAGATCTGTTTTCAAGGTCCTCCAAATAATCTTCTAGCTTCTGAATCTGTTCTTGCTGAGCTTGTATTGTCAACTGAAGAATGGGTACTTCATCTGAAATATCATCCACTCTATCCTCCAGAGAGACAGTGCAGTCTCCAATATCAGAAATGTCCTGTTTCAATTCAGACAGGGCAGCTCTCATTTCCTCTTTGAATAGTTGCTTGATCTTTTGCAGAAGCTCTCCATTTGATGAGTCCACAGCTGGTGTTGTCAGAGAGCTTTTAGGAGAAGAGGGTTGTGAATCTGTGTTTGGAACAGAGTCCAAAGCAATCTGCTTCTTTTTAAGCTAGGACCTTGACAGACAGTCTTTAACAGATTGATTCCGTCCCATCATTGTATTTGATAGTAGTAAAGAGTGTAGTTAAGCTGTATTCAAATAACAGGACACAGACGCTTGAATAGTTTGGAGTGCTTTATAGTAGTTACATAGAAAGGGAAACCCACTGAGGCCACATTCAGGATTGGGTTTTTAATGTTGCATCATCTTTTTAGACCTGGTTGTTCTTGCCAGAAGAACTATCTGAGGGCAATAGGGTGTCAGCACTAGGGCCTGTATGGTATGCCTCCCACGGTATCCCAGACCTCAAGGAGAGAAATCTCAGGCCCAGGGAAGGAAGCAGGGTGGTTGTTTAAGGTCTCTTAGCTGTAAGATGCACCCACTCAGATAAAATGATTCAGATGTTTGTCTTAGCTAGCATAACTCTACTCCCCGGGTCAGTGTCCTCACAGGACGATAACAGACAAGGGGAGCTCAGGATATGACCTGCCACCACTTTGGATGACAGGAAAAGGGGGGGGGAGAGTAGTGCCATATTATGAAGGTATTGCTGCCTGGCTAAGGAGCGTTGTACCAGGTTCAGTGGCTTAGGTCCTGCCGGTGGTCAGCATTCGCCTTACCAAGCGGTAATATGACTCAAGAGCTTAAGTATTGATAATTCTCTTTTGTTTAAATGCTGATCATATCCCCTGTAGGGCTATAGTGTATCGATGGTCGTGTGTACTATTTATAACCAGTACCGTTGTAGCTAGCATGTTATCTCACTATAGAGGCTGTAAGTAAAGATGGCGTTTATTTTCCCGCCACTAATCCTCTTGCAAAAGGTATTATGCATGCCCTGCAGCACTCAGTTTGGTCCCTTTAGCAAGTCGCCATAATCCCAGGGTACGCTTATATCTATAGTCTGTTATGAAGGTGTGTAGATTTGATCGCTTACTACACCGTCATAAAATAGGGCCTCCCGAGCATTGATTGTGCTTAATAGTCTATAAATGCTTTTAAATGCTTTCAATTTCACCCCTGCTGTTCATATAGTTCTTTTCGTCAGCTTTCGATGGAGTTTCTGACGCTTTCTTTGTATTCTTGATGGCCGAGGGTCCCGGCGTAGGCTGCAGCCGCGGACTTTCCTAGAAATTTGCTGGTACTGATTTTCCGTTGTGCTATGGGCCCTCACGAAATTCCACCAAATCAGTACCAAACTGACTATGCTTGTGTAGTTTGTCACCAAGGTGTCTGTAACCTCAAATTGCCCCTGAAATATGCACTAAAGCTCTTTAATCTAGCCAAATCTGCACGGAGCTTCACAGTAGTGCTGCTGCTCAGGTCGATGGCAAGCTCCGCCTTGAAATTTAGAGGTTTAAAGGTTATAAAGTATATTAATACAACAATGCTGGTTGTGCCAAGCTCAGGAATGGGTAGTAAAGGCGTTATCTATCTTTTTTTAAAATTAAAAATGTTGAAGTAGATTGTCCCTTTAACTGTGTTTAACCCCTTTGCCTAGGTTAAACACAGGTATATCCATTTCTTAGTGTAATAAAAAAAATATTGAACACATAAGAGCATTTTCTTTTGCATTTAATGTCTCTTTAAATTGTTAAGAAAGTTTAGCTTTGCATATTGCACTTTGTAGTTGATAGCTTAGCTGATAAAAGTAATTGCACCATAAAGCTAATAAGTATTTTAAGATAGGAGAAACCATCAAATGGATATTGACTATGAAATACTTAGTATAATGAGTCTTTGTTAAATGCTTAGTGCTTTGAAGTTTAACATTTCCCTAACATTTTTACAGAGTTCCTAATAGCAGAATGATTACATTTCACGAGAGTAAATTATTTTAAAATCTAAAATGTTTAATTTTACAGTAATCATATTTCTCATACGAGTGAAAACTTTATGAAGTTGTTAATAAATGTTACAATTATAATATTGCGTTCTCGTTCATGTATACCCATAGAAGTTAATAAAGCGACAAAAGTGAAAAAAATAACACCCTACTCCCTGGCAAAACCCAATCGCATTTTCTCAAGTGCACTAACCCGACATGAAAATATGAATATTTCACATTCCAATGTTCTTAACATTTAAAAATATGTTCTATATATTCATAAATACATATGTCTATATATAGGATGGTATTTTGGTACAATATATATATATATACCTATATATATATATATATACATGATTATATATAGTTATAGATATATACAGATATAGGGAATATCTATTTACAAATTGCTATGCATATTCTGCTATGTACAGAACATTGGAATGTGAAATATTTACAGTAAATACATAGTTAAAACTTTTATAAAATATGAATATTGCATAAATATGATTTTACATGTCTTCATCTGCTTAACTGCAAAGGACTCCAATACACTTATATATATGTATTTATGTGTTTATATGTGTATAGCTGTCTGTAAATACATATATACACATATAAATACTTAAATACATACATATGTATATATATATATATATATATATACAGGGAGTGCAGAATTATTAGGCAAATGAGTATTTTGACCACATCATCCTCTTTATGCATGTTGTCTTACTCCAAGCTGTATAGGCTCGAAAGCCTACTACCAATTAAGCATATTAGGTGATGTGCATCTCTGTAATGAGAAGGGGTGTGGTCTAATGACATCAACACCCTATATCAGGTGTGCATAATTATTAGGCAACTTCCTTTCCTTTGGCAAAATGGGTCAAAAGAAGGACTTGACAGGCTCAGAAAAGTCAAAAATAGTGAGATATCTTGCAGAGGGATGCAGCACTCTTAAAATTACAAAGCTTCTGAAGCGTGATCATCGAACAATCAAGCGTTTCATTCAAAATAGTCAACACGGTCGCAAGAAGCGTGTGGAAAAACCAAGGCGCAAAATAACTGCCCATGAACTGAGAAAAGTCAAGCGTGCAGCTGCCAAGATGCCACTTGCCACCAGTTTGGCCATATTTCAGAGCTGCAACATCACTGGAGTGCCCAAAAGCACAAGGTGTGCAATACTCAGAGACATGGGCCAAGGTAAGAAAGGCTGAAAGACGACCACCACTGAACAAGACACACAAGCTGAAACGTCAAGACTGGGCCAAGAAATATCTCAAGACTGATTTTTTCTAAGGTTTTATGGACTGATGAAATGAGAGTGAGTCTTTATGGGCCAGATGGATGGGCCCGTGGCTGGATTGGTAAAGGGCAGAGAGCTCCAGTCCGACTCAGACGCCAGCAAGGTGGAGGTGGAGTACTGGTTTGGGCTGGTATCATCAAAGATGAGCTTGTGGGGCCTTTCGGGTTGAGGATGGAGTCAAGCTCAACTCCCAGTCCTACTGCCAGTTTCTGGAAGACACCTTCTTCAAGCAGTGGTACAGGAAGAAGTCTGCATCCTTCAAGAAAAACATGATTTTCATGCAGGACAATGCTCCATCACACGCGTCCAAGTACTCCACAGCGTGGCTGGCAAGAAAGGGTATAAAAGAAGAAAATCTAATGACATGGCCTCCTTGTTCACCTGATCTGAACCCCATTGAGAACCTGTGGTCCATCATCAAATGTGAGATTTACAAGGAGGGAAAACAGTACACCTCTCTGAACAGTGTCTGGGAGGCTGTGGTTGCTGCTGCACGCAATGTTGATGGTGAACAGATCAAAACACTGACAGAATCCATGGATGGCAGGCTTTTGAGTGTCCTTGCAAAGAAAGGTGGCTATATTGGTCACTGATTTGTTTTTGTTTTGTTTTTGAATGTCAGAAATGTATATTTGTGAATGTTGAGATGTTATATTGGTTTCACTGGTAAAAATAAATAATTGAAATGGGTATATATTTGTTTTTTTTTTGTTAAGTTGCCTAATAATTATGCACAGTAATAGTCACCTGCACACACAGATATCCCCCTAAAATAGCTATAACTAAAAACAAACTAAAAACTACTTCCAAAACTATTCAGCTTTGATATTAATTAGTTTTTTGGGTTCATTGAGAACATGGTTGTTGTTCAATAATAAAATTAATCCTCAAAAATACAACTTGCCTAATAATTCTGCACTCCCTGTACATATACATCTTTAGACACCTTTTTTTTTACACCTTTTTTTCTAAAAACCTGAGATCTCATACCTTTGAACCCTTATAACTTTTATGTGCAATATTTGTTTTAGATAATTGTTACTGTATTATATGGTGTTATTATTAGTGTAACTGTACTTTGTAATGTATTTTTGATGTGTTTTTAAACTTTTTTTTATTTCATGAAACAGTTAACCAGAGCTCTGAGGGCACTGTAATCAATCTAGTGTAAATTGCGATTGCGCTCAAGCAATCACGTTTACTTTCAACTCGTAATACCAGTGATAAGCCAGATGCATGAAAACACCCGTGATAAACCCCTTATCGCTCATGCCCAAACGCTTATAATCTGGCCTTAAATACATTTCATGCACCTCCCTCTAATTATAGGTGCCACCATTTTGGAACCTAACATTAGCTTTGGAATGTAGTAAAAGCTAGATTCTAACATGGCAGCAATCATGACTAGAGAATGGCTGGGAATAGCCTCCATACTATGCTCATAAAATGCATTAAGTGTTTAATGTCCCTTTAATGGAAATATGTTAGCCCTTTATTTCAGGGCAGCAGAGAAGCAGCTAAATAGCAACTCAAGCTTAATTTAAAGTTAAAATAGTATATAGTGCTATAGTGCTACTGTAACAAGGCAGTAGGCAGCACATTTTTTAAAAGTATTTTTTTAATGGGGTGATAATTGTCCAAGAACAAAAGTGAAGCTTACATACTTATTGGCTCACACATTAATCAATCAACTGACAATGGCATTGCTGGATATATTTATTGAACAGTGTAAATCTGAGCTTCTGAACCCTTTCCTGCCTTTCTGGTGAACTGCTTGTGCAATGATAAATGCAGACAGCGTAATCCGTTCGCATTTATCGATGTGCAGCAGACTTGATACGCTACATCGTATCATGTCCGCTCGCACTTTGATAAATTTGTGTGATAAATATAAAGTGCTTTTCTTGAAAATGGTCATATGAGTACACTTTCATTGGGTGTTAAATACTTTGAGGCCCATTTATCAAGCTCCGAATGGAGCTTGAGGGCCCGTATTTCTGGCGAGTCTTCAGACTCGGCAGAAACAGCAGTTATGAAGCAGCGGTCTAAAGATTGACACCCCCCTGCTGGCGGCCCATTGGCAGCGAGTCTGCAGGGGGCGGCGTTGCACCAGCAGCTCTTGTGAACTGCTGGTTCAATGCTGAATACGGAGAGCGTATTGCTCTCCGCATTCAGCGAGGTCTTGCGGACCTGACACGCACTGTTGGATCAGGTCCGCAAGACCTTTGATAAATTGGCCTCTAAATCTCCAGAGAGGGTAAAAAAATGCACTAAATTAAAAAAAATGGAGAGTAACAGAGCACAATGGAGCGCGTACAGTATGAAATATGAGTTTATTATGAGCCATGAGAACAGACTAAACTCTACATCAGATTAGTCACTGAAAACATGATTTTAGCTGTGACATGATGTGTATATTGCAAATAGTGCAGTGGAGGTGAATCAGAACAGCTGTAAGCTAGACACAGAGTACAACGCAAAACAGCATGTTATAAAGCCTTGGATGAGTGAATGAGAATTTAATAAATGATGTGGAATTTAATAGAATCATTCCAGTGGATGTTTTTTTCTTTTTTATTTTGAGAAAAGAATTAGAAGAGACAGATTTAAGGGAGACTAAGTCTAGTATAGCAGGATTTTAAATAGTTGTAAGACACCAACAGGCCATAGAAAAGAAAATTCTAATTGAGCTCAATTGTGTTATATTTCCTATTTATTTGTCTTGTGAAAGTGAACTAAGTAAGTTCTGTAGAGTAGGTCTTTATCATTATACTGTGTTATAATCCCCTATGTCCTTTAAAAAAGTAAAATCACAGTATGATGTGAGAGTAAAACAGATGTATTGCAGGACATGAAACTGTATTTCATAGATATGACTATTTAAAGATTCTACAAATATTTTCTTGCATGAAAAAAAGGTTAATGGACATTAAAAAAAGCAACAACAAAATGCTGTATTAGAGCATTTTTATTATTACACTATAATGGCTCGAGAAAACCAGACTACAATGGACCGGCTTGTGTAGTAAAACATAGCTTTTATTTGAAAAGGTTAAAATGCCATATAAATTAAGACATAATCAAAGCATCACAACCAGATAACCAGCCAAAAAGAATCCTGTGGATCCAAATGTTTTGTGCTGTTTCAAGCCCTTAATCAGGGAAAAAGCAGTCCGATTCTAGGGGGGGGGCGATTTATGAAAGTGCAAGCGGACATGATACAATGTAGCTTATCATGTTCGCCGCACATCAATAAATGCTGACAGCATACTCTGTTGGCATTTATCATTGCACAAGCAGTTCTTATGAACTGCTTGTGCAATGCCGCCCCCTGCAGATTTGCGGCCAGTCGGCCACTAGCAGGGGTGTCAATCAGCCTGATCGTATAGGATCGGGCAGATTGTTGTCTGCAGCCTCAGAGCAGGTGGACAAGTTATGAAGTAGCGGTCTGAAGGCTCGCACGGAAACAGGGGCATTAAGCGCCATTCGAATGGCGCTTGATAGTTCGGCCCCTAGGTTTGTTTATGTAATGCATGCTAACCAATAATATTAAATCTAGCATGCTAACCAATAGTATTGAAACTTACATTAAAGGGACATTAAACATTTTGAGATGGTAATATAAAACGATAAATTGCACATTATTAATTTGGCCCCTTCTATAATTCCATTCTGAAATTGTGAGCTTTTCAGTTCCTGTAAAACATGGAAGTGCAGAACACTATTATATTTCACACAGCCATTGGCTGCACACTCTAGTGACCTATTTATAACTGTCACTAACTGGCCACAGCAGAGAAGGTAACCTAAGTTACAATATGGCAGCACTCATTGTTTTATAGACACTAAAACTTTACACTTATTTTGTCAATATTTAAACAGCTAATGAAACTTTAAAAAAATGCATTTACGTGTTATTTTCAGACTAATCTTTTCGTTGAATGCATCATTCTACATAGCATTTATTTAGTATTTAATTTCCCTTTAACTCTATATGTACAAATAGTATGGCCAGTGTATATATTTAACACTGATACTTCAAAAAGTCAGTAAAGTGATATCTACACAAACAATGAAAAATGGTTAAATACTGTAAAGTATTAAAAACAAATAAAATTCTGCTGTCCACAGAATAATACATATAAAAAATATGTATACATGATTATAGCTAACTTGTCTCAAAATATGTCTGGAAATCTTAATCACTGGTGTATATTATTTATTCTAATGAGAATCACTTCATATAAAAGTAGGTTTGAGGGGAGGAAAAAAAAACGGTAATTGTGTAGGTGTAAATTAAGTAAAATGTTGAGTGATATATCTGTGATGAAAAAAGTTTTTAAAATAAGTGGAATACAACATTCTGTGGTGTGTCAATAATAATGTGAAAGGGACGAGGTAAAACAAAAATGGTGTAAATTGTGGGAAATATTGAGTGATATGGTGTATCAGTAATAAAATAGTGTGGAAAATAAGTGAAATATGAAATAATATGTTGAGTCAGTAATAATGAACGTGATAGAATCTTTTACCAATCCTCAGTAGTTCTCACTATTCAGATGTGATACCAAACGATAACCAAATCAGCCAATGAATAACTTTACATCAGACTTCTCATTGATGCCATAGGGGGCCCAGCCTGTAATCTAAAAAACTAGAATGTTTTGCATTTATTTAATTTAGAATGTCTATCCCCTCCTGTAAGTAAAGCAGGTATATGGTCAATAGCCTTCAGGGTGAAACTATTTCTGGATTCTCATCATTGGCTGCAAAATGTCTAGCTACTGGTGTTCTAGGTGGATCCTCAGTAAGGGATAACAGATGCTCTCTTATCTGATCCGTGAGCATACATGAAGTACGTCCTACATACTGTTTACCACAGAAAATGTAGGTGATCATGTATACTACAAAAATTAAGTTGCAAGTAGGGATGCCACCTCAGCCGTATTTTCCTGGACACTTATGAGTTACACATTCTGCAGGGTATTGTGCCTCTGGACATCACATAAATTGTGCTAATGAATAGTACCATACATGTTCCTCCCTGCACTCCCTACATCATGTGTAACTCACAAGTGTCCAGGAAAACATGGCCAAGGTGGCATCCCAACTTGCAACTCAATGTAACTGCTTGAAACAGCACGAAACATGTAGGATCTACAGAATTATTTTTGGCTGGTTATCTGGTTGTGATGATTTGATTATTTCTTACTTTATATGACATTTTAACGTCTTCAAATAAAAGCTATGTTTTACTACCCAAGGCGGTCCATTGATCTCTGGGTTTCTATAGCCATTGGATTTATTTTTATGGCAGAGTGTTTGGGCTACTCTGCACATGGATGACATCATCACTTGCAGCCGACCCCTAACCCCAAAGGACGGTGAGTACTATGCTGAAAAGTTTGAGCTTTCCACCGGGCGTTCCTGTACTACAACCGCAGTTTATGCTGAGAATAAGTGACAGTCAGCTAATGCAGCCACAAGGGATTACTATTAACACACATTACATTGGTGAGTGAATGATCATTGACATAACAAGTGATATATACGCTGTTAGATATGTTTATATGTGATGAACATGTGATGCACTGGCTCATTTACAGCAGTAAGTGATAATCACTTAGTTTTCATTCAGCAAGTAGTTATTCAGAGCTCTGCTGATCTTTCTTGATATGCAGTAAACACGATGCACATATAGCACTTCCAGCACAGGTCACTGTTACAATAACTGCCAACTTGTAAACTAATAATGGATTTACACAGATAATCATTATTTGCCTCTTACAACTTTGACACATTAAGAGGCGACTGTATATGGGACTCAGTCTGTTTGTTTTATTACACTATATACAAATTGTTATTTTTTTTACAAAAAATAGATAATCCCTTTATTACCCATTCCCCAGCTTTGCATAACTAACACAGTCATATTAATACACTTTTTACCTCTGTGATTACCTTGTATCTAAGCATCTGCAGACTGCCCCCTTATCTCAGTGCTTTTGACAGAAAGGCATTTTAGCCAATCAGTGCTGCTCCTAAATAACTCCACAGGAGTGAGCATGATGTTTTCTATATGACACACATGAACTAGTACTGTCTTACTGTGAAAAACATTAAAAATGCACTGAGATTAGAGGCGGTTTTCAACGGTTTAGAAATCAGTATGATCATACCAAGGTTTAGCTTTCAAAAAAGAATACCAAGAGAACAAAGCAAATTTGATGATAAAAGTAAATTGGAAAGTTGGAAATTGCATGACATACCAGAATCACGAAAGTTTAATTTTGACTTGACTGTCCCTTTAAAGTCAGCTCCAGAGTAGCAATGGACTACTGGGAGCTAGCTGAAGACCTCTTTTGAATCAATGACAAGAGGAATATGTGCAGCCACCGATCAATCCCCAGCTAGCTCACATTGTTGCCCCTGAGCCTAAGTATTCTTTTCAACAAAGGATACCAAAAGAACAAAGTACAATTGGTTGGTACTAAAAGTAACTTGAAAAGTCTCTTAAGAAAATGCATTTTTTTTTTTTGCTGAATCATGAAAGTTACATTTTGACTTTTATGCCCCTTGAATTTATATCCTATAATAAAAAACACAGGATCAATACAAGAACCATTCATTTTACAAAAAAACAAACAAATCAAATTAAAACTTTCCAGTTTCCAGCTTCAAAAAAAATTAGTATTTGTAAATTGACATACTTATGTTGCGTATTTTTCAGTTGCGTATTTTTCAGAGCGACTGTTGGAACCCACCTCGCCTGTAAGTTCACCTCGCACATCTGGTGAATCACATAACACACCCCGCCATATGATATACTGGCGTAAGTTGGACATACTGTTGACGTTCAGAAATATGCACAACTACACATTTCTGGCGTCTCCAGTAATTTACACCAGTATATTGCACATGTAACTACAAAATAAAGAGTAGTTTTCTTTAAATGTTGAATTCACACGTAAAAATGTAAACCGATGTGGGGGGGGGTCAGTTTAGGTGTTTTAAATTATTGTATTTTTTTTTGCAAAAGAGCTGTAAACTTTAGGGTAATGTCCTACAAAAGGCCCTTCTAAGGACTATTGGTATCTTATTTCTAGATTAGGGATTTTTTTTTTTTGGGGATGTTTTTTGTTTTTTTAACAGGGGTATTAGAATAGGAATAACTTTTTTTATTTTTGATATTTTTGTTATTTTTTGTAATGTTAGCTTATTTATTTTTGTAATTAATAGTTTTTTTTTGTAATGGTAGTTTTTTATTTTAATTTGTAATGTTAGGATTTATTATTTTTAGTAATGTTTTTTTTTTTTTTAATTTTCTGTAATGCTAGTTTTTTTGTAATTTAGGTTTTTTAATTTTATTTAAGTGTATTTTAATTTGGGTTAAGTTAGGGGGTGTTAGGTTAGGGGGCTTAGTTCTTTATTTAATACTTTGCGTTGTGGAGGGAAGGCGGTTTAGGGGCTAATAGTTTAATTAGATACTTTGCATTGTGGGGGGTGGCGGTTTAGGTGTTAATAGTTTAATTAGGTACTCAGCGTTGTTGGGGGGATGGCGGTTTAGGAGCTAATATGTTTATTTAGTAGTTGCATTGTGGGGAGATTGCAGTTTAGGGGTTAATAGTTTAATTTGGTATTTGCAATGTGGGGTTGGCGGTTTAGGGGTTAATATGTTTATTTAGTCGTTGTGATGTGGGGGGATGGCGGTTTAGGGGTTAATAACTTTTTTTAGTGATTGCGATGTAGGGGGAAGGCGGTATAGGGGTTGATATTGTGCATGCGTTAAGGCTTCCAGGGAGTTACGGCTCTTTTTTACTGTGCTCAAGGGTTGCTGCGTCTGCCTATGTGTGGTGAGGTGATAATGGAGTAAAATACATCCATTCTGCATGCTTAAGTTTCTGTGCTGCTTTTGTGATACCGAATGACGCCAGTTCTATGGTAGTTTATGGGAGTAAAAAATGTACACGACATGTAAAATATACACGCGTAACTTATCTGATGCGACGGGTATGTGATTGCTCAATTAGAGTAAAATTTAGCGACAATGGTTTTTGCGCACATTGCCAAGTATGTGATTAAGGCCCTCAATCACATACTTGGTAACGTGTGCAAGGAGGCCTAGGTTTTGAAAATGATTGAACATCTGAGTAACATATTAAATAAAAGATAATGTGGTAATGATTCTTAAAATAATTTTTTTTTATTATTATTATTACATATTTGAATATAAACCTGAATTGTATATGTCAAATGAAAATAGCTTTATATGGGTAGAAAATCATAGTGGTGTGTCAGAGTATTTACTTCCAATAGAATGGTTCCTTTCAATTCTTTTCAAAATTTCTATAGAAATCTGTTCCCAAATCCAGCAGGTGACAGATTTCAGTAAATGGCGATTCTTTATTAGATACGTTTTCTTTGGTCGAAATTAGTCTGCAGTGAGAAACTTTAAGTTTAGCTACTTTTTTCTTACAGCCAATAACCTTTCTAGCTCATGATTTAATAGAGAGCCGTAGCTATAGACACTAAGCTTTCATTTCAATCTGTTACCAAACAATGGTGACATTTTTCTGTCGCAACGTTTAGTCTGAAACCTGTCAACTCTGTTTAAATTAGCTGTACCAAGAAAATTTTAAAAAAAGGCCTTCGCAGCCAAGTTGTTTGGTGAAGAAAACGGAGTGGTAAGTAGTTCCCTGCTGAAAGGTTGAACGTCTTACGCACTAATAGAAATCTGTAAGTGTTAATACTTAAAAGAGAACTGTGAAGCTGGTCCAAGATTGGCTAACTAGTCTATCAAATACTTGTATTATGCAGCTGCACATCTCCTAAGGGGAAAAAAGAAAAGCTTTCCTGTGAGCCAAACTGCCAATTTCAGGGTTGAGAAGCTAGTGAATTTTTTAGCAGCTAACTGAGGACATAATTTGTTTCCTAGAAAAAAAGGAGACAAATCCATGTATGGAGAATATTTATGTGTACAAGAGATAAACCATAAACTCATTGTTTGAATTTGTAAAATTTGGAAAATAAGTGGGAAACCTTTAAAAAGTATATGTAACTTTTTGTAACTAATTAGTCAATTTATTGATTCAGTATATTTGCTTTTGATTAGATTTTCACTTGTGAAGTATACTCAGTTTTACTAGTTTTGAAACATCAAACTTTATATCTTTATTGCTGTATGATAATGGTAGTTTTAAGCAAATCCTCTTTGTTGTAAGCTTTCTATATGATTATGTCATGGTTTATTTATTTGTATTTATTTGTATTCATTGTGCATTTACTTTGATGTCAAATTATTGGCACTGAAACAACTCTTATGAAAACATTTCAGATAAAAACGTTATTATTATTGTCGTCACCATCATTATTTATTCGTAAAGTTCCAATATATTTTACAGTGTTCTAAATACTGGTGCATGAAGACTGGTCGAAAAAGACAAATAACAATAGGTCCCGCAACTTGCCATCTTATGTATGCCACTAGGTAAAAAAGTGGTGTACAGAAGAGCTGGACTCATGAGCTTAAATGCTAAAAGGAGAACAAGGGAATGGAACTGGTGAAGGGAGAGAGATCTAATATAAGAAATCAGAGAAATAGGTTATTTTAGGCAGTAATAATTCTAAGGGAGTGCTAAGAGTGGACTACCATACGTTACTGTAGCTGCGTTGCATAATGGCTGCCCCCCCCATGTGTTACCCAATAACACACCTGACCCCACCCACAACAGCCCCAGTCTTATCCTCCCATTAGATTCCCCGACCACAAATCACTGGTGGACCTCCTGTATTTGCCCCAATAAGAAATCCCTGGCAAAACCACTGCTGCAGCACCCCAAACCTCAAAGCTGCCTGGTGCTCTGAATTTGAAAGGTAGTGACTATAAGATATTATAGTAGAAATAAGTAGAAGAAGATGAGTGCCCTCAAGTACCTTTTTTTCAGTTAATTTTTTTTTAACCCCAAATCTTATGCCCTTGAATGCCCCCTGAGCGTAGTTCTATGAATCATAGTGGCTTTAGTGAATAGCTGAAGCTCTTAAAGTAGTGCTCAACCAACGCTGACAGAGAGTGCTGCAACCTATAGCTGCTATTGCAGCTCCTCTGGCAGCCAAGGGGTGAACCTTAACAATTCACACCTAGCAAACTCCTGTTACCCTTTAGATTATTACAACCCCTATCTTAATTAGTAGCTCTTGGATGGCAGTGCATCATAGGATAAAAACTACAAATCTAAGCATGAATGATTTTATACCTTACAAAAGAGATTTAGACTTTTGTGCAATTAAAAAAATGATTATGGACTTAATTGGACATAAACTATGTTATATATAAAAATACATGGGAAAAATAAATATTTTTTGTTGCTTATGTATTCTTACACCTAAAACATAGTTAAAGTTGAGCTCCCATGCCACTCAAATGAGGATGTAGTTGGGAAGCAATTGATAAGCAGACATACATGTGTATGCTCCAATCACTGGCTGTATCCTCATCTGGACGACAATGGAGGTGTCCAAGAGTTCAACTTTGACTAAATTCTAGGGAACCTATCCGACAGCATTCTGTGCAATTGCTTCCCGCATTTGTTATTGCAGAAGCAAGTGCTTGTGCAGCTTCTGTTATTTGCTCTCGCACAACAGTTTGCCGGAGAGCAGGGTCTGTCAGTCATGCCAGAGTAACAAGTTTTTGGGTGACTCCTGATTCATACATATATATGAAACTTAAAAATTTTCTTTTGTGATTCAGACAGCATACAATTTTTTAAAAAAGTTTCCAATTTATTTCTGTTATCAAATATGCTTAGTTCCCATGGTATTCTATGTTGAAGAGATACCTAGGTGTCTGGAGCACTAATTGACAGGAAAAAGTGCTCTCATCTAGCGCTTTTTCAAATGGGTAATATTCTTACAAAACTGTTGCCATATTGTGCTCCAGACATGTGCATGCTTTTGAGCCTTTTTAACAAAACATACCAAGAGAGTGAGGAAGATTTGATAATAGAAGTATAATACAATTTGTTTAAAATGAAATGCTCCATCTGAATCATGAAATAAAATGTTGGGGTCCCTTTAACTTGTGGTTGGCAGGCTCTCAGAAACGAGCTTGTTTCTGTGAGTAAGGACAAATTATTTGTTATTAATATTTTATGAAACCCTTATTAAACCAGTTTTGTCTCTGAATTTCTTTTTTGTAAGCTATAAGATAAACATAAATGTAAATCTTTGCCAGGAGGTCAACCAAGAACATTCGAAACACAAGACAGTTTGGAGCATTTTTATCCAGCTCCATATGGAGCTTGATGCCCCTTGTTTCAGGCTCACCAGAAACATAAGTTATGACGCAGCGGACTAAAGACCGCTGCTCCATAACTTGTCTGCCTGCTCTGAGGCGGCAGACAGAAATCAATCCGATCGAATGCGATCGGGTTGATTGACACCCCCTGCAGGGGGCAGCATTGCACCAGCAGTTCACAAGAACTGCTGGTGCAATGATTAATGCCAACAGCTAATGCAGTCGCTATTTATCTATGTGCAGCGGACATAATACGCTACTTCGTATCATGTCCGCTCACACATTGTTAAATATGCCCCATAACCTGTTATTTACAACATGGTGCCTGTGAATGCTTTTCGCTACTGACAATGATTCACTATCGACTATAATTAAAACCCGTTTAAAAAAATTGCAGATTTAAACCTGTGATCTAAGCCAATAACGTACTGTGAAGCTATGTTCAAACAATTTGTATATTCTTTCAGATAACATAGTCAAATTACATGATATTTGTCATCCATTTCATTTTAAGGTCAGTTACAGTGTGTTTACAAATAAGCCACATATATAAATAATTTTGCCTAGAGATTAGTTTACTCTAATTTTGATCTACTAAGGGGTCTATTTATCAAAGCGTCAACTGAAAATGTGATTAAATTCTGCATCGTATTTGTCTAGAGAGTGATCCACCGTAGTTATCAAAGCATCAAGATCGGCTAATGTTGAAATTTGTGATCTCAATCCAACTCAGATCGATGCTTGCGTCATTACAGATGTTTCGAATTTAGATTTGACTCTATTTGAACCTTTTCCAAATGTATCAAACATTTAACAGGTACGTTCGCGTCTATTCCGATGCAGCGTACCTAGTTTTCAATCCGCCACCCTTCAGGTCGTGGATGCCATGGGAGTCAATAGGAGTCTGAAAAGACAGAAAGCTTATGTTCGATGTTGCAAGAGAATGAAGTATATTACATAATAAAAGTAAATTAGAAACTCTATTAAAATTGTATTCCATTTCTAAATCAAACAATATTATTGCTCCACATTTGGTACACTAGTAGATATAGGGCTAAAAATGAAAAATACATTACTACTTATGGATTATGCTACAAATTTGTCTCATTACAAAGCAAGGGGACAATATTATTTCTACAAATTTGTTTCAAAGTTTTGCCTCAAACTTGTTGCACTAATAGATATAGAGATAAAAATTAAATAAATACACAACATAATATAGCTAACCATGCACCATGTTTAAGCCATGTAATACAAGTCACACAATTTTGACGTAACACTTTTCGCACCAATTATGACGCAAACTCCTAAACAACCCACACACTAGTGAATTTTTCAACTACCTTTGATTGGAATATGCATAATCACATGATCTAGGACATCAGCCAATCTGATTCAAATATACATTTTAAACTATCACTAACGAATCAAATTGCTCGCTACTTGTGTCATTGATCACTCATCAGAACTTGTAGGTGCCATTTGTTATATTGTGTATTATACTTTGAAAGTATGTATATGTGAAGTAAGAATTAAAGATAAACATTGATGATCGATGACGACATGATATTAGGACACACACTGTAATATTTTAGACAAGGATTTTAAAATTCAAATTGATGTTTGATTCAATATAATCTTAAGCTGATAGCTCAAAGGGATAGCCCACCTAACATTAAACTGTCATGATTCAGATACAGCAGAAATTAAAATCACCTCTTTACTGTCCTGCTATTTTCAGTGTTTTTGTTCCTTCTCTTGAATTTCTTTTTCAGTAAGAAATGTCATCTTATATGCCAGCCCATTTTATAACACCTGTGAAGGGGTGTTTTTTAAAACTAGATTGCAAACAGGAGGGGTTACACAGGTACAGAGAGAAAACTGGCCCAGCTCTTAAAATATCGATTGATTGCAAATAAATACATATGATACCCTGAATACAGAATAATAAAATATTTACACCATATACATCTAGTGGTATAAAAAAACACAGAGATATGAAAGACAACATAGTATGTGCAAAGATATATGTACAAATTCTAGCATTAATAATCATTTGTAAAAAAAAATTGAGATAAAAGCATATCATGACTTCTAGAAATACAAATACACATTAATTTATGTGAAAGTATCATATAACAGATTTGTTTGTATAATAAATAAATATATAAAAAAAACTTTCTATGAGATATTTTTTGTTGAGGTATAAATGTAGCTATTTCTTGGACATTAACAGTTAAAAAATAAAAGATTATCTTTAGACAAATGTGCTTGTTCATGGACAGTAATGAAATGGTATAAATAAAGTTCGGAAAAACCCGAATAACCGCGATGTAGATGACTGTTAGTTAACAACAGGCTGATGTTCTTCGCACCATACTGGCGAGCGTATTGATGCCGGAGAATGCACTGATATTGACGCTTTGATAAATAGACCCCTAATTGTGAAATTTATACGTCTCAAGGGCTAGTAGTTAGGGCAAAATAAAAAGCCTCCATAAGAGTATATCATTTCATTCTTAGATTCTGTATAAGCAACTCTGCCTGATCTATATATATATAGTGGTCAGTGGGTCATTGTTATGTGTCTCTTCATCCATTGGAAATATGCATAAGCTAATTTGTCACCAAGGAACTAAAAGATTTATTCTTATATGAAGAAAGGATACCCCCCCTAGGGGCAGGACCTGTGGAGGCTGGGAACAGGATTTTCTTTGGGTTGACAGTAATAAACTGTTTTTTACATACTCTTAGCTCTCATGATATCACTTGACAAGATGGCCCATTTTACCAATTTGTCTTATTCTACACCATTGTGCTGCAGAACTAACCACTGCAAAATCCTCACAATAGCACCAAGGACATTGATTTCTCTGTCTTCTGCACATGTCTCTTAATATAGAATATTGCTGCATGTCTGGATAAATCACTTATTAGCAAGAGCACTGAGTTGCAGACCCTTCCAGCTGAAATTCTACATTGAAATGGCACTAAAAGAAATAGTACATCATACACCACAATTGACATTTTTGGAAACTATACTAAACTGTATAGCTTTTTCTTATTGTATCCCTACTCTTTATATTCTGATGTCCCTAGGGATACCTTTTTTTCTAATTAAACAATACTACCTATATCTAGGTATGCAATTGTTGTACAACTGCTTTAGTTTTAAATCTGCAAGAACCATACTCTGGACTCTGACTTTCTCCAAGTGTTAGTTTTTTTCTATACATTGCATCTGTTACTGCTAACCTTAGATCTCATGAAAATAAATATTGTTGGGGATTCCCTGTTAAACTGTCCATCAAGTACTACTTTCAGACTCCAGAAACTGGCCCTTTTGGAAGTCTGGACTCTTTCACTTTCAATACCATCTTTGCTTGCTCTAAAACATTTTCTATTCTAATCTCCAAGTGAATGTTGTTCTGTGGTTTACTATATCTATTGCTGCATGTGATGGATGAGTGTTGTATTTACATTATTTATATTACGTGCTTCCTCTATTAACATATTACTCATCTACTATATCACTGAAAAGAGCTCAATTAACTTTTTAAGTATATTTATGTTTGTTAAAATCTGCTTACTGTATAACGTGTACGCAATGGGGCATATTTATCAATGTGCGAGCGGACATGATACGAAGAAGCGTATCATGTCTGCCGCACATCGATAAATGCTGACAGCATACGCTGTCGGCATTTATCATTGCAGCAGCATGTTACGTATTGTAATTATGAATATTAATAATTAATAGCAGTATAAAACTATTGTCAGCGATATCTACAATTAATATAGCAGAACTTTGTCTATATACTTTAGTAAGATATTAAATCTCTGTAGTGTACTCCAAAATATCACTACTGAGATATCTATAAATTTGACAACAATATTATTATTAAAAATTAATATTTAATCCTTTGTTCTGATCAGTTATCTTTATAGACACATTGAATTATATTTATGTAAAAACTAGATTATGAAACAAATATACATGCTTATTCTGTTACAATATTTTATACAAGCAAGCTATAAAGATATTTCTGCAAATTAATCTTAATTCCAAATGAATCGCTGATTAAACATCACAGCTTACCATTAAACTTACAAGGCAATTGGTAATTAGCTAACAACGCAAGTCCAATGCCACAATATGGGTTACTAACTTACAATGCTTAATTAACAACAAACCAAATCCTAATAAATGTATGGAATTTACAGGGAAATATAATTAAACTATTTTCAACCCCATGGGGTGTCAATCAACCCAATCGTATTCGAGCAGGCGGACAAGTTATGGAAACAAGGGGCATCGATAAATATGCCCCAATGAACTCAGCGATCTCAATGGTAACTGCTATTTAAAGGAACAGTATACACCAATTTTCATATAACTATATGTAATAGACACTACTATAAAGAATAATATGCACAGATGCTGATCTAAAAATCCAGTATAAAACCTTTTAAAAACTTACTTAGAAGCTCCCAGTTTAGATCTATTTAAAAGGTTACTGAAACGCCCACTGCAAGTGGGAAATAAAAGACCCTCCCCCCTTCCTTTGCATATGAAAAGACCCTTTACACAAACAGGAGCAAGCTGGAGAAGGTATCTGTCAGTATTCTCCTAAAACTTTGGGGCTTGGTTAGGAGTCTGAAAATCAGCGCAATGTTATTTAAAAATAAGCAAAACTATATTTTTTTTAAAAACACACCCAGATGGGCTGTATAAATGGATCATCTACAAAACATTTATTCAAAGAAAAATCTAGTTTACAATGTCCCTTTAAATACTGAGAGATAGATTTACATATTTGCAGCGCAGTATGTGTACTATATCTGCATCCTTTGTTCAGCAGTTTAACAGATCTTGAGCCGCTGCCTACTTTGCTTAGTGATAAACTTAGCCCTGATGTAGATATTTTGTATAAACATTTTTTGCTATAAGATTGTGTACAATAGTAGAAAGCAAATTACAGCAATTCCCTCCTGTGCAAGCTGTGAAAGGGTTACTGCCCAACCCTTAAACAATATCCCACATATCGCAAAGGACAGCAACACCGAATGTTTCGTAAAATACCTTTATACCTACATTTGTCTCATCCCATATACAACGTTTTGGGTATAACATCTTTAATCATGTAGGCTAGTTCAAATTGAATCACTATTTAAATAGCTCTCATGGCCCCTCCCAATCACTAGGAGTTCACATCTCATATTGCCACCTAGTGGTCAAAGAAAACTTAAACAATTGTATATACAAATTAACCCTGTACATGTCAAAGTTAACACAAGACATTAATAAAAACTTATAAACAGTATTACTATTGATTCTATTATGCACAATGCAATTTCCCTCCAGAGGCTAAATCATATCCTGAATGCTATTATATTAAAAGCATTTACACAAGAAAGAAAAGATATAATAGGCACTTAGCAAAAAGATTCCAAGAGAGAGAGAAAAAGCAAACTGTTCTTAATTTGCAAGGGAAAGATCACATGAAAACTTTATTGCATGGTTCATTAAACCCCCTTTGTGGGAAGCAAGCCAAACACTTTGTTACACTGTTTGCAAAATATTTGAATATACATATTAAAGAGAGTTTTTATATTCTTCTAATTTAGCTAAAAATCAAAACAGCCCTTTGGCAAAAAGAAACCAAGGCTGTTGCTTTCTCTGATAAATATGTTTCAAGGCTGAGAAATATGCTTCAGTTTATTTTTTCACAACCTAAAATGATGGTCCGTCAACTGTCGCCCACCATTTTGCTCTGCCACAGATTCGGTCACTTTTTTTTTAAGAACAGGATGTTTGGAGGATAACAACAAACTTTTTTGGATGTACAAGATGTGATGGAGAAGGTGATTCATGCTTTTTTTTAGGGGGGGTATAAACACCACAATGAGAGCTTTGAGTTCTGTTTATCGAATCTGCAGTAAAGTTATATTATGTCATGTTTAGTGCATTTTCCCATAATGCAATGGGATTAGTATTAAACAGACAGACTCATTACTTAAATATTCTAAAGAATGTTGAGATGTTCATAGTATCCTCAGAAGGAAGTAGAAATGTATTGTTGTTCTGGACATTGTTCTAGCTTAAAGGGACATTATACACTCGATTTTTCTTTGCATAAATGTTTTGTAGATGATCCATTTATATAGCCCATACAGGTTGTTTTTTTTTTTTTTTAAATGAATAGTTTTGCTTATTTTTAAATAACATTGCTCTGATTTTCAGACTCCTAACCAAGCCCCAACGTTTTAGGAGAATACAGATGTATACCTACTCCAGCTTGCTCCTGTTTGTGTAAAGAGTTTTTTCATATGCAGAGGAAGGGGGAGCGTCTGTTATTTCCCACTTAAAGTGGGTGTTCTAGCTACCTTTTTAACAGAGCTAAACTGGGAGCTTCTAAGTAAGTTTTTTTTTTTTTTTTTTTTTTTAAATACAGCTTTATTGTGTTGATGAAACGAAATATCAATTGGTCGGAGACGCAGCTCCGCTAGTGCATAATAAGACAATGGCTGTAAGTTTTATGAATAACAGTGGTAGAGCCTGTGGCTCATCAGTACAGGATAGCAGTTGCCTTTTTCAGATTATTTGTTAAGCTAGACATTCTAAAATACAGGCATACTGACAAGAGTATGGAGTTCTCTCCTGATGATGTGCATTTCAACATTTGATTAAATAAACAGAAAACATTTGGTCCCGGTCCGCCCCCGCCCCATTTGAAGATAGCTACATCACTTCATTTTAACTCCCATATCTATATCTTATTGTTCTTCTAAGTAAGTTTTTAAATAGTTTTATACTGGATTTTTATATCAGTATCTGTGCATATTATTCTTTATAGTAGTGTCTATTACATGCAGTTATATGAAAATTGTTGTATACTGCAATTTTCTTTCTCCAAGGCTAGTACTCATGATGAATAGATCTCTTATGTCTCTGGAGATCATTATTATTATTATTTCAATACCAGACAATCATCCAAGAGTGAACAGTTTCCTCAATGATCAGATAAAGCTAGTGCTAAATTACATACTGTAAAACAAAGGTTAATAGTCTATTAATGTTTGTTCTGTTAGTATCAATTTCTAAGTTTACAAATGGAAGGAGATCTAGCCATTAGTATTTTATTGAAATATGTGATATTTTTGTTATGTCACAGCAGTGATCTAATAAAAGCGAGAATTTAGTTATGCTGTGACCTGGCATTTCATATAGATGCTAATTACCTGGAATCAGGGTTGGCTCCAAGGGCAATGCCCGCCCAAATGGAATGCTGTGCCCCCTCAAAAAAAATATTTTGTTATTGTATAAATAAGTGTGTCATAATTCTGGAAATGTGGTAACCCTAGTTATGATACCAGTCACACCAAGTGGGTATTCACACAGCATATAAAACTGTGATACAGCAACCGGTGTGCGCCTCTGAGGGCTGCGCCTCTGAGGGCTGCCATGTTTATGTAAAGTGGAAGCATTCCCTTAGTGAGCTGCTGCTGTCGGATGAGAAGGACTCCTTCCCCTACTGCTTGTTTTGCTGGCCCAGTGCAGGCATTGGACTGTAACTTGAGCACACATCGGCAACATGAGTGCAACAGCACAGATGAGTATGGGGAAACCCGAAATGCGTCCTTTGCTTGGGATGTGTGTTGCTCTTACTCTATTTTAATATGTTTTGCATGTTGTGCAGCCCACGTTGGTTTACCTATTACTCAATAAAGTTTATCATGTTTTTTGAGCCATTCTAGCCCTTTTTTACCTGGATTTTAGTCATATGAACTAGCTATTGGGCTCTTTAAACATAGTCTAGACGCCGAAATCTTCATTTGAACCGGAAACACAGGATCTTACTTGACCGGCCTTTGTAAGAGGAACTGCAGCAAAGTTTTGGGGGAGCGAGTAAAACACAGATGATGTGTTATCCTCACTGAGGTTTTGCGGCTGAACTTTTGAACACCTGATCATTACCTAAGAAGATACCATAAGTGGATTATCGTTACTATTATTATACAGTTCCTTTGGGCACTTATTATAGCTTGATAACTGTGTTCTGGCATATCGGAACATTAACTTATAGTGTGGCTAGGCTAGTGCTGTTGCGCTCATGTTGCTGATGTGTGCTCAAGTTACAGTCCAATGCCTGCACTGGGCTAGCAAAACAAACAGTAGGGGAAGGAACCCTTCTCATCCGACAGCAGCAGCACACCACTTTACATAATCATGCGGGCCTTCAGAGGCGCACACCGGTTGCTGTATCACAGTAAGTCCCAAGCTTTTCTATTTACCATATTATACAGTGTTAACCGAGCTTTGATCCTGCTCTGTGCCCACATTATATACCCACCGGGCAGACGGGCAGCATTCGCTATGAGCCTGTGACTGGCATAGCAGGTCACTCACGACCTTGTACAGGAAAAGCGTGTGGTTTTCTGATGCTAATATATCTTCACGTCACGCATATTTTATGTCATTTTCTAACATTACCAGCTGATTACATTAACCAGTAGTTTATTCTCTCTATGCATTTGCTTGATATATCCACTAACGTCTTAATGCAGTATGGATTAAAAGTTTCTCTGTCAGATGCTTCTGTTGCGAGTGTATTTGAGTAGAAACGCTGATGTCACTCTGAGTGGTAATTGCACTGTCCGTGTAGCATTATTTTATTTCTCTTGTAAGGGATGCTTTGTAAAAAAATGCACGCCCCCTCATGAAAAAAAAGCCCCCCATTTTATTTGTTCTGGAGCCGAGTCTGCCTGGAATGCTGATCTATTCTATTGGGGATAATAGTTTTCTGTGAAGCTAAATGACAGTTAAAAATACTCAAATACCCCAAAGAGCTGTTTTGCCCACTTCAGGAGCTTGTGATTTATGAGGAAAAAAATACCCCAGGGGATCTATAGATCTGGAAATATAATTTGCTTAATTAATCATACTACAACATTTACAACATTTGCATTTTTAACATGAGGAATCTTTTCTTCCAAGGAACATTATTCTCTTTACAGTTTATAGTCACATTTAGGGTCTCATTGAGGCAATCTAAATGTTATGAGATTTAGTTTCTAGTTCTGGAAAACTGAAAAGTATTTAATAACATTTCTCTCACTCGTAATTTTGTACAATATATTTATTATCAATACAATACAAATAAGGTGTGTTTGGTAAACTACACAGTGGATATACAAAGTCTACATCCCTTTATGAAATACATATTTTTAGAAATGTAAAGACAAAAATAACAACAATGTAAATGCCAGGGTTTTTTTTTTTCCATCCGTAATGCGATTTTCCAACAAACAAAAATCCAGAGAGAAAAAAACAGCAAAGAGTTAATTATTAGGAACATTTTAAATAAATAAATGTAAAAAAAATCAACACACTGATTGCCCTACTAATACTTTTGGATTTATTACAGGATCAAGTCTTTGATAATAATAACTTGATAATAATAATAATTTGATAATGGTCTCTAATAACTTAGCACATCTAGACTTTGGAATGTTATGATTTAGATAGCATAGAAGTGAGATAAAAATAAACTTCCGATTAACAATGTATCTCTTTATTGCTATCTTTTTTGGAACCTAGATCTATTTAATGAGATCATACTGAGGTAGGCCGAGGTGAGTGCACTTCTCCTGAGCACTATTTCTATATTATTGTTACAAACACTACTGAAGTATAGTGCATAATAAATGTGCCTGTTCCTGTGTCTATCTCAGTATGCTTTCATGAGAAGGGGTCAAGTCCCTTTAAATTAGTGCAAGCCAGGTAGGTTGGTAACAATATGTATAAGGGGAAATAGTAGCTAAAATGTTCTCAATATGGTTAAAGGATCATAAAAATCAATAACATGCAAAAGCATACTGCTTCAACAATATACAATTCACAATATAAAATGTGTTAAAAATAGGCGTATTGTTTTATTTAAACACAGATATTGCCACCTTTAAACTGCTTCAAGTGCTGAAGTCATAACTTTCTTAGTGTCTGATTAATAAGTGTACTCTCGTATACTAGCTTTATTGACAATTAAAGGGATATGAAAGTCTGTTTCATTGTTGTAATAAAAAATGCACTTAGCAGTGGCTTATACTTAATAGAAATCATTGCATTGTGTATTATTCACAATATTAAATAGATGTTAACTTTAATTTATTTTTGTAAACTTCATTTGTGCAGTGTCCATTACTTCCTGTCACAGCCTTACAGGGGTGCTGGGGTATCTACAGGAAGGCTTATCTAGCGTGATGTCATAAAATCTAGAGTAACATGAGCTGGTTTACTATTAAGTAAGTACACTGCTCAGACGAGACAGAATGCCAACATGTCAGCTCTCTTATCACCCTGAGGGTAGTGGCTACACTGAGAATTTCTTTCAAGAAAACAAGAAGTTTTTTGCTGTTTTACACACAATCTGTTTCTTTTTCTTTTTACTTTGATTTAACATATTTGTTTTACCAATGGAGCACAGTTTAATATCCCTTTAAGCTGGTGCATGGTGCTAAAATACCAGTAAGTGCTTGTCTAGTCTGCGACATTAGTACTAATCATGTGCATGAGATGCTGATCTCAGAGATAAAAGTAAAAAAGGACTTTTTTTAATGTACTTTATATAGCAAAATGAGTTAAAATAACATTTACAGTCCCTGCATATTATACCATATCCTTTAACTATGACTATCCTGTGGAACTTAAAACGCTCTATTCTGTGCACATTCAACACTTGCTGAATCATCATCAACGTAATGATCTAGAATCAAGGGAAATTGAGAATGTCATAAACTAATTCTTGGAAACTGTGATAAACATCTTGGCAAAGACTTTATAAGACTTCAAATTCTGGTCGAGTCACGAGTGCTTGCTCACAATTGTGTGTACAGCAGTTCTGACTAAAATGCTGAGTTAATGAAATACATATGTTTGATGACACATGTAGTGAAAGTGTCTCATTTGTTCTTAGTTTACTATTCCAGTGTCGGGATGGTTCTAATGCTGAAGATAATATATTAGAAATGTGTTTTATTTAACTTAACTTTTGAGAACTAAGCTTGCCAAGCACAAATGTTAACTTCCTGGAAATGTTTGTTTACACTGGAGCAAATAGGTGGTATCACTTATTATTCTCTCACTACACTAACACTATACAGTGCCTGTACATATTGACTGAATCTCTTTATGACCCTTAATATCTCCCAAAATATTTTTTTTTTATAAACTTCATAAAGCGACGTTAAATTATTATTATTTTTTATTTGTTACATTTAAACGCATATGCAAGTCAACATTAATCTTTTATGGGTCAGATAGAGCATACTTGCAATAATGCAATAATAAAATATTCTAATCTATTAGAGCATTTTTGTTTAGCATATTCATGCCTCTTTAAAAGACACTTTAATGTGTGTTCCATTTTGTTCTTCTGTTTTTGTAATGGATTTTTATGTGCTAAAAAAATAACTTATTGTTATTATGATTGTGATTCATATCAATAGAGCTGGTGGAGTATTTTTTATCAGCTATTTGTTGAGTTTGGTGTCTCTTTAAACACTGTACATCTATCTCCAATAGAGTGTCTATAAAAGTAAGTAGTACTATTAAGTCTATTAAAGTGAGATCTTCTTAAATGTTACCCATGTACAACCCCTATAATTCATTAATTCCTGTTTTACCATAAAGAGGTTTAAGAATTGTGAATAAAATAAAAAAAAATTGTACACATTATCTATATGTGCTGCTTATAATTATTATTATTATTAGAGTAGTACTAAATTATAATAACTACTTCTGTTACCAGTATAAGGAAAGAGTGGAAATGACAATAAGAATGAACTTTAGGAAATGTTGTTTTTTTTTAAATATGGGTGAAGTATTAATTTAATGATTGAGAGTTTAGCCCTCTCAATCTCATCATTTTATATATTTCATGTTCTAGGCTGTAACACTTGTTCAAAGAGACTAGAGAGAATAAGATTCCGCACTGCATGTTGCTCAAATAATCAATAGCATATTTATGTGTAACACCCTTCTGTATATGCCCCTGCTTTTGTTGTTTAAGAAGAGTATCCTCAAGGGCAAGAACTGATCAGTTCTGGTTCCTCTCAGACCGGCCAATTAGCTCCTCTTTCTGGTGAACAGCAACTCCCTGGGAATGTACAGATTTACAAGATCTTTCTATTACTGGTCCAGCTATTGCTGCTATTGCCCAATCCCAGGAATAAAAAAATAAATAAAAAACTGTGATCTGGGGCTTTCTGTTGTATAACAGGAAAAACGGCTGGTAAACTAAGATGCATTGATAAATCATATGGGGAAGGGTAAAAAGCTTTGCCAGTGCACTGGGAGGATTATCAGGTTATCAGATCCCTGTAGATATTTTAGAACTATTTTCTTTCAATGACCCCACACTGTTGCAGCCTATGATAATGGCGCAAACATTCTCTCATTTCTTGCATAGAACTCCAAAAAGATATTTCTAGACATTTGTTTGCTGACTTGGCCCATTGTCAGGGTTAAACATTTTTGGTTTCTGAGGTTTCAGTTGTGCCTTTAATTATTTTTGACCTTACCTTGCTGTTTCTCTGTGAACTTTTGAGCAAACAAAACATTTACAAACACAATGTTATCTTTGAAAATCACCAAAAGAATTCTCATTTACCTCTCAGTATAAGAAGCAATAATTGTTGCACATGGTCATGCCAAGTATGTAGTAGGTTTTCAACCATGAAAATTGTATTGAAAATGTAATCATCACAGCATTTATTACCTTGCATGTTTTATCATTTGCATAAATAAAAAGAGAGAAACGCTCAACCTAGGAATGAACAAAAGCATAATAGCTTGTTCTATGGCTAATTACCACCCTAGGAGCAGCCTCTTTTTGCTCAACATGTGCCTTTCAGAGAGAAGAACTGTCCTGTAGTATATCAGTCTGATCCTGACTTAACAGTACAGTCTAGTCCCGAAATACCAGGCAATTCCTTTCTGAATGAGAGAAATGACAACACCCGAGACGTATGTTTAGACCTAGTGTGGGCCTCGTCATTGAGATGCAGCCATATCCCTCTAGGCATACAAATATTGCACACAAAAGTTATAAGGGCTCAAAGATATGAGATCTCAGGTGTTAGAAAAAAAAGGCATGCAAAGGGCTTTAACATAGAGATACATACATGTCTAGAGATGTATATATATATATATATGTGTGTGTGTGTGTGTGTACATATGTATTTATATGTGTATATATGTTTTTACAGACATCTATACACATATAAGCACATAATTATATATGTATACATATATATATATATATATATATATATAAGTGCATAGCAGCCCTTTCACATTAAGTAGTGAGGATATCCAACCAAGGATATCTAAAAAGGGGACACACTAAACAAATATTATTATAATGCGAATAAAATTGTGTGATATATATATATATATATATATATTTATATATATGTATAGATATTAGAATAAACAACAAAATCAAATATAGAATATATTGACAAGTGAGATAAAAAAGTTCAAATGAACACTCAGCAAGCTCCTCTTGTGACCCATGGTGTGATTGTTCATCTGTGATAAAAACATAAAAAAGACAAGGAACGCCTCATAGTGAAACTTGGTTAAGAATGATAGCGGTATATAAGGTATGAACATTACTCACAAAAGAATATGCACCTATGGAACCTTTACAGCAGTCAGCGCGCTGTTTCCATGGACTCCCTGGGCATCGACTCTCAATCTACAATGTGAACGCTCGTCAGCAGCCGGACCACGGCAAAGAGCATAGGATTCTCAAAAAGTTTGTCTAAACCCTTCTGGAGAACCAGCCATTGTGGGACTTGATCCGTGGTGGTAAAAAACAATTTATTTTTAAAAAAAAAAAATGTTTATAAAATATAGGGTAAACTAGCACAACCGCACATCTGGAGTATGGTATTTGTAATAAAGGATTGTTTTTCTTTTATCATGATGTTCAATAGGTGCATATTTTCTTGTGAGCAATTTTCATACCTTATATACCGCTATCATTCTTAACCATATGCATGTGGTGATGATAAAATGTTATTAAATGTCTAATAACACACTTTGCATTGCAAGCTGAATTATTAGTATGAACAAATTTATGTGAGGTCCACTACAATCAGATGATTACAATCTTAGAAGAAAAAAAATGGACAATGTACCACTGCAATTATCATTCTGATATTACAGAATCATTTGTTTATCATGTATATAGCATACAATTTTAAAATATTTTCCAATTTATTTCTGTTATCAAATTTACATTGTTCTTATGGTATCAGTTTCCATTGTTGTTGTGATCTGTGTAAATTGGTGGTAACAACATCAAAGTTATAGAGATGTTTTATATTACTACCAGTTTACATAGATTAGCAATGAAAACAAGGCCCTAAGTAAGTAGAGTGCACACGTCTGGCATATTATTAGGGATGGGCGAATTTTAACACATTTGTTCGTTCGTTTCGTATTTTGAATGTTTTTACAACATTCTAACATTCGTTTAATGTATTAGTATTTCTAATGCTTTTTTAAATGTGATATTCGATTTAAATTTTTTGAATAATTCAATTCGAATTATACAATATTCGAATTTGAAAAATGTGAATTTATATATTTGTAATAGTATTTCTAATACTTTCTTTAAATGTAATTTTCTAATTATGCAATATTTGAAATAGAAACATATGAGTTTATATATTTGTATCTGTTATGTATTAATTTACTAAAATCCCTAGCACATTAACTACTGAACTTCTGAATAGCATTTGTTAAATCGAATGCTACATTAAAAATTTTGAATATTTAAATTCGAAGAACATTGGAAATCGAAAGTGACATTTGAAAACTGTAAATAGCATTCGATTATAGAATATTTGAGAATATTAGTTCTTATCAACATTTGAATATGTAAATCGAATTTCTACAATAACATTTGTTATAACATTCAAATTCGATTATAAAGACATTCGCTCAACCCTAAATATTATATGGCAAACCGTTTTGCAAGAATGATTTTGAACCCTAGATGGCAGCAGTGTTTCCACAATGTATAACGTTAAAAGCATTCTTGCAAAAGGAATTACATATGTGTTCAAGACATGTGCATGCTCCTGAGTCTAACTACCTGCTTTAACAAAAGATACCAAGAGGAATAAATGTAACAATAGAAGTAGATTGGAAAATTTTGTTGTTTTTTTTTAACACTCTATTTGAACATGAAAGACAAATCTGGGGTTTCCTATCCCTTTAATTTTTATGTCTACCTAAATATAGAATACATTAAAATAATGGCACATTTCATCTGAAGTCATGTATTTTTTATATATATTTATAGGATTTTACGGCCAGTTGCAGACGTTTTGTCCCCCACCTTACAGCGATGCACCAAGGAACATGCAAATGGGAAGTGCCTGCAACATGGCACCTTCTTTTGAAGATTGTTTGTCCCATGGTTGTGGGAACAAAACAGAGTTTGATGCTTTTCACAAGGCTTTCACCTCTGGAATAACAGGTAATTCAAATATTATATGATTAAGTATCTCTGTGGCACCATGAGTTTTTTTAATCAACAACAAATAGCATTTTAATTTTATAATTATAGTTATTTGCCTGGTTATCATAATTTTTTTTATATATATTCAAATGTTTTACCAAAAATAAATTAATTTAAAATGAAAATGAAAGAGATAGCATGTCTTCTCAAATTTTCTACAGACTAAAGTCTGACTTTTTAAAAAGCTAAAAATGTGTGAAAACTGTGTTTGTAAGTGAAGACTATTGGGTGTTCTATATGTACAGAATGAGATTCCACTGGAAAACTTTACAAAAAACTTGGATCCCAGTGTTGTAAACCTGTGATTTAGAGTCAGTTTATGCACAAGCTTGAGTTCTCCAACAGTGAGTTGCTGAGATCTGAGCAGCTGTTAATAAGTGAGTAGTGGAGTGTACAAATGAGTGTGTAGGAACAACCGTGTGATGTGTGAAATATGGACCCCAACATTCCAATTAAAACATTTTGGCAGAAGCTAGACACTATAAACTTTAAACTTACAAAAGTTCAGTTGAAACTGGAAGATATTGAGATTCATGCTAGACGAAACAACTTTAGAGTTGTTGGTATTCCTGAAGAAAAACAATATGAGGATCTTGACAAATTTTTAAAAATAACATTACCACACTTATTGCAAATTCCTCAATCACATCCACGGATAGTTTTAGAGAGAGTGCACAGATTACGGAGGCAAACCCCAGAGAATGGAAACTCCAGACCTAGACCAGTCATAGCTAAAGCCCTCAATTATCAAGATAAACTTTTATTACTGCAGCACTTTAAAAAAAATCAGCCTATATTTCTTGGGGGAGTTAAAATCATGCTCTTCCAGGATTTTTCTGCAGAAACCTCTGCCAAAAGAAGGGACCTGGCCCCGTTATGTACTAAGCTAATAAACCAAGGACATCGCGCTACTATTATTTACCCAGCAAAGCTGAAAATAACAGTTAACAACAGTACGCATTTTTTTGATTCTGCTAGAGATGCAGAAATGTTTAAATCACAACAGTTTCCCTCAGAACAGGCTAGGGCTCTAACCTAGTATGTATGTACTAGCAATTACTTATAGTATGACATCAGTAGTATAGACTGTTATGAGGGTCATGATATCCACACAAGTTTTAGACCATAGTTTTTATTTTCCCCACTTGTTTTTGTGTTTTTTCGGTGGTGTCTTGTCTTGTTTTGTTTTGTGTTGGTTTTCCTTTGTCTTGTTTGTTTGTTTAGTGTTCCTAGTGATCAGTTTTTGTATTTTGTTTTTTTTTTTTTGTTTTTTCTCTCTCTTTTCTTTTCCTTTTCTCCTCAGCATATATGAGCTACCCCATCTTTTTTTTGTTGTTTTAGGATGATAGACAAAAAGAAAAAAAAAAAAAAAAACCATTTTGGCAGAAATAACAACCATAATTAGTCACATGCAAACCCTACCCAAGATAAGTGATTGTTGCAAGAAACAATACAGTCAGTTTTCATATCCCAAGAAACCATATTGTCTGGAACTCCAATTAAAAAAGTAGCAGTCAGTGTCACATTCATACAGACCCCCACCTAATCATACTGCAAAAGTTTTCTGTCTGCTTGCTGAGACTGCTACCGTATGCGATATATTAAACAGAGTCAATACAGCAACATGGCAGAAAGTAAAGTAAACCTGGGTGCTTTCAGCAAACAATATATATCCAACCATTGCACTCACAGGATTTAGGTCAATAATCAAGTGAAAAATTATTGTTAAAGTTTTTGAAGAAGGGCATTGTATTCCCTGAAATATTTACATTAAATATTAAATATTAATTTGATTGTCGACCTAAATCCTGCATTGTTTGGAGACCTCATTTGTGTTCTGCAATGCAACAAAACACAATGTGACATGGCCCTCTGTAGCCTGTGTGTGCATAAAGACATGTTAACGTAGGCTATGACATAAATATTTCACATATAAAAATGTCTGTAGCTTTACTTATTAAAAAAGTGTTTGTGGATATAATTTAAACAGTGCTACAGTGCTCCATCATGAATATGACTTTATAGCTGTTACTATCTAGGTACATAGAAATGTAACTGTGATTTTTTTCCCCTCCTCTTTTAGTTTACGACTTTCCTGGTGGATCAGCAGGTCTCTTTGGTGACTCTCAGCGGGGTGTCACTGAGGACATCAGTTTCCTTCAAATTAACGCAATAGACCGTTGCCCTAGCCAGCTTTCATCAGTTTACACTGAAGGATGAAGGAATATTTGTCCTTCCCTTGGAAATGTAATTTTCGTTTGGGAGGTACCTAAAGCATTTACAAGTCAACAAATGTTACCTGACCACAATGCAGATTGTGGCAAGAAGAAACGTGCAAATGAAGAATTTTTTTAAGTGTAAATCCCTGTGAATGTATATCTATTTTTTTTATTTGATTACAAATTGTATTCCATTTAAAGGGAAGAACCAAGAGACAATGGATAGATTGCCACTTTTTACACAATGACAAACTTTAAAAGGCATTACTGAAAATTCTGTGGTTGTGGGGAAACACACTAAAGGAACAATCAGAAACAAAACGACAACTTTGGACAGTTATATCTCCACAATTCTTGTACAGCCTGATGTATAAACACCATTGTGCCATACGTAGGATATACTAGAAGACTCCAAGTAAAACAGTTTCAGTAATTTAATGCAATATATGACATGAAACACTTATAAATCAACATATGGTATCCAGGCAGTAAGCAACTGGACTTCAGTGCAGCTGTATCATGATGAAAGAATGTCAGGAATTAGATTTTGTATGAACTCTACTGTTTTTTATCTAGTTACATCATGTTTATGTATTTGAAGGACATTTGAAATGATTTTTTTGATATGAATGCACTAAGAGGGATACAGATCTGTGCAGATAACTTAGCTGGCAGTGTACAGTTGCAAATAACAGAGAGCGAGGAGTGTTTCATGGTACAGCAGCATTTGCTTTATCTGGTGTATTTTTGGTTATGGGTCACATCAAAGTGTTAATAGTAATGTTCTAAGTATTCTTTTAATGATTGGTGTCTGTTGCATTGATAGGAAGGCTACATTCTGAACCCCTTACATATGATATTATCTAACTCACAGGATGTAATTAATCATTGTAATGAAAGAAAATGAATATTAGCAAACAAATTGGTAGCTCTGTAGGAACAAAGCATCTTCAAAGAGCAATGCTAATGGTATATCTCTTGCACCTCATTTATAATAATACTATTGATCATCTGTTGCTTTACAAGTATCTCACACACACACGTGCACACACACAACATGCACACACACACACACACACACACACACACACATACACATGTGCACACACACAACATGCACACACACACACTTACACACACATACATACACATGTGCACACACACAACATGCACACACACACACTTACATACACATGTGCACACACACACACATACACATGTGCACACACACAACATGCACACACACACACACACTTACATACACATGTGCACACACACACACAAACACACACACACACATACACATGTGCACACACACACACACATACACATGTGCACACACACAACATGCAGACACACACACTTACACACACATACATACACATGTGCACACACACAACATGCACGCACACACACTTACATACACATGTGCACACACACACACACACACATACACATGTGCACACACACAACATGCACACACACACACTTACATACACATGTGCACACACACAACATGCACACACACACACACACACATACATACACATGTGCACACACACAACATGCACACACACACACTTAAGCACACACACACATACACATGTGCACACACACATACATACACATGTGCACACACACAACATGCACACACACACACTTACACACATACATACACATGTGCACACACACAACATGCACACACACACACACTTAAACACACACACATACACATGTGCACACACACACACATACATACACATGTGCACACACACAACATGCACACACACACATACATACACATGCATACACATGTGCACACACACACACATACATACACTTGTGCACACACACAACATGCACACACACACACACTTACACATACACACATACAAACATAGATACGAATTTGCACCTAGCTGTCAGATGTATAATCCTAGAAAATTATTTCATTCATTTTATTTATAATTAATGTTTTGCCCAACAGATATTAGATAAATCTCTTGGGATTGTTGGTTTTTTTTGTTTTTGTTTTTTAATTGGGCAGCACAATAGGCACTTTTTGTGATACTTGCAGAAATATCATCACATAATTATTTTTTTTACTGTAGAAAAAGAAAATAAATTGCATATGCATGTAGGTTTACAAAGGTAAGTGTGTGGGTGTCCCTGGTGGTAGCCACTTGCACCATAAGTATTGAAGAAAGAAATCACATTAAGGGCTAGATTACGAGTGGAGCACTATCTTAACGTGAGCCAGTTAAGGGGTAATTTGCCCCCTGCGCTGCGCTAGGTGGTTTGCCATGTCTATCGGCTTTAAAAGAGGCTCCCATTGGAGCCTATGGAAGCACACTCTCATGAGTGCAAGGCATCAGAGCAATGTGAATGCGAGGTCGCATTTGCATTTCACTGAACTTATAATAACAGCGCACATTTATGTGCACTTATATTACTGTGTGGAGTGCAATATCACGCTCACGTAAGCGTAATATTGCGTTCCACTTGTAATCTAGCCCTAAATGTTATAGGATATTCCTATGATACATCTGGCAAAGCTTGTTGGGTTTCAGTATGTCACCAGTTTTACCCTTTATACTAATGTGCAGACCCCAAAAATCTGCACATAACAAATAATCAGCTTTATTTAAAATGACCTTTTATAGTTTCACATTGCAATGAGTTTCATATTTTCATACTTTAAATTACATTTAAACATTTGTTTAGCCTCAGCATTTGTTTAATCTCAGCATTTAGAGATGATGTAAGTGTCCAAGATTTAACACAACAACCCTTAAATTTTGTATTTTATTGATAATATAAGTTAAAGCAACAAAATTAAAATTTGCATTTTAGTTTTCAATAGAAGCATATTTGTCATATATTTCTATAAGTGAAAAAGTTACATGGGCATATATTCCGTGCATGAACCAGCAATTAATCTTCAATCAGTGGTGGCTTGTGGGATACAATTGGCATTATTATTAATATGATACTTGCCACTACTTGTTCTCTGAGTAGGCCCAGTGTTTGAGTGCAGATGCATAGGGCACGAACAGCAAATATGTGTATGTAGCTGAAACCAGTGGAGGTTCCAGGTTAAGCAGGTGTTCAGGGCAGGGGGAAATGGAATCTCGGTTGTTCTGAGGGCAGAGCCGGGTGGTGCAGGAGTGTGGTTAGGAAGTTGTGGGATGTGGCCTGCCTAAAAGGATAGGGGAAGGGAGTAGCATTATTTTCCTTTTTACTCACCTCTACATCCCAATGAAGGTGCAAAATTGAACATAAATTCACTACTAGCTGTAACAAACATAACCTTAATTAGAAGAATTTTGCAAACATTTTTGTAGTCAAAACTGAAATGCACTCATGCCCATTTCAAGTCAGACTTTTATATCCCTTTAACATATATAATATTTGCAATATGGATTTTTTTTGAGTGGCTTTGAAAGTAAATATTTATCTGTCCTAGTAGAAAAATCAAATGGAATTTTGTGTATTAGTATTATAGGCAGAAAACGACTGACCAATGCATGATACTAACAACACATCTCTTCTATGTTTACAAAAAAGGGGGGAGTTATCCAACAGCGCTAACTAAAATCGACCTAAAGCTCCTAATACCAATGGGTCCCTAGTTACCCATAGAAAAGAGATGCGTAATAAAGTGGTTGTAGATAGGAGCGCCTAGGTAAAGGCTAGGTCTATATAATGGATTGACCCAAATACCACTGAGGTCCGTCGGGTGACTGATAAATTGTGTTCCTATTACGGAGGGTAGCACAAAAAACCGAGATGGACCAATGGGGATTTGGGATAAATCAAGAATATATGTGCATAAAAAGTTTATTACAAATCACATTTAAAAATATATTACTACTTATACATAAGACATGGATCCATGTATGCGAAATTTACATATAAAAGTTGCAATAATATGAACAATAATATGAACAATAATCTTAAAATCCGGAAAAAGGTGCAAATCTAATGTCTGATACACTAATCTGTTAAAGTAAAACAGCTAAAATCAATAAATATGACTCAAAAAATCCTACTCTAAAAATGACCAAAGTACATATGGGTTTAAAGTTGTAACACAGTGCAATGTGAGGAAACTCTGATTAAGGAGTTTGAGGATTAAAAATAAGATAATAAAATATAATTATGAAAATATGAAAACAAATATCAAATTTCAAATAGAATTAGTCCATCTTAAAAGTCCCAATAGTGTCCAAATGTTCAAAAATAAATAATCCAAAAGATCCAAATAATTAGTGTCAATGTGATGTAGTGTGGAAACAAATCCAAGTGCAAAAAATATGAAAAATTTGTAAAAGTAGAAAAAAACAAAAACCAAAAAGGTAAAAAAAAACAAATTCACACTTATTCAATTGTTGTGATGTGATGAATCCAAACTGATACAGTGATAAAAAACCTTGAAGGTGGTCAAATAAACCTTGGAGGTGATCGAATAAAAATGGTGTTCTGAAATCCTGTGGAAAAAGAAATATACAACATAGAGCAGTACTGTATACAAATAGTCACAGAAATGAAAAGTATCTCACCATATAAGCCAACGCGTTTCGGCCCACTTGCAGGGCCTTTCTCAAGGAGTCTTGAATTGAATAAGTGTGAATTTGTTTTTTTTTTTTACCTTTTTGGTTTTTGCTTTTTTCTGCTTTTTTCTACTTTTACTAATTTTTCATATTTTTTGCACTTGGATTTGTTTCCACACTACATCACATTGACACTAATTATTTGGATCTTTTGGATTATTTATTTTTGAACATTTGGACACTATTGGGACGTTTAAGATGGACTAATTCTATTTGAAATTTGATATTTGTTTTCATATTTTCATAATTATATTTTATTATCTTATTTTTAATCCTCAAACTCCTTAATCAGAGTTTCCTCACATTGCACTGTGTTACAACTTTAAACCCATATGTACTTTGGTCATTTTTAGAGTAGGATTTTTTGAGTCATATTTATTGATTTTAGCTGTTTTACTTTAACAGATTAGTGTATCAGACATTAGATTTGCACCTTTTTCCGGATTTTAAGATTATTGTTCATATTATTGTTCATATTATTGCAACTTTTATATGTAAATTTCGCATACATGGATCCATGTCTTATGTGTAAGTAGTAATATATTTTTAAATGTGATTTGTAATAAACTTTTTATGCACATATATTCTTGATTTATCCCAAATCCCCATTGGTCCATCTCGTTTTTTTGTGCTACCCTCCGTAATAGGAACACAATTTATCAGTCACCCGACGGACCTCAGTGGTATTTGGGTCAATCCATTATATAGACCTAGCCTTTACCTAGGCGCTCCTATCTACAACCACTTTATTACGCATCTCTTCTATGTTTACACCAAGGAAGCTACACTGAGTTGAACGTAACTGTTTGATTGTGCTGTCTACTAAAATTCAGTTAGAACATTGTTTTCTTCTGGCATATAAATTATACTGGAAGCAGAATTGGTACATGGGGTTTCATTTTCCTGTGCAGTTCTCTATAGTACTTTGTAATTTGTTAACTTTCTATATGTGATAACTATTAGAATTGTATTACTATTTAATTGCAATCAACGTGATATATTGTGGAGAAGATGAAACCCAGTAATTGGCTGACTATGAAATAACAATATTTAACAACGTCACACAGTGCATTATGGCTGATAACAATATCCATAATATTATAGTTGCGTGAAAATGTAACTACCAATTAATGTTAGTAAGTAAAATATCACATTCTTCCAAGAATCCTAAATTAACTTGTTCATTAATATTCTCTGTCTATGCTCACTCACCATTCAACCGATTAAAATTGTTAATTTTATAAAACAGTATTTATTAAAAAAAAAACAAGGGTTACAACCATGTTCTTTACAAAATCCATGACATGTTTAGGAACTAAAGAACACAATATTAAGCATAATTCTTAAATTCTATTGAAGGTATTCAACAATTAGTAAAAATTTGGTTTTTAAAAGAAAAGAATTGCTTTAAAAAATATTAATAAAACCAATCCATTAATACCTTCTTAGGTAATTGGTAAACAGAGCTATTTGAGTTATATTTTGCAGGTTACTCATGTGATGACCATATGTCTGTCGACATTATCAAAGAAGTAATTTCAATAATGAGAGATCACTCAAAGAATTCTAGAAACGCAACTTTTAACTTGATAGCTTTTTATCTAACTGAGCAGGATTTTGAGTGCTTAAAAAATGTTTGCAAGAGCGTAATTGGTGAATATTCTGTTATGTTTTATCCAGCCAATGTTTAAAAAAAATGATTCTCAGCGAGTGGCATCACAAATCGCCTAAGCTATATTTGCCTTTTTAATTACATTGCTGAAAAAATACAAGTAAATAATATTTATTCTAATTTGACTGACCCTCATTAATGCTTATTTTTCAAGTAGATGATATAACTACTCGGTATGTGTATTTGAATCATTCATGAGGATCTGAATGTAGAAGTAAGCAGCAGCTCGTGCCCTTTGGATTTTCTTAGCCGGATTGATTCTTGTATAAGATCTAGATTTGCACTGATCTTAGTGTGGAGATCTTTAACAGGAATCAATTCAACTATGAAAATATCCGAAGGGCCCAAGCTGCTTACTTCTGCATTCGAATCCTCACAAGAAATCAGATGCACATCCCTAATAACTACTTTCATACTATACACAAAATATATTGCTCCAAATAAATATAACAATGATGTTAAAAATGTACTTGGACATCATTTATTCATCTGTAAAAAAAAACATATACTATTTCCTTATTCCTGACTATGCAGTATTTATATATATATATATATATATATTATTTTTTTTTTGCTGTGACTGCAAAACATTGTTATCTTGAACAGGGTATGGATCCTCATAAACAACATTCATGTGTTTTTTTCCATAACAAAATGTGTCTGCAATGCACATAAAAATGCCTCAAATATATTGTTATGTTTTACAAAACCATGCAAAATTTACAAGATACACTTGTAGATCAGTTTTAATAATTTGCGTTTTGAAGTTGACCCCAGTTTCTACTGTAACAGCATGTTTTTTATTCCTCAAGATGCACTAATGATGTCCAATTGACAAAACCAGTATCTTATTATTTACTAAATTAGAAATTGTGTCCTAAGCTCACAAGAATCCGTAGGCTTCATTAATGCAGGAAGCTAATGAGCACTTTTGCTTCTGTGACTCAACATCAGGGTCACTGGCCAACGTAATATCCATATAATCTCTATTACAGAATATTCTCCATCAAAAAATAAACGTTTCTAAATGATAACTATTAAAAAATATGTGTATGTTAGAACAAGAGCACAATCAATGCTAGTGAACAATTCAGATGTTCTGAGCAACATGGAGATAATTCATTTTTTGTCTATCACATACATTCCTCCATTTTATGTTTTTAAATAGAAAAACATGCCATATATTCTAAATGTGCCAACCAATCATTTCTTATTAATACATCAAAATAAATGAATAAAGAAATAATTCAAATAAATAATTAAAACTTACTCTCTGAAGCCTGTAGTTTTGCTTGCACAACCAAATACATTGGAATTTGAGACAGTAAAGATTAAAATAAGTGTATCATTTGTTTATGCTCTTACAGATAGAATCTTGATCCATTTATGAAATCTTATAAATACAAAATAATCCTGTACCCTACTTTTTCTCCCGATGTGACTAGCAACAAATTTGAGATTGTGCTGCTACTTATAAATATTTGTTCTTTGTCACCAGTTTATTTAGCATCATGAGGCATTATACTTATATTGTAAAGGGTTATGTAGCACTTTGTCTGAATATCTGAATATTTATTACATGGGAGAATATTGCATTCACTTCACTACAAGGGCTATATACTGTATATATACATTTTATTTTATTTTTTTCTTTAATCCTAGATGCAATCAGATAAATCATTCTGTATAAAGTGACGATCATTGGGTTATGTAATTAAATTAAAAATATATTATTTTTCTAAAGAGTACTCACCAAAGCAACTGTCAAGGTGGTATCTATAGGTGAATTAATTGGGTGTTAATAAGAGTTATCTGGTAAGAAATGTCCTCAGAGATCTGTGCAACATTTGTTGAAATGTACTGTGAGGTGATGCTGTTTAACACTGTACTGAGCTCTTATTAAAAGCTACAATATATTAAGGCAACACCGTTTACCTATACAGAATTAATAACATTATGTTTTTTTATGTTTATTTGCACAGTTTTTTTTGTAAAACATTGTACAACTGTAAACAAAATCATTAGGTATAATGTTTATAAAGTTTGCTCCCCAGTTAGCAAATATTTTTAACGAGCACTTTTTTATGTATTTGAAAGAAAGAAAAAATAAATAAAACATATTATTTAGTAATAAAACTATTTTTTTCCACAGAGGGCCATGTCCAGTAATGGTCACGCTCCTCTGTTAGAAAAGAGTATGAGTGTGTAAAAAGAATAAAAAATAAATCAAACAAATAAAACTATTTTGTACATACAACAGATTATCTTGTGTAATGTAGTTTATAACAAGCACTTTGCAACAGGAAAATGTGGAAATGTCTTCCATAATATCATAAATACTTTTGTATATAATTATATGTAATCACGTATAGATTTACACAGCATATATCATACTGTATATCTGGATGATTTTTTATTATTGTTATTATTTTTATTATTATTATTATTATTATTATGACGCATTTATTGTTTATTGTAAGTCATCCAACTTTTAACATTTTCTATTAATATGTATAATTTTATGATTTGTCACATTTATGTTTCATATATAAGTAAGTTATTTTGTTTTGTTTCATAAAGTTGTTTTTATTGAAAAGTAAAAATGAAGGTTTTGTGCACATGCTACACAATAAAACTGGAAATGTTTTACAATGCTGTGATTTTTTGAGTCTTCACTCAGCTCTCGGGTTTGAGTAAGAGACCAAAAAAAAAAGTTAGTTACCAAGCTCTGCAATGAGAATATGTTTATTGTTTTATTTTGCTAATGCAAATTGGATTTGATGGGTCCATAATTTCACTGCCTGTTTTTTACAAAGGTTGAACTATAGCTTATCATACTTATTATTATGAAGGGAATTCTTAAATTCTTTGAATTATACAAACACAGGACTTTTAAAAAAGACATTTAACAATGACTTGATTAAGAATAGCAATTTACATTTGCATAAAGTAGAATGTTTTAGAAGCTTTCAAATTAAGTACACTTAGGTCAACCAAATTCAATCTGTTTGCTTATTCTGGACTCATGCCTTTAGATTTTGGAAACACTTGAGGGATAATTATCATATTGAGGATGTAACTACATTGGAATCCTATCATATTATTGTTGTGAAAAAATTAGCACAAGTATAATGTCAGTTTTGGATATGTGGTGTGAAAATAATGAATAAGGAAGAAGACGAGCGGAATGTTAGAGAACACCAAGTATTTAATTATCAAGATAGAACTGTCTGTAGAAATATATATTATTCATACTCTTCTATATAGACATATTTTATATTTTTAGGACAGGAAATTGAAAGAAAAAGTACTTGCACTAGTTATAGTGTAAAATAGGAATTGATGGAATAAAGTAATAATTCCGGTGCTACCCCTCCATATATAATATCAAGTTGAAAAAGAGGTAAATAGGAACCTCAGTGGGGGTTAAATTAGCACTCCTTCCTATGAAGTAAGTAATAAAAGGTTAAACTTTAATAATATTAGTTGAAATGTGAAATGGAGACCTCTGTAATCAATTACCTTCACCATAATTTAAAACTATGTCTCATCATCCCCCTGTTTCCTGGCCGATAACAGCATACCTCGGCTCCAGATGACAGGGATAATGGACAACATAAGTTAAAACAAAAAATAATGCACACTGTATGACACCATTCAACACAAACGCGTTTCGGCTGTTGTATCAGCCTTTCTCAATGTGTAGTGACAAGCCGAGGTCTGGGTGCTGCCTCTTAAAATACCACAACCGTTACTGAAATGGTCCAATCATATCGTGTAAAATTATACCACCCCCTAGCTCACCAATCACAGTCAATTGCATATCAAACCGTGAGGGCGTGTGGTTGTCAACCAATCCTATTGGCTAAGGGGCCGAGTATGTTGATAATATTTTGTATCTCTGTAAGCTATAGCTCGCAACCTGTATTCAGATATAGATATCCAAAGCGTAATATCAGTTCCTATTCCTTATATAAAGTGAGATCAAATGTCTTATAATGAATACTGTTATGTTTGTGCACTTCCGGATCTAATTATATTAATGTCTTCGTGAAATGTATGATACCTGGTCTTTACTTTTTCTAAGCGTTCACGAGCCTGAATGCACACCGGTGCTTGGCAGCTATGTCTATGTCATAAGATTACCTCCATAACAGTTTCTATCTATGATGTATGGATATGAAGCATCCCACTCCATAAGGCGAATGAACAGACCCCAACTCAATAAGTGCCAAATGGGGGACCGGCACATCAACCTATTACCACACATAAACCTTTGACTTGAGACCTCCCGGGTCTGATAGTGCAGAAACTTCTACAAGAGTATATAGTTTAGACTTTACTAAACTTTACTAAACATCTATATATGCATCATGTGATTGATGCTTTAAAAGTATCAGTAATTATAAATAGGTATAGTTGACATAGTATAGGTTCGTCGCTCATATGATATTAAGCATGTTGTAATGTGTACTCCTGATATTTATAACCTCTCGGGTCTCACATTATGGATACCTACATTAGAGTGTAGGACAACTAGTCTCTAATTATAATGTGTAGTCGTTAATTTTTGTGCATTATAATACTAAACACATATATTTGCATCCTTTAATAGGTGCCATACTAGCCTCCATTAACGATACATGAATGTGTTACATCTTACTAAGTAAAGCACATTAGACAAACCTTGGTTATATGAGTGAACACAAATTAATGAGTGCTTAGACTCATTTCCACACATTTTTGCCTTAATAGTGTGACTAGGTTGATACACCTTCATCAATACTTTAATTAACGAGGAGCCGGCACGGCGCAAGACGCACGGCATATGACGTAGATAAGCACACAAGATCGAAGTTGCGCTGAGTCCCAGCTACACGTGGAGTAAACCTCCATCGCTCCATAGGCAGCTTGTTCGTTTGTGTCTGCCTGGAGAAGCATCTTTGGAGCTGGAGACGCCCGGAGACCCCTGAAGGCAATTGCAGGCCGTTTGCCAAGCCACAACCTATATTCAGCCTGACAAGTACCGGAGCACTTGGGGACGCAAAGGATGGGAAAGACCCGGTGAGAGTGAAGAGGCTCAGAGAGCTGGAAACTATACCTTCACAAATACACACAGAGCCGCGCCGGAGCGGAGAGGAGGACCCGCCAAGACTGGTGCAGATAGGAGATCAAGAGCAGAGGACTCCTCCTGAATAAAAGAAGAAAACAGCTGAGGAGACCTAAGGTATAGAGCTGAGATCTTGTACCTTAAAAAGGGGAGCTGTACCGGAACAGATAGGAGGAGTCCCACCAAACCTGGTTTTGGTGAAGAAGGAGACTTTAGACACTAAAACTACTGCAGAAGAAGTGTCGCAAAGACCGCAAGTATACATTTATCTTTTTTTGCTGATAAACAGTCTTGTCAGGGAGGCTGTCCTGACATTTCCTTAAACAAAACAGTTTGCAAGCTGAGGATATAGAGCTTTACCCTCACCATTTATATATTGGGCTGTCAGCTTTGTCTACCTTAGGCTCTTAAGACCATAAAGGGGTGTGTAACAGGAGAGGAAAACTGCAAAATCCCACACCACTTGATATATCTGAGATACTAATCTCTGGGGGACTTACATTTTCTGGGTAAAAAATTGCTCTAAGACTGAGAAAGAGACATTACATAAGTAAATTCAAGAATCAAGAGACATTGGAGTTACAGCATCTAGTAAAACCCAGAGACTATGTTTTTTGTTAAGGGGCAGTTATTATAGATTAATTGGTCTGCCTTATATCTGAATCTTTTTTTTTTTCTGTTTTTTTGCACTCCTTTTTCTCCCGTGTTGTCTATTCCCTCTATGGAAATCTAGATATATTGAGGTGTGAGAGGATATAACATACTAAGATTTATTGTATGAAGTTTTTTTGGTATGATAAGGCCTAAAGGTAGAAAATAAGTGGTGGTACTGAATTGTATATAGTACTAAGACTGTTCCATGAAATTTGCTATCTGTATTGCAAATAGTTAAAGCTAAGATTAACCTAGAAGGCTGAAGTAAAATAAACCAATAAACACTCACTCAAAAGGGAAAGGGAGAAAAGAAAATATTTTCCTCTTGAATATCTATGAGTTATATATGGATATAAAATAAAAGTGTTGCTAAGACCAATCATAATATCTATAGCCTCATAATACGCAGATAAATAACTGTTGTAAATAAAGTTGAGGAATTGCTGAAAATTGAATAGGAACTAAAATAGTTTCTGTTGAACAGATTTATATAAATTGAAAGTGACCTGTTGGTACCCTTTTTATACAGGCAATCACGACACGCATTAAACACTTTTTTCTTCTTTTTTTAACTCACTATTATCACTACTAACAACATTAACACAACTTAGTCTAAACAAGTAAAGATTAGACTTAAAGATAAGGTGAAAGGAAGATGTAAAGGAAGGAGTCTAGATTGAATTTATTTATTGTCTATACACTAAATATACACTATTAGAGGTTCTTTTTTGAAGAGTGCACGCAATTTCACTTATTCACTTTTTTTTTCCCCAGTCCTCACTGTAACACAGTCACACATTCCGAAAAACAAAGGCTTATCTTTTTTCACTATCTATGGAAAAGTTTATCACCAATGCTAAAAATAGATCCCCTGCCATGCCTGCTAAAAAGGATAAAAAAACCTAGATCTGTTCTAGATAGCTCAATTGATACAACAAATACACCTATACAAAATCCTGAGGTAAACATAATGTTCAATTAAATAGCTGACCTTATACTTCCTCAGTTCGAATCCCTTAAAAAAGATATAGCAGGACTGACGAATGAATTCCGGCAATTTTCAAATAGAATTGCCGAGGTTTCCGAGCTGGAGGACTATAAAAACTCCCAAGAAGTTCAACTCAGAGAATATGACGTTAAGATCAAAACTATGCAATCTAAAATAGAAGATTTGGAAGATAGGTCTCGGCGTAATAACGTCAGGGTGGTAGGACTGCCCGAGACTAGAGAGTTTGATGATCTAATAAAATTTGCTTCACAAACGCTCCCCCAATTGCTCAAGGATGAATATTCAACCAGAAGGGGTGTTAGTTGAACGGGCCCACAGGACAGGACAGATAAAGAGATTCAGTGATGGGTATAGTAGACCGCGTATAGTGGTCATACATTATCTTAACTTCCAAGATAAAATTAACATCTTAAGACACTTTAGAAAACTAAATGCACTAATGATAGGTAATGATAGGTAATACACGCATACATCTCTTTCAAGATTTTTCAATAGAAACCTCTACTAAACATAAGGAAATGGCTCCATATTGCACAGCTATTATTAAGGCAGGATATAGAGCCAGAATGAGATACCCTGCACAAATACTGGTTGATCTGGACGATATAACTCAAACGTTTAATAATGCATCAGAAGTGAAGCTCTTTTTTGAAAGATATAAAATAGAGTTCAATGCTACAGAGAGGAAAAATAGAGATACTTCCTAGCTATAAAATATACAGGAGTTAAATTAAGTTAAACTTAAGGAAGGCTGTTCTAGGTATATGGAATGACTGAAATAAGGTTGACAATTGTGATTGTGTGTTTTCATTAGACATGTGCGGTTCGTTTCGGATTAATTCGGAAATTCGGTAAATTCGGTAAATTCGGAGATTCGGATCGATTCGGATTTCCGAATTAAAATACTTCCGAATCTACCGAATGAATCCGAAATAGCTGCCGTATCTCCGAATAAATCCGAATTAGCTCGTTAAGATTCGGCATTTCCCCATAGGAAACAATGGGAGTTTCGGCTGAAAAAAAACTAACACCGCAGCCCCATTGTTTCCTATGGGGAAACACTAAGTCTGCACCTAACACCCTAACATGTACCCCGAGTCTCTAAACACCCCTAATCTAACACTTATTAACCCCTAATCTGCTGCCTCCGCTATCGCTGACACCTGCATTATTTTATTAACCCCTAATCTGCCGACCGAATATCGCCGCCACCTACATTATAGCTATTAACCCCTAATCTGCTGTCCCTAACACCGCCGACCCCTACATTATAGTTATTAACCCCTAATCTGCCTCCCCCCAACGTCGCCGCAATCTAACTACAAGTATTAACCCCTAATCTGCCGACCGAATATCGCCGCCGCCTACATTATAACTATTAACCCCTAACCTGCTGTCCCTAACACCGCCGACCCCTACATTATAGTTATTAACCCCTAATCTGCCTCCCCCAACGTCGCCGCAATCTAACTACAAGTATTAACCCCTAATCTGCCGACCCGATATCGCCGCCGCCTACATTATAGCTATTAACCCCTAATCTGCTGTCCCTAACACCGCCGACCCCTACATTATAGTTATTAACCCCTAATCTGCCTCCCCCAACGTCGCCGCAATCTAACTACAAGTATTAACCCCTAATCTGCCGACCGCAAATCGCCGCCGCCTACATTATAACTATTAACCCCTAACCTGCTGTCCCTAACACCGCCGACCCCTACATTATAGTTATTAACCCCTAATCTGCCTCCCCCAACGTCGCCGCAATCTAACTACAAGTATTAACCCCTAATCTGCCGACCGCAAATCGCCGCCACTATAATAAATGTATTAACCCCTAAACCGCCGCACTCCCGCCTCGCAAACACTATAATACATTTTATTAACCCCTAATCTGCCCTCCCTAACATCGCCGCCACCTACCTACAATTATTAACCCCTAATCTCCCGCCCCCATCGTCGCCGCTACTATAATAAGGTTATTAACCCCTAAAGCTAAGTCTAACCCTAACACTAACACCCCCTAACTTAAATATAATTTAAATAAAACGAAATAAGTTTACTATAGTTAAATAAATTAATCCTATTTAAAACTAAAGACTTACCTGTAAAATAAACCCTAATATAGCTGCAATATAACTAATAGTTACTTTGTAGCTATTTTAGCATTTATATTTATTTTACAGGCAACTTTGTATTTATTTTAACTAGGTACAATAGTTATTAAATAGTTAATAACTATTTAATAACTACCTAGCTAAAATAAATACAAATTTACCTGTAAAATAAATCCTAACCTAAGTTACACTAACACCTAACACTACACTATCATTAAATTAACTAAATAAATGAATCATATTTAAAACAAAATACTTACCTGTAAAATAAACCCTAATATAGCTGCAATATAACTAATAGTTACATTGTAGCTATTTTAGCATTTATATTTATTTTACAGACAACTTTGTATTTATTTTAACTAGGTACAATAGCTATTAAATAGTTATTGACTAATTAATAGCTACCTAGTTAAAATAATTACAAAATTACCTGTAAAATAAATCCTAACCTAAGTTACAATTAAACCTAACACTACACTGTCATTAAATAAATTAACTACAATTATCTACAATTAAATAAACTAAAGTACAAAACCCCCCCACTAAATTACAAAAAAAAACAAACACTAAATTACAAAAAATAAAAAAATATTACAAGAATTTTAAACTAATTACACCTAATCTAAGCCCCCTAATAAAATAACAAAGCCCCCCAAAATAAAAAAAAATGCCCTACCCTATACTAAATTACAAAAGTTAACAGCTCTATTACCTTACCAGCCCTGAACAGGGCCCTTTGCGGGGCATGCCCCAAAGAAAACAGCTCTTTTGCCTGTAAAAAAAAAACACAATCCCCCCCCACATTACAACCCACCACCCACATACCCCTACTCTAACCCAAACCCCCCTTAAATAAACCTAACACTACCCCCCTGAAGATCTCCCTACCTTGAGTCGTGTTCACCCAGCCGGGCCGAAGTCTTCATCCGATGGGGCAGAAGAGTACATCCAGACCGACAGAAGTCTTCATCCAAGCGGGGCAAGAAGAGGTCTTCCATCCATCATACAAGTACCAAAATACAAACAAACACTAAATTACCAAAAATAATAAAATATTACAATAATTTTAAACTAATTACACCTAATCTAAGCCCCCTACTAGCTATTAATATAGCTTCAATATAACTAATAGTTACATTGTAGCTATTTTAGGATTTATATGTATTTTACAGGCAACTTTGTATTTATTTTAACTAGGTACAATAGTTATTAAATAGTTAATAACTATTTAATAACTACCTAGCTAAAATAAATACAAATTTACCTGTAAAATAAATCATAACCTAAGTTACAATTACACCTAACACTACACTATCATTAAATTAACTAAATAAATGAATCCTATATAAAACTAAAGACTTACCTGTAAAATAAACCCTAATATAGCTGCAATATAACTAATAGTTACATTGTAGCTATTTTAGCATTTATATTTATTGTACAGGCAACTTTGTATTCATTTTAACTAGGTTCAATAGCTATTAAATAGATATTGACTATTTAATAGCTACCTAGTTAAAATAATTACAAAATTACCTGTAAAATAAATCCTAACCTAAGTTACAATTAAACCTAACACTACACTATCATTAAATAAATTAACTACAAGTACCTACAATTAAATGCAATTAAAAAAACTAAACTCAAGTACAAACCCCCCCCCACTAAATTACAAAAAATAAAAAAATATTACAAGAATTTTAAACTAATTACACCTAATCTAAGCCCCCTAATAAAATAACAAAGCCCCCCAAAATAAAAAAAATGCCCTAACCTATACTAAATTACAAAAGTTAACAGCTCTATTACCTTACCAGCCCTGAACAGGGCCCTTTGCGGGGCATGCCCCAAAGAAAACAGCTCTTTTGCCTGTAAAAAAAACCCACAATCCCTCCCCCCACATTACAACCCACCACCCACATACCCCTACTCTAACCCAAACCCCCCTTAAATAAACCTAACACTACCCCCCTGAAGATCTCCCTACCTTGAGTCGTGTTCACCCAGCCGGGCCGAAGTCTTCATCCGATGGGGCAGAAGAGGACATCCAGACCGGCAGAAGTCTTCATCCAAGCGGGGCAAGAAGAGGTCTTCCATCCATCAGAAAAGTACAAAAAAACAAACAAACACTAAATTAGCAAAAATAATAAAATATTACAATAATTTTAAACTAATTACACCTAATCTAAGCCCCATACTAGCTATTAATATAGCTACAATATAACTAATAGTTACATTGTAGCTATTTTAGGATTTATATTTATTTTACAGGCAACTTTGTATTTATTTTAACTAGGTACAATAGCTATTAAATAGTTAATAACTACCTAGCTAAAATAAATACAAATTTACCTGTAAAATAAACCCTAACCTAAGTTACAATTACACCTAACACTACACTGTCATTAAATTAACTAAATAAATTAATCCTATATAAAACTAAATACTTACCTGTAAAATAAACCCTAATATAGCTACAATATAACTAATAGTTACATTGTAGCTATTTTAGCATTTATATTTATTTTACAGGCAACTTTGTATTTATTCTAACTAGGTACAATAGCTATTAAATAGTTATTGACTAATTAATAGCTACCTAGTTAAAATAATTACAAAATTACCTGTAAAATAAATCCTAACCTAAGTTACTATTAAACCTAACACTACACTATCATTAAATAAATTAACTACAAGTACCTACAATTAAATACAATGAAATAAACTAAACTAAAGTAAAAAAAAAACAAACACTAAATTACAAAAAATAAAAAAATATTACAAGAATTTTAAACTAATTACACCTAATCTAAGCCCCCTAATAAAATAACAAAGCCCCCCAAAATAAAAAAAATGCCCTACCCTATACTAAATTACAAAAGTAATCAGCTCTATTACCTTACCAGCCCTTAAAAGGGCCTTTTGCGGGGGCATGCCCCAAAGAAAACAGCTCTTTTGCCTGTAAAAAAAACACAATCCCCCCCCCACATTACAACCCACCACCCACATACCCCTACTCTAACCCAAACCCCCCTTAAATAAACCTAACACTACCCCCCTGAAGATCTCTCTACCGTGTCTTCACCCAGCGGGCCGAAGTCTTCATCCGATCGGGCAGAAGAGGACATCCAGACCGGCAGAAGTCTTCATCCAAGCGGGGCAAGAAGAGGTCTTCCATCCATCAGAAGTCTTGATCCAGGTGGCATCTTCTCTGTTCATCCATCCGGAGCGGAGCGGCAGCATCCTGAAGACATCCCACGCAGAGCATCCTCTTCTTTCTTGATCCGACGACTAGGTGACTGTACCTTTAAGTGACGTCATCCAAGATGGCGTCCCTTGAATTCCGATTGGCTGATAGGATTCTATCAGCCAATCGGAATTAAGGTAGGAAAAATCTGATTGGCTGATTTAATCAGCCAATCAGATTCAAGTTCAATCCGATTGGCTGATGGAATCAGCCAATCAGATTGACCTCGCATTCTATTGGCTGTTCCGATCAGCCAATAGAATGCGAGCTCAATCTGATTGGCTGATTGGATCAGCCAATCGGATTGAACTTGAATCTGATTGGCTGATTGAATCAGCCAATCAGATTTTTCCTACCTTAATTCCGATTGGCTGATAGAATCCTATCAGCCAATCGGAATTCAAGGGACGCCATCTTGGATGACGTCACTTAAAGGTACAGTCACCTAGTCGTCGGATCAAGAAAGAAGAGGATGCTCTGCGTGGGATGTCTTCAGGATGCTGCCGCTCCGCTCCGGATGGATGAACAGAGAAGATGCCGCCTGGATCAAGACTTCTGATGGATGGAAGACCTCTTCTTGCCCCGCTTGGATGAAGACTTCTGCCGGTCTGGATGTCCTCTTCTGCCCCATCGGATGAAGACTTCGGCCCGCTGGGTGAAGACACGGTAGAGAGATCTTCAGGGGGGTAGTGTTAGGTTTATTTAAGGGGGGTTTGGGTTAGAGTAGGGGTATGTGGGTGGTGGGTTGTAATGTGGGGGGGGGTATTGTGTTTTTTTTTACAGGCAAAAGAGCTGTTTTCTTTGGGGCATGCCCCCGCAAAAGGCCCTGTTCAGGGCTGGTAAGGTAATAGAGCTGTTAACTTTTGTAATTTAGTATAGGGTAGGGCATTTTTTTATTTTGGGGGGCTTTGTTATTTTATTAGGGGGCTTAGATTAGGTGTAATTAGTTTAAAATTCTTGTAATTTTTTTTATTTTTTGTAATTTAGTGTTTGTTTTTTTTGTACTTTAGTTTAGTTTATTTCATTGTATTTAATTGTAGGTACTTGTAGTTAATTTATTTAATGATAGTGTAGTGTTAGGTTTAATAGTAACTTAGGTTAGGATTTATTTTACAGGTAATTTTGTAATTATTTTAACTAGGTAGCTATTAATTAGTCAATAACTATTTAATAGCTATTGTACCTAGTTAAAATAAATACAAAGTTGCCTGTAAAATAAATATAAATGCTAAAATAGCTACAATGTAACTATTAGTTATATTGTAGCTATATTAGGGTTTATTTTACAGGTAAGTATTTAGTTTTATATAGGATTAATTTATTTAGTTAATTTAATGACAGTGTAGTGTTAGGTGTAATTGTAACTTAGGTTAGGGTTTATTTTACAGGTAAATTTGTATTTATTTTAGCTAGGTAGTTATTAACTATTTAATAGCTATTGTACCTAGTTAAAATAAATACAAAGTTGCCTGTAAAATAAATATAAATCCTAAAATAGCTACAATGTAACTATTAGTTATATTGTAGCTATATTAATAGCTAGTAGGGGGCTTAGATTAGGTGTAATTAGTTTAAAATTATTGCAATATTTTATTATTTTTGCTAATTTAGTGTTTGTTTGTTTGTTTTTTTGTACTTTTCTGATGGATGGAAGACCTCTTCTTGCCCCGCTTGGATGAAGACTTCTGCCAGTCTGGATGTCCTCTTCTGCCCCATCGGATGAAGACTTCGGCCCGGCTGGGTGAACACGACTCAAGGTAGGGAGATCTTCAGGGGGGTAGTGTTAGGTTTATTTAAGGGGGGTTTGGGTTAGAGTAGGGGTATGTGGGTGGTGGGTTGTAATGTGGGGGGGGGGGATTGTGTTTTTTTTTACAGGCAAAAGAGCTGTTTTCTTTGGGGCATGCCCCGCAAAAGGCCCTGTTCAGGGCTGGTAAGGTAATAGAGCTGTTAACTTTTGTAATTTAGTATAGGGTAGGGCATTTTTTTTATTTTGGGGGGCTTTGTTATTTTATTAGGGGGCTTAGATTAGGTGTAATTAGTTTAAAATTCTTGTAATATTTTTTTATTTTTTGTAATTTAGTGGGGGGGGGTTGTACTTTAGTTTAGTTTTTTAATTGTATTTAATTGTAGGTACTTGTAGTTAATTTATTTAATGATAGTGTAGTGTTAGGTTTAATTGTAACTTAGGTTAGGATTTATTTTACAGGTAATTTTGTAATTATTTTAACTAGGTAGCTATTAAACAGTAAATATCTATTTAATAGCTATTGTACCTAGTTAAAATAAATACAAAGTTGCCTGTACAATAAATATAAATGCTAAAATAGCTACAATGTAACTATTAGTTATATTGCAGCTATATTAGGGTTTATTTTACAGGTAAGTCTTTAGTTTTATATAGGATTCATTTATTTAGTTAATTTAATGATAGTGTAGTGTTAGGTGTAATTGTAACTTAGGTTATGATTTATTTTACAGGTAAATTTGTATTTATTTTAGCTAGGTAGTTATTAAATAGTTATTAACTATTTAATAGCTATTGTACCTAGTTAAAATAAATACAAAGTTGCCTGTAAAATAAATATAAATCCTAAAATAGCTACAATGTAACTATTAGTTATATTGAAGCTATATTAATAGCTAGTAGGGGGCTTAGATTAGGTGTAATTAGTTTAAAATTATTGTAATATTTTATTATTTTTTGTAATTTAGTGTTTGTTTGTATTTTGGTACTTGTATGATGGATGGAAGACCTCTTCTTGCCCAGCTTGGATGAAGACTTCTGCCGGTCTGGATGTCCTCTTCTGCCCCATCGGATGAAGACTTCGGCCCGGCTGGGTGAACACGACTCAAGGTAGGGAGATCTTCAGGGGGGTAGTGTTAGGTTTATTTAAGGGGGGTTTGGGTTAGAGTAGGGGTATGTGGGTGGTGGGTTGTAATGTGGGGGGGGGGGATTGTGTTTTTTTTTTTACAGGCAAAAGAGCTGTTTTCTTTGGGGCATGCCCCGCAAAGGGCCCTGTTCAGGGCTGGTAAGGTAATAGAGCTGTTAACTTTTGTAATTTAGTATAGGGTAGGGCATTTTTTTTATTTTGGGGGGCTTTGTTATTTTATTAGGGGGCTTAGATTAGGTGTAATTAGTTTAAAATTCTTGTAATATTTTTTTATTTTTTGTAATTTAGTGTTTGTTTTTTTTTGTAATTTAGTGGGGGGGTTTTGTACTTTAGTTTATTTAATTGTAGATAATTGTAGGTACTTGTAGTTAATTTATTTAATGACAGTGTAGTGTTAGGTTTAATTGTAACTTAGGTTAGGATTTATTTTACAGGTAATTTTGTAATTATTTTAACTAGGTAGCTATTAATTAGTCAATAACTATTTAATAGCTTTTGTACCTAGTTAAAATAAATACAAAGTTGCCTGTAAAATAAATATAAATGCTAAAATAGCTACAATGTAACTATTAGTTATATTGCAGCTATATTAGGGTTTATTTTACAGGTAAGTATTTTGTTTTAAATATGATTCATTTATTTAGTTAATTTAATGATAGTGTAGTGTTAGGTGTTAGTGTAACTTAGGTTAGGATTTATTTTACAGGTAAATTTGTATTTATTTTAGCTAGGTAGTTATTAAATAGTTAATAACTATTTAATAACTATTGTACCTAGTTAAAATAAATACAAAGTTGCCTGTAAAATAAAAATAAATGCTAAAATAGCTACAATGTAACTATTAGTTATATTGCAGCTATCTTAGGGTTTATTTTACAGGTAAGTCTTTAGTTTTAAATATGATTCATTTATTTAACTATAGTAAACTTATTTCGTTTTATTTAAATTATATTTAAGTTAGGGGGTGTTAGTGTTAGGGTTAGACTTAGCTTTAGGGGTTAATAACCTTATTATAGTAGCGGCGACGATGGGGGCGGGAGATTAGGGGTTAATAATTGTAGGTAGGTAGCGGCGATGTTAGGGAGGGCAGATTAGGGGTTAATAAAATGTATTATAGTGTTTGCGAGGCGGGAGTGCGGCGGTTTAGGGGTTAATACATTTATTATAGTGGCGGCGATTTGCGGTCGGCAGATTAGGGGTTAATACTTGTAGTTAGATTGCGGCGACGTTGGGGGAGGCAGATTAGGGGTTAATAACTATAATGTAGGGGTCGGCGGTGTTAGGGACAGCAGGTTAGGGGTTAATAGCTATAATGTAGGCGGCGGCGATATTCGGTCGGCAGATTAGGGGTTAATACTTGTAGTTAGATTGCGGCGACGTTGGGGGAGGCAGATTAGGGGTTAATAACTATAATGTAGGGGTCGGCGGTGTTAGGGACAGCAGATTAGGGGTTAATAGCTATAATGTAGGCGGCGGCGATATCGGGTCGGCAGATTAGGGGTTAATACTTGTAGTTAGATTGCGGCGACGTTGGGGGAGGCAGATTAGGGGTTAATAACTATAATGTAGGGGTCGGCGGTGTTAGGGACAGCAGATTAGGGGTTAATAGCTATAATGTAGGTTGCGGCGATATCCGATCGGCAGATTAGGGGTTAAATAATGTTATTATAGGGTTTGCGATGTGGGGGGGCCTCGGTTTAGTGGTTCATAGGTAGTTTATGGGTGTTAGTGACTTAGTGTACTAAATGGGTGTTAGTGTACTAAAAACATACCGAATTTCGGAACGGAATAGAACCGAATTCAGCCGAATCCGAATAAATCCGAAACGAATTTATTCGGATCCGAATAAATCCGAAACGAATTTATTCAAATTTTGCCGAATCAGATTCGATCCGAAACGAAATTCTAAAAGTCCGAATCGATCCGAACCGAAAACGAACCGAATTTTTTAGCGGTGCACATGTCTAGTTTTCATCCTCCCCCCGAAAGGAGGGAGTATGAATTACATTTTTTTAATATTGCTTATACTTTTAAAGTGCTACAGGTAACTAAAAAGAAGACAAAAGTGTTACCTGAATATAAATGTTTTCTATACGGGGAGAGAATTAGTTTTTTTTCCCTCTTTCTTTCTATGCTCCCCTCCACCCCCCCCGTGATAAAAGATATGAGAATATACAAAACTAGAAATGACTTCTGAGCTCAAACTAATATCATGGAATGTGGGAGGGATAACGTCTCCAATTAAAAGAAAGAATGTTTTGAAGCAGCTTAAAAAACAGAAACCTGATATAATCTTTTTGCAAGAATTGCATCTATCCCTGGATGTTGAGTCACAAATCTCGGAGATCATTCTGTCGGATCACGCGATAGTGAGTATAAAATTACAGAGTTCTCCTTCAAGGGGTAAGAATAATAAAAATTTTCATTTTCAAAATTATATGTCAAATAATACACAGTTTAGAAATTGGTTGGTGGAAGCCTGGAGAGAATATTATAGAAATAACATGGGGTATTTACACAAAATAGAAACTTTCTGGGAAGCGGGAAAGACCGTCCTGAGAGGCGAGATAAAATCACACATGATCAAGGAAAAAAAGAAATATAAACAACAAGAGACCCAACTTGCTAACCAACTTAAAAATGCATATAGGAGATATTTGAGCGAGCCGAATAATACTCATTGGAATAAATATAAGCAAGCTAAAGAAGCTAGGGAGCTTTTCATGAGGGAAGCCTGGTCATTAGAAGACTTAAAAAAAAGAGCTTTCTATCAAGGATTTCAAGGTACTTCTGCCAAGCATTTAGCAAGAATATATAAAATTAGGAAAAATAAAAATATAATAACAAGTATCAGAGATGGAGAGCAAAAATGTACCCAAACCACTGAAATTTGTGATATATTCCATAAATATTATAAAAGAATTTATTCTAAGGTAAAGATAGATGAATTAGAGCAAGAAAAGTTCTGGCAGAGTATTAAATTACCAAAAATTACTGATGATGATTTAAAGATGATTAACCAGCCAATAACAATAGAAGAATGTGAAAAGGCAATTAATGCTATGAAACAGAATAAAGCCCCTGGCCCAGATAGGTTACCAGCTGAATTTTATAAAATTTTAATTAAAGAGGTAACAACTACTTTAACCCAATTATTTAACTATTATCTCTGTGAAAGTCAGATGAATTCCCCATATTTTTCAGACTCAATTATAACACTAATATATAAAAAAGGTAAAGATCCAGAAGATCCAGGCGGATATAGACCCATATCCCTCCTAAATAATGATTATAAATTGCTGATGGCAATACTTGCCCAAAGATTTAAAAAAGTTATTGGAACAATAATCCATAGTGACCAGACAGGATTTATACCAGAAAGAAATGTAGCGCGTAATATCAGGAAAGTATTACTGACTATAGATAATTATTATAATAAAAAAAGAGAGAAAAATAAGATAAAGACAGACCTTGCGTTAGTTATGCTAGATGCCGAGAAGGCTTTTGATTCAATTATATGGGAATACCTGTTTTTGGCGCTTGAAATTTTTGGGTTTTCTGGTTGTATAGTCAATATGCTCAGAAAAAAATATAAAACTCAAGATCGCAAGTATTAGTCAATGGTCTTTTATCACAGTATATTACATTACAGAGGGGCACGAGGCAAGGATGCCCCTTGTCACCCCTCTTATTTAATGTGTCATTAGAACCACTGGCAATATGGCTCAGACAGGAATTAAAAGGTATAGCCTTGGGAGATCAGAATGTCATTATATCTCTCTATGCAGACGACCTTATGCTGTACCTAAGCGATACAAGATATAGTATTCCCCAATCTATTCAGTTAATTAACCGTTTTAGTACTTTTTCTGGTTATAGAATTAACCCAATAAAATCTGAGATTTTGTGGATTCATAAGACTCTGAATAGTAACTTTTTCCATGTCTTTAAAGAAGGGGATAAAAATATGAAATATCTGGGAATTAAAATCTCAAAAAATCCAAGCAAATAGTATAAGTTCAACTTTGAGGATATATTTACCAATATGGCAGATGAGATGAAAAATTGGAAATTATATTATCTATCGATCTCCGCTAAGATTATGCTAATAAAGACAATTTTTTTTCCACGGATCTTGTATCTATTACATAATCTTCCTTCATTTATTACCAAGCAAGATACTAAAAGGTTTTATACAGCATGTTCACTGTTTATTTGGGGAAAGATTCTGCCTAGAATATCAAGGAATAGATCAACACAGTCTAAAAAATATGGGGGATTAGCACTGCCAAACATAGAATACTATAACTGGATCTGTATGATAAAATTTGCGGTAGACTGGGTAACAGAAGCAAACTATGACCTAGATTTGGAGTTTGGCGTTAGCCGTGAAAACCAGCGTTAGAGGCTCCTAACGCTGGTTTTAGGCTACCGCCGGTATTTGGAGTCACTCAAAATAGGGTCTAACGCTCACTTTCCAGCCGCGACTTTTCCATACCGCAGATCCCCTTACGTCAATTGCGTATCCTATCTTTTCAATGGGATCTTTCTAACTCCGGTATTTAGAGTCGTTTCTGAAGTGAGCGTTAGACATCTAACGACAAAACTCCAGCCGCAGGAAAAAAGTCAGTAGTTAAGAGCTTTCTGGGCTAACGCCGGTTTATAAAGCTCTTAACTACTGTGCTCTAAAGTACACTAACACCCATAAACTACCTATGTACCCCTAAACTGAGGTCCCCCCACATCGCCGACACTCGAATATTTTTTTTAACCCCTAATCTGCCGACCGCCACCTACGTTATACTTATGTACCCCTAATCTGCTGCCCCTAACACCGCCGACCCCTGTATTATATTTATTAACCCCTAATCTGCCCCCCACAATGTCGCCGCCAGCTACCTACAATAATTAACCCCTAATCTGCCGACCGCAAAGCGCCGCCACCTACATTATAGCTATGTACCCCTAATCTGCTGCCCCTAACACCGCCGACCCCTATATTATATTTATTAACCCCTAATCTGCCCCCTCAACGTCGCCTCCACCTGCCTACACTTATTAACCCCTAATCTGCCGAGCGGACCGCACCGCTACTATAATAAAGTTATTAACCCCTAATCCGCCCTCACTAACCCTATAATAAATAGTATTAACCCCTAATCTGCCCTTCCTAACATCGCCGACACCTAACTTCAATTATTAACCCCTAATCTGCCGACCGGAGCTCACCGCTATTCTAATAAATGTATTAACCCCTAAAGCTAAGTCTAACCCTAACACTAACACCCCCCTAAGTTAAATATAATTTAAATCTAACAAAATTAATTAACTCTTATTAAATAAATTATTCCTATTTAAAGCTAAATACTTACCTGTAAAATAAACCCTAATATAGCTACAATATAAATTATAATTATATTGTAGCTATTTTAGGATTAATATTTATTTTACAGGCAACTTTGTAATTATTTTAACCAGGTACAATAGCTATTAAATAGTTAAGAACTATTTAATAGCTAAAATAGTTAAAATAATTACAAATTTACCTGTAAAATAAATCCTAACCTAAGTTACAATTAAACCTAACACTGTACTATCAATAAATTAATTAAATAAACTACCTACAATTATCTACAATTAAACCTAACACTACACTATCAATAAATAAATTAAATACAATTCCTACAAATAAATACAATTAAATAAACTAGCTAAAGTACAAAAAATAAAAAAGAACTAAGTTACAAAAAATAAAAAAATATTTACAAACATAAGAAAAATATTACAACAATTTTGCAACGCGGAACATCCTCTTCTCCCGACGCCTACTAGCCGAATGACGGTTCCTTTAAGGGACGTCATCAAAGATGGCGTCCCTCGAATTCCGATTGGCTGATGGAATCAGCCAATCAGAATCAAGTTCAATCCGATTGGCTGATTCGATCAGCCAATCAGATTGAGCTTGCATTCTATTGGCTGTTCCGATCAGCCAATAGAATGCAAGCTCAATCTGATTGGCTGATTGGATCAGCCAATCGGATTGATCTTGATTCTGATTGGCTGATTCCATCAGCCAATCAGAATATTCCTACCTTAATTGCGATTGGCTGATAGAATCCTATCAGCCAATCGGAATTTGAGGGACGCCATCTTGGATGACGTCCCTTAAAGGAACCGTCATTCGGCTAGTAGGCGTCGGGAGAAGAGGATGTTCCGCGTCGGAGGTCTGCAAGATGGATCCGGAAGAAAGAAGATTGAACATGCCGTTGTTCGAAGACTTCATCCGGATCATGGACCTCTTCAGCTCCCGCTTGGATGAAGACTTCAGCCGGATCATGGACCTCTTCAGCTCCCGCTTGGATGAAGACTTCAGCCGGATCATGGACCTCTTCAGCCCCCCGTTTGGGCTTGGATTAGGACATCGGAGGAGCTCTTCAGGACGGATCGGTGAACCTGGTAGGGTGAAGACAAGGTAGGAAGATCTTCAGGGGCTTAGTGTTAGGTTTATTTAAGGGGGGTTTGGGTTAGATTAGGGGTATGTGGGTGGTGGGTTGTAATGTTGGGGGGGGTATTGTATGGTTTTTTTTACAGGCAAAAGAGCTGAATTTCTTGGGGCATGCCCCGCAAAGGGCCCTGTTCAGGGCTGGTAAGGTAAAAGAGCTTTGAAATGTAGTAATTTAGAATAAGGTAGGGCATTTTGTTATTTTGGGGGTCTTTGTTATTTTATTAGGGGGCTTAGAGTAGGTGTAATTAGTTTAAAATTGTTGTAATATTTTTCTTATGTTTGTAAATATTTTTTTATTTTTTGTAACTTAGTTCTTTTTTATTTGTTGTACTTTAGCAAGTTTATTTAATTGTATGTATTTGTAGGAATTGTATTTAATTAATTTATTGATAGTGTAGTGTTAGGTTAATTGTAGGTAATTGTAGGTAGTTTATTTAATTAATTTAATGATAGTATAGTGTTAGGTTTAATTGTAACTTAGGTTAGGATTTATTTTACAGGTAAATTTGTAATTATTTTAACTATTTTAGCTATTAAATAGTTCTTAACTATTTAATAGCTATTGTACCTGGTTAAAATAATTACAAAGTTGCCTGTAAAATAAATATAAATCCTAAAATAGCTATAATATAATTATAATTTATATTGTAGCTATATTAGGATTTATTTTACAGGTAAGTATTTATCTTTAAATAGGAATAATTTATTTAATAAGAGTTAATTAATTTCGTCAGATGTAAATTATATTTAATTTAGGGGGGTGTTAGTGTTAGGGTTAGACTTAGCTTTAGGGGTTAATACATTTATTAGAATAGCGGTGAGCTCCGGTCGGCAGATTAGGGGTTAATAATTGAAGTTAGGTGTCGGCGATGTTAGGGAGGGCAGATTAGGGGTTAATACTATTTATTATAGGGTTAGTGAGGCGGATTAGGGGTTAATAACTTTATTATAGTAGCGCTCAGGTCCGCTCGGTAGATTAGGGGTTAATAAGTGTAGTTAGGTGGAGGCGACGTTGTGGGTGGCAGATTAGGGGTTAATAAATATAATATAGGGGTCGGCGATGTTAGGGCAGCATATTAGGGGTACATAGGGATAATGTAAGTAGCGGCGGTTTACGGAGCGGCAGATTAGGGGTTAATAATAATATGCAGGGGTCAGCGATAGCGGGGGCGGCAGATTAGGGGTTAATAAGTGTAAGGTTAGGGGTGTTTAGACTCGGGGTACATGTTAGGGTGTTAGGTGCAGACGTAGGAAGTGTTTCCCCATAGCAAACAATGGGGCTGCGTTAAGAGCTGAACGCGGCTTTTTTGCAGGTGTTAGGTTTTTTTTCAGCTCAAACAGCCCCATTGTTTCCTATGGGAGAATCGTGCACAAGCACGTTTTTGAGGCTGGCCGCTTGCGTAAGCAACTCTGGTATCGAGAGTTGAAGCTGCGTTAAAAATGCTCTACGCTCCTTTTTTGGAGCCTAACGCAGCCTTTATGTGGACTCTCAATACCAGAGTTATTTTTATGGTGCGGCCAGAAAAAAGCCAGCGTTAGTTTTTCGGGTCGTTACCGACAAAACTCCAAATCTAGCCGTTTGTGACTTATCATGATATAGAAACAAAGCTCGTCAAGCCATTTGATTTGAGAGCCTTACTACATTGTCCTGTGAAGAAGCTACCAAGTAACATTGCATATAGTCTGACTTTTGTCAATATTATAATTGCTTGGCAGAAGTACTGTAAGGAGTTGGGACACAACCCAAGGTCATCACATTTACTTCCTATTAAAGGTAACCCCGACTTTACACCAGGGATCCGGGATTTGGTATTTTCAGAATGGGAAAGGAAGGGACTTGTCTATGTGTCCCAACTCTTTCAGGATGATAGCAAGACATTACAGTCATTTGAAAATCTATCTAGTAGATATGCCCTCTCGGCTAAGAATTTCTATGCTTACCTTAAGGAATTATGCTAGCCAAGTGTGCAGAATAAGTGGATTCGAGTGGGGTGCTAAAGAGATTCCAAATGGAATTAAACTGTATGAGATAGGCCGATGATCAACGTCTTATTGGTATAAATCTTTAACTATAAAGTCTGGCCAAAATAATATAAGAGAACTCAAAGAAAATATAATGAAAATAATTCCTAATATAACAGAGCAGGAGATAGAAAAGAGTATTTCTCTTTCATCACAAGCAACTAGTAATATAAGTTGGCGAGAAGCCCAAATAAAACTACTTAATAATTACTATCTAACTCCATATAGGCTATATAAGATCTCAAAGACTAGACAAACAAGTTGTTGCTTTAAATGTAAAGAAGAAATGGCAGATATCATTCATTGCATATGGGCATGCCCGAAAATTAACCAATATTGGAGAAAAGTTAATTATTGGCTAAATAAATATCTCGAAAAAAAAATTACTATAACTTTTCGACTGATTTTTATGCTAGACTCAGAAAGGAGAAGTAAAGGAGAACAACTTTTTATCAATTTTACCATAATAGCAGTTAGAAATCAACTACTCAGAGAGTGGAAAACACCAAAGATTCCTACCATTCCCGAACTAGTAAATTTATTAACTCTACAAATGACAATTGAATCATATGACACTAAATTCAACTTGGAAATACATTTTCGAGCTTTCTTTGCAAAGTGGAAAAAATATATAAGTGCTTGGCCAGCACCGCTGCAACACCAATTTACTGCTAGATTCCAGAATTCTTCAATATTTCTTTCCCTAGTACTAGAGGGTGAGTTACCTTATCACTGGATAGATATAACCCAATTTGGGGTTTAATGTAATGACAAGGCTTGTCTTCCAAAGAGCGACTTTTCCTTTCTTTTTTTTTTTTTTTTTCTTTTTTTTCCTTTCTCACTCCCCGTCTATAATCCATAGCACTTGAAGAATATACCATGTTAGGTAATTATAATTTAAAATTTTGTCTGTTATAAACTGTATAATGTGATGCAAAATCTATTGTGGCACGGCACTAATGATAATTAAAGATAATGAAGCAATTTTTGTAATAAGATGATGATAATATGATATGTATGTTGGAATACTATCATTGTACGGTATTACTTAAGGTAAAAGTGTAATGCTGGTAATGAGATTTATTTTACTTTTTTTTTTTAATGTTCAATGTTTGTATGAAAAACTTAATAAAAAGATTTAAAAAAAAAAAAAATACTTTAATTAACACGATAGGCAAAGAAAAGTTTAATCCTGTGCAGCCATTTACAGTTTTGTCCTATAGGGGTATCAAATCTGTATCACAACTATGGTGTCATTCAGCAGATATTGCTAATAGTCGGCACAGTTGGTATGAATGAACCTGTATGTAATAAATACTAAGACATCATTAGTATTCTATAAAAAGGTGATAGTTTCAATATATCTAAGTTAAAGCTATGATATGCTTAACAAATTAAATAGAACTAATGATTGCAATTCATATGGGTTGTGTTATGGGCAGCATTGGATAGTATTATAATATTTTTCAGTGCATTAACGTAAATAATAGCCTTATTATTACTTGTAAATCAAGTTGTTATGGCTCTATTGCGTTAAGATTAACTAATTCTAGGTCAACACACTAAGCTGGCGTTTAAGAATTGCCAATAAACATCCACCCCATATGGAACCAGTGTGCTTTACTCAGATATGTGGTCACTGATAGAAATTACAACTATCTTTTTTGTTTTTTGTTTTAACTTATATTGTCCATTATCCCTGTCACCTGAAGCTGAGGTATGCTGTTATCGGCCAGGAAACAGGGGGATGATGAGACATAGTTTTAATTTATGGTGAAGGTAATTGATTACAGAGGTCTCCATTTCACATTTTACCTAATATTATTAAAGTTTAACCTTTTATTACTTACTTCATAGGAATGAGTGCTAATTTAACCCCCACTGAGGTTCCTATTTACCTCTTTTTCAAATTGATATTATATATGGAGGGGTAGCACCGGAATTATTACTTTATTCCATCAATTCCTATTTTACACTATAACTAGTGCCAGTACTTTTTCAATTTCCTGTTATTAACCATTTAGCAGCATTACAGCTTCTCTATTTCTTTGAGTTACTTGAGCGAAGTTAAAATACACAATGACCTCTTTTGACCTGAGTGCAGAAATGCAAAGATGGTCAGATGATATCAATAAACTTACATCTGACCTAAAAAATAAAAGTACAATTGATGGGGAAGTTGTGGGAGAATGGTTACAGCCACTGAAAGATCTTAAAGTGAAAGTAAACTTTACTTTGCTGCTAACCGTAATTTAATTTTAGCTTTAAAATCAATAGGACTTTCATTCATGAAATTGTTGTTCCTTGTGTTAAAATCAAGTTTTACCTGTAATAAACTAGTACTTTTTCCGTCGCTAAAAACAACCCGTTTTTTTCTCTGATTATTTTCTTCCTGATCACGTTTTTATGTGGGCCAATTGAAATTCTGGCCTATAGGCGGCCGTGCAGCAACGTCATCGCCTTATTCTTGCATCTGCGCATGCGTTACACATACTATCTTTTGGTTAGGCTTGAATGCGCGTGGTAGATTCGCGCATGCGCATAACATTTTTGCCTGAGTGATCATATACGTCATCTGCAGACGTATTGCAATGCAAGTGCCTCGGTCCGTGTGCAAGCCTAAACCAACGATTTTATTTTATTTTATACTAACATTGGCTTGTCCTTATTTTCACAATTGTAGAAGTAGACGCATGCGCTCTTGAGACCGGGCAGAGTGACAATCACATGCGCAATGCGGTTATAGTGTTTGAATCGCGCATGCGCAATAGTAAGGGTCTTTGGGAACGCGATTCTCTGATACGTATGGAGCGGGTGGGACCGATCTATATGTAAACAGTCAAAATGATAGGAAGTAGAAGATGGGAGGAGTCAGGAGCAGAACGGAACAACGATAAAGTAATCAAATAAATAACTAAATCAATAATTTTATTTAAAAAAAATATAGTGGTTTTGTTGTTAGACATATAGACAATGCAGTAGTGTGTTGAAAAGGTACATAATTTACTTTCACTTTCAGAAAATTAGGAAAAAGCAAATTAAGGGACAGTGGAATTTGGGCATGTATGATTTCTACCAGAAAAACAATGTTTTACCTAGAGGCCTACGTCTTAAAATGTTTCCCTCATTCTATAATCTAAAACCAAAATTTATGACTAAGTGGGAAGAAGCATTAACAGAATGTTCCCTTAAATTAATAGGTTATCTTGTAGAACATGAAACAGATGAATTAAAAGAAGTTACACAAGAACAAAGGAAGATTTTCAAAAATGTACTGATTTAGTATATGAATCTACAAATGCTGAACTATCAGAGGGCGAACAAATTCTCAAATCCATACTAACTACTACTAAATAAACTAAACCACATATTAATCTAAGAAATATCCCTTTAGACGTAAGACTAGGAGAGGAAGAGGGAATACAACCACGTACATGACGACAGGTACGATTCAATCAAAAAACACAGTCCCACAAGAACCAACCCCACAAAAAGAAATAGATAATAATGATGAGATTGACAATCTAAACATCATTAATTTATCGGATAAAACTATAACCCCTGCACATTATTCTGCACTCAAAAAAAGGTTTATCCTTTGTACCGACTAACCATATAGACAAATTTGAGGCAATAAAAGATACACATTTGTTTGTTAGAAAGATTTTATTGAGGAAATATTTCTCAAATACAGAGGACCCCAATACTCTGTCTCAAACTGACAGAACAGCACTAAATGACCTTTTAACATTATTAGAAGAGCATGAAGATGTGACGAATGAAGCCATTAATGAATTAAATACTGATAACTGGCGTAAAATACTTAAACCAAAATCACAATTCATTCCACCTAGTAACATTTCACCCCAAGCAGTCACTTTCTTGAACTTAGTTTGTAATGATATTTTAACTATCAACGACATTTGTGTATGAGCGATACACATTTTCAAGTTTCAAGTTGCCAGTGATCACAGCTGTAGGTGGGAAGTGGAGATCAATACCGCTTGCATGATCATCTTTAAGTTCTATGTGCATGTTGATGTTATTCATCTAGTGAGTGTAATACTTACCTTGTATATATTTGTCAGTCATTTGTCCAATGAATACCGCTTGAATCGAGGTGCGCTTTTTGTTTTTTCTTGTCTTACATGAGTTTCCGTTGGCTGTTGGGAGAAGAACACAGCTTCAGAACAGCTGCACCTCTGCTGCCGTAATTCATCTGTGGCTACGTCATCATTCGACACGCTTGTTTGGCTTCAGAGCACACGGAGAGCAGCCGACTGAAACTACTATCAGCTCAGCTTTGCTCACAACGTGTAAACATCTTAACCCTTCTAGTGATTTTCACCTTATCTTCCTTGTGAAAGGATTTTTTATTAGACTATAATCAGAACTTTGCTGCCCCTGTATTTGCACAGTGCATACTGGACATTCTATTAATTGATCATTGTGCTTGTGAGTTAATGTTTGGCCATCCGGCCCGTGGAAGCAGTTACACCACATAATTTTGGAATCTTGGTTTGAATATAGGGGTTGTTCTAACACAATTTTTGTGTAATATTTTTATGAAAGGGTTTTAGCGCAGTGAGTTTTTCTGTTGTGTGTTTGATTGTGAACAATTAGTCACAGAAACCTATAGAAAACCTACAGCGACAAATAATATAGTACACACGAGTAGCAAACACCATCCGTCTACTGTAAAAGGCCTACTGTATGGAGAATATCTAAGAATAAGGAGAAATTGCACTGACTTAAATTCTTTTAAAAAAATCGGCCCTTGAGTTGAGAGAAAGATTACTTAAACATGGTTATACTAGAAAACTTTTGGCTAGAACCTACCAGAAAGCACTAGCAAAAAATAGGTCAGAATTTCTCAAACCTAAAAAGCAAACAATGTCAGATTCAAACATTATTAGATTCATATCTACATATAACTGCCAAAGTGACAAAGTGACCACGATCATCAATAAACATTGGCATATTCTGAAAAGTGATGAAAAATTGAGAACACTTCTATTTGATAGACCTTCATTCACTTTCAGACGAGCCAATAATTTGATGGATAATCTGACCACCAGTCACTTTGACAGAAATAGAAACAAAAAGCCCATTTACCAAGGCTCAACTCCGTGTGGACACTGTAAAACATGCCAGTTTATGATAAAAAAAGAGACCATCACTGACAGATTTGCTAAAATCTGGAAAATTAAAACCCATATTAACTGACAAAGCAATAACGTTATATATTGCCTGTCATGCTCATGTGATATTCTTTATACAGGTATGACTACACGTAAACTTAGTATCAGAATAACCGAACATTTAAGCAATATCCGCAACGCACAAAAGGACTTAGACAAGAGTAATCAAATAACCAGTGTGGCTAAACACTTCCTCCAATACCACTCTGGTAAAACACTTTAAATGTTGGGGTCTGGAACAGGTCAGACCTGGCATTAGAGGTGGAAATAGTGAGAAAATCCTTTTGCAGAAAGAGACTGGCTGGATCTATAAATTGAATACAGTTATGCCACACGGGATGAACGAAGCTAACAATTATTGGGTGTTTCTATAGCAACCATAACCTAACACTATACAATATATTTCACTAGGTTTTAGATATATTATAGATATGAACTAATGTATCTTTGATAGTTGTAATTTCTATCAGTGATCAAATATCTGAGTAAAGCACACTGGGTCCATATGGGGTGGATGTTTATTGGCAATTCTTGAACCCCACCTTAGTGTGTTGAGCTAGAATTATCCAACTAAAATTTAAACTACAGATATCTTAACGCAATAGAGCCATAACAACTTGATTTACAAGTAATAATAAGGCTATTATTTACATTAATGCACTGAAAAATATTATAATACTATCCAATACTGCCCATTACACAACCCATATGAATTGCAATCATTAGTTCTATTTAATTTGTTAAGCATATCATTGCTTTAACTTAGATATATTGAAACTATCACCCTTTTTATAGAATGCTAATGATGTCCTAGTATTTATTACATACAGGCTAATTCATACCAACTGTCCCGACTATTAGCAATATCTGCTGAATGACACTGTAAATGGCTGCACAGGATTAACCTTTTCTTTGTCTATTGTGTTAATTAAAGTATTGATGAAGGTGTATCAACCTAGTCACACTATTAAGGTAAAAATGTGTGGAAATGAGTCTAAGCACCCATTATTTTGTGTTCATTCATATAACCAAGGGTTGTCTAATGTGCTATACTTAGTAAGATGTAACACATTCATGTATCGTTAACGGAGGCTAATATGGCACCTATTAAAGGATGCAAATATATGTGTTTAGTATTATTATGCACAGAAATAAACGACTACACATTATAATTAGAGACTAGTTGTCCTACACTCTAATGTAGGTATCCATAATGTGAGACCCGAGAGGTTATAAATATGAGGAGTACACATTACAACATGCTTAATATCATATGAGCGACAAACCTATACTATGTCAACTATACCTATTTATAATTACTGATACTTTTAAAGCATCAATCACATGATGCATATATAGATGTGGAATCACATCGTGCATATGAAAAAGTAAAGTCTAAACTATATACTCTTGTAGAGGTTTCTGTACTATCAGACCCGGGAGGTCTCAAGTCTGTTCATTCGCCTTATGGAGTGGGATGCTTCATATCCATGCATCCTAGATAGAAACTGTTACGGAGGTAATCTTATGATATAGACATAGCTGGCAAGCACCAGTGTGTATTCAGGCTCGTGAACGCATAGAAAAAGTAAAGACCAGGTATCATAAATTCAGGGCCGTCTTTAATACTGACTGGGCCCTGGGCAAACATTTCCTTGGCCCCCCCTGCCCATGCAATTTCGCTCTCCACCCCAACACCCCAAAAAACAACTAAATCAATTTTTTTTTATTTTTTTTTTTTTAAATGATTAGCCCAGCAGTGGATCATCCACTGTTGGGCTAATCATTTAAAAAAAAATATGAAATAAATTGCAATATGTGAAACTGAACCTAAGCAGTACTAATAAGTAAATAAATATATAAATTCCTCCACTGTGGATTCATTTAAAATATTTACTAATTAATTAAATGTTGGTTTTTAATTTATTTATATATTTGTTTAAGTACATAAATATTTAATGCAATGCACGGCATTGCATAGTAAAAATCAGTGACGGACCTAATGTCTACAGGGCCCTGGTACAAGAATGTTGGGCCCCCCTAAAAGCATCTCACCAGTTTTGGGATATTCACTACATATTTATTGTTTAGACAGCCACTGTACAGCAAAATTACCACTTTCATGAATACCAAGGGAATGACTAACATAACAAACTCCCCTAACCCATATACACACACACTCTCCAGAGCATACACATATACATGTACACATACTACAGAGCACACACAAATTTATGTACACACTCCAATATATAATCCAATATTAAAAATGCAATGTATGTGTGCCTCAAGACGGAAGAGAGCAGTGTCTGCAGCTGCACAGATGCTCAAATCCTCACGTGCCTGCTGCTCTAGCTTTCTGCTGCATGCGCCTACAGTGTGCCCTACCCTGAACAATCCCCACCACCAGAGCAGTTACCTGGTAACAGTGGTAACCCCAGCAGTACCTTTTGTTATACAGTATGATTGGTTGGATGCCGAGTTAGGGCTTAGCATTCAGTGCTGCACAGTGCACACCTAAAACAGCACATGGCACTAGCTTGGCATGTCACATGATCCCAGCTCAGTCTGGCATAGTTTCCCACAAATAAATATAAGCAGAGAACTTTTTACTGTGACAGTATTAGGACTCTTGGGCCCCATAACAAAGACTGGGCCCTGGGCAGCTGCCCATTTTGCCCTGTGTTAAAGACGGTCCTGCATAAATTTCACGAAGACATTAATATGATTAGATCCGGAAGTGCGCAAACATAACAGTATTCATTAGAAGACATTCAATCTCACTTTATATAAGGAATAGGAACTGATATTACGCTTTGGATAGCTATACCTGAATACAGGTTGCGAGCTATAGCTTACAGACATAAAAAATATTATCAACATACTTGGCCCCTCCTTAGCCAATTGGATTGGTTGACAACCACAGGCCCTCACGGTTTGATATGCAATTGACTGTGATTGGTGAGTTAGGGGGTGGTATAATTTTACACGATATGATTGGACCATTTCAGTAACGGTTGTGGTATTTTTAGAGGCAGCACCCAGGCCTCGGCTTGTCACTACACATTCAGAAAGGCTGATACAACAGCCGAAACGCGTTTGTGTTGAATAGTGTCATACAGTGTGCACTTATGTTGTCCATTATCCCTGTCACCTGAAGCCGAGGTATGCTGTTATCGGCCAGGAAACAGGGGGATGATGAGACATAGTTTTAATTTATGGTGAAGGTAATTGATTACAGAGGTCTCCATTTCACATTTTAACTAATATTATTAAAGTTTAACCTTTTATTACTTACTTCATAGGAAGGAGTGCTAATTTAACCCCCACTGAGGTTCCTATTTACCTCTTTTTCAAATTGATATTTTTAGGATACTCATGATAAAATAACATAATTTATGCTTACCTGATAAATTTATTTCTCTTGTGGTGTATCCAGTCCACGGATCATCCATTACTTGTGGGATATTCTCATTCCCAACAGGAAGTTGCAAGAGGACACCCACAGCAGAGCTGTTATATAGCTCCTCCCCTAACTGCCATATCCAGTCATTCGACCGAAAACACGCAGAGAAAGGAGAAACCATAGGGTGCAGTGGTGACTGTAGTTTAAATGAAAAAAATACCTGCCTTAAAATGACAGGGCGGGCCGTGGACTGGATACACCACAAGAGAAATAAATTTATCAGGTAAGCATAAATTGTGTTTTCTCTTGTAAGGTGTATCCAGTCCACGGATCATCCATTACTTGTGGGATACCAATACCAAAGCTAAAGTACACGGATGAAGGGAGGGACAAGGCAGGTACTTAAACGGAAGGTACCACTGCCTGTAAAACCTTTCTCCCAAAAATAGCCTCCGAAGAAGCAAAAGTATCAAATTTGTAAAATTTTGAAAAAGTATGAAGCGAAGACCAAGTCGCTGCCTTGCAAATCTGTTCAACAGAAGCCTCATTTTTAAAGGCCCAAGTGGAAGCCACAGCTCTTGTAGAATGAGCTGTAAATCCTTTCAGGAGGCTGCTGGCCAGCAGTCTCATAGGCTAAGCGGATTATGCTTCTTAGCCAAAAAGAAAGAGGGGTTGCAGAAGCCTTTTGACCTCTCCTCTGTCCAGAGTAGACAACAAACAAAGCAGATGTTTGACAAAAATCTTTAGTAGCTTGTAAGTAAAACTTTAAAGCACGAACCACGTCCAGATTGTGTAATAGACGTTCCTTCTTTGAAGAAGGATTAGGACACAAGGATGGAACAACAATCTCTTGATTGATATTCTTGTTAGATACCACCTTAGGTAAAAACCCAGGTTTGGTACGCAGGACTACCTTATCCATATGGAAGATCAGATAAGGAGAATCACATTGTAAAGCAGATAACTCAGAGACTCTACGAGCCGAGAAAATAGCTACCAAAAACAGAACTTTCCAAGATAAAAGTTTGATATCTATGGAATGAAGAGGTTCAAACGGAACTCCTTGAAGAACCTTAAGAACCAAATTTAAGCTCCATGGGGGAGCAACAGGTTTAAACACAGGCTTGATTCTAACCAAAGCCTGACAAAATGCCTGAACATCTGGAACATCTGCCAGACGCTTGTGCAAAAGAATAGACAGAGCAGAAATCTGTCCTTTTAAGGAACTAGCTGACAATCCTTTTTCAAAACCATCTTGGAGAAAATATAATATCCTGGAAATCTTAACCCTTGGATTCACATCAATAAAGATATGTACGCCATATTTTATGGTAAATTTTCCTGGTGACAGGCTTTCGTGCCTGTATTAAGGTATCAATGACTGACTCGGAGAAGCCACGCTTTGATAAAATCAAGCGTTCAATCTCCAGGCAGTCAGTCTCAGAGAAATTAGATTTGGATGGTTGAAAGGACCCTAAAGTAGAAGGTCCTGTCTTAGAGGCAGAGTCCATGGTGGAAAGGATGACATGTCCACCAGATCTGCATACCAGGTCCTGCGTGGCCACGCAGGCGCTATCAAAATCACCGATGCTCTCTCCTGCTTGACCTTGGCAATCAGTCGAGGGAGCAGAGGAAACGGTGGAAACACATAAGCCAGGTTGAAAGACCAGGGCGCTGCTAGAGCATCTATTAGTGTCGCCTTGGGATCCCTGGACCTGGATCAGTAACAAGGAAGCTTGGCGTTCTAGCGAGACGCCATGAGATCCAGTTCTGGTTTGCCCCAACGATGAATCAATTGTGCAAACACCTCCGGATGGAGTTCCCACTCTCCCAGATGAAAAGTCTGACCACTTAAAAAAACCGCCTCCCAGTTCTCTACACCTGGGATATGGATAGCTGATAGGTGGCAAGAGTTAGTCTCTGCCCAGCGAATTATCTTTGAGACTTCTAACATCGCTAGGGAACTTCTTGTTCCCCCTTGATGGTTGATGTAAGCCACAGTCGTGATGTTGTCCGACTGAAATCTGATGTACCTCAGAGTTGCTAACTGAGGCCAAGCCTGAAGAGCATTGAATATCGCTCTTCCAGAATATTTATTGGAAGGAGTGTCTCCTCCTGAGTCCATGATCCCTGAGCCTTCAGGGAGTTCAGACTGCACCCCAACCTAGAAGGCTGGCATCTGTTGTTACAATTGTCCAATCTGGCCTGCGAAAGGTCATACCTTTGGACAGATGGACCCGAGATAGCCACCAGAGAAGAGAATCCCTGGTCTCTTTATCCAGATTTAGTAGAGGGGACAAATCTGTGTAATCCCCGCTCCACTGACTGAGCATGCATAGTTGCAGCGGTCTGAGATGTAGGCGTGCAAACGGAATGGAATGAAGAACACGGCAGGAATTTAGAAGCTTTGATAACCTGGACTCCGTCAGGTAAATTTTCATTTCTACAGAATCTATCAGAGTCCCTAGGAAGGAAACTCTTGTGAGTGGGGATAGAGAACTCTTTTCCTCGTTCACTTTCCACCCATGCGATCTCAGAAATGCCAGTACTACTTCCATATGAGACTTGGCAATTTGGAATTTTGACGCCTGTATCAGGATGTCGTCTAAATAAGGGGCCACTGCTATGCCCCGCGGCCTTAGGACCGCCAGAAGCGACCCTAGAACCTTTGTAAAGATTCTTGGGGCTGTAGCTAATCCAAAGGGAAGAGCTACAAACTGGTAATGCCTGTCTAGAAAGGCAAACCTGAGAAACTGATGATGATCTTTGTGTTTAGGAATGTGAAGATAAGCATCCTTTAAATCCACTGTAGTCATATATTGACCCTCCTGGATCATAGGTAGGATGGTACGAATAGTTTCCATCTTGAATGATGGAACTCTGAGGAATTTGTTTAAAATCTTTAGATCCAAAATTGGTCTGAAGGTTCCCTCTTTTTTGGGAACCACAAACAGATTTGAGTAAAAACCCTGTCCCTGTTCCTCTTTTGGAACTGGATGGATCACTCCCATAACTAGGAGGTCTCGTACACAGTGTAAGAATTCCTCTCTCTTTATCTGGTTTGCAGATAATTGTGAAAGGTGAAATCTCCCTTTTGGGGGGGAAGCTTTGAAGTCCAGAAGATATCCCTGGGATATAATTTCCAACACCCAGGGATCCTGGACATCTCTTGCCCACGCCTGGGCGAAGAGCGAAAGTCTGCCCCCTACTAGATACCTTACCGGATAGGGGGCCGTTCCTTCATGCTGTCTTAGAGGCAGCAACAGGCTTTTTGGCCTGCTTACCTTTGTCCCAGGTCTGGTTTGGTCTCCAGACTGTCTTGGACTGAGCAAAAGTTCCCTCTTGTTTGCATTAGAGGAAGTTGATGCCGCACTTGCCTTGAAGTTTCGAAAGGCATGAAAATTAGACTGTTTGGCCCTTGATTTGGACCTGTCCTGAGGAAGGGCATGACCTTTTCCTCCAGTGATATCAGCAATAATCTCCTTCAAACCAGGCCCGAATAGGGTCTGCCCCTTGAAGGGAATGTTAAGCAGCTTAGATTTTGAAGTCACGTCAGCTGACCATGATTTAAGCCATAGCGCCCTGCGCGCCTGTATAGCAAAACCAGAATTCTTAAGCCGTTAGTTTAGTCAAATGAACAATGGCATCAGAAAACAAAGGAATTGGCTATCTTAAGTGCTCTAAGCTTGCCAAGTATGTCATCCAATGGAGTCGCTACCTGTAAAGCCTCTTCCAGAGACTCAAACCAGAACGCCGCAGCAGCAGTGACAGGAGCAATGCATGCAAGGGGCTGTAGGATAAAACCTTATTGAATAAACATTTTCTTAAGGTAACCTTCTAATTTTTTATCCATTGGATCTAAAAAAGCACAACTGTCCTCGACAGGGATAGTAATACGCTTTGCTAAAGTAGAAACTGCTCCCTCCACCTTAGGAACTGTCTGTCATAAGTCCTGTGTAGTGGCGTCTATTGGAAACATCTTTCTAAAAATAGGAGGGGAAGAGAACGTCACACCTGGTCTATCCCATTCCTTATTAATAATTTCTGTAAACCTTTTAGGTATTGGAAAAACATCAGTACACACCGGCACTGCATAGTATTTATCCAGTCTACACAATTTCTCTGGCACTGCAATTGAATCACAGTCATTCAGAGCAGCTAAAACCTCCCTGAGAAACACGTGGAGGTGTTCAAGCTTAAATTTAAATGTAGAAATATCAGAATCAGATTGCATCATCTTTCCTGAGTCAGAAACATCACCCACAGACTGAAGCTCTACTTCCTCAGCTTCTGCATATTGTGAGGCAGTATCAGACATGGTTCTTAAAGCGTCAGTATGCTCTGCATTTCGTCTAACCCCAGAGCTATCTCGCTTACCTCTAAATTCAGGTAGTCTGGTTAATACCGCTGACAGTGTATTATCCATGACAGCCGCCATGTCTTGTAAAGTAATCGCTATGGGCGCCCTAGATGTACTTGGCGCCATTTGAGCGTGAGTCCCTTGAGCGGGAGTCAAAGGATCAGACACATGGGGAGAGTTAGTCGGCATAACTTCCCCCTCGTCAGATTCCTCGGGTGATAAATTTTTTTAAAGACAGAATATGATCTTTATTGCTTAAAGTGAAATCAGTACATTTGGTACACATTCTAAGAGGGGGTTCCACCATGGCTTTTAAACATAATGAACAAGGAGTTTCCTCTATGTCAGGCATGTTTGTACAGACTAGCAATGAGACTAGCAAGCTTGGAAAACACTTTAAATCAAGTTAACAAGCAAATATAAAAAACGGTACCGTGCCTTTAAGAGAAACAAATTTTGTCAAAATTTGAAAAACAGTGAAAAAAGGCAGTAAATCAAACGAAATTTTTACAGTGTATGTAATAAGTTAACAGAGCATTGCACCCACTTGCAAATGGATGATTAACCCCTTAATTCAAAAAACGGATAAAAAAAACGATATAGACGTTTTTTAACAGACACAACAAACTGCCACAGCCTGCTGTGGCCCTACCTTCCCCAATAAACGACGTTGGAAAGCCTTTGAGCCCTTTAGAGATGTCCTATAGCATACAGGGGACTCCTGAGGGAAGCTGGATGTCACGGTTTGTAATTTTAACTGCAACAACTGTAACTTTTATACTACAACAGTGGAAAGCCTCAGGAAACTGTTTCTAGGCAAAATTTAAGCCAGCCATGTGGAAAAAACTAGGCCCCAATAAAGTTTTATCACCAAAGCATATATAAAAACGATTAAACATGCCAGCAAACGTTTTATATTGCAATTTTATAAGGGTATTACCCCTGAGAGTAAGCATGATACCAGTCGCTATTAAATCACTGTATTCAGGCTTAACTTACATTAATCCGGTATCAGCAGCATTTTCTAGCATTTTCCATTTCTAGAAAAAATTGTAACTGCACATACCTCATAGCAGAGTAACCTGCACGCCATTCTCCCGCTGAAGTTACCTCTCTCCTCAGACATATGTGAGAACAGCAATGGATCTTAGTTACAACCTGCTAAGATCATAGAAAACTCAGACAGATTCTTCTTCTATTTACTGCCTGGGATAAAATAGTACAACTCCGGTACCATTTAAAATAACAAACTTTTGATTGAAGATAAAAAACTAACTATATTTCACCACTCTCTCTTACTACCTCCATGCGTGTTGAGAGTTGCAAGAGAATGACTGGATATGGCAGTTAGGGGAGGAGCTATATAACAGCTCTGCTGTGGGTGTCCTCTTGCAACTTCCTGTTGGGAATGAGAATATCCCACAAGTAATGGATGGTCCATGGACTGGATACACCTTACAAGAGAAATATTTAAACAACTATGTGCAGTAGAACCTTAAGAGGGGTCAGGGGTAGACTGATTTGTTGAGTTAGGATATAAAATATATAAAGGTTGAAAAGAGGAATGTGAATATTTAGAAAGCAGCGCATGGTATAGACATAGAATAAGAATACAATATAGAGCATTGGGTCCAAAATCCAAGAACTCTCCAGCTTGTTGCAAAATCAACATTCAGACCTTACAGTGGCAAACCATACTAAATAGATGAGGATCTAAAATATATATCAAATCTGACAGGGGAGTGGGAGGTTAACGGCACCTGAATAATAATAATAATAATAATAATAATAATAATAATAATAATAAACTAAGTTCACTACAGTTCAAAATAGTATTTTCTTTTAATTTACTGTCAGATAGATCAGTGTGCAAAATAAATTATTGAGACCTACAGGTGTAAAATGCTTAAAGAATTAGAGTTGTCACAGAGCTTCAGAAAGCCTCAAGTAACACCCCCCTATCCACCCCAAGGAACATTCTCTTTAACCCCATGGTTCATTTCATATAGACACGTTACAAAGCAAAACAGTTTGTTAAAGATATACAATATGTGATCATAACTTGTTAAATAAATATACTCAGAAACATTTAGGGCTAGATAGATAGTGTAGTGCAATGAAAAATGCAAGCTGCATGAGTGACCTTACACAAAGAAAAAATCACAATCTGGTATTGCAAGAGGATAGTAATATATTTTGACCAAAGCATCTTAGTGAGGTGAATTTGTTTTCCTTTTTATTTAGCATTGTCATATATTACAAAACAACGTTAAGCATATTACATCATCAAAGACATACGTATAAACAGAAACACCTAGCAATTAGTAAGATCTTTAACACCACAAATACTTCATTTATATAAAGCAAATTGCATTCTGCAAAAATAACAACCAAGATTACAAGTTGTGCGATAAACCAGGTGCGTAAATAATGCAAAAGAATGAACATTATCGCACTTTCCATAGCGCTGCCATTACAAGTTATGCCAAACCCTTCTTTTGTTGTGCGGTATGGTGCATTAAGCTCCATACCGCACAAAACCAAAGGCCTCCTTTACGTGCTTGTGCACGATTTCCCCCATAGACATCAATGGGGAGAAAGTGTCAGAAAAAAACTAACACCTTCGATCGCGGAATGGTGATCGCGGTAACGCAACCCCATTGATGTCTATGGGGAAAAGAAAGTTATGTTAAAACTTAACAATCTAACATAAAACCCTAGTCTAAATACCCCTAATCCACCACCCCTAACATCGCCGACACTGATGAAAGTTATTAACCCCTAATCTGCTGACCCCGACATTGCCGACACTAATTAAAGATATTAACCCCTGAACCGCAGGCCCCCCACATCGCTACTTATTAACTAAACCTATTAACCCCTAAACCACTGGCCCCCCACATCGCTACTAATAAACTAAACCTATTAACTCCTAAACCGCTTGCCCCCAACATTGCAAATCCCTAAATTAAACTATTAACCCCTAAACCTAACACCTCCCTAACTTTAAATTACATTTACATTATAACTATCTTAAAATAAATGAAAACCTGTGAAATAAAATAAAACTAAGATTAAACTATAAATAAACCTAACATAACAATTTTATTAAAATAAAATAAACTTCAAATAATAAAAAAAACTAAATTACAAGATTAAAATAACCTAACACTACGAAAAAATAAAAAAATTACAAATTCAAAAAAACCTAACACTACGAAAAAATAAATCAAATCTAACATTACCAAAAAATAAAAATGCTAAAATTACGGAAAATAAAAAAACACTAAGATTACAAAAAATAATAATTAAATTATCAGAAATAATAAAAATTACAACTAATCTAATAGTCCTATAAAAACAAAAAAGCCCAAAATAAAGACACCCCCTAACCTAACAATAAACTACCAATAGCCCTTAAAAAGGGTAGTCTATGGGTGTTAGTGTACATTGTAACATTTTAGTTATGAGTTTTGTGAAACATTTTTGTTATGCAAAATCCAACTGGTCTCAGATCGCGGAATGGATCAGGGCAGTATAGGCTATAACGCAAGCATTTTAGCCAGACCGCACAACCTGTAATACGGCGCAATAAAAATCCTGCACTCTTAAGTCATTTTTTGAGTGCAGCGGGATAGCCATACCGCACCATACTGCAAAACTTGTAATCTTGGTGATATGCAGCTACCTAGCATATACTCCCAGTCATTACTTAAAATACAAAAAGAAAAGTTATAAATTCTTACTCGTTCTCTCTTTGGGTAAACAATGATATTACATAAATTAAAATAATGCCTATAAAATAAAATAAGTCAAATAGCAAATGCATAGTTGTTTTTTTGTTTGTTGTTTTTTTAAAAAAAACAGTTGCCAAAACTAATTTGCATTATATAGAATGAAAAAGAAATAATTATTATATGTAATTCTTTCCTCTGCAACTTGCAGAACAAAAGGAGAGAAAAAATTAAATCCATCTTGTTCACCTCTCCAGACCAGCCATAAAAAACCTAAAAGGTACATAGCACATCAACCCTCAAGAAATCAAAAGGTCTTAATATCTGACGGCCAGATTACGAGTTTTGCGTTATGAGTGGCTCGGTAATAACTTGCAAGTTAATTCCACCGCTCACCTTTAATAGCGCTGCTATTACAGGTTTTCCAAAAACTGGCGTGTGCGGGCAATATGGCAGCGTTGAGCTCCATACCACACACAAATACCAGCGCTGCTTTGAGCTGCTTTGACGTGCTCGTACACGATTTCCCCATAGACATCAATGGGGAGCGCCGGCTAAAAAAAATCCTATCACCTGCAATAATGGAGCGTAAAGCTCCGTAACACAGCCCCATTGATTCCTATGGGGAAAGAAAATGTATGCTTAAACCTAACACCCTAACATAAACCCCGAGTCTAAACACCCCTAATCTGCCGCCCCCGACATCGCCGACACCTACCTACACTTATTAACCCCTAATCTACCGCCCCCGACATCGCCGCCACCTACCTACACTTATTATAACCCCTAATCGGCCGTCCCCAATGTCGCCGCCGCAACTATACTAAAGTTATTAACCCCTAAACCTCTGGCCTCCCACATCACTAACACTAAATACATATATTAACCCCTAAACCTAACCCTAAGTCTAACCCTAACACCCCTAACTTTAATATAATTAAAATAAATCTAAATAAAAATTACTATTATTACCTAAATAATTCCTATTTAAAACTAAATACTTAACTGTAAAATAAACCCTAAGCTAGCTACAATATAACTAATAGTAACATTGTAGCTATCTTAGGTTTTATTTTTATTTTACAGGTAAGTTTGTATTTATTTTAACTAGGTAGACTAGTTAGTGAATAGTTATTAACTATTTAATAGCTACCTAGTTAAAATAAATACAAAGTTACCTGTAATATAAAACCTAACCAGTCTTACACTAAAACCTAACATTACACTAAAATTAAATACATTCAATTAAAAAAATACATTTATCTAAATTACAAAAAATAATAAACACTAAATTACCCAAAATAAAAAATAAATGATCAAATATTTAAACTAATTACACCTAATCTAATAGCCCTATCAAATAAAAAAAAAAAAATAGAAAAAAACCTAGCCTACACTAAACTGCCAATAGTTCTTAAAAGGGCCTTTTGTGGGGCATTGCCCCAAAGAAATCAGCTCTTTTACCTGTAAAAATAAAATACAAGTCCCTAATCTAAAAATAAAACCCAATCAGCCAATAGGATTGAGCTTTAATCCTATTGGCTGATCCAATCAGCCAATAGGATTGAGCTCGCATTCTATTGGCTGATTGGAACAGCCAATAGAATGCAAGCTCAATCCTATTGGCTGATTGCATCAGCCAATAGGATTTTTTACCCTTTAATTCCGATTGCCTCATAGAATTCTATCAGCCAATCGGAATTCAAGGGACGAAATCTTGAATTACATCATTTAAAGGGAAACTTCATTCTTCAATAGAGAGTGAAAGAAGAGGATGTTCCGTGCCGGATGTCTTGAAGATGGAGCCGCTCCCCGTCGGAACGATGAAGATAGAATATGCCGTCTGGATGAAGACTTCTGCCCGCCTGGAGGACGACTTCTTGCCGCTTGGATGAAGACTTCTCCCTGCTGGATGAGGATGGATGTCCGGTCTTCAAAAACTGTAAGTGGATCTATTGGGGGTTAGTGTTAGGTTTTATTAAGGGTTTATTGGGTGGTTTTTATTTTTAGATTAGGGACTTTGGGCAATGTAAAAGAGCTAAATGCCCTTTTAAGGGCAATGCCCATCCAAATGCCCTTTTCAGGGCAATGGGGAGCTTAGTTTTATTTAGATAGGGTTTTATTTGGGGGGTTGGTTGTGTGGGTGGTGTGTTTTACTGTTGGGGGTTGTTTGTATTTTATTTTTACAGGTAAAAGAACTGAGTTCTTTGGGGCAATGCCCCGCAAAAGGCCCTTTTAAGGGCTATTGGCAGTTTAGTGTAGGCTAGTTTTTTTATTTTGGGGGGGTTATTTTGATAGGGCTATTAGATTAGGTGTAATTAGTTTAAATATTTGATCATTTCTTTTTTATTTTGTGTAATTTAGTGTTTATTATTTTTTGTAATTTAGATAAATGTATTTTTTTAATTTAATTTATTTAATTTTAGTGTAATGTTAGGTTTTAGTGTAAGACAGGTTAGGTTTTATTTTACAGGTAACTTTGTAATTATTTTAACTAGGTAGCTAGTAAATAGTAAATAACTATTTACTAACTAGTCTACCTAGTTAAAATAAATACAAACTTACCTATTAAATAAAAATAAAACCTAAGATAGCTACAATATAACTATTAGTTATATTGTAGCTAGCTAAGGGTTTATTTTACAGTTAAGTATTTAGTTTTAAATAGGAATTATTTAAGTAATAATAGTAATTTTTATTTAGATTTATTTTAATTATGTTAAAGTAAGTGGGTGTTAGGGTTACGTTAGGATTAGATTTAGAGTTAGGTTTAGGGGTTAATAACTTTAGTATAGTTGCAGCGACATTGGGGGCAGCAGATTAGGGGTTAATAATATTTAACTAGTGTTTACGATGTGGGAGTGTGGCGGTTTAGGGGTTAATATGTTTATTATAGTGGCGGCGATTTCCAGAGCGGCAGATTAGGGGTTAATAATTTTATTTTAGTGTTTGCAATGCGAGAGGGCCTCGGTTTAGGGGTTAATAGGTAGTTTATGGGCGTTAGTGTACTTTGTAGCACTTTAGTTATGAGTTTTATGGTACAGCTTTGTAACGTTAAACCCATAACTACTGACTTTCAGGTGGCGGTACAGATCTTGTACTTATGGGCTGTACCACTCACTTTTTGGCCGAACAGGCAAACTCGTAATACTGGCACTATGGAAGTCCCATTGAAAAATGACTTTTTAAAAAGTGCGGTAGTTACGTTGCGTGACGGCCAAAAAAGTGTGCGGTACAGCTTTACCTACAAGCATAGCAGCGGTAGTAAAAAAGCACCGCTATGAAGCTTTTTCACTCATAACGCAAAACTCGTAATCTAGATATGAGTTATTTTTCTCCACAGGTTGCATTTTTATAAAATCTTTCCATTTCTGTAAGAACCAAGATATACTTTTTATATTCCCATCAGATGACAGAGGATGTGAAGAGGTAGAAGAGCAAATGACATGACGTAGAAAAGAGGCCTCATTTTCTCTCTCGTTAATTAATACTTTGGCTGCTAAGGAAAACTGCAACATATTGCTAAATACTGCTGTCACCTGATGACGTGATGAATTTAGGTCTGCCGGCAGTAAGCAAATATCGTACCCCTGCTTGTATCCTGAGACGGTAGATGAGCTTACTGGATGGCTCTGAGGATCCAGTATGCTATGTTAGCCCTATTCCAGTGCTTTCCCACATGCAAGTGTGATTGTTTACTTCACATTTTTTCTAAGTTGTAGTGACTTATTGCCCATGAGGCGCCTCCGTTCTCTTACTATATTTTAGATATACTACATTTAGAGCAAATTTGAACATCATGTTGTTTTATTGTCAACTGGTCAAGAATCCGGCTTATTCATTTTGTAACCTTTCTGCCATATTTATCCTTCCAACCTATTAAGATCATATTCCTGGCCATAAGGATGACCATATTTATAAAGTGTGTTTTATCTCATAATTGCCTACCACCCTTCAGAAATATAACATCTACAAATTCAATATTTATAGAGATACCAATAATTTTACTGTGCGAAAAATAAATGTTGCATGCAGGCTTGTGGAAAATTACAATTATAACAGCTTCCACCGAGCTATTTTTTTTTTTTAATCCCCCCTCTATTTTTAATCTATAGTGCAGCAAGTGGTGACTTAAGTGTCATAGTCAATGCAATCAAAACAAATACCACTGTAGTAATCAATAGTATAACTCCAGGAAAGTTTTCCTCTGTGAAAAGCATAACTGGGCTAAAAGAGGCTGCTCCTATGTGGTAACTCGCCATAGAACAAGCTACTGAGCTATTGTTCATTCCTGATAGAGTGCTTCTCTGTTTGTATGCATTTGTATTATGACCCTGGGGAGGTCTCCCTAATGGTGATGGGGGAGACCAGATGTGGACTCCTTGCCCAGTGTGCTTAGAGGAATATGGCTGCACCTCACTAACGAGGCTCACAGAAGGCCGAAACAATTGTCTGGGGTTGTCATGTTCCTTGTTCAGCTGAGAATTGCCTGGTATTTTGGGGCTGGACTGACCTTACTCAACGGGATCAGACTGATATGCTTCAGAAAAGGGTGAAAAGCACAACTGGGCTAAAAGAGGCTGCTCCTAGGTGGTAACTCACAATAGAACAAGCTACTAAACTGTTGTTGATTCCTGGCAGAGCGCATCTCTCTTTGTATGCTTGAGCAAATTAATAACTTCTTTCTGTCAGGTACGTAGAAAGTAGACACTTTCACCACATAATTTAATGCCTTGTGAGCAACATATAAACCAGTTTTAATTACAATTCAGTAACATGACGCACATTATTAACCTCTTGTTAGCTATATTAAGAACAATATTAACCCCTTGCCAGCTGCATAGAATACATTAATGAACCCATTATTGGCCAATGGTCATATAAAAAGCATTATTAAACTCTTGCCAGGCATATACAGAGTAGTAATAACTTACTGTTAGCTGTACATTTAAACCAATTTAATCCGCAAATACTACAGTATTAATCTCTCTCTGGATGGATACTTAAACTGTATACTAAGTATACAACTACCAAAGATAATACAGTACTGGCCTGTAACACCCCCTGTGACAAAAGCGGGGGTGTATCATGTGATTGTGAGTATAGTGATGATGTTTATAGGGATTGCCCATAGTAGGGGTGTGTTGAATTTAGTGATAGGTAATTTGAGGAATATACAATAAATAGCTTAATGAATGGGACTGCCCACACCTTTGATAAAGCTCAGGTGAAACGCACGTCAGACTTTGCCTTTCTGTGAGTACTCTGGAATGTTAATAACATATTGTGTGTCTAATATGTATGGTGGTTTATAATTGTGGTATACTTTGGTATTGATATGAGTAGGATTAACCTCTGCCTTTTTTGACAATAATTGAGGAGCTTCACATGAGACTACTGAGGCTACTGAGTCACCCAAAACTTATGCCATTCCCTAACTTGGGAAACACTATGCATTGATTTTGCATCACCTAATTTAATAAACCCTTACTACTCTCCCTCTATTGCAGTTAACCCCAGCTTAACCATAAGTCCGCCGTGCTCCACTTCTGTAATTAACCTTAAACACTGACCTGCACACTCTTTATTAACCCTACGTTGCTTAGACACATGTGATATCCCTTGTGCTTGAATTCTATACACAAGTGTCCCAAGTCTAATCTCAATATGTGATGATAAGTTGTTGGTTGATTCACTGGCTGTGATATCGCTATTTGCTTGACTTCATGTAAAGTCGTTTTACCTACATCACTAATAAAAGTTATATTTTATTTTTACCTTTTTCAACCCATTAGCAGCTGGATTTCTTCACCTCAGTGATTCCATGCTTGATAATCTCAATATGTGTGTTTCTAAGCACAACCTCCCTATTACATGTAATACCCAACTAAATAAAGAAGTTATTACATAATCATTTTCCTCAATGGAATTCTGGGCCTAATCATACAAGTTAAACTCAGTTTTAGATTGACATTTTCTCTGTTTGGATATTAAGGTTTAAAAAAGGTAAATGGGACTTAGACTGGCAACCAGGGGCACATGGAATGATTGAGATTTGATACAAAGGGTTAAATGGTGGTAAACAGGTATGAAGGGGTAGTACAGAGATAGTGAATGATACAAAATGGAGAGAGGCTGTGGATAGTGTGATAGAGAGAAAGGATCATACAACAGGGAGACAAGATAAAAAGTGGAGAGCAAGTCCAGTTCTACAAAAAGAAAGATTGGAGGGGCCAACCCTTTCTTACCCTGCAAAGCTCTGGTGCCAGTCATGGAGGCCTGATGGCAAAGTTAATCATAAACCTACTACCTTTAACTTGAGATCATGACCCCTTTTTCCGGAATTGCTCTTTTTGTAAAAAATAATAATAATATACTTTAAATTTTCTATCATATTACTTATTTCCCTTCTCTCCCAAATTTAGGCCATTAAGCGTTTTCTAGAAAGTTTTATTTTTTATACCAAGTACCATTTTAGTAGCCCTCCTTTGTATAGATTCCAGTTTATTTGTATCCTTCTGGCGATATGGCCTAAAGAACTGCTCACAAAAATAAAGATGAGGCCTAATGACATGAATGTGGCATAAGAACCTTACATTTTCAGCTGCAGTGTTACACGTCAATAAAAACTATTTGAGAATTCAACAACAGTATGTTTTTTGTGCCATTACATATACAACTTTTTAAAAATATCTTATTTTAAACAATTTCTATGATGAAATAGTTATGCAATATCTAAGATTTTCTTAGATGTCATGGCTTAAAAATGTCTGCAACACAAGTGGGAGGAGCAGACGGAGAACAGATGAGGACCTTTAGGTATGCTTTTACATCGTACACCCAAGAAAGTCTCCAGGTGCAGAGGAAGATGGTGAGAGAGATGCAAATATATTGGCCATACAAGGGATTAAGTTACCGTACTAGCTTATATTAAATACAATACATTATTAAAATACATAATTGTTCTCTTTATTAGTGGTGAATCTCAAATATGTTAGTATAGATTCAAATAATGAATCCAGATATATCATTTGTGCATGAGTGACAGTAAAAAACAAAAACTAAACACCTTGGAATTTAGGAGAAGGAGGAGGGTGAGGCTAGAAGCAAATAAAATGGCAGGAGGCACAGGAGGGCAAGGCCAGATCAACCAGAGGGGGCATCAGAGGAGGCGCCACCTGTGTGCTCTGTGATGTTGGAGCTCCTCTGATGTTACAGGCACACCACCAGTTGCTCCAACAGGATGTTTTGTCTGAGTACTTCTTGGCGCAGTTCTTACATCTCTCTCACTATCTGCATCTGCCCCTTGGGACTTTCTTGCTTGTACAAAGTGACAGCAGACATAAAGGCTCTCATCCATTCTCTGCCTGCTTCTTCCACTTGTGGTGCTGTCTGTGGAGGTGGTGCAACCTGTGAAGATGGTACAGCCTGTTGTGGTGGCATGGGGTAGAGCACAGGGGCATAAGGCACCGGTTATGCAGGTGGTGGTGGAGGAGGCGGGAAATGATGGGAAGGCCATGTGGGCTTGGAAAGGTCCAGAGGTGGATGTGAAAGGGCCCATGCAGAATCTTGTCACAGGGTGAGCAGGGCATAGTTATCTCCCAAAATCAGAGGGGACTCATAAGCTTCAGTTTTGGCAGTGTGCTTTGGATCGTTATCATGCTGGAATATTCGTCCTTTGCCAAACTTCTGGAGACTGGGAGTCATCTTGTGTGATATACCTTTAAGGTATATCCCTCCCACGCCTATTACCCTTTAAAAGGAGGTCCTTTTTCTCAATTCAGTGCCTGATTATTGAAGTCAAACAGCCTCTACCTGAGGTTGTGTATTACTCAGTCTCCAGGTCAACTTCTATGAAGTTTTGCTACACTCTCACTTTTATTATCTTTCTCTGACTTACCTCTCAGTATCCAGGATTTCCTAAGTAGCTATACAGCACGGAACTCATCTCCACTTTCAAGCCTCAGGATTGCCAGCTTTGGATTTCTATGCTGAAGCAGCTTAACGGAGACGCCATCTCATAGAACCGGAAGTGAGTCACACACTCTCTCACTGAGCCGCAGCAAACAGCGCACATCATCCGCTCCCCAGCAAGGTAACAACTATCAGCTTACTTTCCTGTACTGTGCATTCTTATTGCAGGCTCCACTGTTACCGGAAGGTATTGAGTTTCTGAACACGCTTGATCTAAATATTTCGACTATATGCAGTGACATTTAATTCTACGTGGATATGCACTATAAAACCTCTTTGGGTGATTCCTCATTGGTGTGTCTGTTATGTAAATATTTTATGTGAGTGAGTGTGTGTGAAGACATCAGTTGGCTATATTAAGGACTTATACAAGGTTCCTGAAATCACTCTGTGGGACATATATATTTCATAATAGCTATTTCACTCTGATAGAGTGAAGTTCACTAATCCATTCTTTACTTCACGCAGTAATTCAATTGCTGTGCATTAATTCAGCTCACTGTGTCTCATCCCTGTTATCCAGATTATTTCAGGGTTTGTTCACAAAAGAGCAACAGAACAAACTTTTGCATTATTGAATTAAATAAGTGTGGGTTCATTACAAAATAATCAGGCCAGATAACAAATTCAATTTGACTGTTGAAGTTGAATATGAATGCCACAGAAGTTAAAAATGAATTCACAAATATTTATCAAAAGCTAGACTACCTAGCACGTGCATTACAAGAGGTACAAGCAGAAAATGCAGCTGTTAAAACTTTGTTAAATGACTGCATTACATCTAGACAACAGGAAATACCTGAGCCACAAGTACAAGCACCATTGCCTTTCTCTGGGAAACGCTCAGATTTTCGTGTTTTTAAAAATGCTTTAACCTGATGTTTTCCCTTAGACCTCGCACGTATCACTCAGAACGAATCAAAGTATGTACGACCATATCATACTTGGTTGGAGAACCATGAACCTGGGCCAACAGGTTCTTTGAAAATGACAACCCTATATTAGACTCGCTGACGGATTTCTTTTCAGCCATGTCCAGTCTTTATGAAGATTCTAACACCCAGCTTTGTGCTGAAACAAAGTTACGCGCCCTTAAGCAGGGTAAGAGGACTGTGGAAGAGTATACCACTGATTTTCAAATGTGGGCCCCAGATTCACAGTGGAACGAGATCAGCCTCAAGAATCAATTCCGTCTGGGGCTCTCAGAGGCATTAAAAGATGAACTTTCACGATTAGAAATTCCTAATACTCTGTCAGCATTGATTAAACTAAGCACCACGTTGGACAGGAGATTAAGGGAAAGGAAAGCAGAAAAAGGTCTACTTGATAATTCTACAAGACGTCCTTACTCTTCAACCTCAACCCCTGAAAGAAACTCCAGTCAATCCACTCCTATGGAGATAGGAGTAATACAAGGTCCTTTAACCCAAGAGGAGAAAACCAGGAGGAGACTCGCAAATCTGTGCCTATACTGTGCCCACAAAGAGCACTCTGTAGCAACATGTCCCTTACTGGCAAAACAAAAGAAGGGTAAGCCTATTAACACTATATCTGTTTGTAATTTCTCTAAAACCTCTCAACTCACATTATCTCTCTCATTACAGTGGGACCAACTATACATCCAGAGTGACGCTCTTATTAATTCTGGGGCATCTGGCATTTATATTGATGTAAAATATGTAGAAAAAAATAAAATACCCACTGAGTGTAAAAAGCAACCTGTATTTGTTAGATTAATTGATGGATCTCTAATACAAAGGGGGGCTATTACTCACCACACAATCCCATTGCTTACCTCTATAGGGGGACACACAGAATACTTATCATACAATATCATACCCATTGAAAAACATCCTGTTATACTAGGGTATACCTGGTTAGCTACACACAACCCAAACATCGGTATATTCGGATTTGGCTGATGTTTTTGATCTCAAATAATTATTCCAGGATCCCAGATTCCTTATGGAAAGATATATCCTTTGTCTCAAAACGAACTGACGCATTTACGAACTTACTTAGATGACAACCTAAAGAAAGGATTTATATCTCATTCCACATCCCCCGCCGCAGCAGGTATTTTTTCATGAAAAATAAAGATCAGTCATTGGGACCAATAATTGACTACAGAGCCCTTAATGTTATAACAGTTAAAAACCGGTATCCTTTACCCTTGATACCGGAACTCCTAGAAAGACTGACTGATGCCACCATCTACACTAAATTGGACTTGAAAGGTGCATATAATTTAATACGTATTAAGAAAGGAGATGAATGGAAAACTGCGTTTCGAACACGTTATGGGTTGTATCAATATAACGTGATTCCTTTCGGGTTGAGCAATGCACCAGCGACTTTCCAACACTTTATAAATGAGATTTTTTAAGGATCTCACTGATATTTGCGTCATCATATATTTAGATAACATTCTCATTTATTCAAAAAACCTTCAAGAACATGAAAGGCATGTAAGATGTATACTTACCCGATTAAGAGAACACAGGTTGTTCGCCAAAATGGAAAAATGTAGTTTTCACGTACATCAAATTAAATTCTTGGGTTACATTATTCCCCCAAATCAGATCCAGATGGATCCAGAAAAAAACTACTAAGATCCAAGAATGGCCTAGACCTAGGACAATACGAGCACTCCAGAGGTTTCTGGGGTTCTTGAACTTTTACAGGAAATTTATTAAAAATTTCTCCACTACAGTTCATTAACTCAACTAACAAGGAAGAATCAGAAATTTCATTGGACTGAAGATGCTCAAAACGCCTTCATAACGTTAAAGAATAAGTTCACAACAGCACCGGTACTCACCTTACCAGATTACAACTCACAGTTCATATTAGAGGTAGATGCCTCTAACTCAGGCATAGGTGCCGTCTTATCGCAGCAAAACAAACAGACTCAGGAGATACATCCTATAGCTTTCTATTCAAGAACATTGCTTCCAGCCGAATCGAACTATAGCATTGGCGATAAGGAACTCCTAGCTATTAAAAGCGCACTGGAGCATTGGAGACATCTCCTAGAAGGTACTAACGAACCTTTTATAATATACACTGACCATAAGAACCTGGAATATTTAAAAAGAAGTAAAACCCTATCCTCTCGTCAGGTCAGATGGTCATTGTTCTTGGAAAGGTTTAATTTTTTCATCACCTCTCGACCTGGAAATGCGAACACTAAAGCTGACAAACTTTCAAGAATATTTGATGTAACAAATACTACAGTGACATTAAACCCAATCATCTCACACGACAAGTTCATAGGAACACTTTCTACTTTGGAAAAGGAAATATTTGAAGAGATCCAAACAGACCAAGAGCTGCCTCTAAATTGTATTAAAGACCCGAATTCAGGGTTACTATATCACAACAACAAATTATATGTACCTAAAAGAATCAGACCTCTAATTCTGAAATACCACCACGATAACGTTTTATCTGGACACAAAGGGCTACAGAAAACCACAGACCTGATTAAACGTCATTTTTGGTGGCCATCAATGGAACATTCAATCACTCAATATATCACTACCTGTGAAGTCTGTGCTAGGAACAAAACAGAACACAGAAAACCAATTGGGTATGTAACATCACTACCAATCCCGAGTATGCCGTGGTCCACCGTTTCAATGGATTTCATTGTAGACCTACCAGTCTCTCAACAATACAACACTATGGCCTCGCTTCCATTGAGTCGTTAAAAATGGAGCCGTAAGCTACCGAAGCGGACGACAGCTAAAGGTAATTTACGGCTCCATTTTAGTACCAGGTTTCCATTGAAAAGATTAGCGTGTTGCGCGCAGTCGCTCTTTTCGGCCGTACGTAAGTTTGCGTTGCCAACCGATGTCGGATTTGTCGAAAAGCGCGCCATAACAAGTGCATTGCCATGGTAACCCGACCTCTGTCTATAAGAATAACGGTTTGCGCCTGCGCTCTTTACCTGTGATCGCCTCTAGAGAGAAAGACACGGGAGCTAGTTGCGTTGGTAGGAGTTTTGGGTTTTTGAGAGTTGTTTGAGAGTTAGTGGAGAGTTTGATATTTGATTTCCATATATTCTTATTGTAGGCCTCATATAATATTAGGAACACACACACACACATCCATACATTAGTTAATTAACACACATTAGTTTATACACACAAATACACACACACACACATACACACTTTTATTTCATACAAACACATTCACATTTTTTTTTTCATTAACCCCCATATCCCCATCTTCCTTTATTACTCCTTTCATTAATCCCCTTATTCCACTTCCCATCCCCCCTTTGACTACCCTTCCCTTCCTCACTATATAACTTGTTTTTTTATATATACATTTTGCCCATCCTATTTTTTTTTTTTTAACATCCCATATTTTTGGTTTCATTTGACTATATAGCTCACCCCTTTCTTAATTTGCATCCCTTATTATTTTTCTATAATTTTGTTCTAATCCTCCTTAGTTTTTCCTTTTTCATTTACATCCCTTTGTTTATTTTCACCCCCACATTTTATTTTTATTTTGAGGGATATAGAATAGAGATAGTTAGGGTCTAGATAGGTTAGGTAGTTAGTTTTGGGGCTATTTAATATAGGGTTTAGTTAGGTGACTTAGTGTAGTTAGGTAAGCTAGGGACTTTAGTGTTAGGTTAGAGTTAGGGAGGAAGGAGAAAGGGATGGATAGGCCTAGTGGAGTTGGGAAGGGGGTGGCTAGGGGGAGGGCAGTGGTGAGGGTGGATAGAGGGAGGGGGAGGGGGGAAGTAGGGAGTAGTATGGGCAGGAATAGGGGCCGAGGTTTGGGTGGAGGATTTGTCCTTCCTCAAACCCTGGCAGAGGAGGGAAGGAGAGAGGGTGGAAGAGGAATGGAGGTGGGAGGAGTGAGGAGGAGTCAGCCTCAGCTAGGCACAAAAAGAAAAGGGAAAGTGGGGCAGACTGTGGCAACTGGGGGTGGGGCTGGTGGTAGCCTGTCACAGCCTGCAGGGACAGAGGAGGTAGAGAGGGCTGGTCCCCAGTCACAGGAGGGAGAGTCTGTGTCTGCTGGCCCTTCAGGTGTGAAGGGCAGGCTTAGAGAGGAGAGGTACTCTGAGGAGGAGAAGGAGGCTCTTGTTGAGGCATACTTGGAGAGGGCAGCTCAGCTGGAGAACCCTAACCTGAGGCCGGCTGTCCGGAATAAGCTGTGGGAGGAGATTCGAGTGGCAGTCAGCTGCTTAGGACGTAATCGTTCTATTGCCAGCATTAAACACCGCTATCATGACTGCAGGAGGGAAACCAAAGCTAAGCTGGCACAGCAGGCCAAATATGCACGTGGGACAGGTGGTGGTCCTAGCAAGAGGATACACCTAAGGTCATGGGAGGAGATGATGGCCAATGTCATCTCAGATGAATCTGTTTACGGATGTAAGGGGACAATGGACACATCAGTGCCAGCTGAAGAGGTCCATGAAGGTGAATATTAAATATCATATGTAATAAATGTTTTATTTCTAACAAATATATGTTAACATCAGAAATATATATCGGCTTTGTTTTTTAAAATATAAATGTAATCATACACATGTGTAATACAGAATATAGAATGTTCATATATTATATATGTTTAGTAATCAATTGTGTTCAAGCATCAGTGGAAAACATACCTAGGTAGGATTAGTACAAGTAATGTTTTACATGGTTCAAAGTCTAATTTGCACAGTAACTTAAAGTGATAGTAAACCCAATTTTTTTATTTCATGATTCAGATAGAGCAGCAATTTTAAGCAACTCTCTAATGTACTACTATTATAGATATTTCTTTGTTCTCTTGGTATCTTTTTCTGAAAAAGTAGGAATGTAAGCTATGGAGACTTTGCATTTTTTGTTCAGAACCCTGGCTAGCGCTCGTGATTGGTGGCTACATTTAGCCACCCAATAAGCAACAGCAACCCAGGTTCTGAAACAAATATTGTCTGGCTCTTAAGCTTTACATTCTTGCTTCTCAAATAAAGATACCAAGAGAAGGAAGAAAATATGATAATAGGAGTAAAATATTAAATGTTGACTAAATTTGCATGCTCTGTCTGAATCATGAAAGTTTAATTTGTACTTCATTGCCCCTTTAATGGCATCTTAACATAGTTGTAGTGGATATATTCATCCTGATTTCTGGAGTGGCTATCTGCTCAAACAAGCAAGGGTATAGATTTAAATTCTTTCTATCTATATCATATATATGGACTATGTGTAATACAAAGAGTCGCTTAGAGGCACAATCTTTAAATATACACCTCTGGTTAAATATGTTTAAGTTCATACAGAAATTATATATATATATATATATATATATATATATATATATATATATATATATATATATATATATATATATATATAAAACTATATCTATAAAATTGATTTTCAAATGTTAGATGTTTCATCAGATTAATTTATAATTACAATTTATTTTTCAGAATTGGAACATGAGTATGAGTCCTCAACAAGACCGGAGGCCAGTGATGTTCCGGAATTCAGTGAGGAGGAGGAGGGGGATGTTATTGAAGCTGGATACTCCTACCTCAGCATACTTGAAGGAGATGAGCAACAGCCACTGGCCTATGAGGTTGAAAATGTTCCTGGCCCATCCCCATATTCATCTGGGAGGACATATCATCAGATGCAGCCTCCACCACCACAGCATTATCAGATGCATCCTCCACCACAGCATTATCAGATGCATCCTCCAACGCAGCATTATCAGATGCATCCTCCAACGCAGCATTATCAGATGCATCCTCCAACGCAGCATTATCAGATGCATCCTCCACCACCACAGCATCGGCAGATGCCTCCTTCATCACCACAGCATCAGCAGATGCATCCTCCACCACCACAGCATCAGCAGATGCATCCTCCATCACCACAGCATCAGCAGATGCATCCTCCATCACCACAGCATCAGCAGATGCATCCTCCACCGCAGCATATGTACTATATGCCACCTCAACAACACATTCAGCACCCTCCCATGGCACAACAAATGCCGCCACCACTACCACCACCACAACAATCACCACCACCCCCCACCAATGTCTGTCCTCAATTGGATATTGAGCCACCCACACAGTCCCCAAGACTGAGTGACGACAACCTCACACAGAGCCAGGAATATGTGCCGGAGACACCTATACAGCCACAAGTGCCCCCCATGGAATCCAATATCCCCGCGCAGTCCCAGCAGGATGCTCTACTGAGGCTCATTCACAGGGAGCTTAGACTTACTAGGCTCCAGCAGCAGCAGGATTTCAGGAGGCTACAGAGCCAGATGGACATACATAATGCTGCACTCGTCCGCCTGGCAGAGGCAGTGGAGAGGGTTGCAGATAGGCCGCAAACTCCCTCCTCACTCGCATCCTCCGTTATCTCCCTGCAGGACCCTGAATCACATCTTTTAGCCTCCCAGCCAGCTGGTGTGCGTCGCCCAAGACGCCACACTTCCATCCCAAGTACCTCTCCTCCAAAGGCCAAATCCCGCCGCAAGCATTAAGAAGTATTTTTCTTTTTAAATTCTTTCAAGATATATAATATCTAATTTTTTTATGAAGCACTTTCTTAAGTGTGATTTCCATCTCATAAATATGCATATATTTTTCTAATCAAAATTAGAAAATATATTTCAAAATTGTTTTAATAGCTGTTTATTTTCAAAAACATTAACAGCTTTATTCATTTTTATTTCACATGATGTCAATTAATATGCAGGTGTAAATTGTTGATAAATGTATGTGTCCTTTTATTGAGGATATTATGCCGTTTAAGAATACTTGGGGATACGTGTCTGAAATTTATACAGTATATGCTATCTAACATTGGTCAACGTGACATGTGTAAATGTTATGATTTATATTCCACAAGCATATGTTGTTTGCTCCTTCAGATGAAGCTAATAAGGCTTATACAGTTATAGAAGAGTTGAAAAGTAAATATTCCTTCCTGTTGATATGGCCAAATACCTTGCATTCATTATAGTCCTATGTGGAATGTAATATCTGAAATATATACCTATCATGACTAACGCACTCCTTTTTGTCAAGATTATTATTCAATATTTAGAATAATTAGATAAATGTATCTTTATGATATTTAAGCACTGGTGTATACACAACATATATGTGATTGCCATGATATAGAGGTGATTAATACATTTTAATTGACATCATATGAACAGACACAGACTCTCCCTGGGACCAATGCACAATGCACTTTTAAATTGTTTCAATAACTCCATGTTAAAGACAATACTTCATATCTCTTGAAGTATGTCATATTAAGCACTTATGTATTTTGGTTAATAGTCTAAATATTGCAAATGTATTATCTGCTTTAGCAGACATGACATTACATATATTTTATAAATATTAGTACTATGACACATTATAACTTTAATGTGTCATCGTTTTGTATTGAATAAATATGATTTTCACATTGAAAATTACATTTGAATGAGGGTAAATCTGTAATAATAAAACTCATCTTCATGATAAACAACTTATTTCGTTTGAATTATTTTTCTATATGTATTGAGATTATATATAGCATCCCTGGGCAAAGGTTTCATTTTGAATAGGTAGATATTTTATTTATTTTTATAATATTTTACCAGGAAAGATACATTGAGATTTCTATGGTTTTCAAGTATGTCCTGGGTCCACAAAACATTGCATTGATACAATGGGTACAATAAAATAAAAAAAAATTATAATACACCATATATGCACAAAAATTTAACATAGAACCGGTAGGAAATATATAATCAACAATGACAGGTGCATTCTGTTTTGAGATATGTAGAGAGGGATCTCTTAAAGGATATTAGGCATGGGGAAGGTTTGAAAGTGTGCGGGAGGTCGTTCCATAATTGTGGTGCTTGCATATATTTTTATATGCACATACATATTGAAATTTCTATGACAACATGGGTGCAAATATTCCTATACATAGGACCAATAAATGTAGCATATATAATGTTATTTGTACATTGAAACACTCATAATATTTTTGTGATTTGCTATTTCAATGAGAAACAGGCCTCAAAAAGCTCTTTTTTCCTCCTTTACACCTAGTTGAGCTGGGGGTAATATTTCTCAAGGTATCGACAGCCTCCGACAGTGTATTAACGGTTAGCGCTTTCAATGGAAACCTGGTATAATTTATCGATTAACGGCTTCTATTACTTTCTATGGGACGCGAAAATCTTTTCGGCAGCCGAAGTCCGGCAGCCGATATTGAGGTATAACGCGCCATTGGAAACAGTCGTTAAACGCTATTGCTTTCGACAGCATATTTAACGGTTTGCGAGTGCACGCAAACTGAATTACGACTCAATGGAAGCGAGGCCTATATTGGTAGTTGTAGATCACTTAACTAAACTTGGACATTTCATACCTCTCAAAAAATTACCCACAGCCATGTTCACAGCTAAGGTTTATCTGAATAACATAGTCAAATTACACGGGATGCCAGATATTATAGTCACAGATCGTGGCACGCAGTTTACCTCCGCTTTTTGGAGGTCTTTGTGTAAACTTCTTCAAATAGACTCAAGATATTCAACTTCATACCACCCACAGACTAACGGGTTGACTTAACGGTTGAATCAAACACTTGAGCAGTACCTCAGATGTTATCTTACACATCTTCAGGATGATTGGGTTGATTACCTCCCTATGGCGGAATACTCATACAATAACTCCATTTCATCCTCAACTAAAATGTCACTTTAACGCCACTTACGGATATCATCCAACTAATATAGCCATTTCCCAAGCCTCAGTTAATTGCCCAAGTGCCACAACATTTGCCACTGAACTACAGGACAGGCTTAAGCTACTTAAGACGAATTTATCAGAAGCTAAAACCAATCAGAAAAAATATTACGACCGGCATCATACTCCAAGTCCTGTGTATCAGAAGGGTGATTTGGTCCTTCTTTCAACTAAATACCTGAAGCTTCAGGTACCGAGCAAGAAACTAGCTAACCAATTCATAGGACCTTTCCCAGTTGAAAACATTATCAATGAGAATGCTGTACGGTTAACTTTGCCAAAGACATATGCTGTACATCCATCTTTCCACGTCTCTTTGTTAAAACCTTATAAGGGTACACCCCGTGGCGATCTTCCTCAACCACCTCCTATTCTTCTTCATGATCACTTGGAATATGAAATTGAATGAATACTAGACTCTCGTATACATAGAGGACATTTACAGTATTTGATTAAATGGAAGGGCTACGGTTCTGAGGACAACTCTTGGGAGTTACGGGAGGGCTTGCATGCACCCATACTTTTGGCTGCCTTCCATCGTCGTCATCCTGACAAACCTCGTTAGCTTGTTGCCCATCTTCTGCTTTTGGGGGGGGGATATGTGATATACCTTTAAGGTATATCCCTCCCACGCCTATTACCCTTTAAAAGGAGGTCCTTTTTCTCAATTCAGTGCCTGATTATTGAAGTCAAACAGCCTCTACCTGAGGTTGTGTATTACTCAGTCTCCAGGTCAACTTCTACGAAGTTTTGCTACACTCTCACTTTTATTATCTTTCTCTGATTTACCTCTCAGTATCCAGGATTTCCTAAGTAGCTATACAGCACAGAACTCGTCTCCACTTTCAAGCCTCAGGATTGCCAGCTTTGGATTTCTATGCTGAAGCAGCTTAACGGAGACGCCGTCTCGTAGAACCGGAAGTGAGTCACACACTGTCTCACTGAGCCGCAGCAAACAGCGCACATCATCCGCTCCCCAGCAAGGTAACAACTATCAGCTTACGTTCCTGTACTGTGCATTCTTATTGCAGGCTCCACTGTTACCGGAAGGTATTGAGTTTCTGAACACGCTTGATCTAAATATTTTGTCTATATGCAGTGACATTTAATTCTACGTGGATATGCACTATAAAACCTCTTTGGGTGATTCCTCATTGGTGTGTCTGTTATGTAAATATTTTATGTGAGTGAGTGTGTGTGAAGACATCAGTTGGCTATATTAAGGACTTATACAAGGTTCCTGAAATCACTCTCTGGGACATATATATTTCATAATAGCTATTTCACTCTGAGTGAAGTTCACTAATCCATTCTTTACTTCACGCAGTAATTCAATTGCTGTGCATTAATTCAGCTCACTGTGTCTCATCCCTGTTATCCAGATTATTTCAGGGTTTGTTCACAAAAGAGCAACAGAACAAACTTTTGCATTATTGAATTAAATAAGTGTGGGTTCATTACATCTTGTCAGCCAGTATTTTGGTATATCCCAGGCATTTATTGTGCCATCTATAAATGTCATCTCCCCAACACCTTTTGCAGTCATGCAGCCCCATATCATCACACTCCCACCTCCATGCTTTACTGTTGGGACTATGCATTCACTGTAATAATCCTGACCAGGTTCATACCAAACATGCTGCACCCCATCTGAGCCGAAAAATTGTATCTTGGTCATCTTAGCAAAGAATGTGCTCCCAGTATTCAACCAGATTTTCATGTTGTTTAGCAAAGTTTAATCTTGCAATTTTGTGCCGAAGACCAAGCAAGGTTTTTTTTCCTTGGATGCTGTCCATAGAAGTTGACATTATGCAATGTCCTTAGCACTGTCTGAGCTGTCACAGAAACTACAATTTCTATTGATAATCCCTGAGACAAATCTGAGGCACTTGCCTTGATCAAAATCTGAAGCACTTGCCTGTTTTTCAGAGCTAGATTATGCAAGTAGCGCACTGTCTGTGGCGTAATTTTAGTAGGACAGCCAGCGCGGCTCTGATCTTTGGCACTGTGTATCATTCTATACCTCCTGATTACTGCTGCAACTGCATTTGGACTGATTTTTAGTTGATCACCGATCTTCCTGTATCCTTTTCCATCTTTGTGAAGTCTCACAATCAGATTTTTCAATTCCTATGGCAATTCTTTTCCATGTGGAGCCATGATGCAGACTTGCAGATAGACAGAGCCCATTGGTTCAAAAATGAGACTGTTCTGGTAACTATGTTCATGCAATTAGGCTAATTGAAAATTGCAGGTGTACTCAATTTTGATTTTTTTAATTAACTAGTAGACATGTACATCAACAATAGAAGAGCAGAAGTGATCTCCTTCTTCTTGTTTGCAATATATAATGTTGACCATTGGTACCTTTTGATTAAACATAGATTCCATAGTTAGGTAGGAACTTTAAAAGAACATAACATTAGTACTTACAAAATATGATTTAATGAAATGTGTAAACTTGTATAAGTAATATACTATATAAACATGAGCAAAAATCAATTTATAAAATTTCCATGACATTAATTTTTAAGTATGTCTATATATGTAATTACCTTTATTTCATTTCCCTGATATAACTTATTTTAAAACAAAAACCCTTTAAAGCAAGTCCATTTTTTTGTAAAATATATATTAATAATACATTACAAATACGTATTACAGGTTGTAAACACATTAGATCAATTGAATTTAACACGCATCAGGATAGTGCAACAGCAGGGCATGGTTAACTGTTATGCTCGATTAAAAAATTGCCCAAAACACATAAAAAATATCTTTAAAATACAGTTGCACTCATAATAACACTGTCTAATAAAAACTATTTAAAAAAAATATTCCATAAAAAAAGTTATAATGTGAAAAATGGCATGCAAAGGGTTTTAACATAGAGATGCATTCATACATACAAATGTCTAAATATGTATATATGTTTTAAGGTTTCAACCATCTACTCCATCCTACATGATGTAGACCCACATAAGAAATAAGACACGACAACATCTTTTGGGAAAAGACCGGTCCCGGTCACGTTTATTAAATAAACGCTTAACTAATGCCTAACCATTCTTTATGAATATACTTAGGCACTCAGGCATTTTAACTGTAAACTTTAGAACAAGTTTTATCTTAACACTTGGTGGCGGCATCTTACCCTAACCTAACCCCTACTAGCAGCTGGCCAGGGCCCCTTTCGATGCTTGCAGCGCAACACCCGGTTGTCGCGCCCATTGGCACGAAGAGAGAGCTGTGTTGTTTTAGAGATCTTCAGCCCTCAATCGCAAGGGAGAGGACCCCTAGGCCGGCGCCTAGCAGGCGTAACCCCTCCCCTTTCTGAACCGTCACTCTTCTCTCTCCGTGCCCGCTCCCCAGGGCCCTGACCACCCGCCAGCTAGGGCATCTCCACCCAACCCAAAAGGGGGCAACCCCCTTCAATAGAATCGTACAACCCTCTTGTCGAGGGTGGGTGGCTATATTAACAGCCCGGGCTTACTTAAGGCTAGCTCAAATAAACCTACCCCCGCTGGGCTAACTCACCCTTGCTCAGCCGCATCGTTGCCGACACCTTCTTCTTCCTCAGGGACGGGCGGGCGGGGCAACTTTCTCCTCGAAGTCTGGATCAGGAAGAGGCCGGATACACTGCTGCAGGACCCTATAAAGGTAAGCACAAACACCCGCCTCCACACCTGCAACATTGTAACAACACATACTACCCTCCTCCAGACTTCAATCTGGTGATCCCTTAATGTTGTTCCAGGCCCACTAGAGGGCCCTCCACTGTCATAAGGTTTCAACCATCTACTCCGTCCTATGTGATGTAGACCCACATAAGAAATAAGACACGACAACATCTTTTGGGAAAAGACCGGTCCCGGTCACGTTTATTAAATAAACGCTTAACTAATGCCTAACCATTCTTTATGAATATACTTAGGCACTCAGGCATTTTAACTGTAAACTTTAGAACAAGTTTTATCTTAACACTTGGTGGCGGCATCTTACCCTAACCTAACCCCTACTAGCAGCTGGCCAGGGCCCCTTTCGATGCTTGCAGTGTGACACCCGGTTGTCGTGCCCATTGGCACGAAGAGAGAGCTGTGTTGTTTTAGAGATCTTCAGCCCTCAATCACAAGGGAGAGGACCCCTAGGCCGGCACCTAGCAGGCGTAATCCCTCCCCTTTCTGGACCGTCACTCTTCTATCTCCGTGCCCACTCCCCAGGGCCCTGACCACCCGCCATAAGAGCCAGTCATACTCTTGCCACCACACAAAAACCCGACAGGCATTCCATAACTTTAACATCAACACTTTTTTTAACCAAATTTTTTTTTTTTTACTGCCCAATAGATCACCAATACACCATCCATGTAAGCCTTAACCCCTTGAGTGCTAACAACGGCTCTGAGCCATCGCAGAGTTTCTCACTCAGGTGCTAACGACGGCTCAGAGCCGTCGCTAGCACTCTCCCACCTTGAGGGAGATCTGGGGGCTCCCACCCACTACTACCGTGCCTGTAGAGTGATAGGCATCGCCGGGGCTTCCGTTTTGCTTATGTGCTTTACAATAAAGTCTTAATACTTTTAAAAGACTTTGCCACGAACTATACTTTGTTACTTTCTCCTTTGATACTTTGTATCCCGAGTAATATTTGCTACTACAGGACATGCCTGCTCTATATGCCTGACGCTGGAAACAGGTTCTTCACCGCTCTCACATCAAGACGACAGTCAGGATCACACCAGTGGGAGTTAGCTGGACGACTCTATAATAGTCCAGAAGGCGGTTGTGACACTTCTCAAGTGTCATCTATCTTGTAAGTACGGTCTTACTTGCTCTAGTGGCGCCTTCTTTTTTATAATTTATTACCTAAAGCACTTTAGCCACTCCTCATAGGTCTCTGGCCTACGCACCTTCTTGGAGCCAGTGCCTTCCCCGGCCCTCTCTTTAGCTCTAAATGCATCTAGAGAGAGCTCGAACACATTCATGTACCGCCCCTCCTGTATCTTTTTAATGACCTTCATCTTTAGATGGCCATACAATGAATGAACTAAGCAGGGGTATGTATCCCCCTGTGCCGCCACCTTGTGAGGCACCTGCCCCATGGGGAGCACGGTGCCCCCTGGCCCCGGGGACGCCGCAGGCCCGCCCGCCAAACCTGGAAACCTCGCCTTTGCCGTTGCTTGTTCTGCCACCATTTTCTTTATCCACCGAAACATTCTACGCTGCCCTTTACCCACTAGCCCTAAGTCCTCCCCGCTATCTGAACCAGACCCACTAGTGGAAGACCCTGTGTCAGCGTGCGTAATGTCTTGTGGAAAGTACTCACGGTTCACTGCCTGATCTCTGTGGGCTGCTTGCTGCGCTGGTCCACTCTCCGTTGGCTGCTCTCTGCTGGGGCCTGCAACCACCAATGCACTTGCTGCTAATGTACTCACCATTACTGATGACTCTGATTCCTGAACCTGTGTAGACAAAACAACTTGGGGAGTACTCTGGTCCACGAATGAGGCCTCGAGGGATGAACTAGCACTTGTCTCCCCTCTACACCCCCCAACCTCCACCCCCAACGCTGCTGCTACCGCTCTCCTAATAATTTCTTCCTGCCCTGCACTCTCCCAGGCGTGTGAATTGAACCCAAGAGCGACATTTGGCCTAGCTGCCTCCCGCAGCGCAGCCTCCACTGCCCTCCAAATTGTCCCCTCAGAGACCATGCCTGACTGTTCCTGAATAACATCACCCAAAGCACCTTGCTGTCTATACAACTGTGCCTCCTGTGCACCAGCACCCTGGTTTGCCTGATGCCCACACATCTGTGCCCCATGCATACCAATGGCCTGTGCTCCCTGCTGTCTAAATAGTTGTGACTCATGCATACTAACCCCTTGCTGTGCACTCACACTCCGGATACCCTGTTGACCAAACTCTTGCACCTCGCACACACCAGCCACCTGCATACCCTGCCTCACGTTCTCAATAACATTGCACTGTGCCCTAGGAGTCCCACATGCATTATCCCCGCATGCCCTGCCCCCAATGTCACAGTTTCAGTCCTGGCCTGTAGCCCACCATCAAGCGACATTGCACCAGAAAACCCCCTCATACAAGGCCCTGCATCCACTACCAGCCTCTCCTCATCTGCGCCCAACAAGCTCCTCCCATGCACCACAGTTCCCTGGGTAACGTCCGCCCCCCTCACTACCCTTGTACCTCCAGACCTGCCTGCCGGTAAGTGCCTCTGCGCCCCACCTGACTGCCCCCTACTCCTCGGGGCCCCACCGGCATCCTGGAGCCTCCCCAAGTTACCTGGGCTGCTCCGGTCGTGTGGGCCCTGCTGCGTGTGTCCTCCTCCTCCTATTCCAAGATGACGGCCGCGATCCTCCCCTCAAAGATCTTGAGGAGGAAGTCTTGCATGATCCGCCATCTTGGATGTTCTGCGCATGCGACGAAGCCGGTCCCGACAGAGAACTAGGCTGCAAACCCTCGACCACGCCACTGCCGGCCCCAGGCGCCCCCTGGCCCTGTATGAGGCCTGCTGGGCCCATCACGACTGGGCCAGGGCCAGAACAGCCGCCATGGCGACCGGCAGTAAAGTAGGTAAAGGGCTGAAAGCGGCCTGCTCCCCCTGCATAGCCATCCCCACCGGATGCCCCTGTGAGCCTGCCTGAGTAGCACACGTTGGTGCCGGAGCTGCTATGCTACCCTGGCTTGTGCTGCAACCCCCAACCTCTTCCCCATTACCCCTAGGTTGGTTCCCAGGGCCTGAATTCCCCACTTTAGCATTTTTGCCTTTATTAAAATGCCTGTTAGGGTTTTTTTTTTTTGGGGAGTGGGGGGTACCGCCTCATCTGACATATGTCCTTCTCCTCCTGTAGCTGGACCCTTCTTCCTGGAACTCAGCTCCACCACCTCCCTGTATATGGAGGCATCGCCTTTCTCCTTGATCTATCCATATTCCACACTCAGCAACTGAAGAAACTTTCTCCTCGAAGTCTGGATCAGGAAGAGGCCGGATACACTGCTGCAGGACCCTATAAAGGTAAGCACAAACACCGCCTCCACACCTGCAACATTGTAACAACACATACTACCCCCCTCCAGACTTCAATCTGGTGATCCCTTAATGTTGTTCCAGGCCCACTAGAGGGCCCTCCACTGTCATTATGTGTGTACATATGAATTATATATTTATATGTGTATGTATGTATTTACAGACACATATACACATATAAACACATAAATAAACATGTATACATATATAGTAACGTATATGAGTGCATTGGAGCCCTTTGCAGTCAAGTAGCTGAAAACATGAAAAATCATATTTATGCAATATTCATATTTAATAAAGTGTTATATTGTATATTTACTGTAAATATTTCACATTCCAATGTTCTTCGCATGAGGGAATATGTTCTAAGTATTTTATAAATATATATTCATATATATATATATATATATATATATATATATATATATATATATATATATATATATATATATATATATATATATATATATATATATATAGGTATTGATATATATTTTACCAAAAAACATTGTATATATAAATAATTCTTTATGAATAAATAGAAAATATTCTGCTATGTGAAGAACATTGGAATGTGAAATATTAATATTTCATGTTGGGTTAACGCACTTGTGAAAATGCGATCAAGTTTGCGTGGGTTTTAAAAAATGTTTTCCATCTTTCAAGCTCCATTAAAGTCTACGGGGCCTATCTATCAAGCTCCGAAAGGAGCTTGACGGCCCGTGTTTCTGGTGAGTCTTCAGACTCGCCAGAAACACCAGTTATGAAGCTCTGAGCAGGCGGACAGATATCGCCGCAATTCAACCCGATCGAGTATGATCGGGTTGATTGACACCCCCCTGCTGGCAGCCGATTGGCCGCGATTCTGCAGGGGGCGGCGTTGCACCAGCAGCTCTTGTGAGCTGCTGGTGCAATGCTGAATACGGAGAGCGTATTGCTTTCCGTATTCAGCGAGGTCTGACGGACCTGATCCGAACTGTCGGATATTCTAACGTCGCACATGCAAAATGTTTTACCTTCAATTTGTAATATGCGTGCTACCCGTAGCACACCAAAAGCCAAACTCTAGCAAAGTTAACGCATGAGCGGGGAATGCAAAGTACCGCCCCACTCGTAATCTAGAACTTAGTATCCTTTGTTGAAGGAGCAGCAATGCTTAACTGGGTGAGCAAATTACAAGAGGTATATATGCGCAGCCACCAATCTGCAGCTGCTCCTGAGCCTACCTAGCTTTTGCAACAGATGATACAAGAGACAACAATGAAAACTTGATAATAGAAGTAAATTTGAAAGTTATTTAAAATGGAATCACAAACATTTTGTTTTGACTTTACTGTTCCTTTAAACAGCAGGCTGCCAAGCGAAACCTGACATGTGAACACTGAGAAACAAGTTTGTCTGTTTTGTAGCATTTACAACTACAGAGTTAATAAAAAAATTAGCAATACAATTCCAGAGAACTTCTCTTTACATCTTGTAGAATAAGCTATGCATAAGTTCATAGCTCTGATTTTATCTCTAGCTCTGACTGTTACTTGATATAGTGTTTTCTTAGTTAGATATGAAAAGCATTGTACCACATCTTTCCCATGCCATTTATAGATTTACAGCCTGTGTAAATTTACCTGGCAGCCCATGCCATTAATGATTTAACAAAAGAGATGGCAAGGTTACTGAACTGTGACAAAGAATGCAGTGTTGTTCTCCTTATAACAAGTCTGGCATACCTTTCAAGCAACTGACCAATACTGACCTCTTGCATGACCGTGACTGCCAGCATAACATAAGCCCTGTCACCTTAAATGGGTGACAACATCATATTTTTCTATTTCTTCATGGCTTAATGATTAATCTTTTAATTTATCAGAGGGAGAGGAGCCACATCTATTAATGATGTAATGTACATTGCTATGGTTACATACTTTACTACTATTGGTTTAAATGAGATTTATAAAAAAGTGTGTCATTTAAAATAAGAATTGGAACATAACTAATATAAATCTACCAAGAAGATCTCTACATTTTCATTTCTTGTCTCAGTGGGATACATTGTGGCTTTCCATTGAATGTAATTGAAATTTACATTGTGACATAAAGAATTATAACAGGAGTTGCTTTTTTTTTATAATTCCTAGTACCATGAATATTAATTATCATGAACACTTGGCTGCATCTATATGTGTGTAATTCTAAGGGGAAACATAAAAACAACATAACATATCATATCTATCACAACAATTAAATATGTTAAGATAAGTTTGCTTGATAAAAGGTAACTGTTTTCTTAAATGTGTTCTGACACTAACAAGAAATGTAAACTTTAGCATGTGATACTGCAGTATGCATGCTCACAGACTTAAAGGGACAACAAGCATACCTGTATTAGTGGACAAAGACAATCATCCATGGGCATAACATAAAAACTAAGTTTATTTGCCAGATTTTTATACATTTCTAATTTTAAGCTATTTTCTTTTAGTTGCAGAAATGTTTAAAAAATGTCCTCTCATGTCCCTTTAAGAAAATGAATGTGTATGTTTTGAAATTTCTTTTTTTTTTTTGGCTAGGAAAACTAATGTTCTCCTAATGTATATTTCTTGTTAAAGCTTTAAATCATTAAAACTCAATTTCCATGTAAATTGTTACTTTAATTTATCTTTTAACACTGAATTATGAGAATATTAAAGCAAACATTTACAATGCAGCTGCTGTTGATGTGTCCAGTGCTGTGGATCTGATTATTCAGGATCACGAGTTTAAAGAGATCATCTATGATGCTTGGCTTCCTTCCCATATGATGACACTGGAGAATAAGGGTAAGGAAACAAAGCACAAATAAATTATTCATCTGAATAAACATATGATTATTTTCAAGGATATTTTCAGTTATTGTTCTTTTCACATTGTTACTGGTTAGCATTTAGGGTTATCGTGTATTGAGCTCTTCATTAATGCAAATGTGCTGTGTTGGAGCTTGACCTGTTCATGGTCTTTGTTATTGCCTGCTGGAGTCAGTCAATGCTGGAAGAAATACATGGATGTTCCATAGACCCTATCCTTGAATTGAATGTAGGTATAATAGCCTTATAATGTTATTACTTTAAATGGGAATAATATGTTACCTTCCCTCTATTGTCTATTAGACAGTATTGCCTGCCTGTGCAATGAAGGATATTATGGTGCTTCTCATCCCTGAAGACATATCCAGTTATACACCTCTCTATTGTGCCCACTTTAGAGGAGGACCATATTTTATAATATAGAAAGTTGTGTGAACGGTGGTATTGTCCGTCTATGTGGTAATATTTTAACAGCGGTAATGCCCACTAGTGAAATGATGGAAAAGATAGGTGAAACAATGCTCAATTATTTTTTTTTTCCTTAAATAGTTTTATTAAGATTCACGGTAAGGCATACAATAGTGAAATATCAATACATATTATACAAATAAATGTTTCCAAGATAGCAAGTTATAAACATTTGTGAGATCAAACAAGTAAGCTATGCCTATCAGACTATATACCCTCTAAAGAGCTATAAGGCCACTCTTGGACCTTGAAAAGATAAAAAGATAATCAGTAAAGAAGGTAACTGAAAACAGTACAAGACCACTCATGGGTCTCAATTAGCGAATCTTATTTTTTGTTTTAAGGGAAGGGATTATGAAGTAGACAAACATATAAAGAAATGGTAAAAATTGTATACATGTTCCATACTTATGGTCTAGTACAGGTAAAAACTAGATAATGACAATATATGGGTATGACACATTTATAGTCTATTACAAATAGAAATTAGCTTTATGGCATTCCAAAATATAAAAACCTAATTTTTCTGTCTTTTTGTTCAGAACCAGCTGGGCCTCTCTTGGACCCCTGAACCCTTATGGAGATAAACAACAAAGGGTGGAAAATATGAGACCACTTTTGGGCCTTTATAAAACTAAACATAGACATATATAAAATTAGCTAAATTACATGTGGGTTGAACTGAAATTTCAACAGATAGGAGAGCATACATCATAGTTATAGTCTAGCATACAGAAAACTCAATTTATAACAGGCAAAGGGTGTGACACATACTATTGTCAACTAGCACTAACATCTGGGCTGTATTGATGTACAAGGGGTACATGTAATAAAATTAAGTAGGGTTACTGATTGCAGTATATAATTAAGTCCTAGCAGACTGTGGTATTAATTACCAGGCACAAAGATGCGGGGCCTTTGGGAACTTATATGGCCATAATTTATTGCCCACACCTCCAGAGGGGGGTGAGAGAGGTCTATGAGGCTTTGTAAGCCAATAGTCTGTGGGGTGTTATATTATTCTAACGGTGTGACACAGTCTAACTAATATGGAATGCTATAACACTGCAGCATATAATATAGAGCAACATAATGGGAAATCAGAATACAGTTCTTTCAAATAGCCATCTATTACATCTCTAAGTATCCCTGCTTATGACTCATTATTTGCCTAATTAAAATAACAAGCTTCTGTATTTGAAGTCACACGGTGACGTTAAGAGTGTGAACTATAAGCATCTGTATATGAAAACAAGCTCCCTAGTAAAAGCAAACAGGTATGAACCAAAATCCCATAAACCCACCTTCTGAACATAAAATAAAATTACACCAAAGTATAAATATATAGTGGGCAAGTGTAAGCAGTACGCAATGTATAACCGTAAACCAAACTATAAGTCTTGAAGCTAAGTAGAGGTTCTCCCAGGAAGGTCCGATATTATGTCCACATTAATACACCGTTAAGAGTTTTGTTCAGCCTATACCTATTCTGCAGGCTAAGCAACTCACAGTAACAGCATTTTGGACGGCAGATGCCTCAGTTGGAGACCGCAAGGGCCTTACCCCAGTGCTAACTTGCGTGGATTGTAACAGGCAATGTGAGGAAAGTTGTAAACCCAGTGCCCGTTCACCTCTCAGGGCTTTAACCCCAGCAGGTGGGTTGCATATTTGAGCGTGCTTCAACATGACTGCCAAATGAATGGATTTGTGAGCTGAGCGGCATGTAGTGTTGGAATCCATTTCCCCTGTCAGAGGCGAGATGTAATTTAGCGCCATGTGGTCCGCGACTCTCTGGTTAGCCCTATCGACCTTCTCTTTACTTGTACTGGCAGCATAATCAGGAATACCGGTCCGCCCAGACAAACACATGTCCCCATCTCCTTGTTTTTGCGGGCCATTATAGAATGCAGGCAGCTGATGCTGGGGCCCCAAAGCGCTGCATCTACCTTCTTTCATCGGAGAGTGGGCTGTTTGTAGATCAGCCTTGTCGACCTCAGGTTTAATAAAGGCCATTCGTAACTGTTCTATACATTCAGCCTGAAAAGCATCAAAGAGGCTACACAGCTCCTCTACAAGACATATAGCCGGCTTCATGCTGGAGCAATTGATCTCTGGTATACACCACAGGATATTGTAGGTAGTAGCGAAATATCTGGGTGACAGTAGAGTTAGTGCGTATCCCACTCCACAATAGCACCGTTACCTATAAATACATATGTCCATGGGTGAAAAAGACAGTTACTGCCATAGGATTTCAGCACCTACGTATCAATAGATCTAGACAGCACACACGGCTGTTATTCCTGACACATCAGGACTCAGGGAGGGTAAATGAGGAGCCAGGTCTGTTGCTAGGCCTCCGCTGCGTTCCTCATCTATTCCGGTCTGCTTGGCTGGAATTCAAAGTTAAAAAGCACTGAAATCCGTTTTTCAGATATTAATCTGCAGGACAGTTGTAATTCCAGGCTTGGATTTTAAGTTTGTGAAGCGATAGGCAACGGATCTATCAGCTCCCGGATTCAGCTAAAGTTAAAAGCAGCCATCTTGGTCGGTGTTCGGACCCGCCCCCCAATGCTCAATTAATTTAAAACATGATCTCACCCTTGGCTGCCACATAAACAGTGTTGGTTCAAGGGGGAAAGGAAGAGGTGCAAAAGCCAGTCTTCTATTTTTCACCCCATTGGGCTGAGGAGTAAAAATGACCACTCGCTGCCAAAGTCCTTACAGACAGTCCCAATGCCACAACTTCCTAAAATCACCCATGGACCAGCTCTGCCCTCAGAACACCTGTGAATCCCCAGCCCATGGAACACCCATTACCTAGCCCAGGATTGTTTGCCCCATAACAAGCACATGCAAATCCAGCCCATTGTGTCAGTTAGTGTGGCCAGTTATAACATACTATCCAAACACATGACATTGGTTGTGATTTTGTTTTCATTGAGCACTGCACTAATTCCTAATTATATTGATGTTTTATTATATTTTGCACAAGATGTTTTAAGATATGGATGGGTGGATCAAGTCCAGTGGGAACGCATGGGAATGGAATTCCTGCACTATTTTTGCAGGGGGAACTAAGTTCCCACTGGACATAGAACAGAAATGTTTTAGAAAACACTGCTGCTGCTGCTGGGAGGAGCACAGTCTGGTTAGGGATAGTGAGATCCTCTAGTAATGGGCAGTAACACTTCCTACAATACACCATTCAGCCCTTCATTGGTTTTAATTTGCTTTCATTAACCAGAGTGCATAGATTACATACATATAAATACAGTGTCTGTGTGTATGTAAGTGTGTGTGTGTATAAATCAGTATTAGATGTGAGGGGGTGGAAGTTTTGGTGAGTTCCCACACTTTTTTTTTGTAGGACTCGACCCCTGTATGGATGTTTATGTAGATCTGAAATAACATAAGTGTAATGATAATACAGGGAGTGCAGAATTATTAGGCAAGTTGTATTTTTGAGGATTAATTTTATTATTGAACAACAACCATGTTCTCAATGAACCCAAAAAACTCATTAATATCAAAGCTGAATAGTTTTGGAAGTAGTTTTTAGTTTGTTTTTAGTTATAGCTATTTTAGGGGGATATCTGTGTGTGCAGGTGACTATTACTGTGCATAATTATTAGGCAACTTAACAAAAAACAAATATATACCCATTTCAATTATTTATTTTTACCAGTGAAACCAATATAACATCTCAACATTCACAAATATACATTTCTGACATTCAAAAACAAAACAAAAACAAATCAGTGACCAATATAGCCACCTTTCTTTGCAAGGACACTCAAAAGCCTGCCATCCATGGATTCTGTCAGTGTTTTGATCTGTTCACCATCAACATTGCGTGCAGCAGCAACCACAGCCTCCCAGACACTGTTCAGAGAGGTGTACTGTTTTCCCTCCTTGTAAATCTCACATATGATGATGGACCACAGGTTCTCAATGGGGTTCAGATCAGGTGAACAAGGAGGCCATGTCATTAGATTTTCTTCTTTTATACCCTTTCTTGCCAACCACGCTGTGGAGTACTTGGACGCGTGTGATGGAGCATTGTCCTGCATGAAAATCATGTTTTTCTTGAAGGATGTAGACTTCTTCCTGTACCACTGCTTGAAGAAGGTGTCTTCCAGAAACTGGCAGTAGGACTGGGAGTTGAGCTTGACTCCATCCTCAACCCGAAAAGGCCCCACAAGCTCATCTTTGATGATACCAGCCCAAACCAGTACTCCACCTCCACCTTGCTGGCGTCTGAGTCGGACTGGAGCTCTCTGTCCTTTACCAATCCAGCCACGGGCCCATCCATCTGGCCCATCAAGACTCACTCTCATTTCATCAGTCCATAAAACCTTAGAAAAATCAGTCTTGAGATATTTCTTGGCCCAGTCTTGACGTTTCAGCTTGTGTGTCTTGTTCAGTGGTGGTCGTCTTTCAGCCTTTCTTACCTTGGCCATGTCTCTGAGTATTGCACACCTTGTGCTTTTGGGCACTCCAGTGATGTTGCAGCTCTGAAATATGGCCAAACTGGTGGCAAGTGGCATCTTGGCAGCTGCACGCTTGACTTTTCTCAGTTCATGGGCAGTTATTTTGCGCATTGGTTTTTCCACACGCTTCTTGCGACCCTGTTGACTATTTTGAATGAAACGCTTGATTGTTCGATGATCACGCTTCAGAAGCTTTGCAATTTTAAGAGTGCTGCATCCCTCTGCAAGATATCTCACTATTTTTGACTTTTCTGAGCCTGTCAAGTCCTTCTTTTGACCCATTTTGCCAAAGGAAAGGAAGTTGCCTAATAATTATGCACACCTGATATAGGTTGTTGATGTCATTAGACCACACCCCTTCTCATTACAGAGATGCACATCACCTAATATGCTTAATTGGTAGTAGGCTTTCGAGCCTATACAGCTTGGAGTAAGACAACATGCATAAAGAGGATGATGTGGTCAAAATACTCATTTGCCTAATAATTCTGCACTCCCTGTATACTATAGCACTTGAAAAGTATGTAAACGTATTTGTTGACTTTTAACTACTAAACAATTACTTGTCATTTTCCTTTTTTTGCTTTTCGGATATTTCCATTTTCTACACTAACCTTAGACTCATTTTAATAATGATTGTATATACTTTTTTTTATGGATTTAAAACTGTCATTTTATGTGTTGCAGTTCAGAGACATACCCTTTTAATTTAACTTTTAACAATTTAAAGGGACATGATAGTCAAAATGATTCAGATTGAGCACACAATTAGGGCTGCAACAGCTAATCGATAAAGTCGATAATAATCGATAATGCAAATAGTTGTCAATGATTTCCATTATCGATTAGTTGGTCTATCGATTGGTTGGGCTGCTTGCCGCAGCCACACTAGAGAAGGCGTGTCTATTTCTGAGCGGGTAAGAGAAGAGGAGATCAGAGAAGACAATAAGAAGTCTTAATAAGAAAATACAGACATTCACCTCAGCTGTACCACTGCTATGCAAACAGCCTGATTTTAAAAGCACCCCAGTCTTAATAAGAAAATACAGACATTCACCTCAGCTGTACCACTGCTATGCAAACAGGTAGCCTATGGAAGATAGTAATATCACTTTATTTTACCTACCCTGTTATTTTCTGATGTGTGTATTGCTATATATATATATTGTTTTTGTTTTGTTTTTTTTGCTTTGTTTTGATAATTTTAAATGCATATTTTGTCACCATTATGTTGGACCATTATGTTAAAAGTTAGTTTAACCAGTTAAGGCCCATATATCTTTTTTGTAGTTTGTTTAATGGTTTATTCCCCTGCATGAATACCTCTGTCTTATCTCTGTAATTTTCAACTTTCCCTGTGTTTGCTTAAATGACCCTTAGCTCAAATGTCCATAGACATAGTACCTCCCCATTCCTTTAAACTTTTGCAGGTCAATCTGACGCTAATATATCTCTCTCCTTCAGCCTGATTTTAAAAGCACCCCAGTCTTAATAAGAAAATACAGACATTCACCTCAGCTGTACCACTGCTATGCAAACAGGTAGCCTATGGAAGATAGTTTCCTTCCAACTCTGCCACTCAACCCACCCACCCCAGGCTCATTTCTTCATTTATAGATAGTCTCCCACACTACTTTATTTCTCATTAAATGACAGGTGCAAACACTAATCAACACATCCTTCCTTTTACTTAACCCTTTAGAATACATACCCTCTCTTCCTACAAATAGCTACATATCACACAACAATAGTATATACTTTTTTTGTTTCCCCTCCCCATCTACACACCTTATACCACTAACATGAATCCAAATATGACCATACTGTTATTCATGATAATTCTTTTCTCACTCCAATTTTGTTCCTATCATTGCCACCATAAACACACACCTCAAACTGGAAAACACATTATCATACACCATGGCCTGCTCTGTTGCTGTAACTTATCTGCTGAGTGCTGGTGGAGGGTTATTAAAAATAACCCTACTACCCCCACCTCACAAAATTATAAAGTATCACATTCACAATATGGCCAAACAAAAATGTTTTCAAAATTCCTTTTCCTTATGTTACTTGCCCTTGCAAATGATGTAGAGTCTAAGCCTGGTCCAGCAACAAATTCCATTCCTAGCCTTCCAGCTAAAAAAGGCCTCGCCTTTGTGCACTGTAATATTCGCAGCTTACTACCAAAAATCGATGCACTGCAAGCTTGGTGTTCACATTACAAGCCCAAAATCATTGTGATCTCTGAATCGTGGCTAACCACAAAATTACCTGACTCTGCCATTGCAATACATGAATATTCATGCCATAGAAATGATATAGCAAAGATAGGAGGCGGCATTGTAATTTATGCTGACATTTCCATAAAGTACACCCCCTTACAAAAATATAGCTCTTCTGCCACCTTTGATTTCCTTTCTGGCAAAATTGAGATCCCGTGCAGTAAATCAATCATTGTTGCAGGAATCTACCGCCCACCTAGCTCCCCTGTGCATTCCATTTCTGACATAGCACATCTCCTTAGTGAAACCATAGCTCAAAACTCAATAAATAAGTGAAATTTTGGTTTTTGGAGATTTTAATATTGATTGGCTGAATCCAAAAAATAATAGTTGTCGCTCGCTGTTTAAATCTTTGCAGCTAACACAATTAATCTCCTCACCAACTCGCATAAACATCAAAAGCCATAATCACACCCTGCTTGACTGGATTCTCTCCACTTCTCCCGACCGAATCCAGGAGGCAGGTGTTCTCCCTAACAATTTCAGTGATCACTGCTTAGTGTACTGCGTGCACAAAATAAAGGCAACTAAATCCTCTCCCAAGGTTAAAATCACCAGATCCTTCAAAAAATGTAATCTTCAATCTTTTCTAATTGACATCCAGAACCTACCCTGGCACAGATTAAACTTAATCCCTGATCTAGACTCTGCAGTTGAATTCTTTCAGTCTGAACTCCTACAAGTTTGGAATTTACATGCCCCGCTGCGTAAGATGAGAGTAAAAGGAGCACACCTGAATTGGATCACAGCTGACCTCATTCAAATATACCAGTTTCGGGATTCATTGTGGTCAAAATTCAAACATACAGGCTCTATGAAAGATCACTGTGTATATAGAAAATGGCGAAATATATGCTCTAAACAAACAAAATTGGCCAAGGCCCAATATTTCTGTGAAAATCTGAACAATAACATATTAAACCCTAGAAAGTTTTGGAAACTCATAAATAACTTACAAAATCCTCCAATCCACTTAAAACCCCCCACTGTCACTGTGGACAACCATACCCTGCAACTCCCCTTAGAAGTAGCAAAAACCTTTGATAGTTATTTTGTCGGATGCTCCACCACCCTGATTGACAAACTAATAAATGACACGCATCCTGAAACTACAAATGTGGATCAAGCCCCACTAAATCAATGTCGTTAAGAAACACCTTAATAATCTAAAAATTAAAACCAGTCTGGACCTGATCAAATCCCAGCAATGCTGTTGAAGCTCAGTGCGCCAGCAATTGCTAAACCGGTCACAACCCTAATTAATGAATCCTTGGTGTCTGGATACATACCCAAACTTTGGAAAACTGCAAGAGTAGTGCCTATCCATAAAAGTGGGGAGTTAACCTTGGTTTCTAATTATTGCCCTATATCTTTGCTCCCAGTATTGTCAAAAATCTTAGAAAAATGCGTCCATACGCAATTATGTGAGTATTACCAAGAATCTAACTATCTGATCCTTGATCAATCAGGTTTTCGCCCAAATCACTCCACTACAACTGCCCTCCTAAAAGTTTGCAACGACATCCAAACTGGCATGGAACAAGGAGACCTAATTGGAGCTATTTTCCTTGATTTTGCAAAGGCCTTTGACACAGTAGACCACGACATACTACTGCTCAAACTAAAAAACTCTGGTATTGCTGATCGTCCGTTAACCTGGTTTCGATCATATGTATCGGATCGATCACAATATGTCTCCATTTCTGACAGCGACTCCCTCCCTCTCCCAGTCACGTGTGGTGTACCCCAAGGTTCCATTCTCTGCCCTCTACTATTCACATTATTTATAAATGATCTACCTAATGTCTGCAAATCCTAAACTGTACACATGTACGCAGATGACACGGTAATCTATGCAAACAATTCTGATCTGTCGCAGCTTGAAGCAGTGCTCCAAGACCAGTTCACAGAGGTAGAAAAGTGGATCTCAAAAAACAAACTCGTCCTAAACACTGACAAAACTGTCACAACGATCTTTGGAACGGGACCTAAATTACACAAATTACAAAATTCCCATCTTCGCATCAAAACAAAATCCAATTTCACGCTGACCGCAGTCCACTCTTTTAAATACTTGGGTATGTTATTAGACCCCAATCTATCTTTTGGCCTCCACATAGAAAAACTTGCATCTAAACTTTATCCAAAACTAGATGCCCTGTACAAAAACAAATCCTGCCTCAGCCCTACAGTTAAGGAAAAGATTGTACAGCAAATGTTGATGCCTATCATTGATTATGGGGACGTAGTATATGCACCTGCACCGCAAACTCATCTTCATAAACTTAATACGTTGTATAACTCGTTCTGCCGCTTTGTGCTACAATGTAACTACAGAACCCACCATTGTGACATGCTAAAAGAACTAAACTGGCTGTCGCTGGAATCCAGACGCACCCTCCATCTTTCCTGCCTTGTGTTTAAGAGCCTTTCTGGGAAGCTCCTACCCTACCTGAGCAGAATGCTCTGCCCTGCTATTCCCACCTCCTATAACCTCTGATCCAATAACAGCACATTGTTTAGCTTGCCTCAATACAAAAAGAAAGCAGCTCAATCCTCATTTTCATACAGAGCACCACAATTATGGAATGACCTCCCTCACACCTTAAAAACTCCCCCAAGCCTAATATCCTTTAAGAGATCCCTCTCTATATATCTGAAAACAGAATGCACCTGTCATGGTTGATTAAATATGTCCTGCCAGTTCTATGTTAAATGTTTGCATATATTGTGTATTATTATTGTTTTTGTATTTTATTGTACACTATTGTATCAATGCAATGTTTTGTGGTCCCAGGACATACTTGAAAACGAGAAAAATCTCAATGTATCCTTCCTGGTAAAATATTTTATAAATAAATAAATAAATAAGACGTGTGGGAAGAGAGGGAAGTGAAAAGTGTAGTGTGACAGTGCGATAGACTTCTGATTTCATCTGCTGCAAGATGGGTAATAAGTACTAGCTCAGACATCGGCAATTGCACACTGATGAGGGGGGCGATGGAGGAGGGAGATATTATCGGCTGGCTGCTACTTGACTTAAAGTAGTTGTTCATTACAGGCAGCTGTTTGAATGAATAATGTGTTCTTCTTTTTGCCTGTATTTATGCTTGCACTTTTTCTTTGCTTTTTTGAGTAACAGTAATTGTAGAGTGAGACCAGAGATTATGTCTTATCTGCCCTTGGCTCCCAGCAAGTTACTTGATCCGCACCCTCACCTTAGCCCCTCCCCTTCCATGAGACCCGGTGCACCCGATCTCCTCACACCCTATGAGATCACAACAACATCTCTATAATATTAAGAAGAATAAAAGATCACTGCTGTCACTGTGACTGCTTCTGTTAGGAAGGATTAGGATAGCATAGGGGTGTGAGGAGATCGCAGGCACCGGTCACATGGAAGGGGAGGGGCTAAGGTGAGGGTTCGGATCAAGTTAGTAACTTGCTGGGAGCCAAGGGGATTACGACATAAGCTCTGGTGGTCTCACTATTTGTTTTTACAACACTCCTTCCTGTGACTGCTTCTGTAACTGTTAGGAAGGATAGCACAGGGGTGTGAGGAGATCGCAGGCACCGGTTCATGGAAGGGGAGGGGCTAAGGTGAGGGTCCGACTCTGGATCAATTAAAACTTGCTAAAATAATACATAACCTCTGGTGGTCTTACTGTTTGATTTTACAACACTCCTTCCTGTGGCTGCTAGCTTCTGTAACTGTTAGGAAGGATAGCACAGGGGTGTGAGGAGATCGCGGGCACAGGGTCGCATGGAAGGGGAGGGGCAAAGGTGAGGGTCTGGATCAAGTAACTTGCTGGGAGCCAAGGGGAGATAAGACATAAGCTCTGGTCTCACTGTAGTGTGTGTTTTTTTATCTAACTAACTAACTAACTAACTAACTAACTAACTAACTAACTCAAAGCCAACTTAGCCAAGAGAAGCGCAAGCATACAAAAACACTGAGACCAGAGCTAATGTCTTAAAGGGACAGTTCACCCAAAAATGTTATCCCCTTTAAATTATTCCCAATGATCATTTTAACCTGCTAGAGTGTATTAAATTGGTTACAAGTAGCTCCTTTACTCCTATTTCAGCACTTGTAATAGCTGATTGAGCCTGTGGTATCGCCACCTACACTGAACAAATTAATACTGGAGTATAGGCTATTGAATAGCCTAAGTATACACAGCCAGCAGAAGAGATTACACTGTTAGTGGGATGCAGGATAGTTAAGTAATAAAATGATCATTTTCCATTGTTCTCTCTATGTATTGAGCTTTGGTGTTACAGCCAAATAAAAGATAAGGAAGCAAGTCTGTTTACACAAACTTAGAACATAATGAGATCTGATATCACCTTTAAGTTCAACCCATTGTAATAGGCTGTGGTTTCAAAGCACAAAATCAGCTACTTCATATACACAAATAAGCATGAAAATGCAATTTCTCAAATATTTTATACTCTGCAGTTGGTATAACAAGTCATTTAAAATACATTAATGGAAAAACAATTTTACAGTGTACTGTCCCTTTAATCCCCTTGGCTCCGCCTCCCAGCAAGTTACTTGATCTGGACCCTCACCTTAGCCCCTCCCCTTCCATGCGACCTGGTGCCTGTGATCTCCTCAGTCCTCACACCCCTGTGCTATCCTTCCTAACAGTTACAGAAGCAGTCACAGGAAGAGTTGTAAAATCAAACAGTGAGACCACCAGAGGTTATGTATTATTATCTTAGCAAGTTACTTGATCCAGAGTCGGACCCTCACCTTAGCCCCTCCCCTTCCATGACCCGGTGCCCACAATCTCCTCACACCCCTGTGCTATCCTTCCTAACAGTTACAGAAGCACTCGCAGCCCTACAGTCACAGCACAGCAGTGTTGCTTGTATGCACTACAGTGACAGTCAGCAGTTGATCTTTTTTTCTTTTAAATATAAAAGCTTGCTGTCTGTTAGCAGCTGTAACAAAAACAAAGTAATATGTTAAGTCAACTTGGCAGCCAGCTACAGCTAAGCTAATATTAAATAAATTAGGACAATAATTATATAATAATAATTCATTTTACAAATGGTATTTTGTTGTGGTTTTTTTTCTTCAATACGATTAATTGATTAATCGAAAAAATAATCGACCAACTAATTGATTATGAAAATAATTGTTAGTTGCAGCGCTACACACAATTTTAAGAGACTTTTCAATTTGCTTCTGTTATCAAATGTACTTAAAGGGACACTAAACACTAAACATATTTCATAGTATCCTTTGTTGAAAAGCATACCTAAGTAAGCTGCAATGCACTACTGTGAGCTAACTGGTGATTGGTGGCTACATACATATGCCTGTTGTTATTGGCTCACCAGATGTGTTTAGCTAGTTCACCGTAGTGAATTGCTTCTCTGGAGCAATAGTCCAATTTAAAATGCTGTTACACATTAGAGCATTTTCTTTATGTGTTATTATTATTATTATTATTATTTTATTGAGGTTTATGAGAACCAAGTGAAAACATGAAAATGTCTCCATCACATATACAGAATCCCAATGCAATAAGAATACTGCATACAAATATAGGGAAAATATTACTTTTACATAAAACATCCCATAGAAAACCTATTTTTTTTTTAATTTAAAGGGACAGTCTACTCCAGAATTGTTGTTGCTTAAAAAGATATATAATCCCTTTATTACCAATTTCCTAGTTTTGCATAACCAACACTGTTATATTAATACACTTTTTACCTCTGTGATTGCCTTGTATCACAGCCTCTGCAGACTGCCTCTATATTTCAGTTCTTTTGACAGACTTGCATTTTAGCCAATCAGTGCTGACTCATAAATAACTCCACAAGAGTGAGCACAGTGTAATCAATATGACACACATGGACTAGCACTATCTAACTGTGAAAATCTTTCAAAATGTACTGATAAGAGGCAGCCTTCAACGTCTTAGAAATTAGAATATGAGCTTACCTTGCTTTAGCTTTTAACAATGAATACCAAGAGAACAAAGCAAATTTAATGATAAAAGTAACTTGGAGAGTTGTTTAAAATTGCATGCCCTATCTGGGGCCCGATCCAATATGCAGCGTCGCCCGCAAAAGCCGGCGACGCCGAATTTTGCGCGGATTTGGTATCCTATATACAGCGTAACCTAGAAGTTACGCTCGTATATTTCTGCCTTCACCCGTAGTTTTTTGGGCCATAGACAGGTATACCAAACCCGCGCAGTTTGGTATCCAATATACAGCGTAAGGACTTACGTGGCGAAAATGGAGAAATCTTACTCCATTTTCACCTCGCCACAAAATGTAGCCGTAGTAAGCCTTACGCTGTCTATTGGAGCCCCGTAACTCCCTAAACTATCTGCTAAATAAAACCTAACACCAAACGCATGCGCAATTTCTATCTACCTGTCAACCGCGATCCTCCGCCGCAATCCCTAATAAAGTATTTAACCCCTAAACCGCCCCTCCCGGACCCCGCCGCCACCTACATTAAAAGTATAACCCCCTAATGTGACCCCCCTACACCGTCGCCAGCTACATTACATACCCCCTAATGTGAGCCCCTTACACCGCCGCCATCTACCTTACCTACCCCCTAAAGTGAGCCCCTACCCCACCGCCATCTACCTTACCTACCCCCTAAAGTGAGCCCCTACCCCGCCGCCATCTACCTTACCTACCTCCTAAAGTGAGCTCCTACCCCGCCGCCATCTACCTTACCTACCCCCTAAAGTGAGCTCCTACCCCACCACCATCTATTTTAAAAATATTAACCCCTAATTTAATCCCCCTACACTGCCGCCACCTATATTAAACACATTAATCCCTAATCTAATCCCCCTACACCGCCGCCAGCTATATTAACTATATTAACCCTAATTATATTAGGGTTAATATAGTTAATATAGTTATTATATTATATATATTAACTATATTAACCCTAATTATATTAGGGTTAATATAGTTAATATCGTTATTATATTATATATATATTAAGTATAATAACCCTATCTAACTCTAACATCCCTAACTAAATTCTTATTAAAATAAATCTAATTAATATTAATATTATTAATTAAAATATTCCTATTTAAATCTAAATACTTACCTATAAAATAAACCCTAAGATAGCTACAATGTAATTAAAAATTACATTGTAGCTATTTTAGGGTTTATATTTATTTTACAGGTAACTTGGTATTTATTTTAACTAGGTACAATAGCTATTAAATAGTTAATAACTATTTAATAGCTACCTAGTTAAAATAATTACCAATTTACCTGTAAAATAAATCCTAACCTAAGTTACAAATACACCCACACTATCAATAAATTAAATAAACTACAAATATTTAAACTAAAATAAAATTAAATAAACTAAACTAAATTACAAAACCCCCCCACTAAATTACAAAAAATAAAAAAAGATTACAAGATTTTTAAGCTAATTACACCTATTCTAAGCCCCCTAATAAAATAATAAAGCCCCCCAAAATAAAAAAAATTTCCCTACCCTATTCTAAATTAAAAAAGTTAACACCTCTTTTACCTTACCAGCCCTTAAAAGGGCCTTTTGCGGGGCATGCCCCAAAGAAAACAGCTCTTTTGCCTGTAAAAAAAAACACAATACCACCCCCAACTTTACAACCCACCCCCCACATACCCCTATTCCTAGCTTGTCTTCACCCAGCCGGGCAGAACTCTTCATCCGATCCGGGCGATGTCTTCAATCAAGCGGCAGAGAAGTCTTCTTCCATCCGGGCGATGTCTTCAATCAAGCGGCAGAGAAGTCTTCTTCCATCTGAGCGATGTCTTCAATCAAGCGGCAGAGAAGTCTTCTTCCATCCGGGCGATGTCTTCAAGCAAGCGGCAGAGAAGTCTTCTTCCATCCGGCGATGTCTTCAAGCAAAGCGGCATCTTCAATCTTCTTTCTTCACTCCTCCGCTGCGGAGCATCCATCCGGCACGACGACTGAATGAGGAATGAGGTACCTTTAAATGACATCATCCAAGATGGCGTCCGTCGAATTCCGATTGGCTGATAGGATTCTATCAGCCAATCTGAATTAAGGTAGAAAAATCTGATTGGCTGATTGAATCAGCCAATCAGATTCAAGTTCAATCCGATTGGCTGATTGAATCAGCCAATTGGATTCAAGTTCAATTCGATTGGCTGATTGGTTCAGCCAATCGGATTGAACTTGAATCTGATTGGCTGATTCAATAAGCCAATCAGATTTTTCTACCTTAATTCCGATTGGCTGATAGAATCCTATCAGCCAATCGGAATTCGACGGACGCCATCTTGGATGACGACATTTAAAGGTACTTATGTGTAGTGTGATAGGAGCGCCTAAAGGTGGATTCCTGCTGCTAAAAAAGTTCTTCCCTCAAAGAGAACTAAATGGTGGATAAGAAGAAAAAATGGGGTTTATTTAGCAGCGCTAAAAAAAGCTAGGAAATGATGATACCAATCTAATTTATGTTTTATACAATCTATTTTATTTAAAAATTCTTATAACACATAAAAACAACAGCAAATGCTTTTCCTAATTAATAAAGGGACGTCTCCCTTATACAACACTTATAAAAACAGACTAGAACCATATAATCCTAGAATTTCAGGTATAAAGGAATTAATTCTATAGATAACATATGGCAAGCAACAAATTTCTAAGATAAATGGTGAATTAAATATTTAAAAGGCACAAATGTATCAATCCTAATAGCTTTACAGTTCTTCAGTAACAAATTCAGTTATAAAGTTACACAGTTACTTTCCTTGGACATATAATTGGCTCAGGTGTGCTGGATAGTTAAAAAGGCAAAAAACAGCCAATATTCTGATTTAGGTGCCAAAGCAATCGTGGTTAATGGAAATGGTTAATTTAACAGATGAATACCTTGATGTCTTTAAAGTTCAGTTTGCGTGTTTTAAAAAACGTAGTGCAAATTAGTGTAGAGGTACCTTAATCTGTCCTGGTTGCAACCGCTGATTATCTTCACTGTGAGGGATTCACAGACTGTTTGTTCCTGGTGCTTCTGATAAGTCACCTGACCTTCTCTTTGATTCAGAGGTCAGGGGTGATGATCCGTTCTGGTGATGTAGTTATCCTTTTTTTTGTTTTCCTTTCTTCTTATAGCCCAAATATTGTTTTCATCTGGGTTCCCTCAGACTTCTTAAGGTTTGAAGAAATCTACCTTTGGTAACTTCAGGGAATACGGTGTTACTGCTAAACACTGACCAAAGATTTCTTCAAACCTTAAGAAGTCTGAGGGAACCCAGATGAAAACAATATTTGGGCTATAAGAAGAAAGGAAAACAAAAAAAAGGATAACTACATCACCAGAACGGATCATCACCCCTGACCTCTGAATCAAAGAGAAGGTCAGGTGACTTATCAGAAGCACCAGGAACAAACAGTCTGTGAATCCCTCACAGTGAAGATAATCAGCGGTTGCAACCAGGACAGATTAAGGTACCTCTACACTAATTTGCACTACGTTTTTTAAAACACGCAAACTGAACTTTAAAGACATCAAGGTATTCATCTGTTAAATTAACCATTTCCATTAACCACGATTGCTTTGGCACCTAAATCAGAATATTGGCTGTTTTTTGCCTTTTTAACTATCCAGCACACCTGAGCCAATTATATGTCCAAGGAAAGTAACTGTGTAACTTTATAACTGAATTTGTTACTGAAGAACTGTAAAGCTATTAGGATTGATACATTTGTGCCTTTTAAATATTTAATTCACCATTTATCTTAGAAATTTGTTGCTTGCCATATGTTATCTATAGAATTAATTCCTTTATACCTGAAATTCTAGGATTATATGGTTCTAGTCTGTTTTTATAAGTGTTGTATAAGGGAGACGTCCCTTTATTAATTAGGAAAAGCATTTGCTGTTGTTTTTATGTGTTATAAGAATTTTTAAATAAAATAGATTGTATAAAACATAAATTAGATTGGTATCATCATTTCCTAGCTTTTTTTAGCGACATTTAAAGGTACCTCATTCCTCGTTCAGTCGTCGTGCCGGATGGATGCTCCGCGGCGGAGGAGCGAAGAAAGAAGATTGAAGATGCCGCTTTGCTTGAAGACATCGCCGGATGGAAGAAGACTTCTCTGCCGCTTGCTTGAAGACATCGCCCGGATGGAAGAAGACTTCTCTGCCGCTTGATTGAAGACATCGCCCGGATGGAAGAAGACTTCTCTGCCGCTTGATTGAAGACATCGCCCGGATCGGATGAAGAGTTCTGCCCGGCTGGGTGAAGACAAGGTAGGGAGATCTTCAGGGGGGTAGTGTTAGGTTTTTTAAGGGGGGTTTGAGTGGGTTTAGAATAGGGGTATGTGGGTGGTGGGTTGTAATGTTGGGGGGTGGTATTGTGGGTTTTTTTACAGGCAAAAGAGCTGTTTTCTTTGGGGCATGCCCCGCAAAAGGCCCTTTTAAGGGCTGGTAAGGTAAAAGAGCTGTTAACTTTTTTTAATTTAGAATAGGGTAGGGAAATTTTTTTATTTTGGGGGGCTTTATTATTTTATTAGGGGGCTTAGAATAGGTGTAATTAGCTTAAAAATCTTGTAATCTTTTTTTATTTTTTGTAATTTAGTGTTTGTTTGTTTTTGTAATTTAGTTTAGTTTATTTAATTGTATTTTAGTTTAGCTATTTGTAGTTTATTTAATTTATTGATAGTGTAGGTATATTTGTAACTTAGGTTAGGATTTATTTTACAGGTAAATTGGTAATTATTTTAACTAGGTAGCTATTAAATAGTTATTAACTATTTAATAGCTATTGTACCTAGTTAAAATAAATACCAAGTTACCTGTAAAATAAATATAAACCCTAAAATAGCTACAATGTAATTATTAATTACATTGTAGCTATCTTAGGGTTCATTTTATAGGTAAGTATTTAGATTTAAATATGAATATTTTAATTAATAATATTAATATTAATTAGATTTATTTTAATAAGAATTTAGTTAGGGATGTTAGAGTTATATAGGGTTATTATACTTAATATATATATAATATAATAATGATATTAACTATATTAACCCTAATATAATTAGGGTTAATATAGTTAATATAGCTGGTGGCGGTGTAGGGGGATTAAATTAGGGGTTAATATTTTTAAAATAGATGGCGGCGGGGTAGGAGCTCACTTTAGGGGGTAGGTAAGGTAGATGGCGGCGGTGTAAGGGGCTCACTTTAGGGGGTAGGTAAGGTAGATGGTGGCAGTGTAAGGGGCTCACTTTAGGGGGTAAGTAAGGTAGATGGCGGCGGGGTAGGGGCTCACTTTAGGGGGTAGGTAAGGTAGATGGCGGCGGTGTAAGGGGCTCACTTTAGGGGGTAGGTAAGGTAGATGGCGGCGGTGTAAGGGGCTCACTTTAGGGGGTAGGTAAGGTAGATGGTGGTGGTGTAAGGGGCTCACTTTAGGGGGTAGGTAAGGTAGATGGCGGCGGGGTAGGGGCTCACTTTAGGGGGTAGGTAAGGTAGATGGCGGCGGTGTAAGGGGCTCACTCTAGGGGGTAGGTAAGGTAGATGGCGGCGGTGTAAGGGGCTCACTTTAGGGATTAGGTAAGGTAGATGGCGGCGGGGTAGGGGCTCACTTTAGGGGGTAGGTAAGGTAGATGGCGGCGATGTAAGGGGCTCACTTTAGGGGGTAGGTAAGGTAGATGGCGGCGGTGTAAGGGACTCACTTTAGGGGGTAGGTAAGGTAGATGGCGGCGGTGTAAGAGGCTCACTTTAGGGGATAGGTAAGGTAGATGGCGGCGGGGTAGGGGCTCACTTTAGGGGGTAGGTAAGGTAGATGGCGGCGGTGTAAGGGGCTCACTTTAGGGGGTAGGTAAGGTAGATGGCGGCGGTGTGAGGGGCTCACTTTAGGGGGTAGGTAAGGTAGATGGCGGCGGGGTAGGGGCTCACATTAGGGGCTTATAGATTTAATATAGCTGGCGGCGGGGTCCGGGTGTGGCGGTTTAGGGGTTAATAATTTTATTAGGTGTAGGCTGGGTCCGGGAGAGCGGCGGTTTAGGGGCGCGGCGGTTTATTTTTTATTGTTAGGATAGTGAGGGGGGATAGCGGATAGAGGGTTAGACGTGTCGGGCTATGTTTGGGAGGCATGTTAGACAGTACGGGTGATTTTATAACTTAGTCAGGTTTTGTAGGCGCCAGCAGTTTCTAAAGTGCCGTAAGTCACTGGCGACTCCAGAAATTTGTACTTACGCAGATTTCTGGACATCGCTGGTTTGTCAGACTTACGGCACTTTAGCCTCTGACGGCGCCGTATATGGGATAGCTCGAGTTGCGAGCTGAAACTACGGGCGGCTGGGGTTCCCTCGCTTGCGCCGCAAACTACGATCTATATCGGATCGTGCCCCTGAATTATGAAAGATTAATTTTGACTAGACTGTCCCTTTAACACACAATTATATTAACCCTTGTATGAATAATATGAATTTAGGAAGAAATCCCTTCCACAGCAGCTATTGGCTTCTTTTAGACCAGTGATTGTGACAACTAACTAATGAGTGAAATGCAGGGGAATTAGTCAAAGGGCCAATTTTAGACCTACATTATGCAGAGTGAAATGCCGTAGCGCTGGGTACAGAGATAGAGGTATACAATGAAAAGGATTTGTGATAAGATACAAAACATAACAGACTAAACAAATCTAGTACAAGAGTATAAATATTGTGAAAAATATTATTCTGGTTTACTGGTCAGGGGGAAAAGTTATTGCTATTTTGATACATACAGCTAGATTACGAGTTTTGAGTGCTATAGGGATTTTAACGACCGCCACAAAAGCGGCGTTATTTAACCTCCCTATAGTACTGCTATTACAAGTTTAAAAAAAACAATATTCTGCGGGCGATATGGTGGCATTGAGCTCCATACCGCACCGAAATCAAGCGCTGCTTTGACGTGCTCGTGCACGATTTCCCCATAGACATCCATGGGGAGAGCCAGCAAAAAAAAAACTAACACCTGCGATCGCGGAATGAAAAGCTCCGTAACACAGCCCAATTGATGTCTATGGGGAAATAAAAAGTAAATATTGTGAAAAATATTATTCTGTTTTACTGGTCAGGGGGAAAAGTTATTGCTATTTTGATACATACAGCTAGATTACGAGTTTTGAGTGCTTTAGGAATTTTAACGACCGTCACAAAAGCGGCGTTATTTAACCTCCCTATAGTACTGCTATTACAAGTTTAAAAAAACAATATTCCGCGGGCGATATGGTGGCATTGAGCTCCATACCGCACTGAAATCAAGCGCTGCTTTGACGTGCTCGTGCACGATTTCCCCATAGACATCCATGGGGAGAGCCGGCAAAAAAAAAACTAACACCTGCGATCGCGGAATGAAAAGCTCCGTAACACAGCCCAATTGATGTCTATGGGGAAATAAAAAGTTACTTTTAAACCTAACACCCTAACATAAACCCCAAGTCTAAACACCCCTAATCTGCCACCCCACGACATCGCTGTCACCTAAATAATGTTATTAACCCCTAATCTGCCGCCGCCACCTACATACAATTATTAACCCCTAATCTGCCGCCCCCGATATCCTCACCACCTACATACAGTTATGAACCCCTAATCTGCTGCCCCCAATATCCTCACCACCTACATACAATTATTAACCCCTAATCTGCCGCTCCCAATGTCGCCGCCACTATAACACCTAAACCTTTGGCCTCCCACATCACTACCAATAAAAAAATATATTAACCCCTAAACCTAACCCTAACCCTAACGTAACCCTAACCCTAACACTCCCTAACTTTAACATAATTAAAATATAGCTAAATTAAAGTTACAATTATTAACTAAATAATACCTATTTAAAACTAAATACTTACTTACCTGTGCAATAAAACCTAAGCTAGCTACAATATAACTAATAGTTATATTGTAGCTAGCCTAGGTTTTATTTTTATTCCCCAGGTAAGTTTGTATTTATTTTAACTAGGTAGACTAGTTTATAAATAGTTATTAACTATTTAATAACTACCTAGTTAAAATAAATACAAAATTACCTGTGAAATAAAACCTAACCTGCCTTAGAATTCAGCTCTTTTACCTGTAAAAACAAACGCCCCCCAAAAGTAAAACCCACCACCCCCACAACCAACCTCCCCAAATAAAATAACTATCTAAAAAAACCTAAGCTCCCCATTGCCCTGAAAAGGGCATTTGTATGGACATTGCCCAGACCCTAAACTAAAAATAAAACCCACCCAAAAAAAAATTAAAAAAACTCTAACACTAACCCCCGACGATCCACTTACAGTTCTTGAAGTCCCGATTGAAGGATCCATCCAGTCTGCGAAGACCTCATCCATGCGGCATTCCTATTGGCTCAAAGATTTCAATCAGCCAATAGGATTAGAGCTGCTAAAATCCTATTGGCTGTTCCACTCAGCCAATAGGATTTGAGCAGCTCTCATTCTATTGGCTGTTCCAATCAGCCAATAGGATGAGAGCTCAATCCTATTGGCTGATTGGAACAGCCAATAGGATGAGAGCTGCTCAAATCCTATTGGCTGATTGGAACAGCCAATAGGATTTTAGCAGCTCTAATCCTCTTGGCTGGTTGAAATCTTTCAGCCAATAGGAATGCAAGGGACGCCATCTTGGATGACGTCACTTGCATAGAAGTTCAAGTTTACGGCGGCGACCGTATGAAGAGGATGCTCCACGCTGGATGTCTTCAGGATGGACACGCTCCGCGCTGGATGGATGAAGATAGAAGATGCCATCTGGATGAAGACTTCTTGCCGCATGGATGAGGACTTCGCCACCTGGATGAAGATCGAAGAGGCCGCCTGGATGAAGACTTCTTGCCGCATGGATGGATCCTTCAAGCGGGACTTCAATAACTGTAAGTGGATCGTCGGGGGTTAGTGTTAGGTTTATTTAAGGTTTTTTTGGGTGGGTTTCATTTTTAGATTAGGGTCTGGGCATGTAAAAGAGCTAAATGTCCTTTTAAGGGCAATGCCCATACAAATGCCCTTTTCAGGGCAATGGGGAGCTTAGTTTTTTTAGATAGTTATTTTATTTGGGGGGTTGTTGTGGGGGTGGTGGGTTTTACTGTTGGGGGGTGTTTGTATTTTTTTACAGGTAAAAGAGCTGAATTATTTGGGGCAATGCCCCACAAAAGGCCCTTTTAAGGGCCATTGGTAGTTTATTGTAGGCTAGGGGTTTTTTTTATTTTGGGGGGGCTTTTTTATTTTGATAGGGCTATTAGATTAGGTGTAATTCTTTTTTATTTTTGATTATTTGTTTCTTATTTTTTGTAATTTTGGGGTTTTTTTGTAATTAGAAACTTTTTTTAATTTAGGATTTTTTTAATGTGTAGTTTAGTTTAGTTTAATTGGTACTTAGTTTAATTGTAGTTTAATAATTATCTTAGTTTAATTGTTAGTTTAAAATTAATTTATTTAATTTGACAGATAAGTTTTAATTTAAGATAGGGAAATTGTAATTTTAATATAAAGTTAGGGGTCGTTAGGTTTGGGGGTTAATAGTTTATTTTAGTATATTTCGTTGTGGGGGGCTTGTGGTTTAGGGGTTAATAGGTTTATTATAGCAGTGGTGTGGGCAGATGGCAGATTAGGGTTTAATAATATTTAAATAGTGTTTGTGATGCGGGAGGGCGGCGGTTTAAGGGTTAATAGGTTTATTATAGTGGTGACGATGTCGGGGAGTGGCAGAATACGGGTTAATACATTTTAATAGTGGGGCGATGTCCGGAGCGGCAGATTAGGGGTTAATACATTTATTATAGTGTTTGCGATGCGGGAGGGCCTCAGTTAAGGGGTTAATAGTTAGTTTATGGGTGTTAGTGTACTTTTTAACACTTTAGTTATGAGTTTTATGCTACAGCTTTGTAACGTAAAACTCATAACTACTGACTTTAGATGGCAATACGGATCTTGTCAGTATAGGGTGTACCGCTCACTTTTTGGCCTCCCAGGCAAACTCGTAATAGCGGCACTATGGAAGCCCTGTTGAAAAAGGACTTTTTTAAAAGTGCGGTACTGACCTTGTGTGACTGGCTAAATGTGTGCGGTACACCTATACCTACAAGACTTGTAATAGCAGCTTTAGGGAAAAAGCAGCGTTATGGGCCATAACGCTGCTTTTTGAATCATAACGTCAAACTCGTAATCTAGCTGATAGTTTGCAATGTTTTGCAGGCCAGGAACAACCCTTTCAAAAAGTTTACTTTTTTTTAACATAACTTCCCTGATGTGGTCAAATATTGACAAAAACAAATGTGCTACTACACTGATTAAGCAATCACAGGTTAGCATGTTGCAAGGCAGTATTATGCAGTCTGGGGCAGCTTTCATAGCTAAATAATAGAAAATTGGGGCTAAATAAACAATAAAAGTATTTTTTTTTTACTATGGATAGTCAAATATTTTAAAAGTATTTTGGTTGAGTTCTATATCCCTTTAGGTATATTTTTTTAAAATGAAATTGAAGGTGACTCAGGCTTACCTTAAAGCTTTGAAATAAATAATAATTGACTGCGCAAACAAATGCCAAAGGTTTATTCTAAATGTAACTCCTGCTTCTGTTTGGAAGCACACACCTGCTGTGATCAGTACACCTGCTATTAGCAGTTAGATGGTTTGGTGAGGCTAACGGCTGGTTCAAGCCTACACTTGGGTCTGTTTTTGTATGTAACGATCAGACCACAAGGAATGCCCTCTGGCCAAGTATTTGAATCACAAGCAGAATTCCATTTACTATTTTAAGGTTTTATTATATATCCTACAGAGATGAAAATAACGTTTAAAACAACATCTAAATTGCAGACCTACGCCGGACAACAAAAACCTATATGTGAGTACGGATAAACTCTTAAGCGTTACCGCTGTTGATATTGCATTAAGGAGATCCTCTTTCCCATTAACAGAACCCAGTGGCGGTATTCTGAGGGAGTTCATCACATCAAGAGGCTCTGGATTGGGTTATTTAATTTCATGGAACACTTTCCTTACCTACGAACAGTTTTGTATACCGAACACTTTTATTGTAAGATCCAACCAAGGAGACCATTGAGTTTTATGTCATTGAATGTTTATTATATGTTTTAGCAAGTATTGTAGTAGAAATTAATACAATTGTATTTAATTTTTGTTTTTAATGCGGCCGCATATTTGTATATATTGTGAATTAAATACATTTGAACCTATATGGGAGGATACATGTATTGATTGTCCAGAGTGCCATACATTTTCACATAGTGATTTCCACCTTTTATTGTTACCACTTTTTCATCAAGTTTTTTGTATTTCACTAACGCATTACTAAATCAGAGAGTACGAGAGTTTTTTTTCTTTCTATCACAAATTAGAAAGTTAATGATTTCACCTATTTACACCAAATAGATATTTAGGATTTTCACTTAAAGGGACACTGAACCCAAATTTTTTCTTTCATAATTCAGATAGAGCATACGATTTTAAGCAACTTTCGAATTTACTCCTATTATAATTTTTTCTACGTTCTCTTGCTATCTTTATTTGAAAAAGAAGGCATCTAAGCTTTTTTTTATTCAGAACTCTGGACAGCACTTTTTTATTGGTGGATGAATGTATCTACCAATCAGCAAGGACAACCCAGGTTGTTCACCAAAAACGGTATCTAAACTTACATTCTTGCATTTCAAATAAAGATACCAAGAGAATGAAGAAAATTTGATAATAGGAGTAAATTAGAAAGTTGCTTAAAATTGCATGCTCTATCTGAATCACGAAAGAAAAAAAATTGGGTTCAGTGTCCCTTTAAATATTTGAATTTAAAAAAAATACTTATGTAAGGATTATAATCACTATTTTATTAAACACAAGTCACTCACATTTCAAATCCACCTTTGGCATTTGTTTGCGCAATCAATTATTATTTATTTCAACCATTTCTTATTTTGAGGAGTTTTTTGGGAGATCCTCTAATTTTTTGATTGTGTGTGTGGTTTTCTGCATTGATCAATTTACACTTTTAAATAATATTACCTTAAAGCTTTGCCATTGCTATGTCATCGAATTCCGATTGGCTGATAGGATTCTATCAGCCAATCGGAATTAAGGTAGAAAAATATGATTGGCTGATTGAATCAGCCAATCAGATTCAAGTTCAATCCAATTGACTGATTGAATCAGCCAATCGGATTCAAGTTAAATTTTTCTACCTTAATTCCGACTGGCTGATAGAATCCTATCAGCCAATCAGAATTCGACGGGCGCCATCTTGGATGACGTCATTTAAAGGTACCTCATTCCTCGTTCAGTAGTTGTGCCGGATGGATGCTCCACGGCGGAGGAGCGAAGAAAGAAGATTGAAGATGCCACTTTGTTGAAGACATCGCCGGATGGAAGAAGACTTCTCTGCCGCTTGCTTGAAGACATCGCCCGGATGGAAGAAGACTTCTCTGCCGCTTGATTGAAGACATCGCCCGGATGGAAGAAAACTTCTCTGCCGCTTGATTGAAGACATCGCCCGGATGGAAGAAGACTTCTCTGCCGCTTGATTGAAGACATCGCCCGGATGGAAGAAGACTTCTCTGCCGCTTGATTGAAGACATTGCCCGGATGGAAGAAGACTTCTCTGCCGCTTGATTGAAGACATCGCCCGGATGGAAGAAGACTTCTCTGCCGCTTGATTGAAGACATCGCCCGGATCGGATGAAGAGTTCTGCCCGGCTGGGTGAAGACAAGGTAGGGAGATCTTCAGGGGGGTAGTGTTAGGTTTTTTTAAGGGGGGTTTGGGTGGGTTTAGAATAGGGGTATGTGGGTGGTGGGTTGTAATGTTGGGGGTGGTATTGTGGGTTTTTTAACAGGCAAAAGAGCTGTTTTCTTTGGGGCATGCCCCGCAAAAGGCCCTTTTAAGGGCTGGTAAGGTAAAAGAGCTGTTAACTTTTTTAATTTAGAATAGGGTGCGGGAATTTTTTTTATTTTGGGGGGCTTTATTATTTTATTAGGGGGCTTAGAATAGGTGTAATTAGCTTAAAAATCTTGTAATCTTTTTTTATTTTTTGTAATTTAGTTTAGTTTATTTAATTGTATTTTAGTTTAGATATTTGTAGTTTATTTAATTTATTGATAGTGTAGGTGTATTTGTAACTTAGGTTAGGATTTATTTTACAGGTAAATTGCTAATTATTTTAACTAGGTAGCTATTAAATAGTTATTAACTATTTAATAGCTATTGTACCTAGTTAAAATAAATACCAAGTTACCTGTAAAATAAATATAAACCCTAAAATAGCTACAATTATTAATTACATTGTAGCTATCTTAGGGTTTATTTTATAGGTAAGTATTTAGATTTAAATAGGAATATTTTAATTAATAATATTAATAATAATTAGATTTATTTTAATAAGAATTTAGTTAGGGATGTTAGAGTTAGATAGGGTTATTATACTTAATATATATATAATATAATAACGATATTAACCCTAATATAATTAGGGTTAATATAGTTAATATACATAATATAATAACGATATTAACTATATTAACCCTAATATAATTAGGGTTAATATAGTTAATATATATAATATAATAACTATATTAACTATATTAACCCTAATATAATTAGGGTTAATATAGTTAATATAGCTGGCAGCGGTGTAGGGGGATTAGATTAGGGGTTCATGTGTTTAATATAGGTGGCGGCGGTGTAGGGGGATTAAATTAGAGGTTAATATTTTTAAAATAGATGGCGGCGGGGTAGGGGCTCACTTTAGGGGGTAGGTAAGGTAGATGGCGGCGGTGTAAGGGGCTCACTTTAGGGGGTAGGTAAGGTAGATGGCGGCAGGGTAGGGGCTCACTTTAGGGGGTAGGTAAGGTAGATGGCGGCGGTGTAAGGGGCTCACTTTAGGGGGTAGGTAAGGTAGATGGCGGCAGTGTAGGGGGCTCGCTTTAGGGGGTAGGTAAGGTAGATGGCGGCGGTGTAAGGGGCTCACTTTAGGAGGTAGGTAAGGTAGATGGCGGCGGTGTAAGGGGCTCACTTTAGGGGGTAGGTAAGGTAGATGGTGGCGGGATAGGGGCTCACTTTAGGAGGTAGGTAAGGTAGATGGCGGCGGTGTAAGGGGCTCACTTTAGGAGGTAGGTAAGGTAGATGGCGGCGGTGTAAGGGGCTCACTTTAGGGGGTAGGTAAGGTAGATGGCGGCGGGGTAGGGGCTCACATTAGACGGTTATAGAGTTAATATAGCTGGCGGCAGGGTCCGGGAGCGGCGGTTTAAGGGTTAATAACTTTATTAGGTGGCGGCGGGGTCCGGGAGCGGCGGTTTAGGGGTTGATACATTTTTTTATTGTTAGGATAGTGAGGGGGGATAGCGGATAGAGGGTTAGACGTGTCGGGCTATGTTTGGGAGGCGTGTTAGACAGTACGGGTGATTTTATAACTTAGTCAGGTTTTGTAGGCGCCGACAGTTTCTAAAGTGCCGTAAGTCACTGGCGACTCCAGAAATTTGTACTTACACAGATTTCTGGACATCGCTGGTTTGTCAGACTTACGGCACTTTAGCCTCTGACGGCGCCGTATATGGGATAGCTCGAGTTGCGAGCTGAAACTACGGGCGGCGGGGGTTCCCTCGCTTGCGCCACAAACTACGATCTATATCGGATCGCGCCCTTTATGTTTACACCTAACACCCTAACATGAACCCCGAGTCTAAACAACCCTAATCTTATACTTATTAACCCCTAATCTGCCATCCCCGACATCGCCGACACCTACATTATTCTTATTAACCCCTAATCTACCGTTCTGGACATCAACGCCACCTACATTATATTTATTAACCCCTAATCTGTCGCCCCTAATGTCGCCGCCGCCTACCTACACTTATTAACCCCTAATCTGCCGCCCCCAACGTCGCCACCACTATATTAAAGTTATTAACCCCTAAATCTAAGTCTAGCCCTAACCCTAACACCCCCTAACTCAAATATAATTTAAATAAATCTAAAGAAAATTACTATCATTACCTAAATTATTCCTATTTAAAACACTTTTTAAAATACTTACCTATAAAATAAACCCTAAGCTAATAACTAATAGTTACATTGTAGCTAGCTTAGGGTTTATTTTTTAATTTTTTAATTAAAAAAACAAACAAACACTAAATTACAGAAAATAATAAACAAATTACAAGATATTTAAACTAATTACACCTAATCTAATAGCCCTATCAAAATAAAAAAAGCCCCCTCAAAATAAAAAAACCCTAGCCTAAACTAAACTACCAATAGCCCTTAAAAGGGCCTTTTGCAGGGCATTGCCCCAAAGTAATCAGCTCTTTTAACTGTAAAAAAAAATCAGAATTAAGGTGTAAAACATTCTATTGGCTGATGCAATCAGCCAATAGGATTGAAGTTCAATCCTATTGGCTGATCAAATCAGCCAATAAGATTGAGATCGCATTCTATTGGCTGATTGGAACAGCCAATAGAATACAAGCTCAATCCTATTGGCTCATTGCATCAGCCAATAGGATTTTTTACACCTTAATTCCGATTGGCTGATTTCTATCAGCCAATTGGAATCTAAGGGACGCCATCTTGGATGATGTCACTTAAAGGTACCTTCATTTGTCTTTAGTCATCGGATGAAGAGTATGTCTTGAAGATGGACCCGCTCCGTGCCGGATGGATGAAGATAGAAGATGCCGTCAGGAAGAAGACTTTTGCCCGTCTGGAGGACCACTTCGCTCCGGCTTGGATGAAGACTTCTCCCGGCTTTGTTGAGGACTTCGGCCCGGCTTGGATGAAGACTTCTCCCGGTAAGTCGATCTTCAGGGGGTTAGTGTTAGGTTTTTTAAGGGAGTATTGGGTGGGTTTATATTTTAGATTAGGGGTTTGGGCTTGCAAAAGAGCTAAATGCCCTGGGTTTTACTGTTGGGGGGATGTTTGTATTTTTTTTACAGGTAAAAGAGCTGATTACTTTGGGACAATGCCCCACAAAAGGCCCTTTTAAGGACTATTGGTAGTTTATTTTAGGCTATGGTTTTTTTATTTAGGGGGGCTTTTTTATTTTGATAGGGCTATTAGATTAGGTGTAATTAGTTTAAATATTTTGTAATTTGTTTATTATTTTCTATAATTTAGTGTGTGTTTTTTTGTACTTTAGCTAATTTAATTTAATTGATGTAATTGTTGTTAATTTAGTTAATTTATTTAATTATAGTGTAGTATTAGCTGTAAGTGTAACTTAGGTTAGGTTTTATTTTACAGGTACGTTTGTATTTATTTTAGCTAGGTAGTTATTAAATAGTTAATAACTATTTAATAACTATACTACCTAGTTAAAATAAATACAAACTTGCCTGTAAAATAAAAATAAACCTTAAGCTAGCTACAATGTAACTATTAGTTATATTGTAGCTAGCTTAGGGTTTATTTTATAGGTAAGTATTTAGTTTTAAATAGGAATAATTTCGGTAATGATAGTAATTTTCTTTAGATTTAGTTAAATTATATTTAAGTTAGGGGGTGTTAGGGTTAGGGTTAGACTTAGATTAAGGGGTTAATAACTTTAATATAGTGGCAGCGATGTTGGGGGCAGCAGATTAGGGGTTAATAAGTGTAGGTAGGTTGCGGCGACATTGGGTGCGGCAGATTAGGCGTTAATAAATATAATGTAGGTGTCGGCGATGTTGGGGGCAGCAGATTAGGGGTTCATAAATATAATGTAGATGGCGGCGGTGTCCGAAGCGACAGATTAGGAGTTAACATTTTTATTATAGTGTTTGTGATGTGGGAGGGCCTCGGTTTAGGGGTTAATAGGTAGTTTATGGGTGTTAGTGTACTTTTTAGCACTTTAGTTATGAGTTTTATGTTACTGCGTTGTACCAAAAAACTCTTAACTACTGACTTTTAAATGCGTTAGGACTCTTGACAGGGTAGGGTGTACTGCTCACTTTTTGGCCTCCCAGGACAGACTCGTAATACCGGCGCAATGGAAGTCCCATAGAAAAAAGACTTTACAAAGTTTACGTAAGTCGTTTTGCGGTAAGGTCAAAGAAGTGTGCGGTACACCTAAACCTTCAAGACTCGTAATAGCAATGGGCATAAAAAAGCAGCATTAGGACCGCTTAACGCTGCTTTTTTACCCTAACGCACAACTCGTAATTTAGCCGATTATTTCTCTAAGCTTTAATATGCAGTTATTGTTAACCTAGAAAAAACAACAAAGGAACAGATGAAACTGTAGAAGATACTCTAAAATTAAAAGATTAAACCTATCACAATTATACAACATTAGCAAAGAGCTCTCTTTCTCTATCTAGGGTTGTTAATGGAATGTCTGGCATTTGACTCCAAAAATGTGAGGCACTATTCATAAATCAACAGTCAAAATTGATTAAATATTCAACGTTGCAAACTTCTGACTTCACAGTTCACAGGGCAGAAATCAACAAATGCAAATATTTATAGGCTTACTTAAAGTGATGGCAAACTTATAATGAAGATACACATTAACTTACTTTTTTAAAATAGTGATGAAATTATAATACACTGTGCTCCGGCCGCCCACTTAATTTTTTTTGGTGAGTTAACGGTTTGAACTGTTCTCCAAATGGCACTCTAGCAAAAATAAAATTAAAACAAATTCACCTAGATTTAGAGTTCTGCGTTAGCCATCAAAAGCAGCGTTAAGGGGTCCTAACGCTGCTTTTGGCCGCCCGCTGGTATTTAGAGTCAGCCAGCCAGGAAAGGGTCTAACGCTCACTTCCTCACCGCGACTCCAGGCTACCGCAGATCCCCTTACGCCAATTGCGTATCCTATCTTTTCAATGGGATCTGCCTAACGCCGGTATTTGGAGTCTTGGAAGAAGTGAGCGGTAGACCCTCTACCGACAAGACTCCTACCGCCAAAAAAAGTCAGTAGTTAAGAGCTTTATGGGCTAACACCGGAATATAAAGCTCTTAACTACTGTGCTACAAAGTACACTAACACCCATAAACTACCTATGTGCCCCTAAACCGCCGCCCCCCACATTGCCGCCAATCTAATAAAATGTTTTAACCCCTAATCTGCCGACTGGACACCGCCGCCACCTACATTATAGCTATGAACCCCTAATCTGCTGCCCCTAACATCGCCGACCCCTATATTATATTTATTAACCCCTAATCTGCCCCCCCCAACGTCGCCGCAACCTAACTACAATTACTAACCCCTAATCTGCCGACCGGACCTCGCTGCCACTATAATAAATGTATTAACCCCTAAACCGCCGCACTCCCACCTCGCAAACACTAGAATAAATAGTATTAACCCCTAATCTGCCCTCCCTAACATCGCCGCCACCTACCTACAATTATTAACCCCTAATCCCCCGCCCGCACCGTCGCTGCTACTATAATAAAGTTATTAACCCCTAAACCTAACTCTAACCCTAACCCTAACACCCCCCTAACATAAATATAATTTAAATGAAACAAAATAATATTCCTAAAATTAACAAAATTAATCGGAACAGCCAATAGAATGCGAGTTCAATACGATTGGCTGATTGAATAAGCCAATCAGATTTTTTCTACCTTAATTCCGATTGGCTGATAGAATTCTATCAGCCAATCGGAATTGAAGGGACGCCATCTTGGATGACGTCCCTTAAAGGAACCTTCATTTGTCGGGAAGTCGTTGGTTGAAGAGGCTGGCTCCGTGTCGGCTCCTTTGAAGATGGCTCCGCTCCGGATGGATGAAGATTGAAGATGCTGCCTGGATTAACACTTCTACCGAATGGAGGACCTCTTCTTGCCCCGCTTGGATGAAGACTTCTACCGGATCAAGGACCTCCTCTGCGCACCTTGGATGAAGAATTCGGCTCGGCTCGGTGAAGACGACTCAAGGTAGGGAGATCTTCAGGGGGTTAGCGATAGGTTTTTTAAGGGGGGTTTGGCTGGGTTAGAGTAGGGGTATGTGGGTGGTGGGTTGTAATGTTGGGGGGGTATTGTATTTTTATTTTCAGGTTAAAGAGCTGATTACTTTGGGGCAATGCCCCGCAAAAAGCCCTTTTAAGGGCTGGTAATAGATCTGATTACTTTGGTAGTTTAGAATAGGGTAGGGCATTTTTTTATTTTGGGGGGATTTTTTTTTTATTAGGGGGCTTAGATTAGGTGTAATTAGTTTAAACTTCTTGTAATTCTTTTTTATTTTTTGTAATTTAGTGTTTGTTTTTTTGCATTATAGAATAGTTTATTTTATTGTATTTTAATTTAGCTAATTGTAGGTAATTTATTTAATTAATTTAATGATAGTGTAGTGTTAGGTGTATTTGTAACTTAGGTTAGGATTTATTTTACAGGTAATTTTGTAATTATTTTAACTAGGTAGCTATTAAATAGTTATTAACTATTTAATAGCTATTGTACCTAGTTAAAATAAATACAAAGTTGCCTGTAAAATAAATATAAATCCTAAAATAGCTACAATGTAATTATTAGTTATATTGTAGCTATATTAGGGTTTATTTGATAGGTAAGTATTTAGTTTTAAATAGGATTAATTTAGTTAATTTTAGGAATATTATTTTGTTTCATTTAAATTATATTTATGTTAGGGGGTGTTAGGGTTAGGGTTAGAGTTAGGTTTAGGGGTTAATAATTTTATTATAGTAGCGGCGACGGTGCGGCCGGGAGATTAGGGGTTAATAATTGTAGGTAGGTGGCGGCGATGTTAGGGAGGGCAGATTAGGGGTTAATACTATTTATTCTAGTGTTTGCGAGGCGGGAGTGTGGCGGGTTAGAGGTTAATACATTTATTATAGTGGCGTCGAGGTTCGCTCGGCAGATTAGGGGTTAATAAGTATAGGTAAGGTAGCGGCGATGTTGTGGGGGCAGATTAGGGGTTAATAAATATAATATAGGGGTCGGCGGTGTTAGGGGCAGCAGATTAGGGGTTCATAGGGATAATGTAGGTTGTGGTGGTGTCCGGAGCGGCAGATTAGGGGTTAATAATATAATGCAGGTGTCAGCGATAGCGGGGGCGGCAGATTAGGGGTTAATAAGTGTAAGGTTAGGGGTGTTTAGACTCGGGGTTCATGTTAGGGTGTTAGGTGTAGACTTAGAGAGTGTTTCCCCATAGGAAACAATGGGGCTGCGTTAGGAGCTGAACGCTGCTTTTTTGCAGGTCTTAGGTTTTTTTTCAGCCCAAACTGCCCCATTGTTTCCTATGGGGATATCGTGCACAAGCATGTTTTTCCATCTTACCGGTACCGTAAACAAACGCTGGTATTGAGGGTTGAAGTGGAGCTAAATTAGGCTCAACGCTCCCTTTTCTGAGCCTAAGGCAGCCCCTCAGACAACTCTAAATACCAGCGTTGTCTTAAGGGTGCGCTGGGAAAAAAAGCAGCGTTAGCTACGCGGGTCTTTACCGACAAAACTCTAAATCTAGCCGTATGTGTTGAGTGAGGTATGGCTAGAGCGCTGATTGGAGAACAGTGCAAACTGTTGGCTCACAAAAAGAATAATAATTTTGAAGTGGGAGGCCGGAGCACGAGGTATTAGAATTTCATAGATACATTAAAAATTAAGTTACAGCGCATCAACTGATTAATTAAACGTCTAAAATATCACTAGCATTCCAGATCTGTTTATACAAAGAGAAACTTTTACCATCACTTTAAACAGACAAAAGTCCAGAGCTTAAAGCTTAAAGGTGCAGTAATCACCTTTAATATCACATTTTACAGCAATCTTTCAATAAATTAACATAGGTGAGTTTAAAAATGTTTAAGGGCCCATATATGAAACTATCATTCCTAACCTCTCCACCACCTCATAGATGACAGATTAAAATCATCCTGGACTTATCAGACCAGGGTGATTGACAACAACCCCTGTTGTCACATGGTTGGTTGAGTGAATGCAAGGGGTGGGGCTATACAAGAATGCACTTATGTAATCGTCAAGAAGTGCTTCATTGCCAGTGGCATTTGTGGGTGGAAAGGTTCTCTCTGTGAGAACTTGTCTGTCCATTTCTTCATCAATGTACCTTTTAGAATGCATTAAAACCTTGTCTGCTGTCACCCACAACTTGCCTTATTTAGAGGAGTCAATCTGGATTGTAACTAGATTAGACAAGACATGGTCATTATGTTAGCAAAATAACTAGTGCTTTGCATGTTATCTGACAATCTCTGCTGAAGTCAATTGGGAAAATGTGCGGCCGAGATAGGCTTGTAAAGGCTGCATGTGCCTTCTAGTTGTCAGAATTAGAAAACTCTTCATTTTCACAGTCAAAGGGACGGTAAACACCTTGTAATTACAAGATATTTCAGTTGTATAGCTGCAAAATAACATAGCAGCCAAGTGTAAATTTATTTAAAACATAGTAACATCTCATTTGCTGCAACAGTTTTTAAATAGCCAAACTCCACCCTTTGCTTGCTTTATTTGGATGAGCCAATCCGAGCTTGAGTCTGCAGACAACAAGAATTGGTTCAAATATTAGCTGGCTTGGCTATGGTTCAAATATTAGTATAAGGAGCATTGTTTTGAAGTTATCAATTAAATCCAATTAGGAAAATATATGTAGCAGGGTTAGCCTAAATAAGTCAGCAGTGTGCTTTTAAACTTCTGAAAATGAGAAAATCCACAATTGTCAGAGTTAAATTCAATGAAATGGGGCAAAATAAATAATGAAAGTATATTGAAAAGTTGTTTTACTATGCATAACTAAACATTTTATAAAAATATCTCAAGGTGTTTACTGCCTTTACATTGCAAATATGTTTCCCTACACACAATTAAATATTTAATATTAAACTTAGAGTTCTTACTGTCCCTTAAAAGAGATTAAACTTTGCTCTGCATTTTCATGGGTTTTGTGAATTGCATCATTTATTATATGACATCACAGATATCCTATATAATAAAAGGCCAGGTATGTTTGTTAGATGCAGTCATGCGCAGTAGAGACTGCACGAGGACAAGCATACCTGGCCTTGAGCAGCAGAGGAGTGCGCACTGTGGAAGCTGCCTGGTGGGGGTGTGGCCGGGTGTGCCGTGATGGGGGCGTGGCTGGGTGTGCTGTGATAGGAGCGTGACCGTGCGTGCCGTGATGGGGGCGTGGACGGTGGGCGTCGTGAGGTAGCATGGCCGGGCGGAGTGTGCATGAAGGGGCGTGGCCAACGGGAGCAGCCATAATGCAGCAGCATGGTCAAGTGAGAGAGAAAAAAAGAGGGGAGAGCAAAACAGAGGGGAGGGAGAGAGACCAAAAGAGAGTGGTGAGAGACCAAAAGAGAGGAGGGAAAGAGCAAAAGAGAGGGGGGAAAGAGAGGGAGAGAAAGCAAAAGAAGGGAGTGAGAGCAAAAGAGAGGAGGGAGGAGCAAAAGAGAGGGAGACAGAGAGCAAAAGAGAGGAGGGAGAGAGAGCAAAAGGGGGGAGAGAGAGCAAAAGAGGGGGGAGAGAGAGAGAGAAAGAGTGGGGAGAGAGCAAAAGAGGAGAGAGAGCAAAAGACGGGGGGAGAGAGCAAAAGAGGGGGGAGAGAGAGCAAAAGAGGGGGAGAGAGCACAAAAGAGGGGGAGAGAGAGCACAAAAGAGGGAGAGAGAGAGCTCAAAAGAGAGGGGGAGAGAGAGAGCACAAAAGAGGGGGAGAGAGCTCAAAAGAGAGGGGGGGAGAGGGGGTCAAAAGAGAGGGGGAGAGAGAGAGCAAAAGAGAGGGGGAGAGAGAGAAAAAGAGAGGAGAGAGAGAGCAAAAGAGAGGGAGAGAGAGAGCAAAAGAGGAGGCGAGAGAGCAAAAGAGGGGGGAGAGTGAGAGAGCAAAAGAGGGAGGGAGAGAGAGAAAAAGAGGGGGGAGGGGAGAGAGAGCAAAAGAGGGGGGAGAGAGAGAGAGCAAAAGAGGGGGAGAGAGAGAGCAAAAGAGGGGGGAGAGAGAGAGCAAAAGAGGGGGGAGAGAGAGAGCAAAAGAGGGGGGAAAGAGAGAGCAAAAAGGGGGAGAGAGAGCAAAAGAGGGAGAAGAGAGAGAGAGCAAAAGAGGGGGGAGAGAGCAAAAGAAGGGATGGGGAAAGCGCAAAAGAGAGGGGGGAGAGAGAGGGAGCAAGGGTTGGAACCGCGGTATTTAAAAAAATTGGCCCGTGTACACGGGCTTTAGGACTAGTTATCTATAATTGCAGAACTTACAGTAGGGCCATTTTAATATCTTGAGCAAAGAAAACACTCATTCTACAATAAGTTAAAATTCAATATAATACTTTCTAGAGAAATATTATCAGAGATAGTAATCACTTTGGTTACTTACCATGAGTTTATATAAGTGCAATTTGTTCTGCATAGCAGATATACATTTACACTAAGAATATACATTGCAACAATACTGACTGGAACAAAATCAAAACTGTGTAACATGTAGCGGTGACCTTTAACCCTCATCTAAAGACTTTACATTAATTAGCTCTGAAACATATAATAAATGATTATCAAAGACTAAGAGCCCAGTTCCCTAAAGCCCTCTGGTCTGGTGAGATTATCTAAGAAGTCTCTTCAGTACTGCAACATTCCTCAAATCATTTTAGATAAACACATTTTAGCTTTAGCCTTTGTCTCGCTATGCGTGGTTAAAGATCAGATACATTGCAATATAATGCTAAAAAAACAACTGTGTTTTTGTGTTAGATCTCTGCATGTCAGGAAGTTTTTCATAAATAAGCTCTAAAAAAGATTTGTATCATTCCATCCAAAGGAAACATCATAAAGCTATGCAGTAATGCATGCAATGCAAATAGTTATACATAGATCCAATATACAACGGTGCTGAATTCAAAAAGTTGTATATGATGTCATTGACTAATCCCTTTCCATGCCCCTGCATTTACCTCATTAGTTTGCCTGAACCCCCACTGTGGAATTTACATTACTGAATGGCTAGCATTCAGGGGATCTAGCTCTTCTGGTGTACTGATTGGTTGAATTCAGTTGTTACTGTCCATTTTTAATGCTGCCCTTCACTGTTATGTTAGATATGTGTAAATGGTGATCCTGTGAGTAGATCATAGACAAGTGAAATCCCAAGCAGTTGCCTAGAAAACATAAATGTAGAGTTTTTACTATAAAATCTAACTGCCAAAGCAGCAATCTAAATCATATCTTGGGCCTACCACTTCAGACCCAAATCAGAAGAAGATAAAAAGTTAAATCACATCTGCTTATCAATGCTTATCAATGGACCATACGATTTTCTGTTAATCACAGAAAGATATAGATAGAGAGACAGAATAAAAAAGTTGAATGTTTTAATTACTAAAAAGGCAGATGTTGTAATTTTCAGTGCTTATATTAAAATAATATGGATCAGTAATAATATTTGCATCACATTTGTTTACATATTAGCTAATATCATATGACTTTTTCATAATTGTTGGTAAGCGCAAACCTCTGTATTGAATCTGTAAGCAATATTGTATAACTGTGATGTTCGGTATGTTACAAGAATACTTTCGACTAGATTACGAGTTTTGCATTAAGCTGAAAAAGCAGCGTTGACAGGTCCTAACGCTGCTTTTTCACTACCGCTGCTATTACGAGTACACACTTCTTTGGCCTTACCGCAAAATGACTTACGTAAACATCGTAAACCCTTTTTTCTATGGGACTTCCATAGCACTGGTATTACGAGTCTGTCCTGGGAGGCCAAAAAGTGAGCGGTACAGCCTCTACCGACAAGATCTCTAACGCATTCTAAAGTCAGTAGTTATGAGTTTTACACTACAACGCCGTAGCATAAAACTCATAACTAAAGTGCTAAAAAGTACACTAACACCCATAAACTAACTATTAACCCCTAAACCGAGGCCCTCCCGCATCGAAAAAACACTATAATAACATTTTTAACCCCTAATCTGCCGCTCCAGACATCGCCGCCACTAGAATAAACATATTAACCCCTAAACCGCTGCACTCCCGCCTCGCAAACACTAATTAAATATTATTAACCCCTAATCTGCCGTCCCAAACGTTGCCGCCACTATATTATATGTATCCCCTAAACCTAAGTCTAACCCTAACCCTAACAACCCCTAACTTAAATATAATTTAAATAAATCTAAAGAAAATTACTATAATTAACTAAATTATTCCTATTTAAAACTAAATACTTACCTATAAAATAAACCCTAAGCTAGCTACAATATAACTAATAGTTACATTGTAGCTAGCTTAGGGTTTATTTTTATTTTACAGGCAAGTTTGTATTTATCTAGGTAGAATAGTTATTAAATAGTTATTAACTATTTAAAAACTACCTAGCTAAAATAAATACAAATTGACCTGTAAAATAAAACCTAACCTAAGTTTCAATAACACCTAACACTACACTACAATTAAATAAATCACAAAAACCCCCCACTAAATTACAGAAAATAAAAAACAAATTACAGATCTTTAAACTAATTACACCTAATCTAATAGCCCTATCAAAATAAAAAAGCCCCCCCAAAATACCCCCCCCAAAATAAAAAAATCCCTAGCCTAAACTAAACTACCAATAGACCTGAAAAGGGCCTTTTGCGGGGCATTGCCCCAAAGTAATCAGCTCTTTTACCTGTAAAAAAAAAATACAAACAACCCCCCAACAGTAAAACCGACCATCCACACAACCAACCCCCCAAATAAAATACTATCTAAAAAAACCTAAGCTCCCCATTGCCCTGAAAATGGCATTTGGATGGGCATTGCCCTTAAAAGGGCATTTAGCTCTTTTGCAGGCCCAAACCATAATCTAAAAATAAACCCACCCAAAGCACCCTTAAAAAAATCACTAACACTAACCCCCGAAGATTCACTTACCGGGTGAAGTCTTCATCCAAGCAGCAAGATGTCCTCAATGAAGCCGGCAGAAGTGGTCCTCCAGATGGGCAGAAGTGGTCCTCCAGACGGGCAGAAGTCTTCATCCAGACGGCATCTTCTATCTTCATCCTTCCGACGCGGAGCGGTTCCATCTTCAAGACATCCGGCGCAGAGCATCCTCTTCAAACGACGTCTTCTTCTGAATGAATATCTCTTTAAGTGAAGTCATCCAATTCTATCAGCCAATCGGAATTAAGGTAGAAAAAATCCTATTGGCTGATGCAATCAGCCAATAGGATTGAGCTGGCATTCTATTGGCTGTTCCAATCAGCCAATAGAATGCAAGCTGAATCCTATTGGCTGATCCAATCAGCCAATAGGATTTTTTCTACCTTAATTCCGATTGGCTGATAGAATTCTATCAGCCAATCGGAATCTAAGGGACGCCATCTTGGATGACGTCACTTAAAGAGATATTCATTCGGAAGAAGACATCGTTGGAATGTGGTATGGAGAAAAATTTTGCTCTACGCTCACTTCTTGCCTTTTAACGCTGGGTTTCTGAAAACTTGTAATACCAGCGCTGTAGGTAAGTGAGCGGTGAGAAAAAGCTGCTTGTTAGCACCGCACAGCTCATAACGCAAAACTTGTAATCTGTCCGGTTGTTATTTAAAAACACAGTAAAATATTATTTTTATTAAATAGTGATACAACGGTGGGTAAAAATAAGAAGGCATTAGAAATTGAAAAAGCAAGTAATTCCTGGATAACCATTAAAATGTTTGTTTATTTAAAATGTGTCATAAGAACTTCAAAGGTTAAAGGGCCGTCTGCTCCTGATGTGGTGTGTGAGTTTGCAAAAAAAGTAATGTTGGCCTCTGTCCTACAGCCTTACCTCATTCTACAAGTATCTAACAAAGACAACGTTATTCAGGAACAGCCACATATGGGAAAAAACTGCAAGAAAACAAAAGGAGAAGGGGCACACAAGAAAATGAATGGTCAATTATTAACCATTAGTAAGAATAGGCAAACGCAGTACTGTGTATAAAAATGCAAAATCATTTTCTAACAGAATTGTGTAACAGTACAGCTATGGCAAAACATAATTTTCCATGCAATTTTAATTGTTTGTTTATAGAAAAACAAGAAAACTGGGAGATTTAAACTACCTGACTTCATTTTGAATATATTATCAATTCTACCTTCATATAATTAGCAGCATTAACAATCACCCAAAGACAAATAACCAAGGCACAGATCACATTCAAAGGACTCCCTAACCTACTGGAACCTAAACCAAGGGAGCCCTAAAAAGACACCTACGGAAAAGAACACCACACCATAATAGTGACCCACTCAAGGAACCCACTATGCTAAGGGGATGTCGCATCAGAAACTCCCTTATAAATTACCTTCTACATGACAACAATCCTCAGACAATTAAAAGAGAGAAGATTCAATGCTGACCCCTCTCCTTAGTTCTGATTGCTTAATTAACCCGCTAGAAGACCCCACTCACACCTATTTTAAATACTGGTCAGTTTTTTGTTTACATAATAAAGTTAGGTGCCCAGAAGAGGCTGAAAGGAGTGAGTATGATGAGCTTCAATTAAAATTGCAAGACGGAAAGGAACCTTGACATCAATTAACAATCGAATATGCAGAAGAAAAAATAATAAATTGAAGATCCTATAGGTGATTAGAACATTAAGGTCTAGATTACAAGTTGAGCGCTATTTATTGCTCCCGCTTGAGCATCTGGTTGTGCTCGTATTACAAGTTGAAACTAAAAAGTTTGTGCACGAAAGATAACCCTGATGAGTACTAAAAGTTACTGTATTCCCTTAAAAAAATTCAATGGAGGGTGAAGAAAAAAAATGAACACCCATACTCACGTTCTAACCCAACTGCGTTTAACCAAGTGCATTCAAGCCAACATAAAAATTATGTAAGAATATGTCCTATTTATGTAAGAATATGTCCTATTTATTCATTTTCAGACATTATCAATTGTGTTTTGTTCTCTTGGTACCCCTTGTTGAAAAAGAATATGCACATATCCTACACTAGTGGGATCTAGCTGCTGATTGGTGCCTGCACATATTTGTCCCTTGTGATTGGCTAACTAGATGTGTTCAGCTAGCTGCCAGTAGTGCAATACTGTTCTTTTAAGCAAAGAATAACAAAAGAATGAAGCATATTTGATATTTGACGTAAATTGGAAAGTTTTTTTAAATTGTATGTTCTATCCGAATCATGAAAGAAGATTTTGGGGTTTTCTATCCCTTTAAATAAATATTTATTTATAAATGATTTTTTTTGGTAAAATATTTATCTGTCCCTAAATATATAGATGCTTTTATATATATATATATATATATATATATATATATATATATATATATATATATATATATATATATATATATATATATATATATATATATATATATATATATATATATACAGAAATATCTATTTAAAAATACTTAGAACATATTCCCTTAAGTGAAGAACATTGGAATGTGAACTATTTACAGTCCATACACAGTTAAACACTTTATTAAATATGAATATTGCTTAAATATCATTTTTAATTTTTTTAAACTACTTGACTGCAAAGGGTTCTAATGCACTTATATATATGACTATAGATCTATACCTATGTATTTATCTGTTTATATGTGTATATATGTCTGTAAACACATATAAATACTATTGTAGATATATACCAGGTTATAAAATTATTATTATCTTTAAAATAACCTCCAAGTAAAATGTATATACGAAACAATTTAAATTAATATTTATTCCTAAATTCTTAGATTAGTTAGCTTTATATACTCATTGAATTATATTTATGTAGAAACTAGATTATGAATCAATTATACATGCATATTTCGTTACAATATTCTTTACAAAGCAAACCAAAATATATCTCTAAAATGAGCCTTACTTACAATAAACACCACACATGAGAATCCCAGCACAATCTACAATCAGCCAATTAATCTGAGCTGAAATAACCTCTTATTTAGCTACCATACAACAAGTTTTAAAATATATCACAATAGCTACAATTAACTTAATACACCAGAGGAATTTAACTACAATAACCAATTTATATGAAATTTCACAATAGTAAAACTGATTTATAAATATAAAGTACAAATTCTTTTCTAGCAAATAAAATTATTTAGCATTAATGTGACTAGTTCTAAACTACAAAGGACTATGGATATAAACTTAAAATACGAAATATGCTCTTTAAATTACCAGCTGCAATCTAATTATAGCAACAATGAATGTATTTGCCTTAGAATACCTTTGATTTAAAACATTAAAAATATAGAGTAATCATAGACATCACCAATAAACCAATTTGAAGTTCAGCTTTTTCAGATAAATCAAGTTCACCTCATATGAGACATATTGCAATTATGAATAAAGAAAGTTAGGCCCAGGCTTGCTTTATAAAGACTGTGTTTAAAGGCAGCAAGGTAATCTAGTTCAGTCAAAATCAGCAGCAAAGACAAAAGATTTCCTTTTTCTCCTATGCATGAGCTTTTATGTCAAGTCATACAGCCCGCCTCTATTCTAATCATTGGTAAATATTCGTATATGCTCTACGGTGCTTGTCCCTTATTGGACCTCAGATCTGAACATTCAATTGGCTTATTGGGAAATGTATATGTTTTAACAGTCAATTCTTTTGCCTGTCATACAAGTTTTAGTTCACAAGGGGGCAGCAGACACAGAAAAACTGTTTCACTATCAAAGTGCCACAGAAAATACAGATTACTATCGGCTAGATTACGAGTTTTGCGGTAAGATGAAAAAGCAGCATTAACAGGTCCTAACGCTGCTTTTCACTACCGCTGGTATTACGAGTCTTGCAGGTTTAGGGCCACCGCACACTTTTTTGGCCTTACCACAAACCAACTTATGTAAAGTTCGTAAACCCTTTTTTCTATGGGACTTCCATATCGCTGATATTATGAGTTTGTCCTGGGAGGCCAAAAAGTGAGCTGTACACCCTCTACCTCCAAGATTCCTAACGCATTCTAAAGTCAGTAGTTATGAGTTTTACGCTACAAAGCTTTAGCATAAAACTCATAACTAAAGTGCTAAAACGTACACTAACACTCATAAACTACCTATTAACCCCTAAACCGAGGCCCTCCCGCATCACAAATACTAAAATACATTTTTTAACCCCTAACATGCCACTCCGGACATCACCGCCGCTAGAATAAACATATAACCCCTAAATCGCCGCACTCCCGCCTCGCAAACACTAGTTAAATATTATTAACCCCTAATCTGCCGCCCCTAACATCACCGCCCCCTACATTATACTTATTAACCCCTGATCTGCCGCCCCTAACATCTCCGCAACCTACATTATATTTATTAACCCATAATATGATGCCCCCAACATCCCCGCCACCTACCTACATTTATTAACCCCTAATCTGCTGTCCCCAACGTCGCCGCCACTATTCTAAATTTATTAACCCTTTAAACCTAAGTCTAACCCTAACCCTAACACCCCCTAACTTAAATATAATTTAAATAAATCTAAATAAAATTACTATCATTAAATAAATTATTCCTATTTAAAACTAAATACCTATAAAATAAACCCTAAGCTAGCTACAATATAACTAATAGTTACATTGTAGCTAGCTAAGCGTTTATTTTTATTTTACAGGCAAGTTTGTATTTATTTTAACTAGGTAGAATTGTTATTAAATAGTTATTAACTATTTAATATCTACCTAGCTAAAATAAATAAAAATTGACCTGTAAAATAAAACCTAACCTATGTTACAATAACACCTAACCTAACCCTACAATTAAATCAATTCCCTACATTAAATACAATTAAATACATTAAATTAAATTAGCTAAATCACAAAAAAAACCCCACTAAATTACAGAAAATAAAAAACAAATTACAAGATATTTAAACTAATTACACCTAATCTAATAGCCCATTGGCTGATTGGAACAGCCAATAGAATGCAAGATCAATCCTATTGGCTGATTGGATCAGCCAGTAGGATTGAAGTTCAATCATATTGGCTGATCCAATCAGCCAATAGGATTGTTTCTACCTTAATTCCGATTGACTGATAGAATTCTATCAGCCTATCGGAATCTAAGGGACGCCATCTTGGATGATGTCATTTAAAGGAAAACCAAATGATACAAAGAATCAAGGTGCACTCGTAGCTGGAGATGTAATTAAAGGAAACTTTTATTGTAGAATTCATAAAAACTTCTTTGCGAAGATACTATTTGTACATCAGGATCTAGTGGCAATGTGAGTGGTGTGTGTCCCACTCCAAGGACTTATGCTGACGCGTTTTGGCTCGTAGGCCGTAATCATAGCTGCAGTCTAAAATTCCTATTGGCCTTATATACCAATTGGAACTTACTGATTGGTTAAAACATTTTCACCTTTTCTTACTTGGAGCGGAACTTTGAACACACCCTCTATTGCCAAAAATGTAACAATGTATAATATATACACATATAAAATTGTAAGTTTGTTTAAGGAATAACTCACTTTCAAGAATACGAAGTTATAGTCATTTTTTTTTTTTTTTTTTAATATATAATTTTTATTGAGGTTGTGCAAAAACAATACAGCTTATAAGAAACGACATATCATGGAAGCAAACATACATATTACATTTCAAAATGCCGACTTCCATATACACAGAAGGATAAAATTTCCAACAAAAATAAATCTAATGGAAAGAACTGGAACCTCTTTTTCTCTATTTTACATAGATTAGAACTAGCAGTTTGAATGGTCACATTTGGGTTTATAATCTTATGTAAATAGTGTGATAAAATATATAAGTAGAATTATGCTAGAATCGAGCAATCCTGCGGCACTAAATATGATAACCAAGGTCAACATCGTACAGAACCACAGGGATTATTAATAGAAAACAGTAATTAGGTTGCGGCATAGGCTAGATGAGCCGCGTAGTTAGACCTCCTAAATTAGGAGGTATATTGTTATGAGGAGGGGGGGGAGGTGGTAAATTGAATTTTGAAATGTTAGGTACCGGCTATAGACAGGTATGGAGAACCTGCACAATATAAATATATTAGATTGGGTAAATAACTATTTGTGAAGAGCTAATATATGTGAAGTAAGGGATGTCAAGCATATATCAAATGTTGGCTGCCAAAAATCCAATGGCTGCTATGGGGACATCAATTAAACGCTAGGAATATGTCCGCTTAGGGAACCCCCTTAAAACACTAAATAAGATAGAAATTATCCATCTGGTAATGAAGTTGTACGTGAGGGGTTCAACACTATAATACTTCCCAGATCATAGTTAGTAAACAGTGTAGAGGAAGAGGCACTTGTTTACGGATAAGTAAAATTAATATATATATTCTAGGCAAATAACTTCAGGTAAGATGAGAGCAAACCACAGATAATGTCTTGCCAAACTGTGAGGTTATAACATTTCGAAATGTAGATAAGTTACCAACAAACTATATACATGAAAGTGTAGGGCTGTAGTCTTCAGAGGTCACGTTAACTATAAACAAACGCTAGCATTGTCTTAATAATAAATAACAATTACCATACTCCTCCACACCTTTAGTCCGAGAAAGGCCCATTTACTGGTCATATGAGAGGGTAAGGGAAAGGAGTGTTTCAGATTTAACTAAGTCATAGAGATACGCCCTTGTACGAAATCATTTAAAGCCTTGCTGCTTCGGCCGATAGCAGCACGGCAACTTACACTAGTATACTTTAGGGGAATCTTCCCATGACCCAACATATTGCATATACATTATAATAGAATGATGAGGACTAGAGGCATACTGGTTAAACAAGGTCTAGTGAGTTAAGAATATGCCCATGAACCCAACAAACAGGACAGACATCTAGTTACTTTAAGGGAATCCACTGACATTCTATGCATTATCAAATGTACAGTACTAAACTGTTAGTTATAATTCTGATTACAAGTCAAACTAGAAGACTGCATTTTTTAATCAGGTTGTAATTGTCAGATTCACAGGACAACAAAACTGAGCGGAGTAGTTAAGACCATGTTAGTGCAGATCAGCATATCCAAAATTGCTGCAGCCGGCTCATTTAACAAGAACATGACATGCATAGTGACTGCCTGAAATAAAATCTAATAGCCCCACTCAGAACCAGCAGCGCATTTCTCATGTATGGGCTCCCAGTCAACCTTATACTTTTATAGGGCATTTAACTAGATTAATGCAGAATTTATATAAATAAAATGACAAGGATAGCATTACAAAAATGAGAATGACTGCCTCCCACATTTAGACCATATAGAAATTACATAGACAATACAGTGCTTGTCGAGAGTCCGGATCTTGCTAGTGTTGTGATAGTAGGTATATATAGCTGAGTTAGTCATGCCCAAAAGTTAAAGATATAACTCCACTATGTCCACACAGAGCGTGGAGGGCTTAGTGATTTGCTGTACAGTTTGCCTAGCCAATTCCTCTGGGGATCATTGGTTCCGAATCTGATAGAGGACCTGCAAGTCCCTGGGCTGCTGTTTTGTGGTTGTGGAGTACTGCAAATAAGCAGGATCGGGCGTAACAGTCCGATGGTGAGAGAGTTGTTAATGGGATGAGGTAAGGGCCATCTCGGGCTGCTTGAGCTGTATGCGGCAGGTCCCACACACAGCTGCTAGGCTCATTAGAAGATACCTGTCGTGGTGCTAGACCGGAGCACTTTATCATGGCTGGTGACAAGCGAGTGAGGGTGACAAGCGGGTGAGGGATGAAGTAAGAGCTGTCTCGGGCTGCTGGAACTGTATGCGGTAGGTCCCGCACACAGCTGTTAGGCTCAGTAGAAGATATTTGTCGCGATGTTAGGCTAGAGCACTTTATCACGTCTGGCAACAAGCAGGTGAGGGTTGCGCCATCTGAAGGGAGTAGGCGTCTTGCCGTAAATGTCCCGACTTCAGGGTCTTTCCAACTCAGGTGAGATATCACAATCCCCTCGCAATCCAAAATGTTATGCTCAGGAGGTGAAGAGCGCCGGGGCCCCAAAGCGCCACCACCCCCAGGAGCTTCCATGCAGATAGGCACGTGGCTATTATGATCTGCCGGCTTGTCCTCTACTTGATGGGGCGCCAAGGTGCATAAGTGCTCAATCGTGCTATAGCACCCTTCTATGAAAGTGTGTATTTCCTCCATGATTTGCTCCGCAGCTGTCATAGTGGAAGATAGTAGTAGGCACCAGGTTAGAGAGTAGCGTAGTGGCGATGGGCCCAAGATGGCCGATTTCAGAGCCGCTAGTCAGCAAGAAACACACTAGGGTCGTGAAGTTTCACCAGTTTAGTAATACTCAAAGTAGGATTGGATACGTAGGTCACCCAAAGCAAGCAGTCCTCAGTAAGGTAGTATTTGTGCAGGAATCATCTCTAAGATTGTTTTTTACATGTGTTATCAACGGAGCTGTTGTAATGTGCGACTGTGCTGCTTCACTGCTGGCTCCGCCCCCCAAGTTATAGTCATTTTAACAACTGGTGTGTGTGTTGGAAAAAGTGTATATAGAATTAATTTCAAATTAGTTAGTGTCTAATGAAAAACAATTCTGGAACTGAGTAATAATTATACATATAGTGTATTTGTACACAGATGCTCTTTGTTATCCTACTAACTATACTTATAAAGTGCATTTATTTGTTATTTTAAAATTAATTACTTAATAAATTACTACTAACAAAAAGGCTAGTTAGTAAGATAACTATGTAAAACTTTATCAGCATTTAGAACATATTAACATTTTTTGTAGGGAGTGCGGCAACTCTTAAATAAGTCTAGCACTTTTTTGTAATTGGATACAAATTCTCAGGACCCTTATTCCCAAAAATTAATAAGATTATATTCTGAATTCATTCCTTCCGGAACTCTTGTCCTAAGCCTGTGTATCCAATAAACTTCTCTCTTTGCCAGCAATTTGTCCCTATTACTCCCTCTTTCTTTGCATTTGACCATTTCTACTATAGTCCACATTAAAGAATTGGCACTTTTGCAGTGTATCTGTTTAAAGTGCTGTACCAGTGGTGTGGTTAATTTGCCAGTTTTTATATTGGTAACATGCTCTCTAATCCTTTCCCTGGTTTCCCTCGTAGTGAGTCCTGTATACTGAATCCCACAATCTATACATGTAAGGAGGTAAATCACATAACAAGATCTACAGTTCAAACAAGAGAAATGTCTAAATCTTTCCCCCGTAACTGTGCTTTTAAAACCTTCTCCCTGTTGTAAGTATTTGCAAGCTGTGCATTCCGCATAGCTGCATTTATATATATATACCTTTGAATCTTAACCAAGATGAAATTTCAGGGTGCTCTGACTTAAGTTGTGTAGGGGCCAGTATATTCCCAAGGCTCCTACCTTTTTTGAATGCATATCTGCATCCCTTTGGTATTACATTAACCAATCCATCATCAGCCTTTAACATAGGGAAGTGTTTCCTAACAATATTACATACTTGATGATATTGTTTACTGTATTCAGTTATGAAGGACACTCCTTCAAATCTTTCCATGACTTTCCTTGTTGGTTTAAGGAATTCTTTTCTGTCAAACGCTGCAATACTCATTCTGGCGGCTCTAATTTTGCTGCTATTATAACCCCATTTGAGGAATCTCTCCTCCAACTCCAGAGATGTTTCTCAAATTCGTCATCCAGAGTACAAATTCTCCTGAGTCTAATAAATTGTCCCTTAAGGATCAATTTAAAGACTCGCTTTGGGTGACTACTCTGGGCATGGAGGATAGTATTACCCGCAATGGGCTTCCTATACACTTTTGTGTACAAGTGCTAGACTTATGTAAGAGTTGCCGCACTCCCTACAAAAAGTTTAATATGTTCTAAATGCTGATAAAGTTTTACATAGTTATCTTACTAACTAGCCTTTTTGTTAGTAGTAATTTATTAAGTAATTAATTTTATAATAACAAATAAATGTACTTTATAAGTATAGTTAGTAGGATAACAAAGAGCAGCTGTGTACAAATACATATATGTAGAATTATTACTCAGTTCCAGAATTGTTTTTCATTAGACACTAACTAATTTGAAATTAATTCTATATACACTTTTTCCAACACACACACCAGTTGTTAAAATGACTATAACTTTGTATTCTTGAAAGTGAGTTATTGCTTAAACAAAGTTACAATTTTATATGTGTATATATTATACATTGTTATATTTTCGGCAATAGAGGGTGTGTTCAAAGTTCTGCTCCAAGTAAGAAAAGGTGAAAATGTTTTAACCAATCAGTAAGTTCCAATTGGTATATAAGGCCAAAAGGAATTTTAGACTGCAGCTACGATTACGGCCTCTGAGCCGAAACGTGTCAGCATACAGTCCTTGGAGTGGGACACACACCACTCACATTGCCACTAGATCCTGATGTACAAATATTATCTTTGCAAAGAAGTTTTTATGAATTCTACAATAAAAGTTTCCTTTAATTACATCTCCGGATACGAGTGCACCTTGATTCTTTGTATCATTTGGTTTATCAGCTGGTGATGCCTGATGACGTCAGACGCTGAGAGTGAATGAGCCATAGAGGGTAGCGGAGCCTGAACGGTCCCTTACTTGTGAAAGAAACCAGGTTAAAATGGGACATATGGACTCTACAAAAATATATCAAATGTGGCATGTTGTAGATGATATTGAATTTATTAGAGTGTGGAATAGTGTTTTATCTGATTCTTCTTTGAAATTGATGGGTATGTTATTAGAATTTAAAACTAAACTGTCGTCAACCACATCCTCTGAAATTGATTCTTTACAAGTAGAATTAAACTCACGTAGTAAGGAAATGCAATTTTGCAAATTTGATAGAATCCTACAGGAATCTATAGCTGAAGCTAAGAATTTAATCATGGAGGTTAAACATGATAAATATTTGAGGGATCTATCGGATTATGACTCTAACAAAATCTATATCTGGAATAAGAGACAGAGGTCCAGTTATAGAAGAGAACATGATCAGAAAAGATTTCCCAAAGGAAATAAAATAGGTAAGAAAAACAAAAAATCAAAATAACTGTAATAAATCTAAAAAAGTAACCTTTAATGAGAGTGAAGTGGAATCATCAGGTGAATATTCCACTTCAGGGGATGAAAGGGAGACAGCAGTTGGTGTAAGATCAACAGACCAAGAGTTACGGATTGCTTCCACAAGTGGGGGATCTGAATCAAAATATTTAATGTCTGTAAATAGATATCTAGAGGGTGGGAATCCTAGAGGAGCAGTTAGCTCAGATTTAGCACAGGTTTTTTCCAGACCCCAAAAAGGATTCGAAGGGGGGGAGGAGGAAAAGGAGAGAAAGGCATACTGAAGGAGCCAGGGCTCCCACCCTGCCGAGGGAGATCAAAAACCAAGTACAACTAACAACTGTGATCAATCTTTCTTCACATCCACTGAATGATTTGGAAATAAGGGTTTTAAGCTATGGGCTAAGTTTTGTTCCATCACAAAATTTTAACCTGTTCCAAACACTAGTGGATATGAACAAACTATTTAGAAATCTTACCCTAAAGAAAAATTTTAATAAACCTTCTGTTGAGGAAGATTTAAGATTGGGTAACATGGATCACAACCCAACCAAAGAAAACATACCCCTTACATTTCAAGAAATTAGTGATTTACAGACTTTGGAGACACTATATGATGAAAGGACAACAGAGACTGAACATTTGAATTTCAGTACAAGAGATAAAGGTCCCTCCTTATCAAGTGCCTCCAGATTCTATCCAATCCAAACACGGGGCAATATCTTAGAGAAATTTCAAAAGAGAATAGAACATGATTTAACTCAACTTGCATATACAGTTCAAAAGGGGAAACACTCTAACTTAACCGCTGTAGAGCAAACCACACTTAATAGTTTAAAATAAAACAAACTATTGGTAATCAGGTCTGCTGATAAGGGCGGGTCTGTGGTAGTGATGGACAGGGTTTTTTTTGTCCAAGAGGCACTACGTCAGTTGACAGACCCAGCCCAATATCAGACACTTGATTTCAATCCCTCTCATCGGTTTAAACGAGAATTGAGACATCTTATCGATGAGGGTAGTGAAGCAGGTTTCATAGATGCCCAGACTAGTCAATTTTTCATGGCTGAAAATCCTGTAACTCCTATCTTTAATTTTTTACCCAAAGTCCACAACTCTCTTGTGGATGTGAAGGGTAGGCCTATCATTAGTGGCATTGGCCTGGATGCCATTTTGCAGCCACTGGTTAAGGAATTACCCAGTTACCTTAGTGACACTAAACAACTTCTCATAGAGATGGAAGATATTCATTGGCAAAATGGGTATGGTTGGTTGACTATTGATGTCACCTCCTTATACTCATCCATCCCTCACAACAAGGCTTTAAGTTTTTGCCTTGAAAGGTTTACCAATTATGATTCTAATTTTCGCACATACATACTTCAGGAGACACAGTTTTTATTAACACACAATATGTTGACCATTGAGGGTTTTTGCTACCTCCAAAGATGTGGGACAGCTATGGGGGCAAAGTTTGCCCCCTCCTACGCCAACCTGTTCATGGGTTGGTGGGAGCTGTCCCACATCTTTGCATGTGATGAACATTGGAAAAACAAGATAGTTTACTATAGAAGGTATATAGATGACCTTTTGGTCATATGGAAGGGTACTGAGTTGGAGGCCATGAATTTTGTACAAGCACTGAATATAAATGAGGTTGGGATTACATTTACACATGAGTTTGACGGGGAAAGTATAAACTTTCTTGACGTCACCATGGTAAATAGGCATGGAAGGGGAGTAACCACAAAAGTGTATAGGAAGAACATTGCGGGTAATACTCTCCTCCATGCCCAGAGTAGTCACTCAAAGCAAGTCTTTAAATCGTTCCTTAAGGGACAATTTATTAGACTCAGGAGAAATTGTACTCTGGGTGACGAATTTGAGAAACAATCTCTGGAGTTGGAGGAGAGATTCCTCAAATGGGGTTATAATAGCAGCGAAATTAGAGCCGCCAGAATGAGAATTGCAGCGTTTGACAGAAAAGAATTCCTTAAACCAAAAAGGAAAGTCATGGAAAGATTTGAAGGAGTGTCCTTCATAACTGAATACAGTAAACAATATCATCAAGTATGTAATATTGTTAGGAAACACTTCCCTATGTTAAAGGCTGATGATGGACTGGTTAATGTAATACCAAAGGGATGCAGATATGCATTCAAAAAAGGTAGGAGCCTTGGGAATATACTGGCCCCTACACAACTTAAGTCAGAGCACCCTGAAATGTCATCTTAAGATTCAAAGGTATATATATAAATGCAGCTATGCGCAATGCACAGCTTGCGAATACTTACAACAGGGAGAAGGTTTTAAAAGCACAGTTACGGGGGAAAGATTTAGACATTTCTCTTGTTTGAACGGTAGATCTTGTTATGTGATTTACCTCCATGTATAGATTGTGGGATTCAGTATACAGGACTCACTACGAGGGAAAGGATTAGAGAGCATGTTACCAATATAAAAACTGGCAAATTAACCACACCACTGGTACAGCACTTTAAACAGATACACTGCAAAAGTGCCAATTCTTTATGGTGGACTATAGTAGAAATGGTCAAATGCAAAGAAAGAGGGGGTAATAGGGACAAATTGCTGGCAAAGAGAGAAGTTTATTGGTTGCACAGGCCTAGGACAAGAGTTCCGGAAGGAATGAATTCAGAATATGATCTTATTAATTTTTGGGAATAAGGGTCCTGAGAATGTGTATCCAATTACAAACAAGTGCTAGACTTATGTAAGAGTTGCCGCACTCCCTACAGAAAGTTTAATATGTTCTAAATGCTGATAAAGTTTTACATAATTATCTTACTAACTAGCCATTTTGTTAGTAGTAATTTATTAAGTAATTAATTTTATAATAACAAATAAATGCACTTTATAAGTATAGTTAGTAGGATAACAAAGAGCATCTGTGTACAAATACACTATATGTATAATTATTACTCAGTACCAGAATTGTTTTTCATTAGACACTAACGGCTAGATTTAGAGTTTTGTCGGTAACGACCCGCGTAGCTAACGCTGGCTTTTTTCTGGCCGCACCTTTAAAATAACTCTGGTATTGAGAGTCCACAGAATGGCTGCGTTAGGCTCCAAAAAAGGAGCGTATAGCATATTTAATGCAACTTCAACTCTCGATACCAGAGTTGCTTACGGACGCGGCCAGCCTCAAAAAAGTGCTCGTGCACGATTCCCCCATAGAAAACAATGGGGCTATTTGAGCTGAAAAAAAACCTAACACCTGCAAAAAAGCCGCGTTCAGCTCCTAACGCAGCCCCATTGTTTGCTATGGGGAAACACTTCCTACATCTGCACCTAACACTCTAACATGTACCCCGAGTCTAAACACCCCTAACCTTACACTTATTAACCCCTATTCTGCCGCCCCCGCTATCGCTGACCCCTGCATATTATTATTAACCCCTAATCTGCCGCTCCGTAAACCGCTGCTACTTACATTATCCCTATGTACCCCTAATCTGCTGCCCCTAACACCGCCGACCCCTATATTATATTTATTAACCCCTAATCTGCCGCCCACAACATCGCCTCCACCTGCCTACACTTATTAACCCCTAATCTGCCGACCGGACCGCACCGCTATTATAATAAAGTTATTAACCCCTAATCCGCCTCACTAACCCTATAATAAATAGTATTAACCCCTAATCTGCCCTCCCTAACATCGCCGACACCCAACTTCAAACATTAACCCCTAATCTGCCGACTGGAGCTCACCGCTATTCTAATAAATGTATTAACCCCTAAAGCTAAGTCTAACCCTAACACTAACACCCCCCCTAAATTAAATATAATTTAAATCTAACAAAATTAATTAACTCTTATTAAATAAATTATTCCTATTTAAAGCTAAATACTTACCTGTAAAATAAATCCTAATATAGCTACAATATAAATTATTATTATATTATAGCTATTTTAGGATTAATATTTATTTTACAGGTAACTTTGTATTTATTTTAACCAGGTACAATAGCTATTAAATAGTTAAGAACTACACTACACTATCAATAAATTAATTAAATACAATACCTACAAATAACTACAATTAAATAAACTAACTAAAGTACAAAAAATAAAAAAGAACTAAGTTACAAAAAATAAAAAAATATTTACAAAAATATTTACAAACATAAGAAAACATAAGAAAAATATTACAACAATTTTAAACTAATTACACCTACTCTAAGCCCCCTAATAAAATAACAAAGACCCCCAAAATAAAAAATGCCCTACCCTATTCTAAATTACTAAAGTTCAAAGCTCTTTTACCTTACCAGCCCTGAACAGGGCCCTTTGCGGGGCATGCCCCAAAGAATTCAGCTCTTTTGCCTGTAAAAAAAAACATACAATACCCCCCCCAACATTACAACCCACCACCCACATACCCCTAATCTAACCCAAACCCCCCTTAAATAAACACTAAGCCCCTGAAGATCTTCCTACCTTGTCTTCACCATGCCAGGTATGACCGTCCATTCCAGGCTCTGATATCTTCATCTAAGCCCAAGCGGGGGCTAGACATCCATCATCCGACGGCTGAAGAAGTCCAGAAGAGGGTCCAAAGTCTTCATCCTATCCGGGAAGAAGAGTAGATCCGGACCGGCAACCATCTTCTTCCAAGCGGCATCTTCTATCTTCATCCGATGAGGACCGGCTCCATCTTGAAGACCTCCACCGCGGACGAATGACGGTTCCTTTAAGGGACGTTATCCAAGATGGCGTCCCTCGAATTCCGATCAGCCAATAGAATGCGAGCTCAATCTTATTGGCTGATCGGATCAGCCAATCGGATTGAACTTGATTCTGATTGGCTGATTCCATCAGCCAATCAGAATTTTCCTACCTTAATTCCGATTGGCTGATAGAATCCTATCAGCCAATCGGAATTCGAGGGACACCATCTTGGATGACGTCCCTTAAAGGAACCGTCATTCGTCAGGAAGTCGTCGTCGGAAGAAGATGGGTCCGCGGTGGAGGTCTTCAAGATGGAGCCGGTTTAAAATTGTTGTAATATTTTTCTTATGTTTGTAAATATTTTTTTATTTTTTGTAACTTAGTTCTTTTTTATTTTTTGTACTTTAGTTAGTTTATTTAATTGTAGTTATTTGTAGGTATTGTATTTAATTAATTTATTGATAGTGTAGTGTTAGGTTTAATTGTAACTTAGGTTAGGATTTATTTTACAGGTAATTTTGTAATTATTTTAACTATTTTAGCTATTAAATAGTTCTTAACTATTTAATAGCTATTGTACCTGGTTAAAATAAATACAAAGTTACCTGTAAAATAAATATTAATCCTAAAATAGCTATAATATAATTATAATTTATATTGTAGCTATATTAGGATTTATTTTACAGGTAAGTATTTAGCTTTAAATAGGAATAATTTATTTAATAAGAGTTAATTAATTTCGTTAGATTTAAATTATATTTAATTTAGGGGGGTGTTAGTGTTAGACTTAGCTTTAGGGGTTAATCCATTTATTAGAATAGCGTCGAGATTCGGTCGGCAGATTAGGGGTTAATGTTTGAAGTTAGGTGTCGGCGATGTTAGGGAGGGCAGATTAGGGGTTAATACTATTTATTATAGGGTTATTGAGGCGGGAGTGAGGCGGATTAGGGGTTAATAACTTTATTATAGTAGCGATGAGATCCGCTCAGCAGATTAGGGGTTAATAAGTGTAGACAGGTGGAGGCGACGTTGAGGGGGGCAGGTTAGGGGTTAAAAAATATAATATAGGGGTTAGCGGTGTTAGGGGCAGCAGATTAGGGGTACATAGCTATGATGTAGCTGGCGGCTGCGTGCGGACGGCAGATTAGGGGTTAATAAGTTTAGGTAGCTGGCGGCGACGTTGAGGGGGGCAGGTTAGGGGTTAATAAATATAATATAGGGGTCGGCAGTGTTAGGGGCAGCAGATTAGGGGTACATAAGGATAACGTAGGTGGCGGTCGGCAGATTAGGGGTTAAAAAAATTGAATCGAGTGGCGGCGATGTGGGGGGACCTCGGTTTAGGGGTACATAGGTAGTTTATGGGTGTTAGTGTACTTTAGAGCACAGTAGTTAAGAGCTTTATGAACCGGCGTTAGCCCAGAAAGCTCTTAACTACTGACTTTTTTCTGCGGCTGGAGTTTTGTCGTTAGATTTCTAACGCTCACTTTAGCCACAACTCTAAATACCAGAGTTATAAAGATCCCATTGAAAAGATAGGATACGCAATTGACGTAAGGGGATCTGCGGTATGGAAAAGTCGCGGCTGAAAAGTGAGCGTTAGACCCTTTTTTGACTGACTCCAAATACCGGCGGTAGCCTAAAACCAGCGTTAGGAGCCTCTAACGCTGGTTTTCACGGCTACCGCCAAACTCCAAATCTAGGCCTAACTAATTTGAAATTAATTCTATATACACTTTTTCCAACACACACACCAGTTGTTAAAATGACTATAACTTCGTATTCTTGAAAGTGAGTTCTTGCTTAAACAAAGTTACAATTTTATATGTGTATATATTATACATTGTTAAATTTTTGGCAATAGAGGGTGTGTTCAAAGTTCCACTCCAAGTAAGAAAAGGTGAAAATGTTTTAACCAATCAGTAAGTTCTAATTGGTATATAAGGCCAATAGGAATTTTAGACTGAAGCTACGATTACGGCCTCTGAGCCGAAACGCGTCAGCATACAGTCCATGGAGTGGGACACACACCACTCACATTGCCACTAGATCCTGATGTACAAATAAAAGTTTGCTTTAATTACATCTCCGGCTACGAGTGCACCTTGATTCTTTGTATCATTTGGCTTTCCTGAAATGGAGGTTTGCACGGTGGATATCGGATGTTGTTTCCTGCCATCACATTCCCACTCACCTCATGCGGCAACTGGAGGTCAGAGGTCGAAAGCCGGTGATGCCTGATGACGTCAGTCACCGAGAGTGAATGAGCCATAGAGGGTAGCGGAGCCTGAACGGTCCCTGCACGGTGTGTTCACCGGACTGCTCCATTGGAATCACAAAGTGAGAAAATCGAGTATCTCTACCTTAGGACAGGTCATTCACAGGTAACAGCAGACTTATCACCCAGACCGGACTGCTGGAGGTGAGGTGAGTGGAGGAGGGTTACAGAGTGTTGGAGTTAGCCCTAACAAACTTCCATAAATCTTTGTTCATACCGGATTGGAGTTCCATTGTTATTAGTGACATTAACCTTATGGCTACTATAGGTGCCGACACATAATTGCATATATTGTAATTTAAAAGAACCTTTATTCATTGTCGTTAGTCCGTTGGAAGAAGAGGATGCTCTGCGTTGGATGTCTTGAAGATGGACCCGCTCCACGCCGGAAGGATGAAGATAGAAGATGCCGTCTGAATGAAGACTTCTGCCCATCTGGAGGACCACTTCTGCCCGTCTGGAGGACCACTTCTGCCGGCTTCGTTGAGGATATCTTGCCGCTTGGATGAAGACTTCTCCCGGTAAGTGAATCTTCGGGGGTTAGTGTTAGTATTTTTTTAAGGGTGTATTGGGCGGGTTTTATTTTTAGGTTAGGGCTTTGGGCAGCAATAGAGCTAAATGCCCTTTTAAGGGCAATGTCCATCCAAATGCCCTTTTCAGGGCAATGGGGAGCTTAGGTTTTTTTAGTTAGGCTTTTATTTGGGGAGTTGGTTGTGTGGGTGATGGGTTTTACTGTTGGGGGGGGGTTGTTAGTATTTTTTTTACAGGTAAAAGAGCTGATTTCTTTGGGGCAATGCCCTGCGAAAGGCCCTTTAAAGGGATATTGATAGTTTAGTTTAGGCTAGGGTTTTTTTATTTTGGGGGGTCTTTTTTTATTTTGATAGAGCTATTCGATTAGGTGTAATTAGTTTAAATATCTTGTAATTTGTTTTTTATTTTCTGTAATTTAGTGTTTTTTTGTGATTTAGATCATTTAATTTATTTAATTGTATTTAATGTAGGGAATTGATTTAATTGTAGTGTAGTGTTAGGTGTTATTGTAACATAGGTTAGGTTTTATTTTACAGGTCAATTTGTATTTATTTTACATAGGTAGTTATTAAATAGTTAATAACTATTTAATAACTATTCTACCTAGTTAAAATAAATACAAACTTGCCTGTAAAATAAAAATAAACCCTAAGCTAGCTACAATGTAACTATTAGTTATATTGTAGCTAGTTTAGGGTTTATTTTATAGGAAAGTATTTAGTTTTAAATAGGAATTATTTAGGTAATAATTGTAGGTTTTATTTATATTTATTTAAATTATATTTAATTTAGGGGGTGTTAGGGTTAGGGTTAGACTTAGGTTCAGGGGTTGATAAATTTAGAATAGTGGCAGCGACGTTGGGGGCGGCAGATTAGGGGTTAATAAATATAATGTAGGTGTCGGCGATGTTGGGGCAGCAGATTAGGGGTTAATAAATATAATGTAGGTGGCAGCGATGTCCGGAGCGGCAGATTAGGGGTTAATAAGTATAATACAGGTGTCGGTGATGTCAGGGCAGCAGATTAGGGGTTAATAAGTGTAAGATTAGGGGTGTTTAGACTCGGGGTTAATGTTAGGGTGTTGGGTGTAAACATAAAATATGTATCCCCATAGGAATCAATGGGACTGCGTTACTGAGTTTTACGCTGCTTTTTGGCAGGTGTTAGACTTTTTCTCAGCTGGCTCTCCCCATTGATGTCTATGGGAAAATCGTGCATGAGCACGTATAACCAGCTCACCGCTCACTTAAGCAGCGCTGGTATTGGAGTGCGGTATGGAGCTCAATTTTGCTCTACGCTCACTTCTTGCCTTTTAATGCCGGGTTCGTAAAAACCCATAATACCAGCGCTGTAGGTAAGTGAGCAGTGAGAAAAAAACTGCACGTTAGCACCGCACAGCTCATAACGCAAAACTTGTAATCTGGCTGTATATATATTCAAATGTATATTTAATATACTCACTATTTTCTGATATTAATAAATTATATGTTCAGTACATATAGTAAGTAAAATCTAATATCATTGAAAATGTACAATTTGAGATCAAACACGAGTATATTATCAATTCTATATTAAGATATGTTTATTGGAGTCTCATTCCTTTTCAATATAAATATAGCCCACATCTTAGTACATCTCTTGATAGTGTTATTTTGAGTGCATGAAAACACAATTTATATATAATTTATGGGACAATTTACTGTTTTCTCCTCAGTCTGAAATTAAAGAAACAATGTTGTTATTCTGACACAGTTAAACATTTTAGATTGACTATATAGCTACTTATTAAATCCAGCAAATATTTATCTAATATATTACTGTTAAACATTTTTCTCAGATCCACAATTACACATTTATACAATTTATTTGGACAGTCTGAGGCACACATTAAATATTTGAAGACTATATAGATAGTTTGTCTAAACTTTAACGCTCCAAGACCTTTATGCTTTCAAAGTACACATTTTGCTATTAAGACTTTCTTTACTATTTTACGGTGAAATTACTTCTGATAGGATGTGTATGTAGCTCAGCAGGGGATAATTTAACATCTAGATGTTGAGAGTGGTTCTCTGTCATGTAAAACCTGTTTCTTGTGCATACACACAAGCTTCAAAGAGTTTAATATTGTAGACCTCTCGGCTGCTTATCCACAGGGGTCATTATCTGGTAACTTTTATTACATAGATTTTGATCTAAGCAAATGCAATTTAGCATATTGAGTGGGGAGGGGGTATGAGCTGAATTCTGATGTGTAATGAGCAAGGCATCTCATGTCTGACCTCAGAATTTCAATACACAGAATGTTTCCAACAATGGTATTAAGCATGCTCAAATTTAATATTTGATAGTTTGCATACTTATTGTATCTTATTATATATATATATATATATATAATATATGTATTATCTACTGACATTCACAGATAGCCTGACAGGATGTGTGAATGTGGTGAAAGCGTAATTTGTTTGGTAGAACGAACAGTCCTGTAATTAAATGTTATTTCCGGTTTTCAAATGTTTCTTTTCTTTTTGAATGCTCATTATTGGATCAAATATCCACATTTAAACATTTTGAATGGAACATTCGATTTACAAATACCATTCATTTCATTTTTTGAATGTTGCAAAACATTCGCTCATCCCTAATAAATCTATGTCTACTTTCAACTCTACATACGCGCGCTACTGATGTGCACAAAGAACTGCATTATATCACTTGCGTGCAACAGTCAGCGTGCCACTCATAATCTAGCCCTAAGTGGGGTCTTGTCATCGGAGCTTGTAGCTGGTGGTGCGATCTGTAGACACATTTTTACTTTTATGAGCACAAATCAGTGTTTAATGGCAAGATTTGAGTATAATGTTCAATGCGTCTTTACCTGCTATAGGGTACAAGAAGCTATGCACACCACATAACTTTGATAAAATTAGGGGTTAAAAGGTCTCAGAAATTCACAGATGTTTTTTTTTTATTGTGGATTGTGATGGCACATGACTGTGTATAGTGTTAAATATCAAGTGATTTATCCCTCCATATTGTTTGTTTTTGAAATACCAATAACAGCTCTAACTGCATTTGTTCTAAGTTAAAAATGGTAATCTAGGCTAAAGTCTCAGCATTATGAGAGTAGGATCGTCAATATGGATGACTATATCATATAGATAACAGTCTATGAGGAAGGCGTAAACTGAAACGTGCAGGACCCCTGCCACACTGGTTTGTTATTTTATGCTATGTAATCAATGGAACTTTTTACCCCATTATTTTGAATAAATTGAGATGTTTTATTTTACTCTGTCTCACTGCCTCGCTGTTTCTTCATCTGGATCATATAGATCACTTTATTATGCTTATTAAACATGTAAGGTGGTTAGAGAACCAAGATTTTTACCAAACTGTGTTTAACAATTCGTCTCTTAAAGGAGAAGTGTAGTTAACATATCCTCATTCGAAATTTTGTAAGAAACCAAAATGTGAATGTAATTATATTTTATTTTCCCCTATATAATAAATAAACTAATTCTACTCTAGTGAAGGTTTGTGTAGAGAGTATATAGTTATCTTGTTAAAAGCGTATAAATGGGTTTAAAACATTTCAGGTAGGGACAACTAAAAGGCAGCTGAATTCTGGACCATTAGACATAAATTGAAAATGTATCATTAGATGAACTGCCTCTCAGTAGCTATGACAATCATGAAAATGATTGCCCAATGATTCCAAACATGAAGTTTAGAAGGTGACATCCAAGTATTTTTCTTTAAAGCCAATTGAAAGCAAAGGGACACAAGCAAATATACAGCAAATACCAAAAAGGTCACAAATTCAATGAATGGTGATGTGTTAAATAATGTTTAATTGTTGTCTGTTCCCCAAATCTGATTGGCCCAGTTTCTTTTGGGCTATATTTTAGCTCCCTGCTCAAATGATTTAAGGATTACATTCAAAATATAATAGTTAGTCAACTCTTGAAATGCTATTCCTAAATGAGACAATCAATATTATTAAGATTATTCTTTCACGTCATAGCAATATACAGCCATATCTATTGTATTTAAAAAAGAAAATATGTTTTCCTAGGCTGCCCCCCACAGAACTGCATTTAACATATGAGCAGCCCGCAGTGTGCCATCTTGTGACTCGCTAGTACATCTCTCTCTCTCCTGCCCCTTCCTGACCCCACACTCTCCCTTCTCCACAGTCTCCTTACATTTATATCCCCCCTTTTAAGGATCCAATGTAAAATGAATAATATTTAAAAATTCCCAAAACATCTGTCAAAGAGATAACCATTGGTACATCTGCAATCTGATAGGCAAATAACCTGTTCTCAGATAGTCAAGAAAGGTAGTCTCAATAATTAATGCTGGAGATAAGGTAAAATAATAGAGAATACAACGAGATAGAACAGAAAACAACCCTTCGAAAATTATTGGGGTCAATGATGATTGGAGTCAATTCCTAGTTACATCTCTTCATTTTAAACTTAAATCGACAGATAAATTGACAGACAGACAGAAAGATAGATAAATATATAGATAGATCAACAGATAGATAGACAGACAGGACAGATTGACTAGCAGACAGTCAGACAAACAGTCAGACAGACAGACAGACACAGACAGACAGATAGATAGACAGACAGAGAGATAGATGATAGATAGATAGATAGATAGATAGATAGATAGATAGATAGATATTACACATAGAAGCATTACATTATCTGGCTTTTATATAATATAGTTTTATTGAGAAATAATATTTTTTACTATGAGAGGTGCATTTTTCTTACATTTAATTGCTTGCTTGTTGGTCCCCTCATTGTATGAATCTTCTTAAATTTGTCAATGTTTTTCAAGTCACATTCATTTTAACATACAGCTAAATAATCTCATATCTCTGACAGGTGTCCAATCAAGTTTTTAACAGCCATTTTAACAAGCTTTATTTTTCTTTGCAATTAGCACACTAAAATTTCATGTAGAAATCACGCACAAATTAAAAGTTATGTAAGTTTCATTTAAGGAATGTAACTTAATTCAAACTGAACATGCGCATTCTGCATAGGGGATCTATTTAATGCACTTTTTTTCTTACCTTAGTTATTGTCTCCTGTTCTTTACCCAAAGGATAAAGAAGAAAAGCTTCTTTACTTGTCCAATATTTCAGAAGTGATTTGTTAATTGCATTTGTATTTTAACCAATGGGGGGCAGATTACAAGTGGCGCACTTTGTTTAATGTAAAAAATGTTCAAGTTGAAAGTAAAAAGATAGCAAGCCAGCAAAAGGCCAAGGCACGAAAACTTCAGGACTTCGGATATCGCAACCACACATTTTTCCCATAGCCTTTTGTGAAGCAAGTTTGCAGAGACTGTGCTATATCAACTATGCTAAACTTGAAGGTGTTATGAATACTTTAAATTCCAATGTTCTTTTATTTTTAAATATATACAGTATATATAATCTATTTACATATCACTCTTTTTTATCCTTTGTTAGCTTATTTTTGAAAAAACAACAAAAAACTACACCATATGCACTATATAGGGGTAGATTATGAGTTGAGTGGTAACTCCGCTAGACGGAGGCTTTTTGCGCGTCAGGTTGTGCGCGTATTACAATTTGAAAGTAAAACCTTTTTAGCACAAGTGCTAACTCAACAAGCGCAAAAAGCCAAACTTGTAATATCGCAACCTCATTAATGTATTCCCCCATAGACTCTAATGGAGCACGAAAAGTAAAAAAAAAAAACTAACACCCTTACTCACGTGGAAACCCGATCACTTTTAGCCAAATGCGCTAACTCGACAGGAAATATTATTATTTCGTATTCCAATGTTTTCTCATTGAATAATATGTTCTATTTATTTATCAATAATATTTGATGATTTTGTGGTAAAAATAAATAAATATATATATATATCGTATATATTTATGATTATATATAGGTATAGATAAATACAAATATATCTATAGGAATATCTATTTAAAAATACTTAGAACATATTCCCCTATGTGAAGAACAATAGGATGTGAAATATTTACAGTATACACATAGATAAACACTTTATTAAATATGATTAATTTGCATAAATATAATTTTACATGTTTTTAGCTACTTTACTTGCAAAAGGGCTCCAATGCACATTTATATATGTCTTCATGTGTGTACAAATGTATTTATGTGTTAATATGTGTATATATGACTGTAAATACATAAACACACATATAAATACATAAATACATATGTTTACATATATAGACGTATACAGTATCTCACAAAAGTGAGTACACCCCTCACATTTTTGTAAATATTTTATTATATCTGTTCATGTGACAACACTGAAGAATGACACTTTGCTACAATATAAATTAATGAGTGTACAGCCTGTATAACAGTGTAAATTTGCTGTCCCCTCAAAATAACTCAACACACAGCCATTAATGTCTAAACCATTGGCAACAAAAGTGAGTACATCCCTAAGTGGAAATGTCCAAATTGGGCCCAACGTGTCAATATTTTGTGTGGCCACCATTATTTTCTAGCACTGCCTCAACCCTCTTGGGCATGGAGTTCACCAGAGCTTCACAGGTTGCCAAAGGAGTCCTCTTCCACTCCTCCATGACGACATCACAGAGCTGGTGGATGTTAGAGACCTTGCGCTCCCCCACCTTCCGTTTGAGGATGCCCCACAGATGCTCAATAGGATTTAGGTCTGGAGACATGGTTGGCCAGCCCATCACCTTTACCCTCAGCTTCCTTAGCAGGGCAGTGGTCGTCTTGGAGGTGTGTTTGGGGTCATTATCATGTTGGAATACTGCCCTGCGGCCCAGTCTCCAAAGGGAAGGGATCACGCTCTGCTTCAGTATGTCACAGTACATGTTGGCATTCACGGTTCCCTCAATGAACTGTAGCTCCCCAGTGCCGGCAGCACTCATGCAGGCCCAGACCATGACACTCCCACCACCATGCTTGACTGTAGGCAAGACACACTTGTCTTTGTACTCCTCACTTGGTTGCCGCCACACACGCTTGACACCATCTGAAGCAAATAAGTTTATCTTGGTCTCATCGGATTCCAGTACGGTTCCAGTAATCTATGTCCTTAGTCTGCTTAGTCTTTAGAAGAAGCTTCCTTCTGGGATGACAGCCATGCAGACCAATTTGATGCAGTGTGCGGCGTATGGTCTGAGCACTGACAGGCTGACCCCCCACCCCTTCAACCTCTGCCGCAATGCTGGCAGCAATCATACGTCTATTTTCCAAAGACAATCTCCGAATATGACGCTGAGCATGTACACTCAACCTTTTTGGTCGACCATGGCGAGGCATGTTCTGAGTGGAACCTGTCCTGTGAAACCGCTGTATGGTCTTGCCCACCGTGCTGCAGCTCAGTTTCAGGGTCTTGGCAATCTTCTTATAGCCTAGGCCATCTTTATGTAGAGAAAAACATATTTTTTTCAGATCCTCAGAGAGTTGTTTGCCATGAGGTGCCATGTTGAACTTCCAGTGACCAGTATAAGAGAGTGTGAGAGCGATAACACCAACTTTAACACACCTGCTCCCCATTCACACCTGAGACCTTTTAACACTAAAAAGTCACATGACACCGGGGAGGGAAAATGGCTAATTGGGCCCAATTTGGACATTTACACTTAGGGGTGTACACACTTTTGTTGCCAACGGTTTAGACATTAATCGCTGTGTGTTTAGTTATTTTGAGGGGACAGCAAATTTACACTGTTATACAGGTTGTACACTCACTACTTTTACAATGTAGCAAAGTGTCATTTCTTCAGTGTTGTCACATGAAAAGATATAATAAAATATTTACAAAAATGTAAGGGGTGAACTCACTTTTCTGAGATACTGTAAATATACATATATATACAGGCATACCTCAGAGATATTGCGGGTTTGGTTCCAGACCACTGCAATAAATTGAATATAGCAATAAAGTGAAGCACTCTAATTTTTGTTTTTGTTTCCCAGTACATATAAAAGTTATATTTACGCTATACTGTGGTCTAATAAGTGTGCAATAGTATTATGTCTAAAAAAAAACAATGTACATATCTTAATTATAACATACTTTATTGCTACAAAATGCTTACTGTCATCTGAGCCTTCAGTGAGTCATAATCTTTTTGCTAGTTGTGTCTATATATAGTTTTGTATATATGTATATTCATGTGTATTTATGTGTTTATATGTGTATATATGTTGGAAAAATGGTGCTGATAGACAAGGTTGCCACACTCAATTTGTAATCCTCTGAGAACAGGAAACCCAAATTTAGAGGGCGAAGAGAATCTGAGAAAAGGTAGAAGGAGGATAGCACACAGCAAGAGCTGTCCATATAGCTCACCCTCTGGCTCCGCCCCCCAGTCATTCGACCGACGGTTAGGAGAAAAAGGAGAAACTATAGGGTGCCGTGGTGACTGTAGTGTATAAAGAAAAATTTTTTCAACCTGATTAAAAAAACCCAGGGCGGGCCGTGGACCGGACACACCGTTGGAGAAAGTAATTTATCAGGTAAGCATAAATTCTGTTTTCTCCAACATTGGTGTGTCCGGTCCACGGCGTCATCCATTACTTGTGGGAACCAATACCAAAGTTTTAGGACACGGATGAAGGGAGGGAGCAAATCAGGTTACCTAAACAGAAGGCACCAAGGCTTGCAAAACCTTTCTCCCAAAAACAGCCTCCGAAGAAGCAAAAATATCAAATTTGTAGAATTTGGCAAAAGTGTGCAGAGAAGACCAAGTCGTTGCCTTACATATCTGGTCAACAGAAGCCTCGTTCTTATAGGCCCATGTGGAAGCCACAGCCCTAGTAGAGTGAGCTGTGATACGGTCAGGAGGCTGCCGTCCGGCAGTCTCATAAGCCAAGCGGATAATGCTTTTCAGCCAGAAAGAGAGAGAGGTAGCAGTAGCTTTTTGACCTCTCCTCTTACCAGAGTAAACGACAAACAAGGATGAGGTTTGTCTAAAATCTTTTGTTGCTTCTAAATAGAATTTTAAAGCACGAACAACATCTAAATTGTGTAATAAACGTTCCTTCTTTGAAACTGGATTCGGACACAAAGAAGGAACAACTATTTCCTGGTTGATGTTCTCGTTGGAAACAACTTTTGGAAGAAAACCAGGCTTAGTACGCAAAACAACCTTATCTGAATGGAACACCAGATAGGGTGGATCACACTGCAAAGCAGATAATTCAGAAACTCTTCTAGCAGAAGAAATAGCAACCAAAAACAGAACTTTCCAAGATAGTAACTTAATATCTATGGAATGTAAAGGTTCAAACGGAACCCCTTGAAGAACTGAAAGAACTAAATTTAGACTCCAAGGAGGAGTCATGGGTCTGTAAACAGGCTTGATTCTAACCAAAGCCTGAACAAAAGCTTGTACATCTGGCAAAGCTGCCAGTCGTTTGTGCAACAAGACGGATAATGCAGAAATCTGTCCTTTTAGAGAACTAGCTGACAATCCTTTATCTAAACCTTCTTGGAGAAAGGAGAGAATCTTTGGAATTTTAATCTTACTCCAGGAGAATCCTTTGGATTCACACCAACAGATATATTTTTTCCATATTTTATGGTAAATCCTTCTATTTACAGGTTTTCTGGCTTGGACCAGAGTATCAATCACAGAATTTGAAAACCCACGCTTGGATAAAATCAAGCGTTCAATTTCCATGCAGTCAGCTGCAGAGAAACTAGATTGGGATGTTTGAATGGACCTTGTACTAGAAGGTCCTGTCTCAAAGGTAGCTTCCATGGTGGAGCCGATGACATATTCACCAGGTCTGCATACCAAGTCCTGCGTGGCCACGCAGGAGCTATCAGAATCACCGAGGCCTTCTCCTGTTTGATCCTGGCTATGAGCCTGGGGAGGAGAGGAAACGGTGGAAACACATATGCTAGGTTGAACGACCAAGGCGCCACTAATGCATCCACTAGAGTCGCCTTGGGATCCCTGGATCTGGACCCGTAGCAAGGAATCTTGAAGTTCTGACGGGACGCCATTAGATCCATGTCTGGAATGCCCCATATTTGGGTTAACTGAGCAAAGACCTCCGGATGGAGTTCCCACTCCCCCGGATGGAAAGTCTGACGACTCAAATAGTCCGCCTCCCAGTTGTCTACTCCTGGGATGTGAATAGCAGATAGATGGCAGGAGTGATTCTCTGCCCATTGGATTATCTTGGTTACTTCCTTCATCGCTAGGGAACTCTTTGTTCCCCAGTGATGATTGATGTACGCAACAGTCGTTATGTTGTCCGACTGAAATCTTATGAACCTGGCTTCCGCTAGCTGAGGCCAAGCCAGGAGCGCATTGAATATAGCTTTTAGTTCCAAAATGTTTATCGGGAGAAGCGACTCTTCCCGCGACCATAGGCCCTGAGCTTTCAGAGAGTCCCAGACCGCGCCCCACCCCAAGAGGCTGGCGTCGGTCGTGACGATGACCCACTCCGGTCTGCGGAAACTCATTCCCTGAGACAGGTGATCCTGGGTCAACCACCAGAGAAGTGAGTCCCTGGTTACCTGGTCTACTTGAATTTGGGGAGACAAGTCTGTATAGCCTCCATTACACTGATTGAGCATGCACAGCTGTAATGGTCTTAGATGAATTCGAGCAAAAGGAAACACATCCATTGGGTTGAGGAATAGAGTGAAGAACTCGACAAGCTTTTAGAAGCTTTGTCTTTCTGACGTCTGTGAGAAAGATCTTCATTTCCACAGAATCTATTATTGTTCCCAGAAAAGGAATCCTTGTGGACGGTGACAGTGAACTTTTTTCTATGTTCACTTTCCACCCGTGAGATCTGAGAAAAGCCAACACAATGTCTGTATGAGCCCTCGCTTTGGAAAGAGACGACGCTTGGATTAGGATGTCATCTAGATAAGGTGCTACAGCGATGCCCCTCGGTCTTAGGACCGCTAGAAGGGACCCTAGCACCTTTGTGAAAATTCTGGGAGCGGTGGCTAAACCGAATGGAAGAGCCACAAACTGGTAATGTTTGTCCAGAAAGGCGAACCTCAGGAACTGATGATGAGATTTGTGGATTGGGATATGCAGATACGCATCCTTCAGATCCACGGTAGTCAAAAATTGACCCTGCAGGATTGTTGGTAAGATTGTCCGAATGGTTTCCATCTTGAAGGATGGAACTCTGAGGAACTTGTTTAATATCTTTAAATCCAGAATTGGCCTGAAAGTTCCCTCTTTTTTGGGAACCACAAACAGGTTTGAGTAAAACCCTAGACCTTGTTCCCCGGAGGGGACTGGGTTTATCACTCCCATCTTTGATAGGTCTCTTACACAATGTAAGAATGCCTGTTTCTTTATCTGGTCTGAAGATAAGCTAGACAGGTGGAACCTTCCCTTTGGAGGAAGTCCCTAGAATTCTAACAGGTATCCCTTGGAAACTATCTATCTAGTGCCCAGGGATCTAGAACATCTCTTGCCCAAGCCTGAGCGAAGAGAGATAGTCTGCCCCCTACCAGATCCGGTCCCGGATCGGGGGCTACCCCTTCATGCTGTCTTGGTAGCAGCAGCAGGTTTCTTGGTTTGTTTACCCTTGTTCCAGCCTTGCATGGGCTTCCAAGCAGGTTTGGGCTGGGCCGCGTTACCTTCTTGTCTAGCGGCAGTGGAGTTATTAGCCGGTCCGTTCCTGAAATTGCGAAAGGAACGAAAATTAGACTTGTTCTTAGCCTTAAAAGGCCTATCCTGTGGGAGGGCATGGGAAGGGGATGTCTGAAATAATTTCCTTCAATTCCGGCCCAAAAAGGGTCTTACCCTTGAAAGGAATATTCAGTAACTTAGTCTTGGACGACACGTCTGCCGACCAGGATTTTAGCCAAAGCGCCCTCCGTGCTACTATAGCAAAACCTGAGTTTTTCGCCGCCAATTTCGTTATTTGAAAGGCGGCATCTAATATAAAGGAATTAGCTAACTTTAATGCGTGAATTCTGTCCATGACTTCTTCATAGGAAGTCTCTTTCTGGAGCGATCTTTCTAGTTCTTCGAACCAAAAGGACGCCGCTGAAGTGACAGTAATAACACACGTAGCTGGTTGAAGGATGAACCCTTGCTGAACAAAAATCTTTTTAAGCAATCCTTCCAATTTTTTATCCATAGGATCTTTGAAAGCGCAGCTGTCCTCTATAGGAATAGTTGTGCGCTTCGCTAGTGTTGAAACAGCTCCCTCAACCTTCGGGACCGTTTGCCATGCGTCCCTTCTAGGGTCTACTATGGGAAACATTTTCTTAAATATAGGAGGTGGGGCAAAGGGTACACCTGGCTTCTCCCACTCCTTTTCCACTATGTTCGCTACCCTCTTAGGTATTGGAAAAGCATCGTCGTGCACTGGGACCTCTAAAAATGTGTCCAATTTGCACAACTTCTCTGGTACTACCATGGAATCACAGTCATCCAGAGTAGCTAATACCTCCTTAAGCAAAGCGCGGAGATGTTCTAGCTTAAACTTAAATGCCACTAGATCAGGTTCTGCCTGTTGAGAAATTTTTCCTGAGTCTGAAATTTCACCCTCAGACAGCCCTTCCCTCACAGCCAATTCCGATTGATGTGAGGGTAAAATAGATAAGGCATCGTCAGCGTCTGATTGTTCATCCTTTTTATCTGTATTTAAAACTGAACAATCACGCTTTCTCTGAAAAACTGGCAGTTTGGATAAAAGATTTGCTATAGAATTATCCACTACTGCTGATAATTGTTGCATAGAAATAAGCACTGGCGCGCTAGGTGTCGCCTGCGCGGGCAAAGCTGGTGTAGACACAGAAGGAGAGGATGTAGAGCTATCCCCACTACCTTCATTAGATAAATCATCTTGGGCAACATTATAAAAAATAACAGAGCTGTCCTGATTTTGTTTGGACGCTATGGCGCAATTATCACAAACACTCGAAGGGGGAACCACATTTGTCTCTATACACACAGAACATAGGTTATCTGATGAAACAGACATGTTAAACAGATTTAGGCAGGCAAACAATGCAATAAAAACGATTTTAAACAAAAACGTTACTGTCTCTTTAAATAATAAAATGACACATTTATTTCTGAATGTTCAAAAAACTATGAAGGCAATATCCGATTTTTCTGAAATTTGGACCCCATTGTCTTAATGCTTAGAAAGTATTGCACAGCAAATATGGAGACTCTAGCTCTTAAAACAAGCAAACCGGAGCTAATTGTTGGATTTAACCGTTTTTACACACCACAATCCCAGCTACAGCCTTGCTGCAGCTTTTTACCTTCCTTAGGGGTCACCATTCACAGAAAAAAAGCCTTTTGGAGTCACTTTCTGAACCACAGGACCCTCTCACATGAATCTGCATGCACTGCCTTGAAATTCAACTGCACAGCTGAAGTGCCAAAATGAGGCTTCCTCCCTCAGCACACTAGAGTGAAGGGGCCTTCCTGACTAGATTTAGATGTCTAAAACAAGCCAGAGAAAAAAAAAAACGTTCCCAAGTGTATGTGAGCTTATAAAATATTTCAAATGGTATAATATTGTAATTAAAAACCAATCGATTTAGCCCCTAACAGTGTCTACCAGCATAAAAAACAAAAAGGGGAAGCCTGTTATCTTTTTTGCTGAGGTGAAAGAAAAATGGCTTACCGTTTCCCCAAAGGGGAAAAATGACTGACATCTAGCATTAGCCTGTGTTGTTAGAAGGAGATTAGTCATACCTGAAGCAGATGAGTCTGCAAACTGTTACCCCCAACTGAAGTTCTCTTGTTTCAACAGTCCTGCGTGGTAACAGTAATGGATTTTAGTTACTTGTGCTAAAATCATAGCCCTCTTAAACAGAAATCTTCATCAATGTTCTGTTATAGAGTAAATAGTACAAGCCAGCACTATTTTAAAATAAACTCTTGATAGAAGAATAAAAAACTACAACTAACACCACAAACTCCTCGCCATCCCCGTGGTAGATGCTACTTGTTCAGAGCGGCAAGGAGAATGACTGGGGGTCGGAGCCAGAGGGGGAGCTATATGGACAGCTCTTGCTGTGTGCTCTCCTTGCCTTTCCCTGTGGGGGAGAACATTTCCCACAAGTAATGGATGACGCCGTGGACTGGACACACCAATGTTGGAGAAATAATAATCTTGTATCGAGATCCTCCAGATTAAAAAACGTCCCTGGTTTGTAGTATAAACGGTCAAACCCTAACTCATACCCCGCGCACACCTACGCCATAACAAATACACATATGTATATATAAGTTAATACATGCAAATTGGTAGCTTGCAAAAGATAAAACATGTAACTTAAAGAAATATTGTGGTATCCATACATATATACAACACATATAAACTATTAGATGTGATTATAAAGTATAATATACTAACAGATAAATATATTCCCATAATATAATATATAATATAGCCTCAATACAAGCTCAAAATACTAAACTACAATATAACCTAGATACAGACTAATCTATTTGTATCAGGAAAACCTTGATACAGGCTAATATACTATATAAGTGATTATAGCCTATACCTGCTAATATACTACAATTGATATAGCCTTATAGGCTTGTTCTGAATAGGTATAGCCTTAAAGGGACAGTCTACACCAGATTTTGTATTGTTTAAAAAGATAGATAATCCCTTTATTACCCATTTTCTAGTTTTGCACAACCAACACAGTTATATAAATACACTTTTTACCTCTGTGATTACCTAGTATCTAAGCCTCTGCAAACTGCCCCCTTATTTCAGTTCTTTTGACAGACATCCATTTTAGCCAAACAGAGCTGGCTCACCTGAACTCCACATGCATGAGCACAGTGTTATCTATATGACACCCATGAACTAATACCCTCTAGTGGCGAAAAACTGTCAAAATGCCCTGAGAGAAGAGGCAGCCTTCAAGGGCTTAGAAATTAGCATATGAACCTCCTAGGTTTAGCTGTCAACTAAGAATACCAAGAGTACAAAACAAAATTGGTGATAAAAGTAAATTTGAAAATTGTTTAAATTACATTCTCTATCTGAATCCTGAAACTTTATTTTCGACTAGACTGTCCCTTTAATACAGACTCAAAATACTTACAAATGGTGTAGCTTAAAATACTACAATAGATATAGCCTATTATAGGCTAAAATACTATATCTGACTGATGCATTCTACAAATTACTGTATAATATATTTACCAAAAAATATATAACTATAATATAAATTGCTATAACCTTAATACAGACGCAATATATAATATAGCCGAAAAACAGGTTTAAAATACTTATATCGATATAGTCTAATATGACTAATATATACACATATTTGGTATAGCCTATTCAGGTTTGAAATACCCTTGACATAGTCTGTTATAATGAACCAGGCTACATTAGAACCCATGTCCCTAAGGTCTAACGCAGATGTTGCCCAATTACCTCAACCAAAGCCTTTTAAAATTGGTAAGCCTTAATATAGGCTTACAGGCTTAATATAGATATGTTTAAAATAGCCGTAATATAGGTTTAATATATAATATAGCTTTAATATAGGCTAATATACTAGCAAATAACACAGCTAATACAGGAATACTTATATTTAATATAACCTAATATAGATACACTTATATTTAGTGTAACCTAAAACAGACTAAATGAAACTTAAAAACAAGCAAGAAACTTATATTTAAAATACCTACATACAGGTTATTATATAATAAGCCTATTCTTGGGACAATGTAGTGTAAGAAAAATTATAACACATTATTTATACATAACAGTTCTCTCTGGCAGAGATGGTGTTAAATTCAGATTATTATAGTCTATGGTGAATAAATAATCCTGATTTTATTAAAGACAGGAGGCGAATATTTTGCATCAAATCTTTACTGAATCCAAACAGCAGCAAAAAAAACATACAGAGAAAAAATAATAACATAGTAACAAGACTGCATCAATCAGCACACAGCGGCCTAATAAACTGTAATGAACAAGTCCAGCACTTCCTCTTTTCTTTGATCATAAGACCGTGGAACCAGTCATGAAGAAAACAAACTCCAACATATACATCCTAGACCAAAATGGAACAGCGATACCCAGGAACGGAGAAACAACAGATGACCTGGTCCGTAGATAAGGAAGAACATAAAATACAGTCACTGAAAAGAGAAAATCGCAAAGTAGCAACAATCCCAGAAAAGGAAAATCAACAGCAATAACATCATTTAGATGAAATTTCCAGAAAACAAAATCTTATTAATATATAATGGAGGGAAAAGAAGGGGGGGGGGGGGGAATTTGCCTCCTGTCTTTAATAAAATCAAGATTATTTATTCACCATAGGCTATAATAATCTGAATTTTATGGAGGCTTCATATTTTGCATTTTTGAAGCACTTACATAAAAAATTTCAAAACAAAATGAACAATTTAAAAAATTTGTCAGAGTCGTAGCTCTGATGGACTCTCAGTAGAGCACCGGAGGAGAAAGACAAAATACATTAAAGAGATAGTATAGCCAAAACCAATCCAATATTCACCTTCGACTAGACTATCTCTCCAAGGGAAAGAATAGGTAAAAGAATTAGAGGATTACTAGGGCGGAGCCTGCAGGCATCTAAGATAGCTGCGAGTCACTAGAGCTCCTTACGCAGAAATAAGGCAATCTAAGGCAAAATAGGTTATATTTCTGCAAACTAGCATAAAAACTGTGAACCGGAACGCTAAAGTCCCCAAGGGTTACCTGGCAGATCCTGAAACGGCAATCTTGACTACAGCTCGCACAAAGCTTGAAGCAATATTGTGGGGCCTACGCAGACGCGCCAAACTTAAGCACACGCCTGAGACAGTACGGCAAAGCCGTATATACTTTTAACTCCCTGCAACGTCGGAGATATGAAGATCGGGTAATCAGCCCCGCCTGGGACATATATGACAGACCCAAGAGGAGGTCGCACTACAACATTGGCAGTCAAATGTGAGTAACAAATAAAAGACACTGAGATGCCACAGTGCTAATCTTGTAAAGGCATAAATGGTAATGCCCCTGATATAAACATCACCCCACAGTATTTACACAGCAATAAAAAAGGTGCGCTCAGCAACTTTTAAATATATAAGCCTGAGTGGTTCATTCACACTATTACCGGACAAACAGCGTGCAGATGAGCAGTGTTTGCACTCTCTTATTCAAAGGGGTCTGAGGTGGACTATAGCTTAATGGCAAGGTCGTAGCTTGCAAGTTTATTTAAAGGAGCAATATAGAAATACAAGCTTCAATCAAACCTAGGGGATAAAAGGCAGATAATATTCCTTATTCCGCACATAGTGACACATAGTAGTACTATAGCGCAAGATGGCGTTACGCAAACCTCCAAAAACTGATAAACAATTAAAAAGTAACAGCACCACACAAAGTGCAGTTTCTACCTTCTTTAAAAACACAGAAAAGAAAAAATCTCCTCAACACTCTCTAACAGAGGAAGAAGACATAGTTCAATATGCTAACTCCCAACCGGGCTCCCCAAAAACACCACAACCTGCCACAGATAGAGATGCAGATCAACCAGCCACCCCTAAAGATATAGCTGCGTTAATTGACCAGGTGAAAAGTTGCATCAAGCAGGAATGTGCTGATCTCAAGAAAGATATTAATGACCTGGGGGCCAGAGTGGAAGCACTGGAAGGAGACCATGAAGATATGTGCACTAACATGACAGAGATTACCCACACCATGTCCCAACATGACACCCTAATTAAAGAATTGGAAAACAAGTTGGATGACCTCGAAAATAGAACGAGACGCTGTAACCTAAGATTTAGAGGCATCCCAGAAGATATCACAGGAGCAGAAATAAAAGATTTCCTACAAGGTCTATTTCACGGTATGCAGCTCTCTTCTGACCATGAAGAAGACCACAATATTCCGCTAGAGAGAGCACACCGCTCCCTGAGACCGAAGCCTCAAGAAGATCAACCACCCAGGGACATCATAGTGTGCTTTCAAAGTTATCAGGACAAAGAAAGGATTTTATCTATTGCCAGACGACAATCCCACCTAATTCACCAAGGATCAAAAATCCAAATATTCCAAGATCTCTCGTTTCGAACATTACAGCAAAGGAAAACTTACAATGAGCTAACTGCACATCTACGTGGCTTAAAAATCCCTTATAGGTGGGGATTCCCGGTTTCTATCATAGTCCAGAAAGAAGGACGGCGCTACGAGTGCAAAGACCCTTTGCACACACAACACTTCTGCAAACAACTGGGGATTCCCGCCCCTACACTTGGGGGACCAGAAAATATGAGACAGCATCAAGAAGAACCACACCTCCCAAAAGAACAATGGAAGAACTGGCAGTCTTCAACAAAGAGACCTCCACGAAAGCGCCAAACAACCATCCCTGCTGAAATCCAAGATCACCGCTGATGAGTTAAGGTCGGGGTAAGATTTGATCTACATTGACTCACGTACGCTCCTTTTTCTATGAGTGATCATTGTCCCGTTTCTACACATGATCTCTCTTGATGATTTATGTCCAACAGCCCCCACAACAGTAGAAAATTGGCTACCTTTGTACATCAACATAGAGACGCCATAAGAGAAAGTATGTTTTCTCAGCCCATTGAGCGGTAGTAAAGATTGAGCACCAGACTTTAAAAACTTGTGGCTTAAAACTTACATGGGCTTTTGAAGCTGTGGTAGATGGCTGCATTAGCTATAAAGGGGGGGGGGCAAATTATGTGGTAAGTGTGGGTAAAGGTACAGTTAAGTTATACGGGAGATTGTATTTTGTTAGTTCTCCGATATTTTCCTCTTTGAGTATTCATGTTATTGGAGCCTTTACAAATTTGTACTGTTACTTTGTTGTTGATTGTTAAATGGAGATGTTCAACAGTTCTGGTTTATATACACCACAGGTAAGACATATGACCTAATGTACATAGATCATAGTTATCAGCCTTATTTCTGTGATTTGTTCCTCACTCTTTTTTCTTTTACTCTACTTTTCTTCTTTTTTCTTTCTTGCTCTACACACAGTAGAGTAGTTTGTTGTTACACTTAAACACAGTTCTTTGTTACAACACAAACACTCACACACACACCTTACAGACACACGCACTCACAAGTCTAAATTTACCTACAGCTCAACTCACAGCTCCTGTACGGACGCAACCAAAAATAAGAGAGAGTACACAGCTTTAACCCAAGCCCAATTACCTATCTACACTCTGTGAATGACCATGATAGCCACAGACTCTCTGGGGGACTTTACGATAGCAACACAAAATGTTAAGGGATTTTTATCCGCAGAGAAGAGATCCATAGCATTTCATGATTTTTTCAAGAAAAAAATAGACATCATATTGACACAGGAAACCCATTTTAGAAAGCACAGAGAACCAACCATTTCCAATAGATACTACACCCAACATTTTTACAGCTCAGGTGCAGATGGTAAAAATGGAGTTTGCACCTCAGTCAGACGTGGAATACCATTTGAGGTATTAGACAGCTACCGAGATAAAGAAGGTAGGATCCTGATCCTAGTGGGCTTGCTATACAACAGACCCATCACTTTGGCCAACATATACGCACCTAATAGGCTCTCACCTCCTTTTTTCAGATTAGTAACTAGATCTCTGCTGGACATTGCAAAAGGGCCAATTCTGCTGGGGGGTGACCTGAACTTCCCTATATGCCCACCCCTCGTTACCTCTTCTGGGAAATCCTATATTCCTATTAGACATATAAAATCTAATTACATGACTCTCCAGATTCCCACACTATTTGACACTTGGAGGCTGGTCCACCCAGAGACCAAAGACTATACTTTTTTTTCACACCCCCAACGTAGTTACTCAAGAATAGATTACATCCTATGCTCTCAAAATATGCTCATGAACCTTAAACACTCCAAAATCTCACATACCTCATGGTCCGATCACAGCATGGTTCTAACATATTTTACATGGGCGTCTAAACCCAAGCCTAGAAACAATTGGAGACTTAATGACAATATATTTACTGACACCACAGTAGTGGAGACTATTGACAAACGCACAGAGGAATTTTTTCTACACAATGACCCTACAGCCACGTCTGTAGTAAATAACTGGGAAGCGTTTAAGTGCACTATCAGAGGAGAAATAATCCAACATACACATAGACTCCGCAAACAAAGATCCGCAGTTTACCTCTCCCTTATAGATAAGTTAAAGCAGGCAGAAAGCGCACATAAATTAGACCCAAAATCGACCCAGAGACTAAACGAGTTGACCACGGCTAGGATAGCACTGAATACACATTTGACTCATAATTCACACCTGAGAGCTTTGACCACTAAAGCCAAATTTTTCATTGAAAGCAATAAGGCGGGGAAAATGCTAGCTAGGTTATTAAAAAAGAAAAAACTGCAGGCACACATTCGCGGAATACGAGGCAAGGATGGTACCACACAACATCAAAACGACGCTATTGTTGACAGCTTCGCCGACTACTACCGGTCTTTATATAATTTAAGCAAACAGAACACCTGTAGCAAATTAGAGTTAATACAGAACTATCTTTCTAAAATAGAGGTCCCGAAGATGACTGACACAGATAAAGAATATATAGAAACACCCATTACCTTACAAGAGGTTTTAGACACCATTAACTCACTACCAGCAGGTAAAGCACCGGGTCCAGATGGTCTCACCTCTAAATTTTATCAACTATTCAAAATCCACCTAGGAAAACAACTACTAACACTCTACCAAGACATAGATAATGGCTCACAATTCTCCCAACCGCTACTAGAAGCATCCATTACTGTGATACCAAAACCAGGAAAGGCAGATGATAAAGTTCAAAACTACCGACCAATTTCTTTAATCAATATAGACATGAAAATATATGCAAAATTGTTAGCCACAAGACTAAATAGCATACTCCCCCAGATCATTAATAACGATCAGGTAGGTTTTGTACAAGGACGGGAAGCAAAAGATAACACCACTAGAATACTCCATACACTACAAGACGTGACGGACAATAAGACACCCATGACATTCTTATCCACAGACGCCGAAAAGGCATTTGACAGAGTTGACTGGGACTTCATATGGGCGACATTGACGAAATTCGACTTCCCCTGTAAATTTATAAATAGAATTAAAGCCCTGTACACAACTCCCTCAGCCAAAGTAATAGCCAATGGTACTCAATCCAAAAGCTTTTTAATTAGGAACGGTACGAGACAGGGATGTCCCCTCTCTCCCCTACTATTCATTCTTACTGTAGAACTTCTAGCGACTATAGTCAGAAAACACCCCGATATCAAAGGTTTCACATACGGTCCATATACTCAGAAATGTTTACTCTTCGCTGACGACATTATATTTACATTGACGGAACCTAAGACCTCTTTACCCCCTTTACTAGAAATCTTTCGGGAATATAAACAGGTCTCAAATTTTTCAATCAATTTGGATAAGTCCATGTTGATGCCCATCAATTTGGATGAGTCAACTACTCATTATATCACCGAACACACACAATTCGATTTAGTCAAGTCGATCACTTACCTTGGGACGATTATCCTGGATAACCCGTCGGAGATTTATAATAAAAATTTTGCACCTTTGTATGAGGGAATGGGCCAACTACTTGGCACATGGCACAAACAGGGACATTTATCATGGATGGGGCGCATAAATGCGATTAAAATGTCAATAATACACAAATATCTCTACCTATTTCAAACATTACCCATAGGTATCCCCCAACACTTCTTTAACACGCATCAAAAACTAATAGAGTCCTTTATCTGGGCTTATGGCAAACCGAGAGTAGCGAGAAAGAATTTGTACCTTGCCAAAGAGGACGGGGGATTGAATGTCCCGATCCTTAGAAATTATTATTTAGCGACTCTCCTTGCGCGTATAGTAGCATGGTGTCACAACAGTCCATCAAAACAATGGGTCCATATGGAAGCACAACTAGCAGGCTCACTTAATATGTCTAATCTACCATGGCTACTGAAAAAACACAGGCCAAACCAAGCAGGGACTAACATATTGATCAGAACCACTCTGGAAGCTTGGGACAAAACACTTAAAGAACAAAACAACCTCTCCACACAGATCTCCCCTCTATCCCCTATATTTCAAAACCCTTACTTCTTCCCAGACAGTTTAGAGGGCTTGGTAGACTCCCCCTCTACTTGCATAAATGTTCCTATACATGCGTTAATACAAAACGGCTTGTTCAAGAGCCAACACGACCTAAAGGAGGAAATAGGACCTCCTTTTGACAAATGGTATGTATACTTGCAAACTAGACACTTAGTTATGTCGGATCTACGAAAAAATGAGCTTTTAAGACCCCTTACACCCTTTGAGAAATTGTGCACATCAGATAGCATAACGAGCTCACATGTCTCACTGATTTACGCAATACTGAACAAAAAAACGCCTAAGACAAGACCGTCATATACGAAACATTGGGAACATGAGCTACAAATAGAAATTACTGATGAACAGTGGTCTCACTCTTTCACCTCCACTAAAAAATCTTCCATTTCACTTCATATAGTAGAACTAAACTATAAGATATTGTCTAGGTGGTATCTTACCCCACATAGGCTGTGCAAGATCTTCCCTTCAACGTCACCTTTATGCTGGAGACACTGCGGGGAAATAGGGACCATAACACATATTTGGTGGTCGTGTCCCAAATTGAAACCATGTATACAGAGGGAAATTATTATCCTGCATGTTAAATTGTGCGAAGCGATTGATCCCTAGAATGTGGAAAAAAGAAGAGATCCCAAATCTAACACAATGGATTTCGGAGGTCACAATGGTATTAAAGCTGGAAAAAATGCATTACAGCTATACAGGGAAAAAAAACTTCATCCTAGAAGTTATATTCCTCTTGGAGCTAGACCCCGCTAATATTGAGTAGACATTCTGGGTATTGTCAAACCAGAGGTATAGGCTGAAGTGTCAAATACAGATGTGACCTGCTATAATAATAATGTAATGTAATGTATTGTTATTCATTGCTTTCTCTCTCTCTTCTCCTATTTTTGCATATGGGCTAATCAGATACAATTACAGGGTTGCTGTTCTGCGAGAGTTGTATTGTACTTGTGATATCAGAATTCTTGTTTTTTTTTTCCTTCTGTATAAAACAAACTGGAAAACATTCAATAAAAAACATTTATTTCAAAAGAATTAGAGGATTACTAAGAAAGAAGTTGGTTAGTACAGAACAGATTAAATATTACTCCTATGTGAGACGCCCGGGAGAGGGGCGCGTGAGGCCTTCCAAAGCCGCTTGAGGGCGAAAGAGACACCGATACTGGGCTGAAAGACACTGAAGCATGGGAGACAGTTCTGGAATGTGTTGAGAGGGTTTATGATCCACCTCAAAAGAGGGGGAAAGGATTTACATACGGGGCAACAGCAATTTAAGCAAAAAGTCCTCTTCAGAAGAAGGAAAAGTTTTACAGGCTAAAATTTGAATTTCAAATAGCCTAAACGCAGGCTAATAAAGTTATATTTAATAGAGCCTTAATACAGGCTTAAAATAGTTACAGAATATAGCTTTATTTTTATTATTATTATCGGATATTTGGAGAGCGCCAACAGATACAGCCGCACAAATTAATACAGGCTTAATATAGCTATATTTAAAATAGCCTAAAACAGGCTTAAAATATAGTTATATAGAAAAGCCTAAGAACGGTATATATATATATATAAATATATATATATATATATATATATATATATATATATATATATGGAGAGTGAGGGGTTTAGAGAAAAGCGCCTCTATAGGAATCTATTCCCACATTCCCTGTATAGGTTAGTATACAAACAAATCTGTTTAGTGTTGAAAATATACAAGATTAGAATATGTACTGTATAGAATTCCAACTAATAATACAATGTTATATTATGGTAATCACTAATTGTAGTTGGTACACTCAATTGCATGTGTTCACATATGTTCCATATATGTATTGCCAAAGATAATAATAATGATGGAAACAAAAATGAAAATAAAAAAATAATAATATAAAAAAAAAAAAAAAAAAAAAAATAAAAAAGTAGTCCAGCCACAAATTAGATGTGGAAGAGTAAATGTTGCAAATGCAATAAAGCTTATAACACTCTATCCAGTAGGTATTTCACTTACTAGAACAAACCTCAATCGTATGAGGTAAGTTGCCGCCTCTTGTAAGTGAGAAACTTCAGGATTCCAGTAGTGTGGGTAGATATTAGGCCGTCTGTGTCTTGCCTTCTCCTCTCAGAGTATGGATTCTGTATTCTGTGTCTTTGCCTTCTCCTCTCAGAGTATGGATTCTGTATTCTGTGTCTTTGCCTTCTCCTCTCAGAGTATGGATTCTGTATTCTGTGTCTTTGCCTTCTCCTCTCAGAGTATGGATTCTGTATTCTGTGTCTTTGCCTTCTCCTCTCAGAGTATGGGTTCTGTATACTGGTGATGGAATTTCTCCAAGTTCCCCGCAGTGTTTATATAGAAATAAAGGCAGAAGAGAAATACATAGCATAAAATCGTTTTATTTAAATGAAAAGTAATATAAAAAGACAAGTGGCCACTCACATGTTCAATCCTCAAACATATGAGGTATGTAAAAGACACTCAGTATTAACCTGTGTTGCTCCACTTAATGGATCTGGTGTGCAAGTGTTTTTCCTTTCAATTTCAAAGAAATGTCTTACAGAAATGTCTTACAAAACCTCAGATCCAGTGGTGTTCGTTTTTTGTAGACTCAGGTTATACAGCGTAGTAAAAACAATGATTTGTGCAAAGTGCAAATAGTAAGCTAATGAAGTCAGAATTGACTCCCAAATAAACAAACAAAGTCTTGTAGTAAAATTCCCTAATAAACAAACAAAGTCTTGTAGTAAAATTCCCTAATAAACAAACAAAGTCTTGTAGTAAAATTCCCTTACGCGTTTCAAAGCCTCTTAATATGCTTCTTCCTCAGAGGGTGAATAATCTGGGTCTATGCTGTGTGTTCATAAAAGCCGGGCGGCGGCACGCCCCTCATGACAGATTCTATGATATTATTGGTTAGAGTAAATGTCTATTACTTGGCTTTTCCTGTTTGTGTCAAGCTGCGTAATAGACGTGTTCTGTAATTGGCCGAATAATAAGGGCAAAGCAAAGTAACGTTAACGTGTACTTGGTGACGTTACTCGTGAATTTAGATAGTTTCAGTTAGCGTGGTTACCATGGTGACAGGCAAACAATCCCGTATCAATACAGTACTTAGGAGTATATAATGTTTCTTTTAAGCCGTGCTGTATTGTTACGGTCGTGCTGTGAATTATTAATTTCAGAGGTGGGAAATGGTTTTATTTAAGATTTAGTAGAAAGAGTAATTTTTCGTTTCATTATTGTTCAAATCTGTATAGGCAGCTGGATGGCTTTTCTTTTTGTTAAGACAATTTCAAAATGCCCACATTAAAAATACATAAAGAATGTCTGTTTACGATTAAGGATAAGATCATGTTATGAATTTTATCCTGTTGGAATTGTGTGTAGCTGCAAATTGTTGATATAGGTTGCATATGCTATGTGTTTTTTGTACATATATATTTCTATCTTTCTGACCAAATAATCTGACTAGTAAATATTTATGATTTTGTCCACACAATATTTTTGTGTATAAAACAAGGATCCTTTGTTTATTATTAGGATCCTAGGTGTATTCTTTGTGTGATCATATATTTTTTGGTATTAACCAGAAAGTAATGTCTACTATAATTAGAAATATGTCCCTTGGGGATTAAACGTTATCCAAGTTAGGATTGCATATCTTAAATGGAGTACATATACATATATGAGGACATATTGTAAGTTATCTATGAAGGCAGTGTGGAAACCGCCAAGCTGGAAAATGTAAATTACATGTGTTATTTTTGTATATTTATCAAAAAGTGTTTTTTCATATGCATATATCTAAGTGCTTCATTAAACCATATGCATGGTATTTATTTAAATATAATTCTAATAGTTTGAGTGATTGATGAAGGGTGTTTGTGGTATTTCTTCTATTCAAGAAATGCTGCAAGGTCAATGTCCTTGTTTAGACCCCCTGGACTCATAGTTCCAAATTGATGGATCCAGAAGGTCTCTCTTTTTCTCAAAAAAAGTTCTCTGTTTATTCCCTCTGGTGCCTTCTTAATATGTTCTAAAATGGTATCTTTCAAGCTGGTAGGATCCTTATCATGGAAATTTTTGAAATGCAGTGGTACACAATGGTTCTTTCCCCCCCCCCTCAATGTTCCTGATATGTTCTAACAATCTTTTTTTGTATGGTCGTGTGGTTCTTCCTATGTATTGTAGATTACAACTGCATTCTAATAAGTATACTACATAATCAGTCCTGCAATTAGTCAGTGTAGTCAGGTTGTGTGTTTTTTTAGTGGCGGTTGACACTATTTGTTTAGTTGGTTTGCTGCCGCTGTAGTGATGTGAGCATGCTGCACAGTTCAGTCTGTTGCATTTGAAAAAAACAGTACTCTTAGTTCCTAACCAATTGTTAGTTTTTTCTTTTTCTTTTTTCTTTAGCTTACTGGGTGCTATAATAGATTTTATGTTTTTGTTTTTTCTGAAAATGAAACGTGGACATTTTCCCCCAATTTCCTTTAGTATTCTTGTTATTACATAACATTTTATTCCTATCCATCTTTTCCACCTTGGTGTATAAATATACAAAAATAACACATGTAATTTACATTTTCCAGCTTGGCTGTTTCCACACTGCCTTCATAGATAACTTACAATATGTCCTCATATATGTATATGTACTCCATTTAAGATATGCAATCCTAACTTGGATAACGTTTAATCCCCAAGGGACATATTTCTAATTATAGTAGACATTACTTTCTGGTTAATACCAAAAAATATATGATCACACAAAGAATACACCTAGGATCCTAATAATAAACAAAGGATCCTTGTTTTATACACAAAAATATTGTGTGGACAAAACCATAAATATTTACTAGTCAGATTATTTGGTCAGAAAGATAGAAATATATATGTACAAAACACACATAGCATATGCAACCTATATCAACAATTTGCAGCTACACACAATTCCAACAGGATAAAATTCATAACATGATCTTATCCTTAATCGTAAACAGACATTCTTTATGTATTTTTAATGTGGGCATTTTGAAATTGTCTTAACAAAAAGAAAAGCCATCCAGCTGCCTATACAGATTTGAACAATAGAAACGAAAAATTACTCTTTCTACTAAATCTTAAATAAAACCATTTCCCACCTCTGAAATTAATAATTCACAGCACGACCGTAACAATACAGCACGCCTTAAAAGAAACATTATATACTCCTAAGTACTGTATTGATACGGGATTGTTTGCCTGTCACCATGGTAACCACGCTAACTGAAACTATCTAAATTCACGAGTAACGTCACCAAGTACACGTTAACGTTACTTTGCTTTGCCCTTATTATTCGGCCAATTACAGAACACGTCTATTACGCAGCTTGACACAAACAGGAAAAGCCAAGTAAGACATTTACTCTAACCAATGATATCATAGAATCTGTCATGAGGAGCGTGCCGCCGCCCGGCTTTTATGAACACACAGCATAGACCCAGATTATTCACCCTCTGAGGAAGAAGCATATTAAGAGGCTTTGAAACGCGTAAGGGAATTTTACTACAAGACTTTGTTTGTTTAATAGGGAATTTTACTACAAGACTTTGTTTGTTTATTTGTGAGTCAATTCTGACTTCATTAGCTTACTATTTGCACTTTGCACAAATCATTGTTTTTACTACGCTGTATAACCTGAGTCTACAAAAATCGGACACCACTGGATCTGTGGTTTTGTAAGACATTTCTGTAAGACATTTCTTTGAAATTGAAAGGAAAAACACTTGCACACCAGATCCATTAAATGGAGCAACACAGGTTAATACTGAGTGTCTTTTACATACCTCATATGTTTGAGGATTGAACATGTGAGTGGCCACTTGTCTTTTTATATTACTTTTCATTTAAATAAAACGATTTTATGCTATGTATTTCTCTTCTGCCTTTATTTCTATATAAACACTGCGGGGAACTTGGAGAAATTCCATCACCAGTATACAGAACCCATACTCTGAGAGGAGAAGGCAAAGACACAGAATACAGAATCCATACTCTGAGAGGAGAAGGCAAAGACACAGAATACAGAATCCATACTCTGAGAGGAGAAGGCAAAGACACAGAATACAGAATCCATACTCTGAGAGGAGAAGGCAAAGACACAGAATACAGAATCCATACTCTGAGAGGAGAAGGCAAAGACACAGAATACAGAATCCATACTCTGAGAGGAGAAGGCAAAGACACAGAATACAGAATCCATACTCTGAGAGGAGAAGGCAAAGACACAGAATACAGAATCCATACTCTGAGAGGAGAAGGCAAGACACAGACGGCCTAATATCTACCCACACTACTGGAATCCTGAAGTTTCTCACTTACAAGAGGCGGCAACTTACCTCATACGATTGAGGTTTGTTCTAGTAAGTGAAATACCTACTGGATAGAGTGTGATAAGCTTTATTACATTTGCAACATTTACTCTTCCACATCTAATTTGTGGCTGGACTACTTTTTTATTTTTATTTTTAATTTTATTTTTATATTATTATTTTTTTATTTTCATTTTTGTTTCCATCATTATTATTATATTTGGCAATACATATATGGAACATATGTGAACACACACAATTGAGTGTACCAACTACAATTAGTGATTACCATAATATAACATTGTATTATTAGTTGAAATTCTATACAGTACATATTCCAATCTTGTATATTTTCAACACTAAACAGATTTGTTTGTATACTAACCTATACAGGGAATGTGGGAATAGATTCCTATAGAGGCGCTTTTCTCTAAACCCCTCACTCTCCATTTTTTCCACTGGAGGGATATCCCAGGACATCCCCCTTTCTTTGAGATTTACGGCTGCCACTACTGAATCCCCTACCTACCCTGCAACTTAACCCACTTCCTGCGCTAACTAGGTTTTGTAGGGACCTACCCCCTACAGTATACCCCCCACTCTGTCCATATATATATATATATATATATATATGTGAATATATTATTTTTTTATTTTTTAAAAAAAATCTAATACAGACTATTATATAATATAGCTTAAAGGGACACTGAACTAAAAAAACAAAGTTAAAAAAATAGATAAAACGTTTAAAAATAAGACACTTATTAATGTCACATACTTTGTAATAACTTACACCTAGATTACGAGTTTTGCGTTAGAGGCTCTACGGTGCTAACAAACTGTTTATGCTCACCGCTCACTTACAGACAGCGCTGGTATTACGGGTTTTTACAAACCAGACAAGAAGTGAGCGTTGAGCAAAATTTTGCTCATTACCGCCACTCCAATACCAGCGCTGCTTACGTTAGCGGTGAGCTGGTGTAACGTGCTTGTGCACAATTTCCCCATAGGAATCAACGGGGAGAGCCGGCTGAAAAAAAGTCTAACACCTGCAAAATAGCAGCGTAAAACTCCTTAATGCAGCCCCATTGATTCCTATGGGAAAATACATTTTATGTCTACACCTAGCACCCTAACATGAACCCCGAGTCTAAACACCCCTAATCTTACACTTATTAACCCCTAATCTGCCGCCCCAACATCGATGACACCTACATTATATTTATTAACCCTTAATCTGCTGCCCCCAACATCGCTGACACCTACATTATATTTATTAACCCCTACTCTGCCGCCCCAAATGTCGCCGCCACCTACCTACACTTATTAACCCCTAATCTGCTGTCCCATAATAAACATAATAACCCCTAAACTGCCACACTCCCGCCTCGCAAACATTAGTTAAATATTATTAATCTAATCTGCCGGCCCTAACATCGCCGCCACCTACCTACATTTATTAACCCCTAATCTGCTGCCCCAACGTTGCCGCCACTATATTAAAGTTATTAACACCCTAAATCTAAGTCTAACCCTAACACCCCCTAACTTAAATATAATTAAAAGAAATCGAAATAAATATTCCTATCATTAACTAAATTATTCCTATTTAAAACTCAATACTTATCTATAAAATAATCCCTAAGATAGATACAATATAACTAATAGTTACATTGTATCTATCGTAGGGTTTATTTTTATTTTACAGGCAAGTTTGTATTTCTTTTAAGTAGGTAGAATAGTTATTAAATAGTTATTAACTACAGGGAGTGCAGAATTATTAGGCAAATGAGTATTTTGACCACATCATCCTCTTTATGCATGTTGTCTTACTCCAAGCGGTATAGGCTCGAAAGCCTACTACCAATTAAGCATATTAGGTGATGTGCATCTCTGTAATGAGAAGGGGTGTGGTCTAATGACATCAACACCCTATATCAGGTGTGCATAATTATTAGGCAACTTCCTTTCCTTTGGCAAAATGGGTCAAAAGAAGGACTTGACAGGCTCAGAAAAGTCAAAAATAGTGAGATATCTTGCAGAGGGATGCAGCACTCTTAAAATTGCAAAGCTTCTGAAGCGTGATCATCGAACAATCAAGCGTTTCATTCAAAATAGTCAACAGGGTCGCAAGAAGCGTGTGGAAAAACCAAGGCGCAAAATAACTGCCCATGAACTGAGAAAAGTCAAGCGTGCAGCTGCCAAGATGCCACTTGCCACCAGTTTGGCCATATTTCAGAGCTGCAACATCACTGGAGTGCCCAAAAGCACAAGGTGTGTAATACTCAGAGACATGGCCAAGATAAGAAAGGCTGAAAGACGACCACCACTGAACAAGACACACAAGCTGAAAGGTCAAGACTGGGCCAAGAAATATCTCAAGACTGATTTTTCTAAGGTTTTTTGGACTGATGAAATGAGAGTGAGTCTTGATGGGCCAGATGGATGGGCCCGTGGCTGGATTGCTAAAGGGCAGAGAGCTCCAGTCCGACTCAGAGGCCAGCAAGGTGGAGGTGGAGTACTGGTTTGGGCTGGTATCATCAAAGATGAGCTTGTGGGGCCTTTTCGGGTTGAGGATGGAGTCAAGCTCAACTCCCAGTCCTACTGCCAGTTTCTGGAAGACACCTTCTTCAAGCAGTGGTACAGGAAGAAGTCTGCATCCTTCAAGAAAAACATGATTTTCATGCAGGACAATGCTCCATCACACGCGTCCAAGTACTCCACAGCATGGCTGGCAAGAAAGGGTATAAAAGAAGAAAATCTAATGACATGGCCTCCTTGTTCACCTGATCTGAACCCCATTGAGAACCTGTGGTCCATCATCAAATGTGAGATTTACAAGGAGGGAAAACAGTACACCTCTCTGAACAGTGTCTGGGAGGCTGTGGTTGCTGCTGCACGCAATGTTGATGGTGAACAGATCAAAACACTGACAGAATCCATGGATGGCAGGCTTTTGAGTGTCCTTGCAAAGAAAGGTGGCTATATTGGTCACTGATTTGTTTTTGTTTTGTTTTTGAATGTCAGAAATGTATATTTGTGAATGTTGAGATGTTATATTGGTTTCACTGGTAAAAATAAATAATTGAAATGGGTATATATTTGTTTTTTGTTAAGTTGCCTAATAATTATGCACAGTAATAGTCACCTGCACACACAGATATCCCCCTAAAATAGCTATAACTAAAAACAAACTAAAAACTACTTCCAAAACTATTCAGCTTTGATATTAATGAGTTTTTTGGGTTCATTGAGAACATGGTTGTTGTTCAATAATAAAATTAATCCTCAAAAATACAATTTGCCTAATAATTCTGCACTCCCTGTATTTATTAGCTACCTAGCTAAAATAAATACAAAAGTACCTGTAAAATAAAACCTAACTTAAGTTACAATTACATCTTATTAATTAAATAATTCCCTAAATGAAATACAATTAAATAAAATTAAATAAAATTAGCTAAAGTACAAAAAGAAACCCCACTAAATTACAGAAAATAATAAACAAATTACAAGATTTTTAAACTAATTACACCTAATCTAATCCCCCTATCAAAATAAAAAGCTCCTCAAAATAAAAAAAAGCCCTACCCTACACTAAATTACAAATAGCCCCTAAAAGGGCCTTTTGTGGGGCATTGCCCCAAAGTAATCAGCTCTTTTACCTGTAAAAAAAAATACAAATCCCCCCCAACATTAAAACCCACCACCCACACAGCCAAGCCTACTCTTAAACCCACCCAATACACCCTTAAAAAAACCTAACACTAACCCCTTGAAGAATCACCTTACCGGGAGAAGTCTTAATCCAGCCGGGCTGAAGTCCTCAACGAAGCCGGGAGAAGTCTTCATCCAAGCCGGGCGAAGTGGTCCTCCAGACAGGCAGAAGTCTTTATCCAAATGGCATCTTCTATCTTCATCCATCCGGCGCGGAGCAGGTCCATCTTCAAGACATCCGACACGGAGCATCCTATTCATCCGACGGCTAACACTGAATGAAGGTTCCTTTAAATGAAGTCATCCAAGATGGCGTCCCTTCAGTTCCAATTGGCTGATAGAATTAAGGTTGAAAAAATCCTATTGGCTGATGCAATCAGTAAATAGGATTGAAGTTCAATCCTATTGGCTGATCCAATCAGCCAATAGGATTGAGCTGGCATTCTATTGGCTGTTCCAATCTATTGGCTAAAAGGCCCTTTAAAGGGATATTTATAATTTCGTGTAGGATAGGGCTTTTTTATTTTAGGGGGGCTCTTTTTATTTTGTTAGGGGGATTAGATTAGGTGTAATTAGTTTAAAAATCTTGTAATTTGTTTATTATTTTCTGTAATTTAGTGTTTTTTTTTTTTGTACTTTAGCTAATTTTATTTAATTGTATTTAATTGTATTTAATTTAGGGAATTGATTTAATTATAGTGTAGTGTTAGGTGTTAGTGTAACTTAGGTTAGGTTTTATTTTACAGGCCAATTTGTCTTTATTTTAGCTAGGTAGTTATTAAATAGTTAATAACTATTTAATAACTATTCTACCTAGTTAAAATAAATACAAACTTACCTGTAAAATAAAAATAAACCCTAAGATAGATACAATGTAACTATTAGTTATATTGTAGCTAGCTTAGGGTTTATTTTACAGGTAAGTGTTTAGTTTTAAATAGGAATAATTTAGTTAATGATAGTAATTTTTATTTAGATTTCTTTTAATTATATTTAAGTTAGGGGGGGTTAGGGTTAGACTTAGATTTAGGGGTTAATAACTTTAGTATAGTGGCGGCGACGTTGGGGGCTGCAGATTAGGGGTTAATAAATGTAGGTAGGTGTCGGCGATGTTAGAGATGGCAGATTAGGGGTTAATAATATTTAACTAATGTTTGCGAGGCGGGAGTGAGGCGGTTTAGGGGTTAATGTATTTATTATAGTTGCGACGATGTCCGGTTCGGCAGATTAGGGGTTAAATTTTTTTTTGTTTGCAATGCGGGAGGGCCTGGGTTTAGGGGTTAATAGGTGTTTATAGGTGTTAGTGTACTTCTTAGCACTTTAGTTAAGAGTCTTATGCTACGGCATTGTAGTGTAAAACTCTTAACTACTGACTTTAAAATGCGGTACCAGTCTTGACAGGAGAGGGTCTACCGCTCACTTTTTGGCAGACTCGTAATACCGGCACTATGCAAGTCCCATAGAAAAAAGAGGATACGCAATTTACATTATTGGATTTGCGGTATTTCCAAGTCTGGCCAAAAAAGTGAGCGGTACACCTGTACCTGCAAGACTCGTAATACCAGTGGGCGTTAAAAAGCAGCGTTAGGACCGGCTAATGCTGCTTTTTAAGCTTAACGCAAAACTCGTAATCTAGCCGTTACTGTATGCCTGCAATTGATTCACATAGTAATCCTGATTTCCAAACCCTCTCTGTGGGTACCTGATCACCTAGCCCTATCCTGCATGAGAACTCAGGTACCAATATGGCGGAAGTTATCCGCGATGCGCCTGCGCAAGCTTCTGACATGTCAGAGAATACGTCACCTTGTGTTTCTCTGTATTGAAATTGCAGAGCGGGTGATGGAGCTGTGCTAATAAGATGAGTGCTGTTCTCATATAGAATCTCCCTAGCATTAATGAGAAACTTATCATTGTGTTGGCATAAGAAAGAAATAACTTTTTATAGCTCGGATCAGATTGCGCATGCGCGAGATGCAGACTAAACGTTTTAATTAGATTCATAAAAGCTGAATATTATTGGTTGAATATACGGACGATTGTACAGCCCATATTTGTGGGCTGTCTAGCCTACGTCAGAAGATTTTAAAACTAAATTTTATATATATCAGAAGGATCGTTTGAAACTGCAAGTAGGTGCAAATTATTTCTTTGAACATTAGAACCCGATTTATATAATTGTTATATATGCCAAGAATAAAACTACAGTAATCCTTTAATACAGACCAAAATACTAAAAAACAATATAACCTAATACCGGTTAAAATACTTATATTTAATACACCTTAAAGGGACAGTCTAGTCAAAATAAAGCTTTCATAATTCAGATAGGGCTTGAAATTTTGAACAACTTTCCAATTAACTTACGCCTAGATTTAGAGTTCTGCGGCCAAAGGGGTGCGTTAGCTACTCATGCTTTTTTTCCCCCGCACCTTTTAAATACCGCTGGTATTTAGAGTTGACAGAATGGCTGGGTTTTCAGTGCGTTAGGCTCCAAAAAGGGAGCGTAGAGCATAATTTAACGCCACTGTAACTCTAGATACCAGCGGTGCTTACGGACGCAGCCAGCTTCAAAAACGTGCTCATGTACGATTCCCCCATAGAAAACAATGGGGCCATTTGAGCTGAAAAAAAAAACTAACACCTGCAAAAAAGCAGCGTTCAGCTCCTAACGCAGCCCCATTGTTTTCTATGGGGAAACACTTCCTACGTCTGCACCTAACACTCTAACATGTACCCCGAGTCTAAACACCCCTAACCTTACACTTATTAAGCCCTATTCTGCCGCCCCCGCTATCGCTGACACCTGCATATTATTATTAACCCCTAATCTGCCGCTCCGTATACCGCCGCAGCATACATTATCCCTATGTACCCCTAATCTGCTGCCCCTAACACCGCCGACCCCTATATTATATTTATTAACCCCTAATCTGCCCCCCTCAATGTCGCCTCCACCTGCCTACACTTATTAACCCCTAATCTGCCGAGCGGACTGCACCGCTAGTACAATAAAGTTATTAACCCCTAATCCGCCTCACTCCTGCCTCAATAACCCTATAATAAATAGTATTAACCCCTAATCTGCCCTCCCTAACATCGCTGACACCTAACTTCAATTATTAACCCCTAATCTGCCGACCGAATCTCGCCGCTACTCTAATAAATGGATTAACCCCTAAAGCTAAGTCTAACCCTAACACTAACACCCCCCTAAGTTAAATATAATTTAAATCTAACTAAATAAATTAACTCTTATTAAATAAATTATTCCTATTTAAAGCTAAATACTTACCTGTAAAATATAATTATATTATAGCTATTTTAGGATTTATATTTATTTTACAGGCAACTTTGTATTTATTTTAACCAGGTACAATAGCTATTAAATAGTTAAGAACTATTTAATAGCTAAAATAGTTAAAATAATTACAAAATTACTTGTAAAATAAATCCTAACCTAAGTTACAATTTAACCTAACACTACACTATCAATAAATTAATTAAATACAATACCTACAATTATCTACAATTAAACCTAACACTACACTATCAATAAATTAATTAAATACAATATCTACAAATAAATACAATGAAATAAACTAACTAAAGTACAAAAAATAAAAAAGAACTAAGTTACAAAAAATAAAAAAATATTTACAAACATTAGAAAAATATTACAACAATTGGTTAGATTAGGGGTATGTGGGTGGTGGGTTGTAATATTGGGGGGGTATTGTATGTGTTTTTTTTTACAGGCAAAAGAGCTGAATTCTATGGGGCATGCCCCGCAAAGGGCCCTGTTCAGGGCTGGTAAGGTAAAAGAACTTTTTTAATTTAGAATAGGGTAAGGCATTTTTTTATTTTGGGGGGCTTTGTTATTTTATTAGGGGGCTTAGAGTAGGTGTAATTAGTTTCAAATTGTTGTAATATTTTTCTAATGTTTGTAAATATTTTTTTATTTTTTGTAACTTAGTTCTTTTTTATTTTTTGTACTTTAGTTAGTTTATTTCATTGTATTTATTTGTAGATATTGTATTTAATTAATTTATTGATAGTGTAGTGTTAGGTTTAATTGTAGATAATTGTAGGTATTGTATTTAATTAATTTATTGATAGTGTAGTGTTAGGTTTAATTGTAACTTAGGTTAGGATTTATTTTACAGGTAATTTTGTAATTATTTTAACTATTTTAGCTATTAAATAGTTCTTAACTATTTAATAGCAATTGTACCTGGTTAAAATAAATACAAAGTTACCTGTAAAATAAATATAAATCCTAAAATAGCTATAATATAATTATAATTTATATTGTAGCTATATTAGGGTTTATTTTACAGGTAAGTATTTAGCTTTAAATAGGAATAATTTATTTAATAAGAGTTAATTTATTTAGTTAGATTTAAATTATATTTAATTTAGGGGGGGTGTTAGTGTTAGGGTTAGACTTAGCTTTAGTGGTTAATCCATTTATTAGAGTAGCGGCGAGATTCGGTCGGCAGATTAGGGGTTAATAATTGAAGTTAGGTGTCGGCGATGTTAGGGAGGGCAGATTAGGGGTTAATACTATTTATTATAGGGTTATTGAGGCGGGAGTGAGGCGGATTAGGGGTTAATAATTTTATTATAGTAGCGGTGAGGTCCGCTCGGCAGATTAGGGGTTAATAAGTGTAGGCAGGTGGAGGCGACGTTGAGGGGGGCAGATTAGGGGTTAATAAATATAATATAGGGGTCGGTGGTGTTAGGGGCAGCAGATTAGGGGTACATAGCTATAATGTAGGTGGCGGTGGTGTACGGAGCGGCAGATTAGGGGTTAATAATAATATGCAGGGGTCAGCGATAGCGGGGGCGGCAGATTAGGGGTTAATAAATATAATATAGGGGTCGGCGTTGTTAGGGGCAGCAGATTAGGGGTACATAGGGATAACGTAGTTGGCGGCAGTGTACAGAGCGGAAGATTAGGGGTTAAAAAATTTAAATATAGTGGCGGCGATGTGGGGGGACCTCGGTTTAGGGGTACATAGGTAGTTTATGGGTGTTAGTGTACTTTAGAGCACAGTAGTTAAGAGCTTTATAAACCGGCGTTAGCCCAGAAAGCTCTTAACTACTGACTTTTTTCTGCGGATGGAGTTTTGTCGTTAGAGTTCTAACGCTCACTTCAACCACGACTCTAAATACCGGCGTTAGAAAGATCCCATTGAAAAGATAGGATACGCAATTGACGTAAGGGGATCTGCGGTATGGAAAAGTCGCGGCTGCAAAGTGAGCGTTAGACCCTTTCCTGACTGACTCCAAATACCGGCGGTAGCCCAAAACCAGCGTTAGGAGCCTCTAACGCTGGTTTTGACGGCTACCGCCCAACTCTAAATCTAGGCCTTAATCATTACATTTACTTCGTTCCTTTGGTGGTATTTTTGAAAAGCTAAACCTAGGTAGGCTCAAACTGATTTCTAAACCGTTGAAAACCGACTCTTAGCTCAGAGCATTTTGAAAGTTTTTTCACAGTTAGACAGTACTAGTTCATGTGTGTCATATAGATAATATTGTGCTCACTCCCGTGGAGTTATTTAGGCGCCTGCAGTGATTGGCTAAACTGCAAGTCTGTCTGTCAAAATCCCTGAGATAAGGGGGCAGTCTGGAGAGGCCCAGGTACCTCAGGTAATCACAGAGTTAAAACATATATTAATATTCCTGTGTTGGTTATGCAAAACTGGGGAATGGGTAATAAAGGGATTATCTATCTTTTTAAACAATAAAAAATCTGATGTAGACTGTCCCTTTAATAAGGGTTCATTATATAATATAGCCTAATATACTTATATTAAAAGTATCCTAATGCAAGCTTATTATAAAATGAAGCCTCAATTAGGCAGATCTACTATATTCAGGAAAACTTTTATACCGGTTTATATCTAATATAGCCATAATACCGGCTAAAATACCATACAAAATATAGCCTGAAAACAGGCCAAAGAACTTATAATATAGGCTCATATAGGCTAAAAACTAAAATAAAGCCCTAATATAGGATTATATATATATAGCCTAATACAGAATAATCTCATATATGCAATAATACTGAAGCAGCTGAATATGAAGCAGCTGAATGTATATATATATATTATGGAAAATTTGAATGGAATTTAAAACTGCGCTCTGATAGAGATGTATTAAGAGCAATTTAGACTGAATAGCCTGTGCAATACAAGCTTCCAAAATTAAGCCGTATATATGTGCATAAGAAACAATGACAAGTGGCATTAACTTCTGGACGTACAGTATATTACTATTTAAGTAAAACAAGCTCCTATAGTATTATTCTAAGAGGACTCCACAGACTCCAAACCAAGCCATAAGAGACAAAATACACACGTATATATACATACATATGTATACATAAAACATGTACATGTACAGTATACACCTAGACATGTGTGTATATATATATATACATACACACACACGCATATATTCACCTACACATGCATACATAAAAACATGTATAGGAACACATATACACATAAATATGTACATATACACACACACGCACACACATAAATATGTTTACATAAAAACGTGAATAGGTAAATCTAGACACAAAGACCTGTATATATATATATATATATATATATATTTATATATATATAGAACAGTTCTCAGAGATCCGCACTCACTGTAACTGATGAGCAACAAATGCCCGGGGTGCATCTAAAGGAAACATGTACATCAAAAAGGAGACACACTCGCCGGGTCTTAGTAAATAGTGTGTTTAATACACCATGTCCAATAGTGACGTTTCGGGGTAGTTAGCCCCGTCCTCAGACCATAACAAATATATACAATAACAGCAAGTATATAAAGCCTTACCCTCCACCAAGATTCCATACCGGAAGTGTCCACAGCGTTCCCCCTACGCCACTGCGCAGGACCGGGGGTGGTCATGGCAACCGGTAAACAATACTCACAGAATGACAGTGAACTCCGGATCGTACGGACATGCCCATCTGCACTGACAGTGCCAAAGGTAGCCATAAGAGCCGGATAACTTTTACAATACTAGTAAAAAATCTGCAAGAGAGAAAATGGAACAATACATAATAAAGTATTTACAATCATGTCTAGCAATTCAATTCAGGAGACATTATAAATCGCATTAAGATATCATGCTGATCATCACATCTATATGTACTATGTACAGCATTGCTGCCTAAAGAGTTAAGCAAACAGACCCTATAGTGTTAGTTAAATGGTTATTAAGGAAGCTGTAAATACATAAAATCACAAACTATTCACTAAGTAGGGGACAATTATCATAAGAAACAGTGTCAATTTAAATTTACATTTAGCTCATTTGGCATTAAAGTGTTGAGTATGAATGCATCTGGATTCTTTTTGTAGAAGTAGTTTGGCCCTGTCTCCCCCTCTGCTGGGTCTAGGAACATGATCAATTATGACATATCGTAGATTAGACACCGCATGGCCAGCGAACGCAAAGTGTCTAGCAACAGGTTGATCATATTGTTTTTTATCAATTGCCGATCTAATTGCAGTGCGATGGTTGGCCATGCGGGTCCGCAAATCATCAATGGTTTTGCCTACGTAGTATAAACCCCAGGGGCAATGAATCAAATAGACAACATATTCAGTGGTACATGTTACACGATGTCTAATAAAGAATTTTTGTTTGTGTGGGGGTGTACAAAAAACTTTGTGGCACTAAGGCCATTGCACGTAGTACATCCCAGACATTTAAAACAGCCTGGTTTTGGTTGGTTTAACCATGTCTGTTTCTTGTAACAGTCAATAGGATCCACCTTGACTAGTGTATCCCGAATGGATCTGGATCTTCTGTAACTGACTCTTGGTGGTCCCATGTTGATAAAGGGTAAGGTCTGGTCAGACTGCACAATATCCCAGTCCTTGCTTAGTACCGCTGGGAGATTCTGTTTGTCTACTGTATATGTTGTCACATATGTCATCCTTTCAATGTCAGGTTTCCTAGTGCTCGCCCGTAATGCTTCCTCCTGTGGCAAATCCCAAAATTTTTTCAGGCATTTATTTAGGTGCTGCTCAGTGTACCCCCATTGTAGAAATCTTGTCTTCATTTCTAACAGTTGTTTTTTTGTTTGTACAGAGTCGCTGTTGTTTCTAACGACTCTTTTGAATTGAGAGATTGGCAACGCCTTCTTTAAAGCCGGGGGGTGACAGCTGGTAGCCTGGAGCAAGGAATTTCTGTCCGTGGCTTTGCGAAATAGTGTGGTTGAGAGATGATTCTGATTCTTATGTATGCGCAGATCTAAGAAATCTACAGTTGTTTCGCTGTACTCCATCTTGAATTGAAGATTCGGACGTAATTCATTCAGCTTGTTGAACCATTGTTGGAGATCATGTACCGATCCATCCCAAATTAAAAACAGGTTGTCTATGTAGCGACGAAACACCCTAATATTGGGATGGAAGAATAGATCAGTCTGGTACTGTTCGAACTCTGCCATGTATAGATTGGCAAATGATGGGGCCACACTCGACCCTATCGTCGAACCTAGAAGCTGTAAGTAGAACAGGTTCTCGAAGCGAAAGTAATTCATAGTGAGGCAGTATTTTAAAATTTCCATAATCCACTCAGTATTTGGTCCTACAAAAGGATATCTTCTCAGGTGGTTACGGATTGCCTCCATCCCCTGGCTGTGTGGTATAATGGTATAGAGACTAACCACATCAAGGGTAACAAGAAGTTCCGTCCCTTTTAGATTATTATGTTGTTTGAGTTCTTGAATAAGGGCCATGGAGTCCAACAAGAAAGATAGCATATTGCAGACCATTTCTTGTTGGACTCCATGGCCCTTATTCAAGAACTCAAACAACATAATAATCTAAAAGGGACGGAACTTCTTGTTACCCTTGATGTGGTTAGTCTCTATACCATTATACCACACAGCCAGGGGATGAAGGCAATCCGTAACCACCTGAGAAGATATCCTTTTGTAGGACCAAATACTGAGTGGATTATGGAAATGTTAAAATACTGCCTCACTATGAATTACTTTCGCTTCGAGAACCTGTTCTACTTACAGCTTCTAAGTACGGCGATGGGGTCGAGTGTGGCCCCATCATTTGCGAATCTATACATGGCAGAGTTCGAACAGTACCAGACTGATCTATTCTTCCATCCCAATATTAGGGTGTTTCGTCGCTACATAGACGACCTGTTTTTAATTTGGGATGGATCGGTACATGATCTCCAACAATGGTTCAACAAGCTGAATGAATTACGTCCGAATCTTCAATTCAAGATGGAGTACAGCGAAACAACTGTAGATTTCTTAGATCTGCGCATACATAAGAATCAGAATCATCTCTCAACCACACTATTTCGCAAAGCCACGGACAGAAATTCCTTGCTCCAGGCTACCAGCTGTCACCCCCCGGCTTTAAAGAAGGCGTTGCCAATCTCTCAATTGAAAAGAGTCGTTAGAAACAACAGCGACTCTGTACAAACAAAAAAACAACTGTTAGAAATGAAGACAAGATTTCTACAACGGGAGTACACTGAGCAGCACCTAAATAAATGCCTGGAACAATTTTGGGATTTGCCACAGGAGGAAGCATTACGGGCGAGCACTAGGAAACCTGACATTGAAAGGATGACATATGTGACAACATATACAGTAGACAAACAGAATCTTCCAGCGGTACTAAGGAAGGACTGGGATATTGTGCAGTCTGACCAGACCTTACCCTTTATCAACATGGGACCACCAAGAGTCAGTTACAGAAGATCCAGATCCATTCGGGATACACTAGTCAAGGTGGATCCTATTGACTGTTACAAGAAACAGACATGGTTAAACCAACCAAAACCAGGCTGTTTTAAATGTCTGGGATGTACTACGTGCAATGGCCTTAGTGCCACAAAGTTTTTTGTACACCCCCACACAAACAAAAAATTCTTTATTAGACATCGTGTAATATGTACCACTGAATATGTTGTCTATTTGATTCATTGCCCCTGTGGTTTATACTACGTAGGCAAAAGCATTGATGATTTGCGGACCCGCATGGCCAACCATCGCACTGCAATTAGATCGGCAATTGATAAAAAACAATCTGATCAACCTGTTGCTAGACACTTTGCGTTGGCTGGCCATGCGGTGTCTAATCTACGATATGTCATAATTGATCATGTTCCTAGACCCAGCAGAGGGGGAGACAGGGCCAAACTACTTCTACAAAAAGAATCCAGATGGATTCATACTCTTAACACTTTAATGCCTGAAAAAGGAAGTAATTACAGTACAATATCAATCTTAGCATGTCGTCAACAAAATCAATCTGAGATGGATTATATAGTTTGCTTTCACTTAAAAAACTTTTGACAGTAGTTAAACCAGCCTCATGTGGAATTGAAGTATAGAGATTTACCACATCAAGTGTAAAAATTAAACATGTATCCTCTATTTCAACTCCTGCAAGTTTTGTTAGAAAATCATTTGTGTCTTTAATGAATGATCTTTGCTGTTTGACTAAAGGAAAGAGGATCTTGTCTAAAAAAATTGATGTGGTAAATCTCTATACTTCAATTCCACATGAGGCTGGTTTAACTACTATCAAAAGTTTTTTAAGTGAAAGCAAACTATATAATCCATCTCAGATTGATTTTGTTGACGACATGCTAAGATTGATATTGTACTGTAATTACTTCCTTTTTCAGGACACATATTATATGCAAAAACGGGGGACAGCAATGGGCTCCAATGTAGCCCCCTCATATGCCAATTTGTTCATGAGTGGCTTTGAGAACAAATTTGTCTACAATAGTCAGCCATTCATCAGTAGCTGTAAGCTCTGGCTAAGGTATATAGATGATATTTTTGGCATATGGGGGGGCTCATTGGAGTCCTTAATTCAGTTTGTTGAGGACATTAATGCCTCTATGGTGGGCATTAGATTTACACTTACATATTCTCATTAAAAAGTTAACTTTCTTGATACTACTGTCTATAAGCAAGGCACAAAACTGAGCACTGATCTTTATACCAAACCAACAGATAGGAATACATTGCTAAGATATGAAAGTTTTCATCCAGAAACGGTGTTCAGATCTATACCCAGGAGCCAGCTATTGCGTACAAAGAGAATAGTTCAAGACCAAGAGATATTGCCAGAAAGATTGAAATCTATGGGCAATAAATTTATCCAAAGAGGATATCCAGAAGAGACAGTAGCTAGGAGTATTGAAGAGGTAGACAAAATACAAAGAAAACAAACTAAAAAACATCCTAAAAACAGCACAGTAAGTAGATCTAACAGATTGGTCTTTTCTATGGAGTATAGTGACCTGAGTAGTGATGTTTTTAGAATAGTAAGAAAGTATTGGCACTTACTGTCTAAATATAATCCAGAAGTAGAATCTTTCAAACTACCCCCCATGCCCTCATACAGAAGGGTTAAAAACCTTAGGGATAATATTGTTAATGCCGATATAGGTACCATCAAACCATCTAATGTTAACTACCTAACTACATCAAATAAGGGATGTTATCCCTGTCTGCACTGCGCCCAATGTAACTCTATAATTAAAGGTAAATACCTAGCACAAAATGATAAAAGGAAACAATACACTATAAATGGATTATATACATGCCAGACCAATTATGTAATCTATTTACTTAAATGCCCATGTGGGCTTTGTTATATTGGCGAGACCACCCAGGCTGCCAGGGATAGGTTCAGCCAACATAAGGCCTCTATTAAATCTAAAGATTTGTCATTACCAGTTTCTGCACATTTCACACAAATGGGACACACAGTTAGCCAACTCCGCTTTCAAATTATAGACCATATTCCCATACATAGAAGAGGGGGCAATAGGGAATTAAAGTTAAAACAAAAAGAAGTATGGTGGATTAAACGTTTGAATACTTTACACCCTTATGGTCTGAATAGGGACTATGATTTGTATTTGTTTTTATAAGATATTCTTTTGTTTTAAAATGTTATGTGTTTTGGGGCCACCAGGGGGCACTTAAGTAAAGCAAATTGTAATACCTGGACAGGTATGAGTTAAATCAATTAGTTTACAGCACTAAACCCTGATTGGCTCTGATACCCTTTTTAAATGTTTGTTCAGTTGTATTTTAACTATGCATGAATAAGGACCATGTAGGTCCGAAATGTTGCCTTTTTATGGTTGTTGTACCTCAATAAAAGAATTTTTCACCTCTAAGAAGTAAGACTGTGCTGTGGTGCTGTTACACTTTGCATATATGGACTATATACAGGGAGTGCAGAATTATTAGGCAAGTTGTATTTTTGAGGATTAATTTTATTATTGAACAACAACCATGTTCTCAATGAACCCAAAAAACTCATTAATATCAAAGCTGAATAGTTTTGGAAGTATTTTTTAGTTTGTTTTTAGTAATAGCTATTTTAGGGGGATATCTGTGTGTGCAGGTGACTATTACTGTGCATAATTATTAGGCAACTTAACAAAAAACAAATATATACCCATTTCAATTATTTATTTTTACCAGTGAAACCAATATAACATCTCAACATTCACAAATATACATTTCTGACATTCAAAAACAAAACAAAAACAAATCAGTGACCAATATAGCCACCTTTCTTTGCAAGGACACTCAAAAGCCTGCCATCCATGGATTCTGTCAGTGTTTTGATCTGTTCACCATCAACATTGCGTGGAGCAGCAACCACAGCCTCCCAGACACTGTTCATAGAGGTGTACTGTTTTCCCTCCTTGTAAATCTCACATTTGATGATGGACCACAGGTTCTCAATGGGGTTCAGATCAGGTGAACAAGGAGGCCATGTCATTAGATTTTCTTCTTTCTTTTTTTTTTTTTTTTTTTTGATAATTTTTATTGAGGTTTAAAAATCAAACAAAACAACAGGCATTATGAAATACAACCAGCATATACCAATGAATAGAAAACCTAGCACACAAGTTGCAAAAAAAAATATAGCGAGTCTGTTACATCATAAATATGCCAATAACGAAAATTCCATAAATAAACCTCACATTTCCTATTTTAGTTACATACAAAAAAAAAAAAAAAAAAGTAAAGTAAATTTTAAGCCTTAAATTCCAAAAATAATAAAAATAAAAGCAAAACATAACGCAAAACTAAATCACAGATATTGACTTATTACTGAAGGATCTTAGGTTAGGTGAGATCCATCTCTCCCCAAGCATACTTCGACCCTATACAAAAACCTAGCAGGGAAAAGAGGGAAGAGGAGAAAAAAAAAAAAAAATATTTAAAAATTCTCTCTCCCCCAATCCCGCCCCCCCCCCACCGCCCCACCCCGTCCCCCCCAAAAGCTATGAACTAATGTGTCCTCGCAGAGCCCTCAATCCACGTATGTGGAAAAACATTAAGTAACGTTAATTCCGCAAAACTCACTGAGGAAAGAAAGGGGGAAAGTATCCTTTTTTGCAAGGGATATGGATAGGACAAAATAACTGGAGACCATTTCAATAGAAACTTCTTGATCCTGCTCTTTTCTTCTTTTATACCCTTTCTTGCCAGCCACGCTGTGGAGTACTTGGACGCGTGTGATGGAGCATTGTCCTGCATGAAAATCATGTTTTTCTTGAAGGATGCAGACTTCTTCCTGTACCACTGCTTGAAGAAGGTGTCTTCCAGAAACTGGCAGTAGGACTGGGAGTTGAGCTTGACTCCATCCTCAATCCGAAAAGGCCCCACAAGCTCATCTTTGATGATACCAGCCCAAACCAGTACTCCACCTCCACCTTGCTGGCGTCTGAGTCGGACTGGAGCTCTCTGCCCTTTACCAATCCAGCCACGGGCCCATCCATCTGGCCCATCAAGACTCACTCTCATTTCATCAGCCCATAAAACCTTAGAAAAATCAGTCTTGAGATATTTCTTGGCCCAGTCTTGACGTTTCAGTTTGTGTGTCTTGTTCAGTGGTGGTCGTCTTTCAGCCTTTCTTACCTTGGCCATGTCTCTGAGTATTGCACACCTTGGGGTCGATCCGATATAAATCGTCGCCCGCAAAAGCCGGCGACGCCAATATTTGCGCGGATTTGGTATCACATATACGGCGTAACCTAGAAGTTACGCCCGTATATTTCTGCCGTCGCCCGCAGTTTTTTGGGCCATAGGCAGGTATACCAAACCCGCGCAGTTTGGTATCCAATATGCAGCGTAAGGACTTACGTGGCGAAAATGGAGAAAACTTACTCCATTTTCACCTCGCCACAAAAAGCAGCCGTAAGAAGCCTTACGCTGACTATTGGAGCCCCGTAACTCCCTAAACTAACTAGAAAATAAACCTAACACCTAACGCATGCGCAATGTCTATCTCCCTGTCAACCGCGATCTGCTAAAATAAACCTAACACCTAACGCATGCGCAATGTCTATCTCCCTGTCAACCGCGATCCCCCCCCCCCCCCGAAATCCCTAATAAAGTTATTACCCCCTAAACCGCCGCTCCCGGACCCCGCCGCCATCTACATAAACTAACCCCCTACTGTGAGCCTCTAAAACCGCCGCCATCTACCTTATCTATCCCCTAATCTGACCCCTTACACCGCCGCCACCTATATAAATATTATTAACCCCTAATGTAAGCCCCTTACACCGCCGCCATCTCTATTAAAATGATTAACCCCTAATTTAATCTACCTACCCCGCCGCCAGCTATATTATCTATATTAACCCTAAGTATATTATAGTTAATATAGGTATTACATTATATATATTAACTATATTAACCCTAATTATATTAGGGTTAATATAGTTAATATAGTTACTATAGTATTTATATTAACTATATTAACTCTATCTAACCCTAACACCCCTAACTAAATTTATATTAAATTAATCTAATTCATTTATAAACTAAAATATTCCTATTTAAATCTAAATACTTACCTATAAAATAAACCCTAAGATAGCTACAATATAATTAATAATGACATTGTAGCTATGTTAGGGTTAATATTTATTTTACAGGTAAATTGTTAATTATTTTAACTAGGTATAATAGATATTAAATAGTTATTAACTATTTAATATCTACCTAGTTAAAATAATTACCCAATTACCTGTAAAATAAATCCTAACCTAAGTTACAAATACACCTACACTATCAATAAATTTAATAAACTACTAACATCTATCTAAAAATACAATTAAATTAACTAAACTAAATTACAAAAAAAAACAAACACTAAATTACAAAAAATAAAAAAAAGATTACAAGATATTTAAGCTAATTACACCTATTCTAAGCCCCCTAATAAAATAATAAACCCCCAAAATAAAAAAAATTCCCTGCCCTATTCTAAATTCAACAAATTTCAAAGCTCTTTACCTTACCAGCCCTTAAAAGGGCCTTTTGTGGGGCATGCCCCAAAGAATTCAGCTCTTTTGCATACAACAAATACAATACCCCCCTATTACAACCCACCACCCACATACCCCTATTCTAAACCCACCCAAACCCCCCTTAAAAAAGCCTAACACTACCCCCCTGAAGATCTCCCTACCTTGTCTTCACCACACCGGGCCGAACTCCTGATCCGATCCGGGCGATGTCTTCCTCCAAGCGGCAAAGAAGAATTCTTCCTCCGGCGATGTCTTCCTCCAAGCGGCAAAGAAGAATTCTTCCTCCGGCGACGTCTTCCTCCAAGCGGCAGCAAAGTCTTCATTCTTCCGGCGGCATCTTCAATCTTCTTTCTTCGCTCCGCCGCCGCGGAGCATCCATCCCGGCCGACTGCTGAACTTGGAATGAAGTACCTTTAAATGACGTCATCCAAGATGGAAATCGGAACAGCCATTCTATTGGCTGATCGGAACAGCCAATAGAATGCGAGCTCAATCTGATTGGCTGATTGGATCAGCCAATCGGATTGAACTTGAATCTGATTGGCTGATTCAATCAGCCAATCAGATTTTTTTAACTTAATTCCGATTGGCTGATAGAATCCTATCAGCCAATCGGAATTCGGCGGACGCCATCTTGGATGACGTCATTTAAAGGTACATCATTCCAAGTTCAGCAGTCGGCCGGGATGGATGCTCCGCGGCGGCGGAGCGAAGAAAGAAGATTGAAGATGCCGCCGGAAGAATGAAGACTTTGCTGCCGCTTGGAGGAAGACGTCGCCGGAGGAAGAATTCTTCTTTGCCGCTTGGAGGAAGACATCGCCGGAGGAAGAATTCTTCTTTGCCGCTTGGAGGAAGACATCGCCCGGATCGGATCAGGAGTTCGGCCCGGTGTGGTGAAGACAAGGTAGGGAGATCTTCAGGGGGGTAGTGTTAGGCTTTTTTAAGGGGGGTTTGGGTGGGTTTAGAATAGGGGTATGTGGGTGGTGGGTTGTAATGGGGGGGGGGTATTGTATTTGTTGTATGCAAAAGAGCTGAATTCTTTGGGGCATGCCCCACAAAAGGCCCTTTTAAGGGCTGGTAAGGTAAAGAGCTTTGAAATTTGTTGAATTTAGAATAGGGCAGGGAATTTTTTTTATTTTGGGGGTTTATTATTTTATTAGGGGGCTTAGAATAGGTGTAATTAGCTTAAATATCTTGTAATCTTTTTTTATTTTTTGTAATTTAGTGTTTGTTTTTTTTTGTAATTTAGTTTAGTTAATTTAATTGTATTTTTAGATAGATGTTAGTAGTTTATTAAATTTATTGATAGTGTAGGTGTATTTGTAACTTAGGTTAGGATTTATTTTACAGGTAATTGGGTAATTATTTTAACTAGGTAGATATTAAATAGTTAATAACTATTTAATATCTATTATACCTAGTTAAAATAATTAACAATTTACCTGTAAAATAAATATTAACCCTAACATAGCTACAATGTAATTATTAATTATATTGTAGCTATCTTAGGGTTTATTTTATAGGTAAGTATTTAGATTTAAATAGGAATATTTTAGTTTATAAATGAATTAGATTAATTTAATATAAATTTAGTTAGGGGTGTTAGGGTTAGATAGAGTTAATATAGTTAATATAAATACTATAGTAACTATATTAACTATATTAACCCTAATATAATTAGGGTTAATATAGTTAATATATATAATGTAATACCTATATTAACTATAATATACTTAGGGTTAATATAGATAATATAGCTGGCGGCGGGGTAGGTAGATTAAATTAGGGGTTAATCATTTTAATAGAGATGGCGGGGGTGTAAGGGGCTTACATTAGGGGTTAATAATTTTAATATAGATGGCGGCTGTATTAGGGGCTCACTTTAGGGGGTTATAGATATAATATAGCTGGCGGCGGGGTACGGGAGCGGCGGTTTAGGGGTTAATAGCATTTTTATTGTTAGGCTAGTGAGGGGGGATAGCGGATAGAGGGTTAGACAGTGCGGGCTATGTTAGGGAGGCGTGTTAGACAGTGCGGGCTATGTTAGGGAGGCGTGTTAGACATTGCGGGCTATGTTAGGGAGGCGTGTTAGACAGTGCGGGTGTTTTAAACTTTAGTCAGGTTTTATAGGCGCCGGCAGTTTCTAACATGGCGCAAGTCACTGGCGACGCCAGAAATTTGTACTTACGCAGATTTCTGGACATCGCTGGTTTGTGAGACTTACGGCACGTTAGCATCTGACGGCGACCTATATGGGATGGCTCGAGTTGCAAGCTGAAACTGCGGGCGACGCCGGTTCCCTCGCTTGCGCCGCAAACTGCGATCGATATCGGATCGCGCCCCTTGTGCTTTTGGGCACTCCAGTGATGTTGCAGCTCTGAAATATGGCCAAACTGGTGGCAAGTGGCATCTTGGCAGCTGCACGCTTGACTTTTCTCAGTTCATGGGCAGTTATTTTGCGCCTTGGTTTTTCCACACGCTTCTTGCGACCCTGTTGACTATTTTGAATGAAATGCTTGATTGTTCGATGATCACGCTTCAGAAGCTTTGCAATTTTAAGAGTACTGCATCCCTCTGCAAGATATCTCACTATTTTTGACTTTTCTGAGCCTGTCAAGTCCTTCTTTTGACCCATTTTGCCAAAGTAAAGGAAGTTGTCTAATAATTATGCACACCTGATATAGGGTGTTGATCTCATTAGACCACACCCCTTCTCATTACAGAGATGCACATCACCTAATATGCTTAATTGGTAATAGGCTTTCGAGCCTATACAGCTTGGAGTAAGACAACATGCATAAAGAGGATGATGTGGTCAAAATACTAATTTGCCTAATAATTCTGCACTCCCTGTATATATATATATATATATATATATATTTATATATATATATATATATGAGAAATATAAAGAAGGGATCAGCGCTCAGTTGTTCCACCAAAAGGTAGTTGGAATATTACTGAAAATGTGTGAATAGATTTCTACACCTAGCAGTGCGGTATATATAGGTGAGATGTATATGTACTCTATGAGTTAGATTGGTGTAGGTATTTGAGCTGCTTGAACAAGTACGATACAGTGTACCCCTAACACTGGAAAAAAAAATTAGATACAAGCGAAATGTCGAAAGAAGTTCAGCGCTGCAAACACATGGAATACAATGTTACTATGTCAAATACACTAAATGTCTTTCCAATATGATAGACAATTGTTCTGTCTATCCCACTGGTTCTATATGAACCGATTTAAGACAAAGTCCGGTGGATATAATAGTTCGACAATAGTGGTGCAATGATTAGAAATGATAATACTAGATGGAACTCGAAATTCAACAATTGCAACAATGATGCTGGGGGATAAATGGTATACCCTTACCAGAGGGTACCTCAATCTTATGAGGTAATGTCAGCGCGTCAGTTTGGATCCTCTCCAGTCTGTCTTTGGACTTTCCTCCTGTGTATGAGAAGATCCAGGTCTTTATATTCGTGCCGACTTGTGTATGGTGCTTTCAATCTGAGAACCTCCTTGTTCTTTATATCACTGGCTTGGTATCTCCTTGTAGTATGGTCGTTCCGTCTGGACCTTGGCTCTCACCGTATTATAGGGATAAAGCTGTATATCGCTCACTGTCCGGTAACACGCTGGGGAGCAATTGGATCAGAGTGTATGGAGATCTGCAGCTGTGGAGACTGAGCCGGTCTGTAATCAGCGTCTGAGTAAATAAAGTATATTCCACTGGGTTGTCCCCACTTGTAGCGCAAAAAACCTCTCCAAAGAAAAGTAAAACTTCCTTTATTGTGATATCAAAAGTAAAAACATGACAGCCTACACACGACTGTAATAAAGCACAATATGTAAAAACACAGTGTCAGTGATCTGAACCACATGCAGACATGTTTCGTGCAGTTGCGCACTTGATCACTGCTTGATATCACAATAAAGGAAGTTTTACTTTTCTTTGGAGAGGTTTTTTGCGCTACAAGTGGGGACAACCCAGTGGAATATACTTTATTTACTCAGACGCTGATTACAGACCGGCTCAGTCTCCACAGCTGCAGATCTCCATACACTCTGATCCAATTGCTCCCCAGCGTGTTACCGGACAGTGAGCGATATACAGCTTTATCCCTATAATACGGTGAGAGCCAAGGTCCAGACGGAACGACCATACTACAAGGAGATACCAAGCCAGTGATATAAAGAACAAGGAGGTTCTCAGATTGAAAGCACCATACACAAGTCGGCACGAATATAAAGACCTGGATCTTCTCATACACAGGAGGAAAGTCCAAAGACAGACTGGAGAGGATCCAAACTGACGCGCTGACATTACCTCATAAGATTGAGGTACCCTCTGGTAAGGGTATACCATTTATCCCCCAGCATCATTGTTGCAATTGTTGAATTTCGAGTTCCATCTAGTATTATCATTTCTAATCATTGCACCACTATTGTCGAACTATTATATCCACCGGACTTTGTCTTAAATCGGTTCATATAGAACCAGTGGGATAGACAGAACAATTGTCTATCATATTGGAAAGACATTTAGTGTATTTGACATAGTAACATTGTATTCCATGTGTTTGCAGCGCTGAACTTCTTTCGACATTTCGCTTGTATCTAATATATATATATATATATATATAATATATAAATGAGTAAGGGAAGGGAAAAACAATACATACAGACAAAAAAGGGGAAAAGGGGCGCAACACTTATTGAATAAAATAAAATGTATAATATGTGAATAGAAATAATTACACCTCTAATTCAACAGAATAAGTATAGTGGTTAGAAGATGTGGATTACTAGGTTCGTAATCAATCATATATGGTGGCCTGCAAATATCGATACCATAATAATTCTATCAGCCAATCGGAATTAAGGTAGAAAAAATCCTATTGGCTGATGCAATCAGCCAATAAGATTGAAGTTCAATCCTATTGACTGATCCAATCAGCCAATAGGATTGAGCTGGCATTCTATTGGTTTGAAGAGGATGCTCCGCGTCGGTTGTCTTGAAGATTGACCTGCTCCGCACCGAATGGATGAAGATAGAAGATGCCGCCTGGATGAAGACTTCTACCTGTCTGGAGGACCTCTTCTGGCCGGCTTCGATGAAGACTTCTGCCGGTCTGGAGGACCAATTCGCCCAACTTCGTTGAGGACTTCGGCCCGGCTGGGTGAAGACTTCTCAAGGTTGGGTGATCTTCAAGGGGTTAGTGTTAGGTTTTATTAATGGGTATTGGGTGGGTTTTAGAGTAGGGTTGGGTGTGTGGGTGGTGGGTTTTAATGTTGGGGGGGTATTGTACTTTTTTTACAGGTAAAAGAGCTGATTACTTTGGGGTAATGCCCCACAAAACGTTGGGGGCGGCAGATTAGGGGTTAAAAATGTAGGTAGGTGTCGACGATTTTAGGGACGGCAGATTAGGGGTTAATAAAATGTAACTTGTGTTTGCGATGTGGGAGGGCGGCGGTTTAGGGGTTAATATATTTTTTATAGTGGCAGCGATGTAAAGGTTCGGCAGGTTAGGGGTTAAAAAATGTTTTTATTGTTTGCGATGTGGGGGTGGTTTGGTTTAGGGGTTAATAGGTAGTTTATGGGTGTTAGTGTACTTTTTAGCACTTTAGTTAAGAGTTTTATGCTACGGCGTTAGCCCATAAAACTCTTAACTACTGACTTTGAAATGCGGTATCAGTCTTGACAGGAGAGGCTGTACCGCTCACTTTTTTGAAAACTCGTAATACCGGCGTTATGCAAGTCCCATTGAAAATATAGGATACGCAATTGACGAAAGTGGATTTGCGGTATTTTCGAGTCTGAACAAAAAAGTGAGCGGTACACCTGTACCTTCAAGACTCGTAATACCAGCGGTAGGAAAAAAGCAGCATTGGGACCTCTCAACACTGCTTTTTAAGGCTAACGCACAACTCGTAATCTAACCGATTGAATTTTGAGGGGAAAAATGAATACATGACCTGCTGTCTGGAAGCAGCAAAGAAAAGAGGAAGTGCTGGACTTGTTCATTACAGTTTATTAGGCTGCTCTGTGCTGATTGGTGCAGTCTTGTTACTATGTTGTTATTTTTTTTCTCTGTATGTTTTCTTTGCTGCTGTTTGGAATCAGTAAATATTTGATGCAAAATATGAAGCCTCCTGTCTTGCCATAAAATCTTATTGATAATACACCCAGAGGATAAAGTATGAGAAAGTATAGCAAAATAGCTGACTGAATTATTTGTCAAGCGCACATTTGGAAAAAGTCAGTGCTTCATGTTGTGGGGAAAATATTAATACGCTTCTGCTGCCAGGGTCAAAATACCTGCATCTTGGAGCATTTTAGCTATTGCTTGTAGCTTCATATGCCTAGGACCTTTGTAATCTATAGTCTGCAGTTTATGATATAAAACTAATGCAAAGTAAAAGGGACTTAGAAACTTTACTAAAATGAGACATAGACATGTGTGATGCATATGTATCTGCACACACAGTAGCCTTAATGAAGGTTAATAAACCTATATAGTATAGCCTTCATACAGGCTTGTATATAATAAAAAGCTAAAATACTTATATCAAAAATAGCTTTAAAACAGGCTTTATACAAAGTGGCCTAATATAGGTTAAAATATTTATTAATATCACCTGTTAGGGGAAGCAGCAGCCGGCAACTCGCACACCTTGCCGCAACAAATTTATGGCCTGGTGCGTGTCTACCAGAGCTGAAGTTAGGAAGGAAAAAGAAAAAGACTGAAGTGATTAGCACAAACATGGCGTGCCAGAGCCAGAATCATTGAGGGGAGGAGGCCAGAGGCGATCGAGACGCCAATAGAATTATAGGGAGCTGGCTAGATTCTCTTCTCAATGATTCCGTTAGGAGACATGTGTAAATAATGGCACTTAAAGGGACACTGCATCAAAAAATTTTCTTTTGTGATTCAGATAGAGCATGCAATTTTAAGCAACATTCTAATTAACTCCTATTATCAATTTTTCTTCATTTTCTTGCTATCTTTATTTGAAAAAGAATGCATCTAAGCACTCAGAACTCTGGACAGCACTTTTTTATTGGTGGATGAATTTATGCACCAATCAGCAAGGACAACCCAGGTTGTTCACCAAAAATGGGCCGGCATCTAAACTTACATTCTTGCATTTAAAATAAAGATACCAAGAGAATAAAGAAAAAATGATAATAGGAGTAAATTAGAAAGTTGCTTAAAATGTCATGCTCTATCTAAATCATGAAAGAAAAAAATTGGGTACAGTGTCCCTTTAATAATGGTGCCTAGCTGTACACAGTCTTGAAGAGACTAAAATAGCAGCGCACGCATCTTGCCGCTAACAAGCACGGCCTGATGTGTGTCTGCTTAGAAGAGGTACTAGGGAAAGGGCAAAGATCTGCAGCGCTTAAGGCCGCATCAGTCACGAGGCGAGAAGCAGGGATTGCTAGGAAGAAACATTTTTTGTTACTATGTTGCTGTTTTTCTTTGCTGCTGTTTGGAAGACAGAAAAGATTAATGCACAATATGAAACCTCCTGTCTTGCCATAAAATGAGGAATTCCTGTATATAAATATATATGCACATACATATATATATATATATATATATATATATATATATATATATATATGTGCAACAACCAAAAAATGAATCCACTCTCCTAATGTAACCACCTGGGTACCAATATGTGTAAAATATCCATCAAAGTAAATACACTCACAGGAATTTTGGACATCACTAGTGTCAAATTTTATTGACATTTTGGGGGACTACAATATCCCCTTCATCAGAGTAAATTTTAGGTGGAAATAACTCACTTTTATAGTGTACATAATAAACATACCCTCTTCCCGTGTGGCGCAAACTTCATTTCAGTGAAACCAGAAGAGACTAGTACATCACTACAGGTATAGTGATACAACAAATCTAAGCATCTAAATAAAACATTTGAATAAGTGATCAAAATTGTATATGTCAAGAAATCTCAATCTAGACTAATACTGGTTGTGATGATTTTTATAATGTATTAGCAAACAGCAAGGAGAGAGAACAAGAATACAGACTTTATTCAGCAGCATCCATCTTAACAACAACTGCCCGCCCCCTCCGATCACATGACTAAAATGTTAACTGTTTATAATGCACAGCGTGAACTAAGCATAACTACTGAACTTAAAATATAACATAAAGCATACACAACATTACATCTTCCCCTTCAAATATGAAACACATAATATGAGACAAAATCTTCCCATATTTTTGGTTTAATAGTTCGACCATAACGATAGAAAGTAACTGCTGGCTCACTAGCAGTACAATCTGTGTCAAGTTGAGAGTCATTCCCAGCATTATCGCAAGCTGATACACTTATGTTGTCCTTAAAGTCCTCAGTAGACTTTACATCCATGTTAGGGAATTCTGTGCATTCATTGCTTTGCTCTTTATTGTCATTGCTGCTTGGTTCCCTGAGTAAAGTATCGGCTGCAGTGTCTGGTCGAAGATGACGGCTGTTGCGTCTCAGTTTCTGTCCACACTTGGTTTTGATTACATATGACCTTGGCGAATTAGCTTCACTGACAATTCGAGCAGGTTCCCATGTATCCCCAGTGACTCTCTGTCTCACAGCTTGCCCAGCCCTGAGTGGACCAAGTAACGTAGATTTGTCAAAATACAGCTTTTGCTTTTTCATGTTTATGTTCCTCGGACCTGTTACCTGATCCTGTGGGATAGTCTGAGGCTGCAATTTCTGTGGTGCAATAGGCACTGTGGTCCTCAGTGCTCTACCCATGAGCAGCTGTGCAGATGAACATAAACCCTCCATGGGTGTTGCACAATTGTTTAACAGGCCTAGGTATACATCCTACCCTGATGATTGTGCTTTTCGGATAATGGATTTGACTATACCAACATACTTCTCAGCTAAACCATTGTCCTGTGAGTGATACAGACTTATTGGTTTGTGCCTGACTCCCCATTCACGCAAAAAGGACTGGAATTCAGCACTTGAGAATTGCGTGCCATTATCAGACACAAGTTCGTCACACACTCCATGTCTCGAGAGTATTGTTTTGAAAGCCCATATGATTGCTGATGCTTTTAGATTTCTCAGCTGTACTAGCTCAAAGAATTTGCTGTAGTAATCTACTACTATCAGGTAGTGGTTGTCCTCAAAATGAAAAATATCTGTGGCCAGTCTCTGCCATGCCCATGAAGGAGTATTCCATGGTGTGAGAGGTTCTTTTGCATTGTTTTTTTGAAATGTCTGGCAGGTTTCACATGTCTTCACAAGTGTCTCAATATCAAGGTCCAAATTAGGCCAGTAAACCACATCCCGTGCTCTGCGCTTACAAAGAGTAATGCCCAAATGTCCCTGGTGAATTTGCTCCAGTACTTCTGCCTGCTGTGATTTAGGAATAAGAATACGGTTACCCATGAATATGATATCCGTATGAAAGGATAGTTGATTTCTCACAGGCTAGAATCACTGCAACTCAGGAGAAAGCTTCTTTCGTTTTTCTGGCCAGCCATTGCACATGACACAAATTAGTTTTTCTAGTACTTTACCGTGTTTGGTATATTGTCTAATTTTTTCCAGCTGCACATCAGCTATTGGAATATTTACTAGTACTGTATGTATCTGTTCTTCCAATTCAGGTTCATGCCGTGCTTCATGTCCTTCTGGAAACACCCTAGACAGCATATTTGTTATCGCAATTTCCTTTCCTGGTTAATTTTTCACTGTGAGATCATACTGTTGTAGTTTCATAACCATCCTCTGCAGGCATGGAGGTATAGCAGATAGTGGTTTTTGCATAATGTACTCCAATGGTTTCTGAACAGTTTCTACAACCACTGGGCGACCATAGATAAACTGGTGAAATTTCTCACATCCATTCACAATGGCCAACATCTCCTTCTCAATTTGAGCATAATTGGCTTGTGTTGTTGTCAGAGCTCATGAAACATATGCAACAGGAAGTCCTTGTTGAATTAGCACAGTACCTAACCCAAACTGGGATGCATCCACTTGAAGCACAGTGTCACAGTTTACGTCAAAATATTTCAGTATTGGCTCCGGATGTTTAGTGATCAGTTTTTTTACTTTCTCAAATGTCTTTTCCATGTTTGCGTCCCAAGACCAAATAGCATCCCTTTGTAGCAATGCATGTAGTGGGGCTGTCAGCTGAGCGAGGCCCTGAGAAAACTTGGTAGATAATTAAAAATGCCTAATGATGTATCTAGTTCCTTCCTGGAGGATGGGGCCTTCATGCTAATAACTGCTGTTATCTTCTTTGGATCAGGCTTTAAGCCCTCTTTGGTTAGAAGGTGTCCAAAATATGTAACCTCTTCTACCCCAATTTGCATTTTGTTTGGATTGAGTTTAAGATTTTTCTCCCGTCACTGCTTGAGTAAGGCAATAAGGTTTTCATCATGTTCTGTACGATCCTTTCCATAAACCGGCAAATCATCAATTATTACTTCAACACCATGTAGACCAGCAATCAATTCATGTGATTTCTTTTGAAATATCTCCTGAGCAGAAGCAATGCCGAAAGGTACCCTTGTCAAGCGCCATCATCCAAAGGAAGGGGGAGTTGAAAGTGGTCAGGTGACTGCTGGGTTCATCAAGACGCAATTGCCAGTAACCAGATTGTGCATCTAGTACACTAAACACTGTTGCTCCTACTAGCTTGTGAGCTATATCATCTATGGTGGGGAGTTTGTAGTGTTCTCTCATTATTACTTTGTTCAAATCACGTGGGTCAATGCAAATATGACCCATTCTGATGGTTCTGTGACCTTTTTTACTACCCCCAACTTCTCCATCCTTGTTAGTTCTTGTTTGACTTTAGCCTCTAGAGATAGAGGTATTTTCCTTGGGGCATGAATGACAGGCTGTGCACCCTCTTTTATACGTATGCGGCTAATCCCCGGGAGGCACCCTAGGCCCTTGATTAGATCACTGTATTCATGCTTAATGTTGTCCTTTGACAGTTCGCTGCACCCACCATCCACAGCCATAATGATCTTTACAAGTCGAATATCTTTACTTGTTTTGAGACCTAATACTGCTGGGGCTTTTGTTCCTATCACAAACAATTGTAAGACCTTTTCAGATCCCTTGTAAAAACATTTTGCATGACAGCGACCCATCACTTTCAGCTTTTCACCACCATAACCCAACAGTTTTGGTAGGTCTTGAGTCTCTAAAGGGAATTAATTTCTAATGCGTTCCAGGTATGTGTGGCTTGGCACACAGTTTACTTGTGCCCCTGTATCTATTTTGAATGTGACTGGAGTTTTGTGAGCCCCTATCTGTAGGGTTACATTTGCTTCATCTGCAGACTTGTGTGATTTCTGTACTGCTGCAAGATTTATTGGGGTGCAATCTGAGTCTGACCCAGCATTGTCATCATTGTCCTCTATGGCGTGTACAACCAGTTTTTGTGTCCTTGCAATATGGGAAAACAGTTTACACACCCTGTCAAAATGTCCTCTTTTCTTGCATTTATTACATATCTGCCACCTTGCAGGACAGGCAGCATTTTTGTTGTGCATGTTTCCACAGTAGCCACAGGTTGCTTGTGTGTTACTTGTCCCAGTGTCCCAATTGCCTTTTATCCCCTTGTGTCCTCTTTCTTGCCAGTATCTGCTGCTTTGATTTTCTATAGCACTGATCTGGTGCTGTGTTCCTTCCAGTACCTGCTTGTCCTTTCTTAACATTTCATATGCTCTAGCAATCCTGATGGCTTTCTCAAGATTTAAATCTTCTTCCTGCAGCAGCTTTTCCTGAACTTCTTTAAACTTACTGCCCATCAGAATACGGTCTTTTATCATATCACCTGCATCATAAAAAGCACAGTCTTTGGCAAGCAAGCGCAGCTGTGTCACCCATTCATCCACAGATTCACCTCCACACTGATTCCTCTCATAAAACAGTTTCCTTTGCACTGTGGAGTTTTTCCTTGGATTGCAGTATGCTTCAAACTTTGCAAACAATACCTCTGGGTTTTTTTTGTCATCTGCAGTGATATCCCCGCTTGCCTGCCAGGCTCTGCATACATGACGTCCCTTTTGTCCCACACATATCAGAAAGTGTGCTGCCTTCTGTTGATCAGTCCATCTGTCTGCATCTGGGCCTGCAAACACACGTTCAATCAGCTCCCTCCATTTTGACCAATTGTAAGAAATGTTCCCTGACTCTAAATCCAGAGAAGGAATGTTCTTTGTGTTTCTGTTTGCTGCCATGTCACTTTTCACCCAACTTCTGGTACCATGTGATGATTTTTATAATGTATTATCAAACAGCAAGGAGAACAAGAATATAGACTTTATTCAGCAGCATCCATCTTAACAACAACTGCCCGCCCCCTCAGATCACATGACTAAAATGTTAACTGTTTATAATGCACAGCGTGAACTAAGCATAACTACTGAACTTAAAATATAACATAAAGCATACACATCATTACACTGGTATATTCACCTATTGTGCCATATTTAGAACCCAGCTGGTCATATAGGATGCCTCATAGTGACAGCTATTTTGTGAACAGTGTTGCTATAGAACCCATAACACATGTTCTATACAAAAAACATTAATCAAAAATGTACATAACATACACGTAGATTACAAGTTTTGCGTTCGTGTTTTAAAGCTGAAAAAATTGTAATTTCAGCGTTAAAACAGCACCGCAGTCATTACAAGTCTTGTCGGTATAGCTGTACCGCAATCCTTTTAGCCTGTAACGCAACGTTAGTCCTGCACACATAAAAATTACGTTTTTGCATGGGACTTCCATAGCGCAGCCATTACAAGTTTTGCGGTGAGGCTAAAATGCTTGCGTTGCAAAACTGTTACATAAAACTCATAACTAAACTGTCACAAAGTGCACTAACACCCATAAACTACCTATTAACCCCTAAACCGAGGCCCTCCCACATCGCAAACACTATTTTAAACCTATTAACCCCTAATCTGCCGCTCCGGATATCGCCACCACTAATAAAATGTATTAACCCCTACTCCGTCACTCCCCGACATCGCCACCACTATAATAACGTTATTAACCCCTAAACCGCCACCCTCCAGCATTGCAAACACTATTTAAATATTATTAACCCCAAAAACTGCCATTCGCCCATATCGCCCCACTATACTAAAGTTATTAACCCCTATTCCCCCGCACCCCAACATCGCCCACAATAAACTAACAATTAAACTAATATAACGATTAAACTAAAATTAAACTAACTACCAATTAAACAAAACTGAAATACACATTACAAATTACAAAGTATCTAATTACAAAAAATAAAAAAGACTAAATTACAAAAAATAACAAACACTAAATTACGAAAAATAACAAACAAAATTATCAAAAATAAAAAGAATTACACCTAATCTAATAGCCCTATAAAAATAAAAAAGCCCACCCAAATTAAAAAAAACCCTAGTCTACAATAAACTACCAATAGCCATTAAAAGGGCCTTTTGTAGGGCATTGCCCTAAGTTAAACAGCTCTTTTACCTGTAAAAAACCCCACAATGACCCCACAACAGTAAAACCCACCACCCAATCAACCCCCTAAAATAAAAAAACCTAACTCTAACAAAAATCTAAGCTACCCATTGCCCTGAAAAGGGCATTTGTATGGGCATTGCCCTTAAAAGGGCATTTGGCTCTTTTTTACATTGCCCTGAAAAGGGCATTTAGCTCTTTTAAGAAAAGCCCAAACCCTAAACTAAAAAAAATATGTAGGTGTTGGCGACGTCGGAGGCAGCAGATTAGGGGTGTTTAGACGTGGGGTTTATGTTAGGGTGTTAGGTTTAAACGTTACTTTTTTTTCCCTATAGACATCAATGGGGCTGCGTTATGGAGCTTTTCATTCTGCGATTGCAGGTGTTAGGAAAAAAACTAACACTCTCTCCCCATTGATGTCTATGGGGAAAGCGTGCACCAGCACGTTAAAGCAGCGCTTGTATTTTTTGCGGTATGTTGCTATAGAACCCATAACACATGTTCTATACAAAAAACATTAATCAAAAATGTACATAACATACACGTAGATTACAAGTTTTGCGTTCGTGTTTTAAAGCTGAAAAAATTGTAATTTCAGCGTTAAAACAGCACCGCAGTCATTACAAGTCTTGTCGGTATAGCTGTACCGCAATCCTTTTAGCCTGTAACGCAACGTTAGTCCTGCACACATAAAAATTACGTTTTTGCATGGGACTTCCATAGCGCAGCCATTACAAGTTTTGCGGTGAGGCTAAAATGCTTGCGTTGCAAAACTGTTACATAAAACTCATAACTAAACTGTCACAAAGTGCACTAACACCCATAAACTACCTATTAACCCCTAAACCGAGGCCCTCCCACATCGCAAACACTATTTTAAACCTATTAACCCCTAATCTGCCGCTCCGGATATCGCCACCACTAATAAAATGTATTAACCCCTACTCCGTCGCTCCCCGACATCGCCACCACTATAATAACGTTATTAACCCCTAAACCGCCACCCTCCAGCATTGCAAACACTATTTAAATATTATTAACCCCAAAAACTGCCATTCGCCCATATCGCCCCACTATACTAAAGTTATTAACCCCTATTCCCCCGCACCCCAACATCGCCCACAATAAACTAACAATTAAACTAATATAACGATTAAACTAAAATTAAACTAACTACCAATTAAACAAAACTGAAATACACATTACAAATTACAAAGTATCTAATTACAAAAAATAAAAAAGACTAAATTACAAAAAATAACAAACACTAAATTACGAAAAATAACAAACAAAATTATCAAAAATAAAAAGAATTACACCTAATCTAATAGCCCTATAAAAATAAAAAAGCCCACCCAAATTAAAAAAAACCCTAGTCTACAATAAACTACCAATAGCCATTAAAAGGGCCTTTTGTAGGGCATTGCCCTAAGTTAAACAGCTCTTTTACCTGTAAAAAACCCCACAATGACCCCACAACAGTAAAACCCACCACCCAATCAACCCCCTAAAATAAAAAAACCTAACTCTAACAAAAATCTAAGCTACCCATTGCCCTGAAAAGGGCATTTGTATGGGCATTGCCCTTAAAAGGGCATTTGGCTCTTTTTTACATTGCCCTGAAAAGGGCATTTAGCTCTTTTAAGAAAAGCCCAAACCCTAAACTAAAAAAAATATGTAGGTGTTGGCGACGTCGGAGGCAGCAGATTAGGGGTGTTTAGACGTGGGGTTTATGTTAGGGTGTTAGGTTTAAACGTTACTTTTTTTTCCCTATAGACATCAATGGGGCTGCGTTATGGAGCTTTTCATTCTGCGATCGCAGGTGTTAGGAAAAAAACTAACACTCTCTCCCCATTGATGTCTATGGGGAAAGCGTGCACCAGCACGTTAAAGCAGCGCTTGTATTTTTTGCGGTATGGAGCTCAACGCAACCATATTGAACGCACAAGGCAGCTGTTTCAAAACTTCAAATGGCTGCGCTATAGAGGGTTAAATAACGCAACTTTTGCTACGTTCGTTAAATACCCTATAGTGCGCATAACTCGTAATCTACCTGATATTTAACTCATAGGGCTCCAGTTATGAAGCAGCGAATGTTGCTTCGGAGTCCCATCGTTTCAGGATAGATTCACCAGAAATGCTTGTGCAATAATAAATGCCGACAGTATATGTTATCGGCATTTAGCGATGCCGAGCGGACATGATTTGCTGTAGCGAATCATGTCTGCTCGACTGATATTAAATCTACCCCATAATGTTGCCAATAAGTAAATAGCATCTTGCTTACAATATCACATTTACACACAGTGTGTGACCATATCGGTCACGATTTGTATAGTGTGGCTACTCAAAAGACACTTATAATTGGTATTCAAGATTGTAGCCCATACTTATAGTATATTCAAGCTGTGTGCTCATACACCCAATTTAGAGGTAAATCAGCTGGAAAGGCTGACTGCATAATTCCCTTGAGCGCAACCCCATGTGAAAGTAGCACCCCAGATATGTGGCGGATATCTAATTAAATTATGTCATGTCTACGTGTGTTAATTCATATCTCACTCCATATATAAGGCCCCTCCTCTATTACCTCTTTGCTAGGTAATTTGCTGCAGTCAGACTTCGATCTCTATAGTGTTTTAACTCTAGCTGTATTCTCATTGATTTGCTGAGTGGTTCTTCAAGATCCTTTGCTCAGGAAGGCAGCTACTCTCTACTGACAAAGATCGTAACCAGTTCTACTTCGTTTTTCAGTCATTTGGAGGAGTTTTCCCTCTCAGCTACGCTGACTCACTAAAGCCTGCTTGTGCTTCACGCTGTTACACAGTGCATCTAACAGCTACTCTGATTCAACCCAGCCTCCTTCGCACATCACGCTGATACACAGCACTCCTGTCAGCAATGCTGAATCAACCAAGCCTGCTCCTCATCACGCTGGTACACAGCGCATCTTACGTCACCGGGACGCCAACTACCTCTTCCCTCCAGGGGTTTGTCCGTAGCTGTTTTAACCGCAATCAAGTCCACGGTACTGTGCCATAACATTTATAACTTGTAGTTGCATTGTACTCTTTCTTAGGAGCATGCCATAGAAATATAGCTCAATTGTTTAACCTGCTGGACTTATACTAATGCAGAACTGTGTAACTATATCAAGCCACGCTGATGCTAACTAACTGTTCTCATTGACTGCTCTTGTGCTAACATCCTGTTTGCTCTCTATCAGTTGCCTCTGCCTTCATTGAGCTATATTCCAATAATTCTCATGATGAACTTTGTTTGCTTCATTCTTTCAAACTGTGTGTAAGGAGATATCATTTATCTTTTGAATTTATCTCTGCAATTGAGTATTTGCATGTATTGCCACCAAGCTGTTATCAACAATATAACTGGGGCCTAAATCTCTGTATTATTTTGCCATCTGCCTCTATTCCACTTGTACATGACTATATCGTCATCCCCCAGTCTGTGAGCATAGCAGGACTCCTAACAATACCTAAGAGTCCGAGGTCTGGTGTGAGACTGGGTGGTCCAAACTAGAAAATAGAGGGGTTTGCACAAATACATTCTGGGAATCCTTAAAAGTCCTATTCTAATCACTACAAATGAGTACATTAAAATCTGATATTGAATTAAGTCCTCCTGGGCTAATAGTGTCCAGTCTGTATATCCATTGGTCTTCCCGCATCAGGAGAACCTTATCTTTGTCTTCACCCCTCTCAAGTTTCAGCAAATGGTTGATAAGGATAGATCTAATTGAAGATACAGAATGAGTCATCTCAGTACAATGTCATGCTATCGGTTTGGTCAGAGTTTCTTTTATCTAATGTCTGTCTTACATTTAGTCTATGATTGGCCGTGCACTCCTTCAGTGTGCCCTTAGATTTACCAACATAATAATAGACACACGGACAAATGAGGAGATAGATTACATGTGTAGTTACGCTATGTGGTGGATTTTTTTTCTCTTATAGAGCACATGAGACACCTTGAAGTCTTTTGTCGCATACACCAGAGGAGAGTTACACCGGACAACTCTGAGGATCCGGTCTGCCTAGCCTGCACTATGTTATAGTGTTTTACCATATGTGAGTGTGTACTATCTATGATCTGTTGTACTATATATTTTTGCTGAATTACGATATGTGGCTCCTCCTTTCTTTATAGACTTGTTCTACACACATGAAGTTTGGCACCACACGGGAAGGGGGTATATTTATTTTATACACTGCAAAAGTGTGTTATTTCCACTTAATGTTTATTCTGATGAAGGGGATATTGTAGTCCCCGAAACATCAATAAAGTTTAACACTGGTGATGTCCAAAATTCCTGCGAATGCATTTACTTTGATGTATATATATACATTGGAGTCTTTGCCAGCCAAATAGCCATGTCATATAACATATCCCTTGCAACCCTTTTAAAACCTTTTTATTAATATTTAAATGACAATTTTTTATTTAATTATGAGTTTAATATTTTTTATGTGTTTTTGATGTATTTTATGAACATTTTTTTTAACTCATGGTGTAGATTTATCATACGCTGTCTGCATTTAACATTACACAAGCAGTTCTGGTGAACTACTTGTGCAATGCTGCCCCCTGCAGATTCACGGCCAATCGGCCACTAGCAGGGGGTGTCAATCAACCCGATCGTATGAGATCGGGCGGATTGCTGTCCGCCACCTCAGAGCTGGCGGACGAGTTAAGGAGCAGTGGTCTTAAGACCGCTGCTTCTTAACTCCTGTTTCCGACGAGCCTGAAGGCTCACGCAGAAACAGCTTCATTAGGAGCAATACGGGCCTTAATAAATCGGCCCCTTACACTTTACTTTAGGTCTGAAGTCGAGCTAAATATTTTAGTTCAGTTTTGGCTTTTGCTCAAGCACAAACTATAAGTTTTAACTTGTAATATGAGCACAAGTTAGTGCAGTTGCTATTTCCATTGAAAGTATAGGTTGGGCTACAGCGATATCGTCCGTGCTAACCCTTCTCTGGTAAACATGCTTTACCATGGACTTGTGATATCAAATTGCACGCTAATGTTAGCACGGTCCAGCGATATTCCATATTATGTCCAAGTTTAATAGATTTCAAGACACTTCAATAAGAATTTTGAAGTAATTATTTAGATTTCTATGATATTATTATTATTGTTAATTTTATTTTAATATTTTTTTTCAATGGTCAAATTTCACCCATCACGTTCCTTAATTGGAGAAGTCAATCCAAACTCGCATCTTGAAATGACAGGGTTTGATTCTTGTGTTAACAGAATCTTAATTGTCTTTAGCAGAATGGCAAGATAACAAACCGCACATTAGGCATAGATATGGGGCAAGGCGAGGCTTCAATTATGGGGGGCGAATAAGTAATGAAATTATATCACAAAGTTGTTTTACTATACATTATTAAGCATTTCTTATTACAATCTCAAATTTTATTGTCTCTTTAATACAAGAAGACAAAGGACCCTGCTTCAAAGAGCTTCCAATCTACATGTTAAACTATGAAGCTGATGCTCAAAGATTTACTATACTATATTACTGTTTTATCAATTAAGTGAATTTAGATCTGTGTGTGTCTGTATATCTACTGTTATATTTTAGGGCAACCTGAAAGATGAAAAAATCATTTAATATCGTACCATATTCTAGCTTTTAAATCAAAAAGAGAACTCAAAGAGTTTAATTCTACTGCAAAAGAACACCCATTAAACAACCAGGCATGCTTGTAAGTATTTATGATTCAGGAGAAATTAATAAAATATTACTTTTCCAAAGGACAAGGAAGATGTTAGAATAATCAATATAAATATTTTGATGAGATAACTATTCATGAAAAAAAATTAATCAGTTTTGTGCTGCGGCAAATCTAGTCCTGAAGAATTCATAAATTGACAAAAAAAAACACCTAGATTACGAGTCTTGCATTAGCCTTAAAAAACAGCGTTGAGAGGTCCCAACGCTGCTTTTTAACGCCCGCTGGTATTACGAGTCTGGCAGGTACAGGTGTACCGCCCACTTTTATTCCGCGACTCGAGCTTACTGCAAATCCCCTTATGTAAATTACGTATCCTATCTTTTCAATGGGATTTGCATAACGCCGGTATTACGAGTCTTGGAGAAAGTGAGCGGTACACCCTCTCCTGTCAAGACTCCTACCGCATTTAAAAGTCAGTAGTTAAGAGTTTTATGGGCTAACGACGTAGCATAGAACTCTTAACTAAAGTGCTAAAAAGTACGCTAACACCCATAAACTACCTATTAACCCCTAAACTGAGGCCCCCCACATCACAAACACTAAAATAAAATGTTTAACACCTAATCTGCCGAACCGGAGATCGCCGCCACTATTATAAATGTATTAACCCTTAAACCGCCGTACTCCCACCTCGCAAACACTAGTTAAATTTTATTAACCCCTAATCTGCCGTCCCTAACATCGCCAACACCTACCTACATTTATTAACCCCTAATTATTATTATTATTATTATTATTATTATTATTATCAGGTATTTGTAGAGCGCCAACAGATTCTGCAGCGCAACTATTTAATAACTATTGTACCTAGTTAAAATAAATACAAAGTTGACTGCAAAATAAACCCTAAGCTAGCTACAATGTAACTATTAGTTATATTGTAGCTATTTAAGGGTTTATTTTATAGGTAAGTATTTAGTTTTAAATAGGAATCATTTATTTAATTGTAGTAATTTTATTTCATTTTATTTAAATTATATTTTAGTTAGGGGGGTTAGACTTAGGTTTAGGGGCTAATAAATGTAATATAGTAGCCGCTACTATATTAAATTTATTAGCCCCTAAACCTAAGTCTAAACCTAAGTCTAACCCCCCCCTAACTTAAATATAATTTAAATAAAATGAAATAAAATTACTACAATTAAATAAATGATTCCTATTTAAAACTAAATACTTACCTATAAAATAAACCCTAAGATAGCTACAATATAACTAATAGTTACATTGTAGCTAGCTTAGGGTTTATTTTTATTTTGCAGGCAACTTTGTATTTATTTTAACTAGGTACAATAGTTATTGTACCTAGCTAAAATAAATACAAAAGTACCTGTAAAATAAATCCTAACCTGAATTACAATTACACCTAACACTACACTACACTATAATTAAATTAATTTACTAAATTACCTACAATTAACTAAAATTAAATAAAATAATATAAAGTACGGAAAAAAACCCCCACTAAATTACAGAAAAAAATAAAATAATTACAAGAATTTTAAACTAATTACACCTAATCTAATCCCCCTAATAAAATAATAAATCCCCCCAAAATAATAAAAATCCCTACCCTATACTAAATTACAAATAGCCCTTAAAAGGGCCTTTTGCGGGGCATTGCCCCAAAGTAATCAGCTCTTTTACCTGTAAAAAAAAACAATACCCCCCAACATTAAAACCCACCACCCACACACCCAACCCTACTCTAAAACCCACCCAATCCCCCCTTAATAAAACCTAACACTAACCCCTTGAAGATCACCCTACTGTGAGACGTCTTCACCCAGCCGGGCACAAGTGGTCCTCCAGAGGGGCAGAAGTCTTCATCTGATCCGGGCAGAAGAGGACCTCCAGATGGCCAGAAGTCTTCATCCTTTCGGAGTAAAAGAGCTGATTACGTTGGGGCAATGCCCCGCAAAAGGCCCTTTTAAGGGCTATTTGTAATTTAGTATAGGGTAGGGATTTTTATTATTTTGTGGGGCTTTTTTATTTTATTAGGGGGATTAGATTAAATTTGTTTAAAATTCTTGTAATTATTTTATTTTTTTCTGTAATTTAGTGGGGGGGTTTTATTTAATTTAATTGTAGTTAATTGTAATTTAGTAAATTAATTTAATTATAGTGTAGTGTTAGGTGTAATTGTAACTTAGGTTAGGGTTTATTTTACAGGTAAATATGTATTTATTTTAACTAGGAAGTTATTAAATAGTTAATAACTATTTACAATTAATAAGTTATTAAATAGTTAATAACTATTTACAATTAATAAGTTAATAACTATTTAATAACTATTGTACATAGTTAAAATAAATACAAAGTTGCCTGTAAAATAAAAATAAACCCTGAGATAGCTACAATGTAACTATTAGTTAAATTGTAGCTAGCTTAGGGTTTATTTTACAGGTAAGTATTTAGCTTTAAATAGGAATACTTTAGTTAATAAGATTTAATATATTTCATTAGAATAAAATTATATTTAAGTTAGGGGGGTGTTAGGGTTAGACTTAGCTTTAGGGGTTAATAACTTTATTAGAGTAGCGGCAAGGTCCGGTTGGCAGATTAGGGGTTAATACTTGAAGTTAGGTGTCGGCGATGTTAGGGAGGGCAGATTAGGGGTTAATACTATTTATTATAGGGGTTGCAAGGCGGGATTGCAGCGGTTTAGGGGTTAATACATTTATTAGAGTTGCGGCGAGGTCCGGTCGGCAGATTAGGGGTTAATAAGTGTAGGTAGGTAGCGGCGACATTGGGGGGCAGATTAGGGGTTAATAAATATTATGTGGGTGTAGGCAATGTTAGGGGCAGCAGATTAGGGGTTCATAGGGATAATGTAGGTAGTGGCGATATGCGGTTGACGATTTAGGGGTACATAGGTAGTTTATGGGTGTTAGTGTACTTTATAGCACAGTAGTTAAGAGCTTTATGAACCGGAGTTAGCCCAGAAAGCTCTTAACTGCTGACTTTTTTCTGCGGCTGGAGTCTTGTCGGTAGAGGCTCTACCGCTCACTTCAGCCAAGATTCTAAATAACGGCGTTAGGAAGATCCCATTGAAAAGATAGGATACGCAATTGACGTAAGGGGATCTGTGGTATGGAAAACTTGCGGCTGGAAAGTGAGCGTTAGACCCTTTCCTGGCTGACTCTAAATACCAGCGGGCGGTAAAAAGCAGCGTTAGGACTCCTTAACGCTGCTTTTGGCGGCTAACGCAGAACTCTAAATCTAGGCGTTAGAGTTTATTTTATAGGTAAGTATTTAGTTTTAAATAGGAATTATTTATTTAATTGTAGTAATTTTATTTAGATGTATTTAAAATATATTTCAGTTAGGGGGTGGTTAGGGTTAGGGTTAGACTTAGATTTAGGGGTTAATAACTTTATTATAGTGGTGGCGACATTTACGGCAGCAGATTAGGGGTTAATAAGTGTAGTTAGGTTGCGGCAACATTGGGGGCGGCAGAGTAGGGGTTAATAAATAAAAAGTAGGTGTCGGCGATGTTGGGGGCAGCAGATTAGGGGTTCATAGGGATAATGTAGGTGGCGGCGGTGTCCGGAGCGGCAGATTAGGGGTTAATAATATAATGTAGGTGTCAGCAATGTCGGGGCGGCAGATTAGGGGTTAATAAGTGTAAGATTAGGGGTGTTTAGACTCGGGGTTCATGTTAGGGTGTTAGGTGTAGACATAACTTTTGTTTCCCCATAGGAATCAATGGGGCTGCGTTAGAAACTGAACGCTGCTTTTTTGCAGGTGTTAGGTTTTTTTTCCAGCCGATTCTGCCCCATTGATTCCTATGGGGAAATCGTGCATGAGCACGTTTTGCCAGTTCACCGCTACCGTAAGCAACGCTGGTATTTAAGTGAGATGTGGAGCTAAATTTTGCTCTACGCTCACCTTTTTGCGGCTAACGCTGGGTTTAAAAAACCCGTAATACCAGCGTTGTCTTAAGTGAGCAGTGAGAAAAAACTGCTCATTAGCAACGCACCCCTGTTACCGCAAAACTCGTAATCTCTGTGATATAGTTTTAATATTAAATTGAAATATTTTGTAAATGAATGACATAAAAAAATGACTAAACAAAAGAATTATATTTTTCTTTAATTACACAGATCTATCTATGAAATTGTTATGGCAAACTTGTCAAACTCTGTAACTGCAGGAGGATTAAGCATTCATTTAAAAGTGCCAATGTAATATGAGAATTTGCCTGCTGTCATTGTCACATTTGTTGTATACTAATGTTTTCTGGACAGCATGTCACATTACATCTCACCTATGTGTAATTCTGTCACCCTTCCAATTGCGTGCTATTCCGATTACAATTAAGCATTCAGTCCTGAAAGCATGAGTCATAAAGTGGCACAAAATATTCAAATGCTCCACAACAAGAAAACATACACTTAGCAAGTCAAGTATTTTTATAGCTCAAGTTAAAATATCACTGCATCTGTGTCTGAAAACGTTATATCACATATATATATATATATACAGTATATATACAGTACATATATATATATATATATATATATATATATATATATATATGTATATATTGCTGTAAAGCAACACTCTCAGTTCATAGGGTGCAAGAAACAGGGTGCATCCAAAAACCAAAGACCAGCAGATCTTTTTGATGCCTGATGAAGGGGGTAAAACCCTTAAAAATTTTCAAAATAAAAGGGAACAAATTGTCATAAATCCTTTGCGAGTGCTCTTTTGAATTTTTATATATATATATAGTTAGAAAACAAGATTTTAAGCGCAGATTGCATAATTCTTATTAATTATTTTCTGTACACATTGAGGGCTAGATTACAGGTGGTGCGCTAACAGTCGTGCAAGAGCGATGAGGGGTTAATGCCGGGTGTTTGATGTGTCTCCGAAGTAGCACACGTATTACAATATATATATACATATTTAGACATGTGTATGTGTGTATCAGCCTTTTTTTCTAACACCTGAGACCTCATATCTTTGAGCCCTTATAACTTTTTTTTTGTGCAATATTTTTTTAAAATAATTTTTATTAGATAGTGTTATTATAAGTGTAACTGACTTTTCAATATATTTTTGATGTGTTTTGTGCAACTTTGTTGTTAAGCGTAACAGTTAACCACAGCTCTTAAGTCATGCTATCCAGGAACACATTAAATTAAATTGCGCTTAAGCGAACGCATTTACTTTCAACTTGTAATATGTGTGCTATTTCCGATGCGCGCAAAGACATGCAATGAACCCCTTATCGCTAGTGCCCAACAGTTAGCGCACCACTTTTAATCTGGCCCATAGTGTGTACTTAAGACAAATATAAATTACAAAAGCTCCAAATTACCTTTTTTCCCTATTTTTGGATAGGGAGTTATTTTTCCTATGTTTTGTGGATCCTGTATTATTATTATCAGGTATTTGTAGAGCGCCAACAGATTCCGCAGCAGTTCATCCTTATCATATACCAGGATGGGTAAGTTCTAGTACTAATCTTAATTTAGGGGCAACATGACTGGTGATTTGAGGTTTGATTTACAGTAAATGTTGGACAACTGTAGTTATCACAATACACTAAAAAACTCTCTACAGTCTCTCTTGTCTTGCCAGGTCCTATGTTATTCTAAGCAGCTGATTAGGAAGTGGGTTCCTTAGAATTATATGGGAACTGAAGAGACTTGAGGAACTGGAATGTGTTGTTAGTAACCTTATAACAGTACAGTTTGAGAGACTCATGTGGTGCTTGTGGAATGCTGTATTCATTGTAAAGTGTATATTATTATTTTTTTATTCCGAATAATTAAAACATTTAAATTATGCATTTGTTAATGTTTAATTAAAATATATTTTTTAGCACATTTATTAACCTCTCATTACGTTATCTCAAGATGAATCATGCTTAGCATGTATTTATCAGTATAGAACCAGACTACAAAAGGTGCGCTAATGATAGCGCTGGACGAGATAAGCATCCATTACTTTCATTAGATATAGTGATCATGCTAAAACTTCTGGCTGGAGGTGGGGCAGACAGGTAGCTGCAGGTAGCTGCTGATGCGGCTCCAAGTATCTTATGGGAGATACCATACACCTGCCAGCCTTTTACAGTTCCCTTGGCTGAATTAGGCCCGGGTATTAGGACCATCGGTCCTGCAAAGGAAGTTTGAACTTTTAGCCTATTTGTGCATGTTGGCTAATGCACTCAATTCAGAAAAATTTACAGATTTTTAACTACCCAGGCGATATCAAGCTATACTACTGCTTTGGAGAGGCCGATACAGGGTTGCTACACTCTGAGTTCAATAACCGACCAACTACTGTTACAAACACTGTTTACTACTCTCTGGTGTTTGGATTCAACACATCTGGACTCTCACTTGTTGGGCAGGTGTAACGGAAGCTTCAAGTGGTTAGCTGAACATTCACTCGTTTGGTGCTGGGCAAATGGAGAACAATGCCCGGCTGACACGGAACTCTAAGGTGGAGCATTAATAGACAGACTGAAATTCCCCCGGCACCTTCCCACTGGTTAAACATACCTTTGGTGTATTTGGAAGGTAGCTGCATAAACCTAGGAGGAACCCCCCCACTATCGGGGATTTGGCTATTTCGAATACTGCAGGTGCAGCACAGAATTACGGGTTTGTGAGAGTAAGCCTTGCAGAGCTGCTCCCGTCTGCCTGATGCTTATCTTTCCGGTCCTGCTGTTGGCTCTCTGTTTGATTGGTCCAGCTGGCGTATACATCCAGGAAGGCTGTGTATAAGCAGAAGGTCCGGGGATATCAAAGCTGTCCGGTACCGGTGTACGCCCCTAGATCCACAGCAGGAGGGACCGTAAGCCTGGGACTCTGAGTAACATCACCAGCTGGGTGATCACCGGTACTTTTTCTATTTTTTATGTGAGCTTAATGAGAGTGCAGAGTATTGAGCCGTGAAGGCGGAGGGCTCTGTGAAATATCTGTGGCACAGATTTCAGGGGCCCTGCTTTGTAAGTGTCTCAGTGTAATACAGGTGGGAGTTTTTTCTCTGCAAATAAGGTTGCAAACAAGGTTGCTCCAAATTGGACATTTCCTGCATGATCTAGCCAAGCCAAAATATTAAACGTCTGGCTGTGGCCTCAAATAACGTATGTTCTTACCTTGCCACATGTTGCTTCAAATAGCGCCTTTCTAATTTCCTCCATACCTCACTCTGAGGTTTTCCATCGGCAACTAAGTTACAAAAAGAGCTAAGAGTGGCTGCTTATGGAACTGGATTCAATAAGTGACGCTCAGGTCCAAAGTATTGTGATTATTCCACTGATGTGCTTTATACCACTTTCACAGATTTTACGTCTAGGTATTTTGTTTGAACTCGCCTAAATCTGATATCCTTTAAACCTTAATTGAGTATACAGTGTTGTTCCTACGGACCTAATAATAAGGGGGCACAATGTGTTAATGTGGGATTTTGAATATCTGTGGTTTAAGTATTAATGCCTTTTACTGCAAATTGTGTTATCTATGGTATGTAACTAAGTTAAGTTCACTTTTTATACATGTCTGTGGAATGTTTGAAATTACTATTAGTGAACTTAAATACAACTTAATAATTGGATTGCAATAACATGTGTCTCCTCTGAAAGAATAAATTATCCGACAAGTTGTGTGTACGGCTTTAAAGAGCTACCATTATAAACTGTTACAGAGGATATGCTATGCTGTTTGATTTTAAAATTTAATTAGTGTATTGGCTGAAGATATTGACCTCATATTTGCCCTGTTTAACTGCCCTCAGACTTTAAGTTTTTGTCTCACCAAGTCAGTAACACTTGTTTAAGTTTTAGTAATATTTGGCATTTGAACACTAACACATCTGATTTAGATATTCTTTTGATTGTTTTGGATGTAAAAACATCAGTTCTAGTTTTTGCTGTTGGAATATCCAAGTTAACTATGTGGTTAGGACAACATTATACACCTACATAGTATACATACAGCCACATAATAATTTGAATTTTTACTCTACACCAGGGACTCTGAGTTTAAGAACGGCAATACAACACAAATAATTGCTGGTTCAGTGACTGATATAGTTAATTCACATGCATATTGTATGTAGATTATTGCCCAATTAACTACTGGTTACCACATTATAGCATATACAGCGGTTATATATAGACTTTGGTACCTGTTGGTATATGGACAGATATTTGCTCAATAAGAGCTCTTCCCCAAAGATGCCTCCTAAACAGAGGGAGAAAAAAGGGAACAGTAGGAATCTTGATTCCAGCATAGACATACCCCCAGATAAAGGAACAATTAAAACTATGAATATTAATATGACAGAATTCGCAGCCGAAGTTGCAAAAACTTTGACCCTCCAATTTGATTTAATTGAATTGGAGATTAGAAAAGAGATATCAAACCTAACTACAGAAGTTCGACAGTTTGCCACAAGATTAGATGAGGTTGAGAACAGAGTATCTGATCTAGAAGATCAATATAATTTACATGAACCTGTGGTAGCGGCCCATAGTAAATCAATTGCAATATTACAAGCAAAAATTGAGGATCTTGAAGTTCGCTCAAGGCGTAATAATGTAAAAATTATATGATTACCGGAATCCTTGGAATTCCAAGATCTGATGACTTTTGTCACCACTACTCTGCCTCAGGCATTACAGGTACCTCCGCCAGTTAGTCCCTTTCAAGTAGAGCGGGTACATAGAATTGGATACCGTAAAGAGAATCACGAGAATGTGAAGCCAAGACCTGTTATATTTAAATTCATCAACTTCCAAGATAAATTGCTATACCTCAAACACTATAGGAAATTTAATCCCTTTTTAGTGGGCACACATAAAATATTAATCTTTCAAGATTTTTCAACTGAAACTTTAACTAAAAGAAGGGAAATGTCTCCTTTTTATGGCAGGCTACTGAATGCCAACTATAACATTAAATTGATTTATCCTGCTAAGTTGATAGTGTTGAGAGAGGGCACTTCCTAGAAGTTCCTATACATTAAACAACACTGTGGAAGCTGAAGCATTCTGTAGAGAAGTGGGTGCAGATTAAAATAATATTGGTAGTTAAGTTTTTCATGAACACTTAAAGCATTTACGGGATGGAAGTTAGTTCATTTGTGTACAAAAATCTGTCCTTTTTTGTGTGTTTTTTCTTCTTTCTTTCCTTCTCTTTTTTTTTGTGCTCCTATCAGCAGATCTTTCTTACCTATCTGGGTTGCGCACGGCCTTGTTTATATTTATCCGAGGCCGATGGAGTCTAATTTTAACTTAGTTTCATGGAATGTTGGCGGGATAACCTCTCCAATCAAAAGGAAATCGATAATAAAATATTTGGGGAAATGTAAGCCCGATGTTGTATTACTTCAAGAATTACATCTTAAATCCCCAGAAATTCCTAAACTTAAAACCAATTGGGTTGGGGAGGTTATCGCCACCACACAAGACTCCAGGAAAAGGGGAGTAGTGATTCTTTTGAATAAAAAATTAGCATATCAGATTGTAAATAAAGAATTGGATCCCGATGGACGGTTTTTAATCATAGAAATAATTATTAATAAGATCAAATATATATTGTGTAATATTTATGGCCCTAATCAAGTTGACCGGGAGTTTTGGGTTAACTTGACACTGAAACTACATAGATATATAGGTCAAAATTTAATAATAGCTGGAGACTTTAACTTATTAGCTAACCCTAGTTTAGACAACTCAAATAAAACATATGTCAAATTTAGAGATAGGAAAGTTTGAATTTTCTATAAATTCTGCTCACAATTGAGGCTTATTGATATTTGGCGGGTTCAGAACCCTGATGTGCGTGCATATACATGCATGTCTAAAGCACATCAATCGCTATCCAGAATTGACTATTTTTGTATCTCAGACTCCTTACTGAAGTGGAGGTGGCCAAAATCGAGGATTTTGTAATTTCAGATCATTCTGCCATATCGTTGAGCTGTAAATCAGATATGAAAGGTATTGTCAACAATAACATCTATTTTCCCAAACATTTAAGTAACAATACCAACTTTCAAAGCTGGCTGGGTACTAAGTGGTTGGAATTTTACAATCATAAATCCATTCTTGGAAGTATCTCAAATTACGTATTTAGGACTCAGGCTATCTAAAAATCCTGATGAATGGTACAATCTAAACTATATACATTGCCTGGAATATTGTAAGAAAAAGTTAGAGGATTGGATTTCTCTCCCCATCTCTTTAACAGCTTGTGTTGTTTTGATTAAGTCCATTCTTTTCCCTAAATTATTTTATATTTTTCAAAATATATCGCTTCCCATCCATAAGTCGGATACGTACAACAAAGCTTGCTCCAGATTTTTATGGAAAGGAACCAAACCTCGGATTGCTAGCCATCAGCTTATGAATTCTAAAATGGCAGCCGGTTTAGTGCTGCCAAATATTCAAATGTATAATTTAGTTGCTTTGGCAAGATTTGCCATAGATTGGATAACCGAGAAAGAACAAATTACTTCATTTAGATGGGAATATAAACTTGTTGTGCCATTCTGTCTAAAGGCGATATTACATTGTCCATTAAAATCTTTGCCCTCGAGAATTTTTTATGCAAGTATGTTCAAGAATGTTATAGTAGCATGGCAGAAACTGTGTGCAGAGTTAGGATACTCTCCATATATTTCGCAATTTCTGCCTATCTGTGGTAATCCCACTTACAGTCCTGGGTCTTCAAATATGATCTTTAAAGCTTGGCCCTCTAAAAGCCTAAAATTGATGAGTCAAATATGGGGGATAGATGGTCACCCTATAACCTACGCAGAATTGGCTAATAAATTTGATCTCTCACCACACGAATTCTATGCTTACCTTCAGGTGAGGCACTTTTTATATGAACTAATACAAAAATATGGCCCAGACTGGACATTGGGTGAATTGCATAATAGAATATCTAGTTATACATCTGGCTTATATGCAATTTCTCCCTTCTACTTATTACTAAACCAAAAAACATCTTGTGTGCAGGTCAACGATATAGTGGCAAAATGGTCAAAGAAATTCCCGATATCAACGATCAGATTATAACTGACAGCTTTAAAATAATTGCGCAACCATGGGTGCCAACATCATGGAGGGAATCCTAGATAAAAATTAGTCTCATGAGTTATCTTACACCAGAAACTTTATCTAAATGGTATAAAACATTGGTGCTTTGTTCTAGATGTAAGTCAATGCAAGCAGACTTGTTACATTGTTTTTGGGAATGCCCGAAAATTTTTCAGTTTTGGCAAAAAATTCTATATTGGATGAATGCTGTCTTACATTTAGATTATTACTTTAAACCAAGGGAGATTATTTCTCTGGTTAAATTTCATGGGACCCCTAAAAATGTTAAACTTATAAACATCATTATATTAATCGGTAGTAATCTTATTCTTAAAACGTGGAAAGCGAGGGTAGCCCCTAAAATTTTGCATTTTAAAAATGCTTTGATCACGCAATATACGGTAGAACAGTTAAATTTAGCATATCCTTATGAGGAACATTTACTTCCATTTTTTAGGAAATGGGAAGTTTTTATTCTGTTGCTACCAAATTCATCTCAAAAAAGATTGATTAAACCTTTACTTAACTCAGCATTTGTACAAATAAATATATACGCAGGCCACTTTCCCCAATTCTGGTCAGAGGTGAGTGAGGATGACCCACGAAAAGAGTGCCTGTTTCTTCTTCATTTTTTTTCTCTCTTTCCCTTTCTTTTCTTTCCTTCTTCCTTTCTGTTTTTTTGTTTGTACCATGTCATGTATCAATGTATAAACCCAACAATATGAATACATAAGTTGTAGTCGTTGTCGCACTAATTTTGTGGCATATTGCAATGTGGTACTAGAATATTTATGTTAGGATAATTACACATACATTGTATATGTATTGATTGTCATCGATTTTATATTGCAAACTATGCTCTTGCAAAGATCTGTACCTTAGCCCTGTGTGGCAAAAAACTTGTGTATTATTTTGTAATTCAGATTTATTGTTGATTATAAATAAAAATGTATATATAAAAAAAAAGATATAGTGATCATGCTAAATAGAGCTGATACTTCAAGTTGAAAGTTATGGGTTGTGCTAGATGAGTTAAAGTGACTTAAGACTTGATCTAAATTGTAAGGGTTAAAAAAGTTCACAAACACATCTAAAACATATTAAAACTATAGGCGCAGTTGATCTAGTGCAGTTTTGGGTTATCGCGCAAGTTGTAAAAAGAAAAGTCTTTTTTAGCGTGCCCCATAGAAGTCTATGGGGAGAGAGAGTTAGTGCGGTTGTGAAGTCCTGAAGTTAGCTCACCTGAGTCTTTCGCTGAGTCTTTTGCTCACGTGCTAACTTTTTACTTTCAACTTGTAATACCAGTGCTAACCCGACACTTCTAATTTTTCACCTTGAGCGTCATTAGTGCTAATAAGCGATAAAAAAAAATATCACACACTACTTGTAATCTGATCATAGTATTTTGTGCATCACAGGGACATTAAAGTAATTGTATATCTGGACAGTACATATGGTGGAAATTCTAACTAAAAAAAATATTGTCTGTTTGTTTTTTTCCTTTATTCTCACTTGCATACGTATATAATATACATACAAACTTATATGATATCTATGAAAACATACAAATTCACAAAAATTACACATCCTTGCCCCAATCTTTGCCATGTATGAATCATATATTTATTTAAAGTTATTGGGATATCAGTCTCAGGTTTTTGGGGCATATATTATTTTGACTTGTATGGCCAGCTCAAATAATTTGAAAAACCATTAAGGCCAAAGTCTCCATTTCACTATAATTTAACAAAAATTGGCCTAAGGGGTAACATTAGAGTTACTTAATCTGGCCCTTAACCTTTTTTTTTTTCTTTGAGAAAAACCATCAAAGAATTTGGTAAAGATGTTTGAAATAAATGCAAATGAAGATCTATATTTTGCCTGGGGCAATTTGTTTAAGTAACAGAACCATATTACTGGTATTATATAATATGTCATCGTGTTTTCAAACATTACAGCGTTGCTTGTATCTGTTACTCCTCTATCTAACATAATCAATCTGTATCCATTTTATCAAATAGTTATGTTATAAACGTCTTAAGTCTATTCGGTCAAAATTACTTTCTTAATAGCTTTCAGATGTCAGCATATATTAAGTTTTCAGGACAACAATCCTCCACTTTTTTATTAGATTAAATAATGTTTTAAGAAAACTGATATTTCATATTACATTTCATTAAGAACCTAAGTGGTGACTTTTCTCCTTGTCAGCTAAAGCTGTAGGACATTACTGCATTCTGTCATGGATACACTCTGATAACAAACTGATCAGAAGGAAGAATGATGTTTAAAAAATCATTCAGATATGCCAAAAATGTGGCTTTGCACAAAACTGTCACGGAGTAGCTTGACAACTGAGTGGATGTGTTTCAGTCCTTTTTTCTATTAGCCAAGGGAATGAATTGACTTTTTAACTGGTAAAAAAAGATGCAACTTTGCAAACTAGAAAGCCTTTCCTTGAACAAAAGGAAGTTATTTCATACTACTAATGAGCTAAAATTGCTGAGAGGAAATACTTTTAGAGGACCAATTAATGTCAGTTTTCTACATACACTGTATATAAAAAAAGGTTGCCTACAAAATTTTAAACACCACAAATATAAATCTGATTTAAATATTACACATCATATTTATACATCTGTGTGTGGGGGAATATATAAATTAATCATTTACCTTTTTAAGAGCAAAAGAGGACTGTGTGTTTCACTTAAGGAGTTAACATCTCACTATGGCCCCCATGATCAAAAGTGCTACGAGGCAGCAAAATATTCTAAGGGATCAGCAGATATGTTGAGCGAGCAAGTCAAAATATTCCAAGCTCCTGACATTGGTCGGCGATGCTGGCTATAGATAACAACCAGCATCATTGAACATATTGCCAATTTATAGTAAAGAATCCCTGGAGTTTAACTGCTGTGTGCTTAACCACTAATCCTAATACTCCTAAACCGATGTACCCCACAATCGCAAACTAACACTACATTAATAAACATCTAAACCGCTACATACCCACCGCAAGTCGCTAATTATAAAGCCGTATGCCACCACATACTCACCGCAAGTCACTAACTATTAACCCCTATGCTGCCACATACCCACTGCAATAAACTAACTATTAACCCCTATGCTGCCACATACCCACCGCAATAAACTAACTTTTAACCCCTAAGTATAAAACCCTATACCGCCACATACTCACCACAATAACCCAACTATTAACCCCTATGTCTCTAACTATAAACCCCTATGCCGCAACATACCCACTGCAAGTCGTTAACTATAAACCCCTATGCCGCCACATACCCACCAAAATAAACTAACTATTAATGCCTATGGTTATCATGTCCAACAGTATCATGTCCAACAAACATCACTGAATGCCAACAGCATACGCTGTTGGCATTTAACATTGCACAAGCAGTTCACCAGAACTGCTGGTGCAATGCCGCCCCTGCAGATTTGTGGCCAATTGGCTGCTAGCAGGGGGTGTCAATAATCCCAATCGTATAGAATCAAGTGGATTGCAGACCGCAGTCTCAGAGGCAGCGGACCAGTTATAAAGCAGTGGTCTTAAGACCGCTGCTTCATTAATGCTGTTTCCGGCAAGCCTGAAGGCTCGCACAGAAACAGGGGCATCAAGCTCCATTCTCTAACTATAAACCCCTATTCCGCCACATACCCACCAAAAGTCATTAACTATAAATCCCTATGCCACCACATACCCACTGCAATAAACTAATCCCCTGCTCATCCTGACTTACCCCTGATGTTTGGACGCTCTAAGAACGAGGCAGCTAGGAGGGGCGACCGCGTGAACAAATACAGGTAGAATATGTTATACGCATCTGTACACTGAATACTACTGTCTTAAAAGAAAACAGCACCTGTGAATAAAGACGCGTGTTTCTATTGCTCCTCCTATGCTATGCCTTTACAGCACTATTTGACTCAGTAACAATTGGGGTTCAAGTTTGAAGTGACTGGTCTCTATACACTGGGGACTGTATAACTGCATCTATTTTTGCATTAACGCTGCACCTGTTGGATTACAAATATCTGCTAATCTTAAACGGACTGTTTTTTGGTCTATTTTCCCTGGTGCACCAGATAATACATTTTTTGGCCAGTACTTTATAACACTGTTTTGTGTGGGATCCACTGTATGAATGTGAATGTGTGTATTGTGCATTTAGTTAATAAATATTTATATCGTTTTTGACATACAGGCTCTTTTTGTGTATTTATTTAATTTTACAGTTGTGCTGGATTTACCTAGACTTTTGGGAATTTCTTATTGTGAAATCCCCACTTCCTTTTCTATGTTGTTTCATATGTATTTTTCTAGGAAGCACCTGTTCTCTAGTGAATTAACTTATTAGTGTGCAACTCTTTTCTTGTCTCTTTTTGTCAACTAATTATAAACCCTTATGTCTCTAACTATAAACCCCTATGCCACCACATACCCACCGCATGTATCTAATTATTCACTCCTATGCCGCCATATACCCCAAACATAAACTAACCTAAAACTTAATACCCCTTTATATTGGTGTCTTATATTCCGCTTCCAGAAATTCAGTGTGCGGCAGCGACCACATGAAGAGGCCCGAAGGGAGATGCAGACAGGAAGATGCAGAGCGGAAGGGGTGGAAGAGGCCACCAAAGTCTGCCTCCATGGAGATGGGCCCCCACTGTGAGGAGCCGGGATGAAGAGGGCCCCGTCATTGATGAAGCTTGCGGAGGTGGAGGAAGAGAATGCCGAAATCACTGCTGCAAATATGGGCCCCTGTCGCAAGGAGCAGGAATGAAAAGGGCCCAACGTCAGATCAAGAGGAGCCAGATTACCGAACAACTGTGAGTACCACTTTTGGGGTTAGTTAGGGCTTTTTTGGGGTTGGGGTTTTAATTTTTAAGAATAAGGTTTTTTACTTTTACTTTTCTTTTCTAACCTAGGTTTTCTTTAGTTAGATTTTATTATTTTGGGTGGTTACTTGTAGATGTAGATGGTGGGTTTTGTAATTTTTCTTCTTTTTTTGCAAAAGAACTGATCACTTTAGGGCAATGCCCTACAAAAGGCCATTTTAAGGGCTATTGTAATTTTTTTTAGTGTTAAGGTTTAGTTGTTTTTTTTTATTTTATGTGCCATGTATTTTATTGTTAGTTATAATGCTGGGTTTAGTTTGCTGGGGGGTTAGTTTAGAGGGTTTAGGTGTTAGTGTAGTTATAGTTTGCATTGGGAGGTGGGGATTTAGGCCTTAATCTCTTAACCACCCTTCATACCCGTATGGGGGTTGATTAGGTGATTATACAGTATCTCACAAAAGTGAGTACACCCCTCACATTTTTGTAAATATTTTATTATATCTTTTTATGTGACCACACTGAAGAAATTACACTTTGCTACAATGTAAAGTAGTGAGTGCACAGCCTGTATAACAATGTACATTTGCTGTCCCCTCAAAATAACTCAACACACAGCCATTAATGTCTAAACTGTTGGCAACAATAGTGAGTACACCCCTAAGTGTCCAAACTGGGCCCAAATAGCCATTTCCCCTCTCCGGTGTCATGTGACTTGTTAGTGTTACAAGGTCTCAGGTGTAAATGGGGAGTAGGTGTGTTAAATTTGGTGTTATCGCTCTCACACTCTCTCATACTGGTCACTGGAAGTTCAACATGGCACCTCATGGCAAAGAACTCTCTGAGGATCTGAATTTTTTTTTATTGCTCTACATAAAGATGGCCTAGGCTATAAGAAGATTGCCAAGACCCTGGAACTGAGATGAAGCACGGTGGGCAAGAACATACAGTGGTTTCACAGGACAGGTTCCACTCAGAACAGGCCTCATCATGGGTCAACTAAAGAAGTTGAGTGCACATGCTCAGTGTTATATACAGAGGTTGTCTTTGGGAAATAGATGTATGAGTGCTGCCAGCATTGCTGCAGAGGTTAATGGGGTAGGGGGTCAGCCTGTCAGTGCTCAGACCATACGCTGCACATTGCATCAAATTGGTCTGCATGGCTGTCATCCCAGAAGGAAGCCTCTTCTAAAGATTATGCACAAGAAAGCCTGCAAACAGTTTGCTGAAGACAAGCAGACTAAGGACATGGTTTACTGGAACCATGTCCTGTGGTCCGATAAGACCAAGATAAACTTATTTGGTTCAGATGGTGTCAAGCGTGTATGGCGGCAACCAGGCAAGGAGTAAACAGACAAGTGTGTCTTGCCTACAGTCAAGTATGGTGGTGGGAGTGTCATGGTCTGGGCCTGCATGAGTGCTGCCAGCACTGGGGAGCTACAGTTCATTGAGGAAACCATGAATGCCAACATGTACCATGATATACTGAAGCAGAGCATGATCCCCTACCTTCAGAGACTGGGCCGCAGGGCAATATTCCAACATGATAACGACCCCAAACACACCTCCAAGATGACCACTGCCTTGCTAAAGAAGCTGAGGGCAAAGGTGATTAGGTTAGGGCATCTTAGGGCTTAATAGTGGATGTATGTACAATTTTTAAAATATTATGCATTCTTATGTATGATGCATATTTTTTTAACTGTTGTATATAAATTAATATGTATAATTTTTTTCCTGCTGTGTTTTTTAATTTAAACATAAATATATATTTTAAAATGTATATTCATGTTACAAAAGGCATTAATTTTACAATTGTTTTATTACATCACAGGCATGCAGTTATGTAATACTATAATTTGAATGCAACTGTCTTTTATAACATAAATAGCTATTTTAAAAATATATTTATATTTACAATAATAAATGCATCAAGCAAAAATATCTACAAATGTATATATCCAATCCTTAAACTAATATGCACTATACATGACCATGTGTTTTATTTCATATATTTCTAGATATATTGTAGTCAGGCTTGCATATACATTTAAACATATTTATGTTAGCTTGTTGTGCTTATTAATGATAGCATAGATATATATGTTAATATATATTTAAGTTATAGCAGTCAGTAGCATTAAATTATATTTGTACATAACAGGCATGCAGTTATGTACAACTATAATGTTATTTATACTGTCTATAATAACAAATAATAAACACATCAAGCAACATTAATTGCATTTTAATTTATATGCAAATATTTAAACAAAATGCATTCTACATAACATTGCATATTCTACACAACAATGCACCATGTAGGCCCACTTTAAATTGAGTTCCCCCCCCCACAGCCGCAGCAAAATGCTGACAAGCTGCAATGTCGGCAATGTGGGTGGTGACGTCACTCACTCATTGACTTCTTTGAGAGAGACATTGCCGTTTGCCGTCATTGCTCGGACAAGCCCTTTTCTTTGAATATCTTGACAGACCATCAGACTGCAAGGCTGACGAGCCCAGCAAAGCAGTTTCCAGATGGTCTGATGATGCTTTGAATATCAGGGCCTATGTGTGTGGGGGAATATAGATAGCTAAATAGATAGACAGATAGATAGATGAAAGATACATTGGGCTCAATGATCTAAAGGTCTCTGGGCTGGCAAGATTATTATAGAATGGTTGCCAGTACCTCTATTTCCCTGGTAAAATGATCTAAAGCCACTTTTTCACCCTGAAAACAGGGTTTCTCGCTAAGAGGCTTATACTGCATTTTCGTATGGGGAGGAGAAGCATAAATTACAAAAGTGCACAATAAAATATCTATTTTAAAAATCTTACAAAATGAATAATTGAACCATTCAAACAAAAAAAAGCTTTTGAAAAAAACAGTATTTTTAAGGTGCAAAATCAAAATAAAATTGTTCACCAAAAATCATATTTTATTAAAAATGTAATATTTGTATGTAAATTACACAGGAATAAATCATATTTAATATGCACAGTGGAAATCGTATCACATATACACAGTGGAAATAATAATTTAAGTACACTGGATGTGCAAAAAACACACAGAAATTTGTACTTATAAGTCCAAAATACAAAGCATAATTGTTGTTTTATCTTAAAATGATCGATCCCTGGGGGTATATGAAATTTTCTATCTAATCCCCGCATAATTCTGTAAAGATTGTCGCACTACAGATCTCACAGGTGGCAAGCTTTTTTAAAAACACTCAAAATACTTTTGGCCCTAATAGAAAAATACATGCTTAAAGTGTGTCCCCTGCTTCTGATAACTTGGCGCTACACTGCAAAGTTTCCCTTTCCAGCTAGTTCCATTACTTTCAATAGGACACATCTCGTCACTCACAAGGACTGCCCCTTTTTATGATAATTCCACTGCGCGGGTCTGAGAGAGAAACCACTTATGATCTGTTGAAGTTCAGATCATTAGGTTTAATTGTGAGATGTTAACTCCTTGGCTGAAACATCTTTTGATATCAAAAAGGTCAATAGGTTAATAGAATTAAAGTACTTATAATAAACAGGATATATGAATATTACCCAATATACCACAGCAGATCTATTACACATTTTGTAGTCTTTTTAAAGGTACACTGCACTTAAAATAATCTGTCAATCAATCTTGAGCATCTCAGTACCAGACGTTTGTTACTGCTTATTCTCTGCAGTGTCTACTCTGCATACTTTGCTCCAGACTCACAACAAGTTGATTTTTGGTTATTATTACAGAAATAGTTTCAGGTTAACATCTCAAGGTTAACTGTGTTTTTGTCATTAGTTAATCCATCTTAAAACTTCCAGATGGTATTACATTTTTCAGATTAAACTATTTCAATCTAGATCTTTCAGAGTTTCCTAAATATGAAAAAAAATGTCTTAGTCACTTTTGAATGGGTCATGAAATGCACTAAATCAACCAAAGTCCACAGAATTCATCCAATATCAAATATGAAAGATCATTTTTAGAACCACTAAACAGTAGCTCTGCTCTAAAATAAAAAACACATAATATAGGCCCTATTTGTCACTTGATTTTGTATTCATTTAGAATCTGAGATCATTTTTAGGAGCTTGCTGTTATCTCAAAAAAATAATAGTTAATCTCAAATGAACATGGTCACTCACAGATTTTTTTCCCCACATAGCATAACACTATTTAGACAAATAAATACAACACAGATAAATTTACAGTTTTCACCACTATATCACTTTACTCTAAAGCAAGTAGCTATAGAGATTCTTCTGGGATTTTCATTTCAACCACACAGTATCTAGAGGGCCATGTGATCCATCAGTTGAAAAAGTAAGAGGGGGTAGTTATCAAGCCGTCAACCTCAAATACTCTGGAATTCCGCAGCGTATTTGTGGTGAGGCTGATTCACCTTAGTTATCAAGCCCTACACACCTGCAAAAGTAGAATTTTGTGACGTAAGCTTCGATCCGCCGGACTCAGTCCGACACAGATCGATTCTTACGTCACTCCATATGTTCCGCACACAAGTGCGGCACAATCTGACTACTTTTGCTAGTTAAAGAGAATACTGTGCCAGCAGTCCAAAAGTATTATATCCAAAAGTATGGGAGCTGTATGTATTACCAATGCAAACAGTTAAATGTTGAAAAATCAATTGGCCGCGAGCAGCCACAAATAGTTGCACACAAGCAGGCAAACAAGAAATGTATCGATGTGTAGATGGCTGTTCAAGCACACCTTAACCAACCAAGTGTTTCACTCACCCGTGTTCGACAGAGTGGGGGTGCTTCAGTCAATATCAATGCCTCTGTCCTCTTGCCAGGCTCCGTGCAGGAAAAGCTCCACTCTGGGAAAAACAAGCAAACCGGAAGCACGCCAGGACGAAGCGGTGAACCTCAACCGCCTCAACTTATCCCAGCTGCTATCCTCCTGAGTCCTCGTGTGGCTCCTCCCCCCTGCTCCGCTCCGTAACACAGTGAGACTTGAGGGTGCTGTGGCCGTAAATTGCAAAGGCTAAATACAAACGTCCATCACACTTGCTCCTTTGTATCTTTGTGTCCCATAATCAGCCAATAATGCAGCCGGTTTACTGGAAAACAGAAAGTTCAAAGAAAGACGATCCCAGCTGCATAAAAGTATATTCCTTTATTCTTTACTCAAGTTAAAACATAGAGAAACACAGCAAAACGATGTGGAAGGTGCTGAGGGCGCAGCACTGTCTGGCTTACATGTTTCGGAAATGATCCGTAGTCATAGCCTACAGTGTTGAGCCCCACACCTGTTTAAAAAGGATTCAAACAAATGTGATAGGTTAAAATTGAAAAACACGCCCTCAGCCTAAACCTGTGCACACCTGTGGAATGCATTCATGTCTGAAGTACTATAGCACATAACCACAATATAAAGGGAAAAACAGTTTGTAAGATATGCCTTGTGTGTATATATACATCACTCTGAATATGTTTGTTGAAAAGGGACAGCTGCATAATGTCCTGACTACCATATAATATACATGTACAGTCGTAATAGGCATGCCAAGGAGTGTATTCAAAAAGATATTTACAAAAAACCTTAGGATGGAATGGAACGTTGCACTATTCCCCTTAAAGGGGCAGAGTCCTACAAGGGTCCTTACATAATTGAGGGCCAATCCCTATGTTAGAGTGCAAATAAATTATTATTATTATTATATGTCCCAAAGCAAGCAATTAAATATATGTAAAAAAGAGAGTACTAAAGACATAATGATGGTAATAAATACCACCCCAAGGTAGTAGTATCGTTAAATGTTATGCCGCGTGAGTTAGCTAAAAAGCCTCCCTACTAAGTGTGGCTTACTACACCATCTGTAAAAGTAACATGTGTAGTCAGGGACCTATGTATAGTAATAATCTCTGGCATTGAAAAATTATAATAATCTCTGCGGGTGTAATGTATACCCTCAAACTACCTAAGGTAAAAAGGAATAGTGAATATATATTATACTTATTCTTCTAAACTCGCATGTGATAGCTAATAATGCACAAGAGCAAACAATGAGAATTCAAAACTGGATAGTTAGAAAAAATTGGCTGTATGTAATTGAAGCCTATTGTAAGGTCAATGATGATGGTAATAATATACCTACCAAAAGAGAATTATTAAATATCAAATATGGAATATATGATATAAAATTTAAAATTTAAAATGTGTATAAAATGTATTGGGAGGTAAGGCAAATGTTAGGATGGAGAAAGGACTATATTATAATATACAATAGACTGCACATGGGGCTGTATACCTTAAAGATGGCATAGCAATCGTTACCTCATGTCAATAGGATTATTCCCAGAGATTTAGAACATCATATCTGGAATTTAATCCTTCTGGCACCCGAGTGCCCAGTGTGAAAATCCAGAAAGCTTCACATCTGGCGAGGAGAATATCTATATCACCTCCTCTAGTAGGTCTATTAACCTTCTCAATGGCACACCAGGTGAAGCCCTGAAGATTATTATCATGAAAGACCCCAAAGTGCTGAACTATAGGGGTTGATGCTCTTTTTGTGTTAAATGAGGACAAATGTTCTCTGATCCTAGTGTTGAGGTCACGTGATGTGAGTCCTATATACTGGATCTTACACAAGGTGCACTCTATCAGGTAAATCACTGACTCTGTCTTACAATTCATGCAGGATCTGATCTGATATTGTTTTTTTGTTACTTCACTTGTAAACCCTTATGTGATGTTGACAAACTCACAGGGTTTGCACTTACGATGCCCACACTTGTACATACCAGTGTGTTTGAGCCAGGAACTTTGTTTAGATTTATCTGACTTGAGAAGTGTGGGTGAGAGTATGGAGCCTAATGTGGGGCTCCTCCTATATGCACATCTTAGTCCTGATTTCACGGTATCCACTAATTTATCCTCTGCCAACAGCAATGGAAAATGTTTGTGAATGATCTCGCATACCTGGGGATATTGGACACTATGCGTGGTGACGAAAGTTACTCCCTGTCTGGCTTGTCTGGTATACTGTTTGGTGCCCAAAAGTTTTTCCCTGGGAATGGTTAAGACCTGTTCCCTGGCTTTTTTTATGGCCTTTGGAGGATAATTCCTATCCCTAAGCCTCTTATCAAGTCCCCTGGATTCCTTCAGGAAGTCAGTATGCAATGTGCAATTCCTCCTAAGCCTGGTGAATTCACCTTTTGCTATGGCAAAAGGGACATGTTTCGGATGGCAGCTGGAGCCCAAAAGTAGGGAATTGCCCGAAATGGGTTTTCGATAGATAGTCGATTTGACTGTGCCCATAGTCGTGGCCTCCAAAGTGAGGTCAAGATAATTAGTGGACTTGTCATTGAGTTCAAATGTGAACCTAAGGCCAAAATCATTACTGTTGAGATAATTCATGAACATAGGAATACTGGTATGGTCACCAGTCCACACAAAAAGGAGGTCATCGATGTACCTCCTATAAAAGGAGATACAGTCCTTATACGGATTACTATCTCCAAAGATGTGGTAAAACTCCCACCACCCTAAAAACAAATTGGCGAATGATGGAGCAAATTTCGCTCCCATGGCAGTACCACATCTCTGGAGATAGTAGACATCCTCAAACTTAAAAAAGTTGTGTGTAAGTAAAAAGTTGGTGACTCTTATGATGTACTCAGTAAAGATATCACTATACTCTGATTCCTGTTCAAGGAAAAAAGCTATGGCTTGTACTCCCACCTGGTGTGGAATGCTAGAATACGTTGTCCAGGGTTTTGTGGGTCTTAGCTAGGTGATGGAACAATGGGGTTTTGGGGAAGTCCACTGACAAAAATTCCACAGTGGTCTTATCCAAAATACCCAGTTCAAGACCATCATCAAGAAGCTGTTTAAGTTCCATCTGGAAGTCTATAGTGGGGGCCCCTTTTAGGACAAAATAATCAGTCTCTTTTTGTAATTGCCTCAGGCCTTCCTGTATATATTGTTCCCTGCCCATCACTACTACCATGCCACCTTTGTCAGAATTCTTAATGACAAGTGAACTATTGTCTCTTAGTGACACCATAGCTTCTTTCTCAGAGAGAGATAGATTGAATGTGTGTTTAGGTTGATTGTTTTTTAAAGTCAAAAGATATTTCTCCACTCTGTTATAGAAAGTTTCTATAACATTGCCACGGTTATGAATGGGATAGAATTTAGATCTTTTCCTGAAACTTGGACCCCTGCTGGCTCCATCAGCAGCTCCAGATGTCTCAAGCTGGAGCTGCTGAAGCGAGACCACATCACATATCTGTTTAAAATCGTGGTTCTCAAGACTGAGCTTCCTGAGTTGATACCTGTCTTGATTTTGATTGTAATGAGTACCGTGATGGGTGGTCCGTCTCCCTCCCCCTGTGGGTGCATCCCGTTCCTGGGGAAAAACCTGATTAAGGGTGAAGGGGTCAGCCTGATTTTGTGCATGTATTACAGGGACTGATTCTATATAAACACTTCGTGTTGTGTTTGTTCCCTGTACTGACCCACCATCCCTGTTGCCTGTAGGCAAAATATCAATGTGTGGGGCCTGCGTTAGGGTATACACATTGTCCTTGGTGGTAGTGGACATTATAGGTGTTTGTATACTGAGTGTTTCTCCTTCACTTGACCCTTCAGATTCACTCCCTGAAAATGTAACATTTTTAGAGACATTCCCTTTGTTACCATTATTCCTACTCTTACTTCTGTTCCTGTTACCTCTCCTCCTCCTGCCAAACCTGGGTTGATTGGCTCTAAAATTGCCCCTATTCGCTTTGTTCCAAATGTATACAGAGTTACTAGTATAGTCAAATTTGTCCCTAATGAACTTTGTGTGTTTTGTTTCCATTATATTAGATCTACCTTTGGCAACTAACTCCCTAAGGGTTTTGTCAAATCTAGCAAAATCAGTGTTATTGCTCCTCCTGTTCATTTCAACTTGCAAATCATCTATATCCTTTCTAATAATCTCCAACATTTTATTCTTATATTGTATGAGCAACTTCATGAGTCTCATTGAACAGTCTGTGAGTACAGCATTCCAAGCTTCTACAAAGTCCTTATCCTGAGTATCCACCTCAAAAGTGGGAAACTTATATAGTCTCAGGCCTCTGGGTATCATGTTCAGGTTTAAATACTTTTCCAATGCCCATACATCCCACTGGGTTTTAGACTCTTTCAATAAAAGATTCTCCATTTGCTCAAAAAGGGTACCTAATGCAAGTACCCCCTTGTCTTCTGAGAAAATTAATTCACAGTCAGTGGAGGTGGTTGTGCGAGCAGTTAATGACATCAATGAATAAAAAGTGAGTTGTGATTCTTCCATAATTATGCTGAATGGTAGGAGACTACAGGCTGCCGTTTCACAGATAAGAGTGTTAGTATATCCAGTATATACCCAAATATATAAACAAATAGTCAAAGAGAAACTCTTAATACTGTGCCAGCAGTCCAAAAGTATTATATCCAAAAGTATGGGAGCCGTATGTATTACCAATGCAAACAGTTAAATGTTGAAAAATCAATTGGCCGCGAGCAGCCACAAATAGTTGCACACAAGCAGGCAAACAAGAAATGTATCGATGTGTAGATGGCTGTTCAAGCACACCTTAACCAACCAAGTGTTTCACTCACCCGTGTTCGACGGAGTGGGGGTGCTTCAGGCAATATCAATGCCTCTGTCCTCTTGCCAGGCTCCGTGCAGGAAAAGCTCCACTCTGGGAAAAACAAGCAAACCGGAAGCACGCCAGGACGAAGCGGTGAACCTCAACCGCCTCAACTTATCCCAGCTGCTATCCTCCTGAGTCCTCGTGTGGCTCCTCCCCCCTGCTCCGCTCCGTAACACAGTGAGACTTGAGGGTGCTGTGGCCGTAAATTGCAAAGGCTAAATACAAACGTCCATCACACTTGCTCCTTTGTATCTTTGTGTCCCATAATCAGCCAATAATGCAGCCGGTTTACTGGAAAACAGAAAGTTCAAAGAAAGACGATCCCAGCTGCATAAAAGTATATTCCTTTATTCTTTACTCAAGTTAAAACATAGAGAAACACAGCAAAACGATGTGGAAGGTGCTGAGGGCGCAGCACTGTCTGGCTTACATGTTTCGGAAATGATCCGTAGTCATAGCCTACAGTGTTGAGCCCCACACCTGTTTAAAAAGGATTCAAACAAATGTGATAGGTTAAAATTGAAAAACACGCCCTCAGCCTAAACCTGTGCACACCTGTGGAATGCATTCATGTCTGAAGTACTATAGCACATAACCACAATATAAAGGGAAAAACAGTTTGTAAGATATGCCTTGTGTGTATATATACATCACTCTGAATATGTTTGTTGAAAAGGGACAGCTGCATAATGTCCTGACTACCATATAATATACATGTACAGTCGTAATAGGCATACCAAGGAGGGTATTCAAAAAGATATTTACAAAATACCTTAGGATGAAATGGAACGTTGCGCTATTCCCCTATAGGGGCAATTTTAGAGCCAATCAACCCAGGTTTGGCAGGAGGAGGAGAGGTAATAGGAACAGAAGTAAGAGTAGGAATAATGGTAACAAAGGGAATGTCTCTAAAAATGTTACATTTTCAGGGAGTGAATCTGAAGGGTCAAGTGAAGGAGAAACACTCAGTATACAAACACCTATAATGTCCACTACCACCAAGGACAATGTGTATACCCTAACGAAGGCCCCACACATTGATATTTTGCCTACAGGCAACAGGGATGGTGGGTCAGTACAGGGAACAAACACAACACGAAGTGTTTATATAGAATCAGTCCCTGTAATACATGCACAAAATCAGGCTGACCCCTTCACCCTTATTCAGGTTTTTCCCCAGGAACGGGATGCACCCACAGGGGGAGGGAGACGGACCACCCATCAAGACAGGTATCAACTCAGGGAGCCCAGGCCCCTAACCCGTTACAAATAGAGGATTTCAGGATAGTGGGGAATGTAGTGAACTTGTCCACACAACACCTTAGTGAGGCACAATATAAAGTGCTCAATAGAGGTTTAAACTTTGCACCTACGAATGACTTTGACCTTTTCAAAACGATTCTTGATGTCAATAAACTTGTTCGTAATTTAACTTTAAAAAAACATTTCTGTAATGATGGTGGTAATGAATGTACTATGACTCAGACTCAAACTTTGACCCAGACTGGCGATATCAGTCTTGAGAACCACAATTTTAAACATATATGTGATGTGGTCTCGCTTCAGCAGCTCCAGCTTGAGACATCTGGAGCTACTGATGGAGCCAGCAGGGGTCCAAGTTTCAGGAAAAGATCTAAATTCTATCCCATTCATAACCGTGGCAATGTTATAGAAACTTTCTATAACAGAGTGGAGAAAGATCTTTTGACTTTAAAAAACAATCAACCTAAACACACATTCAATCTATCTCTCTCTGAGAAAGAAGCTATGGTGTCACTAAGAGACAATAGTTCACTTGTCATTAAGAATTCTGACAAAGGTGGCATGGTAGTAGTGATGGACAGGGAACAATATATACAGGAAGGCCTGAGGCAATTACAAAAAGAGACTGATTATTTTGTCCTAAAAGGGGACCCCACTATAGAGTTCCAGATGGAACTTAAACAGCTTCTTGATGATGGTCTTGAACTGGGTATTTTGGATAAGACCACTGTGGAATTTTTGTCAGTGGACTTCCCCAAAACCCCATTGTTCCATCACCTACCTAAGACCCACAAAACCCTGGACAACGTCCAGGGGAGACCAATCGTGAGTGGGATTGATTCCCTTTTGGGTAATCTTTCAGAGTGGTTAGATTCTATTCTTCAACCCATTGTCATGTCTCTCCACTCATATGTGAAAGATACAAAACACATTCTGAATTTGATTGAGAGGATAGAATGGACTGAAGGGTCCAAATGGCTTACTGTGGATGCTGTTTCACTATATTCTAGCATTCCACACCAGGTGGGAGTACAAGCCATAGCTTTTTTCCTTGAACAGGAATCAGAGTATAGTGATATCTTTACTGAGTACATCATAAGAGTCACCAACTTTTTACTTACACACAACTTTTTTAAGTTTGAGGATGTCTACTATCTCCAGAGATGTGGTACTGCCATGGGAGCGAAATTTGCTCCATCATTCGCCAATTTGTTTTTAGGGTGGTGGGAGTTTTACCACATCTTTGGAGATAGTAATCCGTATAAGGACTGTATCTCCTTTTATAGGAGGTACATCGATGACCTCCTTTTTGTGTGGACTGGTGACCATACCAGTATTCCTATGTTCATGAATTATCTCAACAGTAATGATTTTGGCCTTAGGTTCACATTTGAACTCAATGACAAGTCCACTAATTATCTTGACCTCACTTTGGAGGCCACGACTATGGGCACAGTCAAATCGACTATCTATCGAAAACCCATTTCGGGCAAGTCCCTAATTTTGGGCTCCAGCTGCCATCCGAAACATGTCCCTTTTGCCATAGCAAAAGGTGAATACACCAGGCTTAGGAGGAATTGCACATTGCATACTGACTTCCTGAAGGAATCCAGGGGACTTGAAAAGAGGCTTAGGGATAGGAATTATCCTCCAAAGGCCATAAAAAAAAGCCAGGGAACAGGTCTTAACCATTCCCAGGGAAAAACTTTTGGGCACCAAACAGTATACCAGGGAGTAACTTTCGTCACCATGCATAGTGTCCAATATCCCCAGGTATGCAAGATCATTCACAAACATTTTCCATTGCTGTTGGCAGAGGATAAATTAGTGGATACAGTGAAATCAGGACTAAGATGTGCATATAGGAAGAGCCCCACATTAGGCTCCATACTCTCACTTCTCAAGTCAGATAAATCTAAACAAAGTTCCTGGCTCAAACACACTGGTATGTACAAGTGTGGGCATCGTAAGTGCAAACCCTGTGAGTTTGTCAACATCACAAAAGGGTTTACAAGTGAAGTAACAAAAAAACAATATCAGATCAGATCCTGCATGAATTGTAAGACAGAGTCAGTGATTTACCTGATAGAGTGCACCTTGTGTAAGATCCAGTATATAGGACTCACATCACGTGACCTCAACACTAGGATCAGAGAACATTTGTCCTCATTTAACACAAAAAGAGCATCAACCCCTATAGTTCAGCACTTTGGGGTCTTTCATGATAATAATCTTCAGGGCTTCACCTGGTGTGCCATTGAGAAGGTTAATAGACCTACTAGAGGAGGTGATATAGATATTCTCCTCGCCAGACGTGAAGCCTTCTGGATTTTCACACTGGGCACTCGGGTGCCAGAAGGATTAAATTCCAGATATGATGTTCTAAATCTCTGGGAATAATCCTACTGACATGAGGTAACGATTGCTATGCCATCTTTAAGGTATACAGCCCCCATGTGCAGTCTATTGTATATTATAATATAGTCCTTTCTCCATCCTAACATTTGCCTTACCTCCCAATACATTTTATACACATTTTAAATTTTATATCATATATTCCATATTTGATATTTAATATTTCTCTTTTGGTAGGTATATTATTGCCATCATCATTGACCTTACAATAGGCTTCAATTACATACAGCCAATTTTTTCTAACTATCCAGTTTTGAATTCTCATTGTTTGCTCTTGTGCATTATTAGCTATCACATGCGAGTTTAGAAGAATAAGTATAATATATATTCACTATTCCTTTTTACCTTAGGTAGTTTGAGGGTATACATTACACCCGCAGAGATTATTATTATTTTTCAATGCCAGAGATTATTACTATACATTGGTCCCTGACTACACATGTTACTTTTACAGATGGTGTAGTAAGCCACACTTAGTAGGGAGGCTTTTTAGCTAACTCACGCGGCATAACATTTAACGATACTACTACCTTGGGGTGGTATTTATTACCATCATTATGTCTTTAGTACTCTCTTTTTTACATATATTTTATTGCTTGCTTTGGGACATATAATAATAATAATAATAATTTATTTGCACTCTAACATAGGGATTGGCCCTCAATTATGTAAGGACTCTGCCCTCACGCGGCATAACATTTAACGATACTACTACCTTGGGGTGGTATTTATTACCATCATTATGTCTTTAGTACTCTCTTTTTTACATATATTTTATTGCTTGCTTTGGGACATATTTATTTGCACTCTAACATAGGGATTGGCCCTCAATTATGTAAGGACTCTGCCCCTTTAAGGGGAATAGCGCAACGTTCCATTCCATCCTAAGGTTTTTTGTAAATATCTTTTTGAATACCCTCCTTGGTATGCCTATTACGACTGTACATGTATATTATATGGTAGTCAGGACATTATGCAGCTGTCCCTTTTCAAAAAACATATTCAGAGTGATGTATATATACACACAAGGCATATCCTACAAACTGTTTTTCCCTTTATATTGTGGTTATGTGCTATAGTACTTCAGACATGAATGCATTCCACAGGTGTGCACAGGTTTAGGCTGAGGGCGTGTTTTTCAATTTTAACCTATCACATTTGTTTGAATCCTTTTTAAACAGGTGTGGGGCTCAACACTGTAGGCTATGACTACGGATCATTTCCGAAACATGTAAGCCAGACAGTGCTGTGCCCTCAGCACCTTCCACATCGTTTTGCTGTGTTTCTCTATGTTTTAACTTGAGTAAAGAATAAAGGAATATACTTTTATGCAGCTGGGATCGTCTTTCTTTGAACTTACTTTTGCTAGTTATCAAAAAACTAGCAGGTACGCTCGGCACTTTTCCGGCCCAGCGTACCTGGTTTTCAAACCACCGCCCTGGAGGCGGCGGAACACATTGGAATCAATGGGAGTCTGACCATAGCGAAAGTTCATGTTCGCTGCTGCCAGACATCCCATTGATTCCTATGGGAGCTGTCTACACCTAACACCCTAACATGTACCCAGAGTCTTTAACACCCCTAATCTGTCCCCCCCTACACTGCCGCAACTAAATAAATGTATTACCCCCTAAACCGCCGCTCCCGGAGCCCACCGCAAGCTATAATAAATATGTTAACCCCTAAACTGCTGCTCCCGGTCCCCGCCGCAACTATAATAAATGTATTAACCCCTAAACCTCCGCTCCCAGACCCCGTCGCCACCTACATGATACCTATTAACCCCTATCCTGCCCCCCTATACAGTCATCACCTATAATAAAGTTATTAACCCCTATCCTGCCGATCCCGGACCTCGCCGCAACTAAATAAATAGTTTAACACCTAAATCACCGCTCCCGGACCCCGGCTCAAGCTATATTAAATTTATTAACCCCTAATCTACCCCCCCTACACCATCGCCACCTATGATAAGTTTATTAATCCCTATCCTGCCCCCCCTACACTGCCGCCACTGTAATAAAATTATTAACCCCTAAACCTAATTCTAACCCTAACCCTAACACCCCCCTAACTTAAATATTAATGAAATAAATCTAAATAATATTTCTCTTATTAAATAAATTAATCCTATTTATTTATATTGTAGCTATCTTAGGATTTATTTTTATTTTACAGGTAACTTTCAATTTATTTTAACTAGGTACAATAGCTATTAAATAATTATTAACTATTTAATAGCTACCTAGCTAAAATAAAGAGAAATTTACCTGTAAAATAAAAACGAACCTAAGTTACAATTACACCTAACACTATACTTTAATAAATTATTCCTATTTAAAACTAAATACTTACCTGTAAAATAAACCCTAAGATAGCTACAATATAAATAATAATTATATTGTAGCTATTTTATGATTTATATTTATTTTACAGGTAACTTTGTATTTATTTTAGCTAGTTAGAATAGTTATTAAATAGTTATTAACTATTTAATAACTACCTAGCTAAAAGAAATACAAAATTACCTGTAAAATAAATCCTAACCTAAGTTACAATTAAACCTAACACTACACTATCATTAAATAAATTAAATAAATTACTTACAAATAACTACAATTAAATAAACTAACTAAAGTACAAAAAATAAAAAAAATAAGTTACAAACATTTAAAAAATATTACAACAATTTGAAGCTACTTACACCTAATCTAAGCCCCCTAATAAAATAATAAAGCCCCCGAAAATAAAAAATGCCCTACCCTATTCTAAATTAAAAGTTCAAAGCTCTTTTACCTTACCAGCCCTTAAAAGGGCCTTTTGCGGGGCATGCCCCAAAGAATTCTGCTCTTTTGCCTGTAAAAGAAAAATATAACCACCCCCCAACATTAAAACCCACCACCCACATACCCCTAATCTAACCCAAACCCCCCTAAAAAAAAAAACAACACTACCCCCCTGAAGATCATCCTACCTTGATTCTGATCTGATCCCTCAGGATCTCCTCTTCGGTTCCATCGATGGTCAGCTGGCTGAAGACGACTCAAGGTAGGATGATCTTCAGGGGGTAGTGTTAGGTTTTTTTTAAGGGAGTTTGGGTTAGATTAGGGGTATGTGGGTGGTGGGTTTTAATGTTGGGGGGTGGTTGTATTTTTCTTTTACAGGCAAAAGAGCAGAATTATTTGGGGCATGCCCCGCAAAAGGCCCTTTTAAGGGCTGGTAAGGTAAAAGAGCTTTGAACTTTTAATTTACAATAGGGTAGGGCATTTTTTTATTTTGGGGGGCTTTATTATTTTATAAGGGGGCTTAGATTAGGTGTAAGTAGCTTCAAATTGTTGTAATATTTTTTAAATGTTTGCAACTTATTTTTTTTATTTTTTGTAACTTAGCTTTTTTTATTTTTTGTACTTTAGTTAGTTTATTTAATTGTAGTTATTTGTAACTAATTTATTTAATTTATTTAATGATAGTGTAGTGTTAGGTTTAATTGTAACTTAGGTTAGGATTTATTTTACAGGTAATTTTGTATTTCTTTTAGCTAGGTAGTTATTAAATAGTTAATAACTATTTAATAACTATTATAACTAGCTAAAATAAATACAAAGTTACCTGTAAAATAAATATAAATCATAAAATAGCTACAATATAATTATTATTTATATTGTAGCTATCTTAGGGTTTATTTTACAGGTAAGTATTTAGTTTTAAATAGAAAAAATTTATTAAAGTATAGTGTAGTGTTAGGTGTAATTGTAACTTAGGTTAGTTTTTATTTTATAGGTTAATTTCTCTTTATTTTAACTAGGTAGCTATTAAATAGTTAATAACTATTTAATAGCTATTGTACCTAGTTAAAATAAAGTTACCTGTAAAATAAAAATAAATTCTAAGATAGCTACAATATAATTATTATTTATATTGTAGCTATATTAGGGTTTATTTTAAAGGTAAGTATTTAAATATTATTTAGATTTATTTAATTAATATTTAAGTTAGGGGGGTGTTAGGGTTAGAGTTAGACTTAGGTTTAGGGGTTAATAATTTTATTACAGTGGTGGCGGTGTAGTGGGGGGCAGGATAGGGGTTAATAAGTTTAATATAGGTGGCGACGGTGTAGGGGGCAGATTAGGGGTTAATAAGTTTAATATAGGTTGCGGCGATGTCCGGGTAGCGGAGGTTTAGGGGGTAAACTATTTATTTAGTTGCTGCGAGGTCCGGGATCAGCAGGATAGGGGTTAATAACTTTATTATAGGTGGAGGCGGTATAGGGGGGGCAGGATAGGGGTTACTAGGTATAATGTAGGTGGCGGCGGTGTCTGGGAGCGGCGGTTTAGGGGTTAATACATTTATTATAGTTGCGGCGGGGTCTAGGAGTGGCGGTTTAGGGGTTGATAACTTTATTGAGTTGCAGGGGGCTCCGGGGGCGCCGGTATAGGGGGTAGAACAGTGTCGTTAGTGTGGGTGCTTAGTGACAGGCTAGCAATAAAGCTGTCAAAAAGCCAAAGAGCAGCGAGATCGGATGAGTGATAACTCTCACAATCCGCTGCTCAACGCCCCGTACTTGGTGCGCGGCTTTTTGACAGTTTTTTTTTATAACTTAGGTGAAATTTTGCAGGTCTGCGGCGGCGATGGTAGGTGAGCTTAGGCGGGCGTATTGAGCCGGCGAAGGCAGGTAAAGTAGACACGTTGATAACTACCCCCCATAGACTCGGCTCATTATAATGTAAGGTCTCAACTGTGTGGTTTTATTAGGAACAAAAGAGGGATTCAAGTGGGTCATTTTGATATAAAGAAAAAAATTCTGGGGGACATTTGTCCTTTCTGAACATCAGTGCTTAGGAATCAGTATAATCAGTATAATAACAAAAATGGTGACATCTTTATAAAATAACTTCAAGTGACCATGGGGATAATGGAGTTGGTAATATTTGTCATAGGTACATAGTCCTAGATAGATTCTGCAATATTCTGTTGATGAAATTTACATTATGGCATCTACTTATCAAGCCGTCAACTGCAAATACGCTGGAATTCCGGAGCGTATTTGTGGCGAGCCTGATTCCCCTTAGTGATCAAACCCTGATGTGATGTAACATACGATCCGCCAGACAAAGTCCGACACAGATCAATGCTTACATCATTACAGTTGTTCCGAATACAAATTTGGCCACTATTCCAGCCCAGCGTACCAGGGCGGCGGATACTATAGAAATCAATGGGAGTCTGAAAGCAGTGAAAGCTCATGTTCGATGCTGCCTGATATCCCATTGATTCCTATGGTAATGTTTACACCTAACACCCTAACATGTACCCCGAGTCTAAACACCCCTAATCTGCCTCCCCCTACACCCCCGCCACCTACATTATACTTATTAACACCTAATCTGCTGCCCCGACACCGCCGCCACCTACATAAAGTTATTAACCCCTAATCTGCCCCCCTACACCGCCGCCACCTACATTATACTTATTAACCCCTAATCTGCCCCCGCCTACACTGCCGCCACCTACATTATACTTAGTAACCCCTAATCTGCCCCCCCTACACCGCCGCCACCTACATTATACTTATTAACCCCTAATCTGCCCCCCCTACACCGTCGCCACCTACATTATACTTATTAACCCCTAATCTGCCCCCCCACACCACTGCCACCTACATTATACTTATTAACCCCTAATCTGCCCCCCCTACACCGCCGCCACCTACATTATACTTATTAACCCCTAATCTGCCCCCCCTACACCACTGCCACCTACATTATACTTATTAACCTCTAATCTGCCCCCCTACACCGCCGCCACCTACATTATACTTATTAACCCCTAATCTGCCCCCCCTTACACCGCCGCCACCTACATTATACTTATTAACCCCTAATCTGCCCCCCCTACACCACTGTCACCTACATTATACTTATTAACCCCTAATCTGCCCCCCTACACTGCCACCACCTACATTATACTTATTAACCCCTAATCTGCCACCCCATACACAGCCGCCACTATAGTAAATTTATTAACCCCTAAACCTAAGTCTAACCCTAACACCCCCTAACTAAAATATCATTTAAATAAATCTAAATAAATATTCCTATCATTAAATAAATTATTCCTATTTAAAACTAAATACTTACCTATAAAATAAACCCTAAGATAGATACAATATAACTAATAGTTACATTGTATCTAGCTTAGGGTTTATTTTTATTTTACAGGCAAGTTTTTATTTATTTTAATTAGATAGAAAAGTTATTAAATAGTTATTAACTATTTAATAACTACCTATTTAAAATAAATACAAAAGTATCTGTAAAATAAAACCTAACCTATGCTACACTAACACCTAACACTACACTATAATTAAATTAATTCCCTACATTAAATACAATTAAATAAAATTATCTAAAGTACAAAAAAAAAAACCCACTAAATTACAGAAAATAATAAACAAATTACAAGATTTTTTACACCTAATCTAATCCCCCTAACAAAATAAAAAGCCCCCCCAAAATAAAAAAGAAGCCATACCCTACACTAAATTACAAAAAGCCCTAAAAAGGGCCTTTTGTGGGGCATTGCCCCAAAGTAATCAGCTCTCCTGTAAAGAAAATTACAAATTGATTGGAACAGCCAATAGAATGCCAGCACAATAGGATTGAACTTCAATCCTATTGGCTGATTGCATCAGCCAATAGGATTTTTTCTACCTTAATTCCGATTGGCTGATAGAATTCTATCAGCCAATCGGAATCTAAGGGACTCCATCTTGGATGACGTCACTTAAAGGTACCTTCATTCAACAAGAAGACGTCATAAGAAGAGGATGCTCCGCGTCGGATGTCTTGAAGATGGAGCCGCTCAGTGCCGGATAGATGAAGATAGAAGATGCCGTCTGGATGAAGACTTCTGCCTGTCTGGAGGACCACTTCTGCCCATCAGGAGGACCATTTCTGCCGGATTCGTTGAGGACTTCGGCCTGGATGGGTGAAGACTTCTCCCGTTAAGGTGATCTTCAAGGGGTTAGTGTTAGGTTTTTTTAAGCGGGTATTGGGTGGGTTTTAGAGTAGGGTTGGTTGTGTGAGTGGTGGGTTTTAATGTTGGGGGGGGATTTGTAATTTTTTTTACAGATAAAAGAGCTGATTACTTTGGGGCAATGCCCCGCAAAAGGCCCTTTTAAGGGCTATTTGTAATTTATTGTAGGGTAGGGCTTTTTTTATTTTGGGGGGGGGGCTTTTTTATTTTGTTAGGGGGATTAGATTAGGTGTAATTAGTTTAAAAATCTTGTAATTTGTTTATTATTTTCTGTAATTTAGTGGGGGGAGGGGGGTTGTACTTTAGATAATTTTATTTAATTGTATTTAATGTAGGGAATTCATTTAATTATAGTGTAGTGTTAGGTGTTAGTGTAACATAGGTTAGGTTTTATTTTACAGGTACTTTTGTATTTATTTTAACTAGGTAGTTATTAAATAGTTATTAACTATTTAATAACTATTCTATCTAGTTAAAATAAATACAAACTTGCCTATAAAATAAAAATAAACCCTGAGCTAGATACAATGTAACTATTAGTTATATTGTAGCTTTCTTAAGGTTTATTTTATAGGTAAGTATTTAGTTTTAAATAGGAATAATTTATTTAATGATAGGAATATTTATTTAAATTATATTTAAGTTAGGGGGTGTTAGGGTTAGGGTTAGACTTAGGTTTAGGGGTTAATAAATTTAATATAGTGGCGGTGGTGTAGGGGGTGGCAGATTAGGGGTTAATAAGTATAATGTAGGTGGCAGCGGTGTAGGGGGTGGCAGATTAGGGGTTAATAAGTATAATGTAGGTGGCAGCGGTGTAGGGGGCAGATTAGGGGTTAATAAGTATAATGTAGGTGGCGGCGGTGTAGGGGCAGCAGATTAGGGATTAATAAGTATAATGTAGATGGCGGTGGTGTAGGGGGCGGCAGATTAGGAGTTAATAAGTATAATGTAGGTGCCGGCGATGTAGGGGGCGGCAGATTAGGGGTTAATAAGTATAATGTAGGTGGCAGTGGGCTCCGGGAGCGGTGGTTTAGGGGTTAAACACTTTATTTAGTTGCGGTGGGGTCTGTGAGTGGCGGTTTAGGGGTTAATACATTTATTAGAGTTGCGGTGGGCTCCAGGAGTGGCGGTATAGGGGGTAAACAGTATAGCATAGTGTGGGTGTTTAGTGACAGGGTACCAATAAAGCTGTGAAAAAACATAATTTATGTAAGAACTTACCTGATAAATTCATTTCTTTCATATTAGCAAGAGTCCATGAGCTAGTGACGTATGGGATATACATTCCTACCAGGAGGGGCAAAGTTTCCCAAACCTCAAAATGCCTATAAATACACCCCTCACCACACCCACAATTCAGTTTAACGAATAGCCAAGAAGTGGGGTGATAAAAAAGTGCGAAAGCATATAAAATAAGGAATTGGAATAATTGTGCTTTATACAAAATCATAACCACCACAAAAAAAGGGCGGGCCTCATGGACTCTTGCTAATATGAAAGAAATGAATTTATCAGGTAAGTTCTTACATAAATTATGTTTTCTTTCATGTAATTAGCAAGAGTCCATGAGCTAGTGACGTATGGGATAATGATTACCCAAGATGTGGATCTTTCCACACAAGAGTCACTAGAGAGGGAGGGATAAAAATAAAGACAGCCAATTCCTGCTGAAAATAATCCACACCCAAAATAAAGTTTAATGAAAAAACATAAGCAGAAGATTCAAACTGAAACCGCTGCCTGAAGTACTTTTCTACCAAAAATTGCTTCAGAAGAAGAAAATACATCAAAATGGTAGAATTTAGTAAAAGTATGCAAAGAGGACCAAGTTGCTGCTTTGCAAATCTGATCAACCGAAGCTTCATTCCTAAACGCCCAGGAAGTAGAAACTGACCTAGTAGAATGAGCTGTAATCCTCTGAGGCGGAGTTTTACCCGACTCAACATAGGCAAGATGAATTAAAGATTTCAACCAAGATGCCAAAGAAATGGCAGAAGCTTTCTGGCCTTTTCTAGCACCGGAAAAAATAACAAATAGACTAGAAGTCTTTCGGAAAGACTTAGTTGCTTCAACATAATATTTCAAAGCTCTAACAACATCCAAAGAATGCAACGATTTCTCCTTAGAATTCTTAGGATTAGGACATAATGAAGGAACCACAATTTCTCTACTAATGTTGTTGGAATTCACAACTTTAGGTAAAAATTCAAAAGAAGTTCGCAACACCGCCTTATCCTGATGAAAAATCAGAAAAGGAGACTCACAAGAAAGAGCAGATAATTCAGAAACTCTTCTGGCAGAAGAGATGGTCAAAAGGAACAAAACTTTCCAAGAAAGTAATTTAATGTCCAATGAATGCATAGGTTCAAATGGAGGAGCTTGAAGAGCTCCCAGAACCAAATTCAAACTCCAAGGAGGAGAAATTGACTTAATGACAGGTTTTATACGAACCAAAGCTTGTACAAAACAATGAATATCAGGAAAAATAGCAATCTTTCTGTGAAAAAGAACAGAAAGAGCAGAGATTTGACCTTTCAAGGAACTTGCGGACAAACCCTTATCTAAACCATCCTGAAGAAACTGTAAAATTCTCGGTATTCTAAAAGAATGCCAAGAAAAATGATGAGAAAGACACCAAGAAATATAAGTCTTCCAGACTCTATAATATATCTCTCTAGATACAGATTTTCGAGCCTGTAACATAGTATTAATCACAGAGTCAGAGAAACCTCTTTGACCAAGAATCAAGCGTTCAATCTCCATACCTTTAAATTTAAGGATTTCAGATCCTGATGGAAAAAAGGACCTTGAGACAGAAGGTCTGGTCTTAACGGAAGAGTCCACGGTTGGCAAGAGGCCATCCGGACAAGATCCGCATACCAAAACCTGTGAGGCCATGCCGGAGCTACCAGCAGAACAAACGAGCATTCCTTCAGAATCTTGGAGATTACTCTTGGAAGAAGAACTAGAGGCGGAAAGATATAAGCAGGATGATACTTCCAAGGAAGTGATAATGCATCCACTGCCTCCGCCTGAGGATCCCGGGATCTGGACAGATACCTGGGAAGTTTCTTGTTTAGATGAGACGCCATCAGATCTATTTCTGGAAGTTCCCACATTTGAACAATCTGAAGAAATACCTCTGGGTGAAGAGACCATTCGCCCGGATGCAACGTTTGGCGACTGAGATAATCCGCTTCCCAATTGTCTATACCTGGGATATGAACCGCAGAGATTAGACAGGAGCTGGATTCCGCCCAAACCAAAATTCGAGATACTTCTTTCATAGCCAGAGGACTGACATAACGATTCAATATTTTTAGATCCAGAACTGGTCTGAAGGAATTCTCCTTCTTTGGTACAATGAAGAGATTTGAATAAAACCCCATCCCCTGTTCCGGAACTGGAACTGGCATAATTACTCCAGCCAACTCTAGATCTGAAACACAATTCAGAAATGCTTGAGCTTTCACTGGATTTACTGGGACACGGGAAAGAAAAAATCTCTTTGCAGGAGGTCTCATCTTGAAACCAATTCTGTACCCTTCTGAAACAATGTTCTGAATCCAAAGATTGTGAACAGAATTGATCCAAATTTCTTTGAAAAAACGTAACCTGCCCCCTACCAGCTGAGCTGGAATGAGGACCGCACCTTCATGTGGACTTAGAAGCAGGCTTTGCCTTTCTAGCAGGCTTGGATTAATTCCAGACCGGAGATGGTTTCCAAACTGAAACTGCTCCTGAGGATGAAGGATTAGGCTTTTGTTCTTTGTTGAAACGAAAGGAACGAAAACGATTATTAGCCCTGTTTTTACCCTTAGATTTTTTTATCCTGTGGTAAAAAAGTTCCTTTCCCACCAGTAACAGTTGAGATAATAGAATCCAACTGAGAACCAAATAATTTGTTACCCTGGAAAGAAATGGAAAGTAGAGGTGATTTAGAAGCCATATCAGCATTCCAAGTCTTAAGCCATAAAGCTCTTCTAGCTAAAATAGCTAGAGACATAAACCTGACATCAACTCTGATAATATCAAAAATTGCATCACAGATAAAATTATTAGCATGCTGAAGAAGAATAATAATATCATGAGAATTATGATCTGTTACTTGTTGCGCTAAAGTTTCCAACCAAAAAGTTGAAGCTGCAGCAACATCAGCCAATGATATAGCAGGTCTAAGAAGATTACCTGAACACAGATAAGCTTTTCTTAGAAAGGATTCAATTTTCCTATCTAAAGGATCCTTAAACGAAGTACCATCTGACGTAGGAATAGTAGTACGTTTAGCAAGGGTAGAAATAGCCCCATCAACTTTAGGGATTTTGTCCCAAAATTCTAATCTGTCAGACGGCACAGGATATAATTGCTTAAAACGTTTAGAAGGAGTAAATAAATTACCCAATTTATCCCATTCTTTGGAAATTACTGCAGAAATAGCATTAGGAACAGGAAAAACTTCTGGAATAACCACAGGAGATTTAAATACCTTATCTAAACGTTTAGAATTAGTATCAAGAGGACCAGAATCCTCTATTTCTAAAGCAATTAGTACTTCTTTAAGTAAAGAACGAATAAATTCCATTTTAAATAAATATGAAGATTTATCAGCATCAATCTCTGAGACAGAATCCTCTGAACCAGAAGAGTCATCAGAATCAGAATGATGATGTTCATTTAAAAATTCATCTGTAGGGAGAGAAGTTTTAAAAGATTTTTTACGTTTACTAGAAGGAGAAATAACAGACATAGCCTTCTTTATGGATTCAGAAACAAAATCTCTTATGTTATCAGGAACATTCTGCACCTTAGATGTTGAAGGAACTGCAACAGGCAATGGTACTTTACTAAAGGAAATATTATCTGCATTAACAAGTTTGTCATGACAATTAATACAAACAACAGCCGGAGGAATAGCTACCAAAAGTTTACAGCAGATACACTTAGCTTTGGTAGATCCAGCACTAGACAGCGATTTTCCTGTAGTATCTTCTGACTCAGATGCAACGTGAGACATCTTGCAATATGTAAGAGAAAAAACAACATATAAAGCAAAATTGATCAAATTCCTTAAATGACAGTTTCAGGAATGGGAAAAAATGCCAAAGAACAAGCTTCTAGTAACCAGAAGCAATGAAAAAATGAGACTGAAATAATGTGGAGACAAAAGCGACGCCCATATTTTTTTAGCGCCAAATCAGACGCCCACATTATTTGGCGCCTAAATGCTTTTGGCGCCAAAAATGACGCCACATCCGGAACGCCGACATCTTTGGCGCAAAATAACGTCAAAAAATGACGCAACTTCCGGTGACACGTATGACGCCGGAAACGGAAAAGAATTTTTTGCGCCAAAAAAGTCAGCGCCAAGAATGACGCAATAAAATGAAGCATTTTCAGCCCCCGCGAGCCTAACAGCCCACAGGGAAAAAGAGTCAAATTTTTGAAGGTAAGAAAAAATTGATTAATTCAAGTGCATTATCCCAAATATGAAACTGACTGTCTGAAAAATAAGGAATGTTGAACATTCTGAGTCAAGGCAAATAAATGTTTGAATACATATATTTAGAACTTTATAAACAAAGTGCCCAACCATAGCTTAGAGTGTCACAGAAAATAAGATTTACTTACCCCAGGACACTCATCTACATGTTTGTAGAAAGCCAAACCAGTACTGAAACGAGAATCAGCAGAGGTAATGGTATATATAAGAGTATATCGTCGATCTGAAAAGGGAGGTAAGAGATGAATCTCTACGACCGATAACAGAGAACCTATGAAATAGACCCCGTAGAAGGAGATCACTGCATTCAAATAGGCAATACTCTCCTCACATCCCTCTGACATTCACTGCACGCTGAGAGGAAAACCGGGCTCCAACTTGCTGCGGAGCGCATATCAACGTAGAATCTAGCACAAACTTACTTCACCACCTCCATCGGAGGCAAAGTTTGTAAAACTGAATTATGGGTGTAGTGAGGGGTGTATTTATAGGCATTTTGAGGTTTGGGAAACTTTACTCCTCCTGGTAGGAATGTATATCCCATACGTCACTAGCTCATGGACTCTTGCTAATTACATGAAAGAAATCCGAAGAGCAGCAAGATCGATGACTGTTAGTTAACAACAGTCCGCTGCTCATCGCCCCGTACTTGGTGCACGGCTTTTTGACAGCTTTTTTGGTAACTTTGGAGAGCGTATTCAGGTCTACAGCAGCGGTGTTAGGCGATCTTAGGCGAGCGTATTGGTGCCGTCGAATGCAAGTAAGTTGACGGCTTGATAGGTAGATGCCTATGAATCAAATGTTTCTACATAATCTAAATGCATACTTTCACTTACATGTAAAAGAACTGGAGGGAAGAGAAGAGGAATCAAGAAAAAAATTCACTCCTTGCACAGCATGTCCTTGTCTCATAATTCAACAAGTCTGCTGCATCAGGTCCATAGTTCTAAGACCATTTTCTCATCACTACCAGTTCCTCATCTTCTAGTAGTATCACAAATTTGCCCAGTATTTGTCCAATCCAAAGCTTCACTACTTCATCAACTTCAACTTCACAGCATGGGCACACCACAGGCTGAGCAGAAAAGTCAGCAGAAAGAAAATATTGAGACACCTAATAAATTCTGGTATGAACAAACATCTGCACACAGCACAGGGCAGGAAATCCTATACCAGCATCAGCAGTAATAGTAATTGCTCCAGCAGAGGGCTTGTTGAAGCTTCAGTATATTCCAGAAAAAGCCAAATGGTGCACGCAATTAAATGTTAACCATAATGTGCTTGCAGTCAAAATGAGTAATTAAATCAAATTAAACGAGAAAATAAGCTCCTATGCATATTAGGAACTTAAATAATGCCATGTCATGCTTTAAGTTTCTAATATGCATAGGAACTTATTTTTACTTTTACTTTGATTCAGTATATTCCAGCCTTCAGAAAGCACCTTCCCTAATGCTGGTGGAGCAGGAACATTGCCAACAGTCCACCCTTTGGCAATTAAGGGCTAAGGGATGGGTCCAATCAGCAGTGAAATAAGGTGACATGACTGATTTGTCAGCTAATCACTATTCCTGTATGATAGAAAGGGAGTCATTTACATAACTTTAAGAGGCTCTCATTGTCTGGTAGCTCTTGCACTTTTGCACAAATGTTTCCTTACTGTACCATTTCTGTACAGTGCTGCTGAAGATGGAGCTGTCCAAGACTGCAAGAGATGCTAGTGTGCACTTAACTTCCAAACTATGAAATGATTCTACTACTACACAGCCTTTTTTTTAGAAGCACACTAATTATAGCCTAATGCCCCTAGGGAGGAAGGCACAAGTGTTACTAAAGGGAGCACACTTCTGCTTAAATATTGTCAGTACCTACAAAATGTTGAAAAAGTGGGGTGGACAGCAGTTAAGAATACATGCTAATATGGAATTTGTGGTAACCAATACAGAAGCAAATATGGTTAAAGCTAAGAGATGCTAAAATCTTTATTTGGGCTGGGTATTTCATATTCTCTATCTAGTGATAAGAGTTGCTCTTCCAAAAGTAGGACATTAAAGAATTACCAACATCATTTAGAGGTTTTGTAAGATTAATGGGCATTTCAATAGCAGTGTAAAGATAAGCAATCTGCTGAGGGAGAAGTAAGAGAAAAAAACAGTTTTATCACAACAAGCTTTGTGGCATTACAGAATAAATGCTACAATGAATCCTGTAGTAGCAGAGAGATCTTCACTCCATGTCTTCCATGCCCACTCAGAGAAGAAGAGAGGAATGGACATCAATAGTGGTATTAGTCCTCAAAGACATTCAAAGACATCATTAAAAAAATAAATAAACCAATCCACTACAAGCCAGGTTATCCCTCTATTTACTTACCTGGTCGATAAAATGGTCAGCTTTCTTGATGGCCATGAGTAGTTACCGGTTGACAGCCAAATTCTGAAGTAGCTGCACTCTTGAGAAGCTGGATGAGAATTTGAAGACTCATGTCAGTCCACCTGAGAGAACTTTCTCTGTCATAAGCAAAATCATAATCCCTTATTATTCAAAGCTCTCCCCACCCAAGTTGAGCATATGGCCTTCTTAAAATGCTATCATCCTAGTCTGGATTCCCATCTTTAAATCTTTAGGCAGATTGAGGATTAATAAATAATGATGAGACAGAGGGGCAGATTTAACAAGAGGCAAGCGGACATGATGCTGTCGGCATTTAATATTGCACAAGCATCTAGTGAAATGCTTGTGCAATGCTGCCCCCTGCATAACGGAGGTCAATCAGCCGCTAGCAGGGGGTATCAATCATCCCGATCGGATCGGGATGATTTCAGTTTTACGACCGCTGCTTCTTAACTTACGTTTCAGGCATCCGCTGCTTAATAAATCTACCCCAGAGTATACTATGGCACACTCTGTTTTCTGTCATGCTACACTATTGCTAGCTGCACAATAAAAGCAGGTCCTTTGCAGCAGTCTGAATCTAGTGCATCAGTATTCAGTATTGTTTCACACCTGAACATAACAGTATCTTGTGATTGTCCAGAAAACTGCTGCAAACACCATACAATAAACTTTTAAATACAACCTTTTAGTTTGCTCACCATCAGCAATTTTAAATATACTTGTTATAAATAATAATTGGGTACTACATTATCATACTAATAATATTAACTGTCTATTACTTATTATGGGATAGATTACAAGTGCGCTAATTTATTTAATTACAAGTGGCTTGTTATTGCTACCGTGAGCTTGTTGTAGCAATTCGTGCTCAGAAAATTAACCAAAGATCAGATTTCGGGTTTATTTTCCAAAAGTGCCCCAATTAGCCCCAGTATTGTCAGATTTTATTTAAAAAGTATTTTTTTTTTAAATAAAAAACAACTGCGCAAAACAGTTTTTAGGGGTTTAAAGTGGCAGGTGTGAGGTGTTTACATTGTGGTCTATAAAGAACTGTCTGTTCCCTGTAAATATGTATGTATATGCTTAAATACATACAGTATATTACACATAAATATATATGTATATGCTTAAATACATACAGTATATTACACATACATATATATGTATATGCTTAAATACATACAGTATATTACACATAAATATATATGTATATGCTTAAATACATGCAGTATATTACACATAAATATATATGTATATGCTTAAATACATACAGTATATTACACATAAATATATATGTATAAAATCATATACATATATATTTAAATTTGCTGCCCATTGCTGCACGACTTATCCCCTTCGCTAGGTTAGGTTCTCATGCCGTGTCTCACGTCATGAGAATGAGGCTCCCATTGGAGCCTAGGGAAGCGTGCTCTCGTGAGCACAAAGATTCTGTGCAATGCAAACATGAGGTTGGGTTCTCATTGCATCTAACGTGTAACACCAGCGCACATTTGCATGAGCTGGTATTACTAAGTGGAGCACCAATATCACTTTCAAATAAGCAATATTTTTCACTCCACTTGTAATCTAGCCCTATGGGGCGATTTATTAAGGCCCATATTCAACCTTATGCAGTTGTTTCCGCATGAGCTTTCAGGCTCACCGGAAACAGGAGTTAAGAAGCAGTGGTCTTAAGACCTCTGATCCTTAACTCGTCCACCACCTCTGAGGCGGCGGACAGCAATCAGACCAATCGGATACGATCGGGTTGATTGACACCCCCTGATAGCAGCCGTGAACGTGCAGGAGGTGGCATTGCACAAGCATTTCTAGTGAAATGCTTGTGCAATGATAAATGCCAACATAATTCAGCCCCTATGTGTGAATGGAGATGAAACATTTCTGAACTGAGTTGTGACAGGTGTGTGAATGGGGCTCTGAAAGGATATATATATATATATATATATATATATATATATATATATATATATATATATATATATATATATATATATATATATATATATATATACAGTTGCAACAAAAAGTATATGAACCCTTTGGAATGATATGGATTTCTGCACAAATTGGTCATAAAATGTGATCTGATCATCATCTAAGTCACAACAATAGACAATCACAGTCTGCTTAAACTAATAACACACAAAGAATGAAATGTTGCCATGTTTTTATTGAACACACCATGTAAACATTCACAGTGCAGGTGGAAAAAGTATGTGAACCCCTAGACTAATGACATCTCCAAGAGCTAATTGGAGTGAGATGTCAGGCAACTGGAGTCCAATCAATGAGATGAGATTGAAGGTGTTGGTTACAGCTGCCTTGCCCTATAAAAAACACACACCAGTTCTGGGTTTGCTTTTCACAAGAAGCATTGCCTGATGTGAATGATGCCTCGCACAAAAGAGCTCTCAGAAGACCTACGATTAAGAATTGTTGACTTGCATAAAGCTGGAAAGGGTTATAAAAGTATCTCCAAAAGCCTCGCTGTTCATCAGTCCACGGTAAGACAAATTGTCTATAAATGGAGAAAGTTCAGCACTGCTGCTATTCTCCCTAGAAGTGGCCGTCCTGTAAAGATGACTGCAAGAGCATAGCGCAGACTGCTCAATGAGGTGAAGAAGAATCCTAGAGTGTCAGCTAAAGACTTACAAAAGTCACTGGCAAATGCTAACATCCCTGTTAGTGAATCTACAATATGTAAAACACTAAACAAGAATGGATTTCATGGGAGGATACCACAGAGGAAGCCACTGCTGTCCAAACAAAACATTGCTGCACGTTTACAGTTTGCACAAGAGCACCTGGATGTTCCACAGCAGTACTTGCAAAATATTCTGTAGACAGATTAAACCAAAGTTGAGTTGTTTGGAAGAAACACAAAACACTATGTGTGGCGAAAAAGAGGCACAGCACACCAACATCAAAACCTCATCCCAACTGTGAAGTATGGTGGTGGGGGCATCATGGTTTGGGGCTGCTTTGCTGCGTCAGGGCCTGGACGGATTGCTATCATTGAAGGAAAAATGAATTCCCAAGTTTATCAAGACATTTTTCAGGAGAACTTAAGGCCATCTGTCTACCAGCTGAAGCTCAACAGAAGATGAGTGTTGCAACAGGACAATGACCCAAAGCATAGAAGTAAATCAACAACAAAATGGCTTAAACAGAAGAAAATACGCCTTCTGAAGTGGCCCAGTCAGAGTCCTGACCTCAACCCGATTGAGATGCTGTGGCATGACCTCAAGAAAGCGATTCACACCAGACATCCCAAGAATATTGCTGAACTGAAACAGTTCTGTAAAGAGGAATGGTCAAGAATTACTCCTGACCGTTGTGCACGTCTGATCTGCAACTACAGGAAACGTTTGGTTGAAGTTATTGCTACCAAAGGAGGTTCAACCAGTTACTAAATCCAAGGGTTCACATACTTTTTCCACCTGCACTGTGAATGTTTACATGGTGTGTTCAATAAAAACATGGCAACATTTCATTCCAAGTGTGTTATTAGTTTAAGCAGACTGTGATTGTCTATTGTTGTGACTTAGATGATGATCAGATCACATTTTATGACCAATTTGTGCAGAAATCCATATCATTCCAAAGGGTTCACATACTTTTTCTTGCAACTGTATATATATATATATATATATATATATATATATATATATATATATATATATATATATATATATATATATATATATATATATATATAGTGTGCAAATCGAGATGTAAGAGATGTATTAATAACCAGTAAAAGGGTTGAAGCTTATGTACTTTGTTTAGAGGATATCAGGAAAAAACTGGAAAATATTAAGGTCCAGGCCCAGATGGAATACACCCAAGGGTGTTAAGGGAACTTAGCACTGTTATAGACAAACCTTTACTCTTAATTTTTCAAGACTCAATATCCTCAGGCATGGTACCCCAGGATTGGCGTAAAGCTGATGTGGTGCCACTCTTCAAAAAGGGAAGCAGGGATGATCCAGGAAGCTATAGACCAGTTAGTCTGACATCAATTGTGGGGAAGATATTTGAAGGGATTATAAGGGATTATATTGATGAGCATATTCATGTAAACAAGATTATGAGTTCTAATCAGCATGGCTTTAGGAGAAATAGATCATGTCAAACTAATCTAATTAGATTCTACGAGGAAGTAAGTAAAAATATAGATAAAGGGGAATCAGTTGATGTGATATACTTAGATTTTGCAAAGGCATTTGATACAGTGCCAAATGAGAGATTAATGCACAAAATTAAGGGACTGGGAATAGCTGAAAATGTTAGCTCATGGATAAATAACTGGATAAAAGATAGGGAGCAACGAGTAGTAGTAAATGGATCTTACTCAGATTGGACAAAGGTAATCAGTGGCGTCCCCCAGGGATCAGTACTGGGCCCTGTTCTTTTTAATATTTTTATAAATGACTTGGAGCAAGGATTAAATAGCGACATCTCTATTTTTGCAGATGATACTAAGTTAAGTAAGGTCATTAGGTCAGAGCAGGACGAACTCTCTTTACAAAGGGATTTGCTAAAATTAGAACTATGGGAAAGTGAATGGAAAATTAGATTTAATACGGAAAAATGCAAGGTTCTACATTTTGGAAGTAAAAATAAGCAGGCTACGTATTTTTTTAAATGGGACAAGACTTAGCCAAACACAGGAGGAAAGGGATTTGGGAGCAGTAATAGATAACAAGCTAAAGATGAGTGCACAATGCAGGGCAGCGGCTTCAAAGGCTAATAAGATACTAGCATGTATTAAAAGAGGCATTGATTCAAGGGAGGAAAGCATAATTCTGTCATTATATAAAGCCCTGGTAAGACCTCACCTTGAGTTTGGAGTGCAGTTCTGGGGACCGATTGCTAAAAAGGTATTGCAGAACTAGAAAAAGTTCAGAGAAGGGCCACAAAGCTAATAAGGGGATTGGAGAAATTAACCTATGAGGAGAGGCTAGCCAAACTGGGTCTGTTCTCTTTAGAAAAAAGGCGCTTGAGAGGTGACATGATTACTTTATATAAATATATTCAAGGCCCATATACAGAGATGGCAGAAGCTCTGTTAATTCCAAGAAAATTGTTTCTGACAAGAGGTCATAATTTAAGGTTGGAGGAAAGGAGATTTAATCTCCTGCAACGGAAACGTTTATTCACTGTAAGAGCAATAAAATTGTGGAACTCATTACCAAAGGAGGTAGTGAATGCCAATACCATTGATACATTTAAAAATAGTCTGGATAAATTTCTGTATATAAACAAAATTCATGGATATGATTGCTAGTATTAAATGGGTCACATTTTAATGGGGTTATTTAAGCTTAACTGGAGCTTTTTGTAAGTATTTTAGATTTGTATAGGTTGAACTCGATGGACTTCAGCCTTTTTTCAACCTTATCTACTATGTTACTATGTTACTAAATCAACCTGTGTGTCCCTAATGTGCTTGTATGTTCAGTATTAGAACTAATCAATATATGAACATGGCATGTAGAATTAATTTAATTTTCACATCATAATTTTAATTTCTTTAAACAAATCTTAAATTTTTTTTTAGTAATAATACAGGGACATTATGGCCCCATTTCTGAAGAAGCCTTTGCAGCTGAAAGTTAAAGGGCCATAATACCCAAATGTTTAAACACTTGAAAGTGATGCAGCATAGCTGTAAAAATCTGACTAGAAAATATCTCCTGAACATCTCTATGTAAAAAAGAAAGATATTTTACCTCAAAAGTTTCTCAGTAGCCACATCCCATTGTAAAGGAGTTCTAAGCAACAGATAGGGGGGTCGATCCGATAAAAATCGTCGCCCGCAAAAGCCGGCGACGCCAATATTTGCGCTGGTTTGGTATCCTATATATGGCGTAACCTAGAAGTTACGCCCGTATATTTCTGCTGTCGCCCATAGTTTTTTGGGCTATAGGCAGGTATACCAAACCAGCGCAGTTTTGTATCCAATATGCAGCGTAAGGACTTACGTGGCGAAAATGGAGAAATCTTACTCCATTTTCACCTCGCCACAAAAAGCAGCCGTAAGAAGCCTTACGCTGACTATTGGAGCCCCGTAACTCCCTAAACTAACTAGAAAATAAACCTAACACCTAACGCATGCGCAATATCTATCTACCTGTCACCCGCGATCTGCTAAATAAAACCTAACACCTAACGCATGCGCAATGTCTATCTACCTGTCAACCGCGTTCCCCCCCCCCCCGAAATCCCTAATAAAGTTATTAACCCCTAAACCGCCGCTCCCGGACCCCCCCGCCATCTTCATAAACTAACCCCCTACTGTGAGCCCCTAAAACCGCCGCCATCTACCTTATCTATCGCCTAATGTGAACCCCTTACACCGCTGTCATCTACCTTATCTATCCCCTAATGTGAACCCCTTACACCGCTGTCATCTACCTTATCTATCCCCTAATCTGACCCCTTACACCGCCGCCACCTATATAAAAAATATTAACCCCTAATCTAATCCCCCTATACCGCCGCCAGCTATATTAATATTATTAACCCCTAATGTAAGCCCCTTACACCGCCGCCATCTCTATTAAAATGAATAACCCCTAATTTAATCTACCTACCCCGCCGCCAGCTATGTTATCTATATTAACCATAAGTATATTATAGCTAATATAGGTATTACATTATATATATTAACTATATTAACCCTAATTATATTAGGGTTAATATAGTTAATATAGTTACTATAGTATTTATATTAACTATATTAACTCTATCTAACCCTAACACCCCTAACTAAATTTATATTAAATTAATCTAATTAATTTATAAACTAAAATATTTACACCTATTCTAAGCCCCCTAATAAAATAATAAAGCCCCCCAAAATAAAAAAAATTCCCTGCCCTATTCTAAATTAAAAAAAGTTCAAAGCTCTTTACCTTACCAGCCCTTAAAAGGGCCTTTTGTGGGGCATGCCCCAAAGAATTCAGCTCTTTTGCATTTAAAAACATATACAATACCCCCCCCATTACAACCCACCACCCACATACCCCTATTCTAAACCCACCCAAACCCCCCTTAAAAAAGCCTAACACTACCCCCCTGAAGATCTCCCTACCTTGTCTTCACCACACCGGGCCGAACTCCTCATCCGATCCGGGGGATGTCTTGCTCCAAGCGGCAAAGAAGAATTCTTCCTCCGGCGATGTCTTGCTCCAAGCGGCAAAGAAGAATTCTTCCTCCGGCGACGTCTTCCTCCAAGCGGCAGCAAAGTCTTCTTCCTTCCGGCAGCATCTTCCATGAAGCGGCATCTTCAATCTTCTTTCTTCGCTCCGCCACTGCGGAGCATCCATCCCGGCCGACGACTGAACGATGAATGAGGTACCTTTAAATTACGTCATCCAAGATGGCGTCCGCCGAATTCCGATTGGCTGATAGGATTCTATCAGCCAATCGGAATTAAGTTAGAAAAATCTGATTGGCTGATTGAATCAGCCAATCAGATTCAAGTTCAATCCGATTGGCTGATTGGATCAGCCAATCGGATTGAACTTGAATCTGATTGGCTGATTCAATCAGCCAATCAGATTTTTCTACCTTAATTCCGATTGGCTGATAGAATCCTATCAGCCAATCGGAATTCGGCGGACGCCATCTTGGATGACGTCATTTAAAGGAACCTCATTCGTCGGGAAGTCGTCGTTCCGGAAGGATGCTCCGCGGCGGAGGAGCGAAGTAAGAAGATTGAAGATGCCGATTTGCTTGAAGACGTCGCCGATGGAAGAAGACTCTCTGCCGCTTGCTTCAAGACATCGCCCGGATGGAGGAAGACTTCACTGCCGCTTGCTGGAACACATCGCCTGGATCGGTTCGGCCCGGCTGGGTGAATACAAGGTAGGGAGATCTTCAGGGGGGTAGTGTTAGGTTTATTTAAGGGGGGTTTGGGTTAGATTAGGGGTATGTGGGTGGTGGGTTGTAATGTTGGGGGGTGGTATTATGGTGTTTTTTTTCAGGCAAAAGAGCAGTTTTCTTTGGGGTATGCCCCCACAAAAGGCCCTTTTAAGGGCTGGTAAGGTAAAAGAGCTTTGAACTATTTTTAATTTAGAATAGGGTAGGGAATTTTTTTATTTTGGGGGGCTTTATTATTTTATTAGGGGGCTTAGAATAGGTGTAATTAGCTTAAAAATCTTGTAATCTTTTTTTTTATTTTTTGTAATTTAGTGTTTGTTTTTTTTGTAATTTAGTTTAGTTTATTTAATTGTATTTTTAGATAGATATTTGTAGTTTATTTAATTTATTGATAGTGTAGGTGTATTTGTAACTTAGGTTAGGATTTATTTTACAGGTAATTGGGTAATTATTTTAACTAGGTAGCTATTAAATAGGTAATAACTATTTAATAGCTATTAGACCTAGTTAAAATAATTAACAATTTACCTGTAAAATAAATATAAACCCTAACATAGCTATAATATAATTATTAATTATATTGTAGCTATCTTAGGGTTTATTTTATAGGTAAGTATTTAGATTTAAATAGGAATATTTTAATTAATAATATTAATATTAGATTTATTTTAATAAGAGTTTAGTTAGGATGTTAGAGTTAGATAGAGTTATTATACTTAATATATATATAATATAGTAACTATATTAACTATATGAACCCTAATATAATTAGGGTTAATATAGTTAATATAGCTGGCGGCGGTGTAGGGGGATTAGGGGTTAATACATTTATTATAGGTGGCCGCGGTGTAGGGGGATGTAGATTGTAGGCAAAAGAGCAGTTTACTTTGTGACAAAGCCCCGCCAAAAGCCCTTTTAAGGGCTGGCAAAAGAGCTGTTACTTTGGGGCATGCCCCGCAAAAAGCCCTTTTAAGGGCTGGCAAAAGAGCTGTTACTTTGGGGCAATGCCACGCAAAAAGCCCTTTTCAGGGCTATTTGTAGGGTTAGACTTAGGTTTAGTGGTAGGGATAGTTTAGTATTTTAGGGGTTGAATAATTTAATATAGATGGCGGCAGGGTAGGGGGATTAGATTAGGGGTTAATAATTTTAAAATAGATAGTGGCGGGGTAGGGGCTCACTTTAGGGGGTAGGTAAGGTAGATGGCGGCGGTGTTAGGGGCTCACTTTAGGGGGTTATAGATTTAATATAGCTGGCGCCGGTTTAGGGGTTAATAACTTTATTAGGTAGCGGCGGTTAAGGGGTTAATACATATTTTATTGTTAGGCTAGTGAGGGGGGATAGCGGATAGAGGGTTAGACGTGTCGGGCTATGTTAGGGAGGCGTGTTAGACAGTGCGGGCTATGTTAGGGAGGCGTGTTAGACAGTGCGGGTGATTTAGACTTTAGTCAGGTTTTGTAGGCGCCGGCAGTTTCTAACGTGCCGCAAGTCACTGGCGACGCCAGAAATTTGTACTTGCGCAGATTTCTGGACATCGCTGGTTTGTCAGACTTACGGCACGTTAGCATCTGACGGCGCCATATATGGGATAGCTCGAGTTGCGAGCTGAAACTGCGGGCGACGCCGGTTCCCTCGCTTGCGCCGCAAACTACGATCTATATTGGATCGCGCCCCAGTATGTCTGTCCCGGGACTGCGGAATGAGCGAGCTTACGTGCACTCTCATCTTATTTCCCTATTCAGCTTAAGGAAGTTTACAATGAAATCTCATGAGAGTTAAGTCAAATCTCATGAGATCACAGTAAAAGAGTTCATGACCTCAGCACTGTTGATGCTGATTGGCTGCTGTTCATTTCATCATCATTTTTTTTTTTTTACCTGCAGCTGAGCAGCAGTTTAGTATAACTTTTTACACAGAACTTACTCTGCTGAGCTGAGGAAATTGTGAGGTAAAATATCTTCCTTTTTTACATAGAGATGCTCAGGTGATATTTTCCTGTCAGCTTTTTACAGTTATACTGCATCAGTTTCAAGTGATTTAGCTTATGAGTATTATGTCCCTTTAATTAGCACTGGCCGTATGGTTGTGGATGTCAGACATTCTGCATTCATTTGCTCAGGGTGACTGGCAAGCCGTGCTTTTGCACAAATGGTTGCAAGAGAAAGCAATGCTGCATTGCAGACCCCAAAGTCGTGCAGAAAGAATATCTGTAGTAATCCTGTCCATACAGAGTTTGATTAATTGGTGCCTGTATATGAGAAAATAAAAAAATAAAAATTAATATTAAGTAAAGCAAGTGAAATTAAGAAAAATATCTTAAAAGTTAGAGTCACTAATAGAAATAGCAGCATAAATGATGTGTAAATGTATACTTAAATGCAAAGATAATCTCTTAAATTGCACTCATGGGGGCCGATTTGTGAAAGTGCGAGCGGACATGATACAATGTAGTGAATCATCTCCGCTGCACATCGATAAATGGCGACAGCATACGCTGTCTGCATTTATCATTGCACAAGCAGTTCTTGTGAACTGCTTGTGCAATGCTGCCCCCTCCAGATTTGCGGCAAATCGGCCATGCGGAAACAAGGGCATCAAGCTCCATTCGGAGCTTGATAATTCGGTCCTATCAAATACATTTTTTTTTTTAAAATCCTGTATTCTCTAATATAATTTAGTTAAAAATTATATTAGTTACGTTAAAAGAAACAGTCGAATTCACAGGAGCCTGCAAATTAGTATATTTATTGGTTCGACTAATTTAGTTTGTTAAATAAATATTTATTTACAAAGATGTTACGCAAGAACCAGAGGCATATTGTTTTATGATAACAAACTTTGCATTTTTCTAAACAGTAGATAAATAACCATGTTTCCTATTTTCCAGAGGGGACAAATTGATGAGTGTAAAGGATGTATATGTCACTGGGGAAAGAAATTAAACATAAAAAGTTACAAATGCAGAGATTACAAACATGTGCTAAACTGCTAAATGTAAGATCAAAAGACAAAACAGCATATTTATACCTGTTGTCATTTTGAAAGGAAATACAAGTGTTACAATTTATCACTGTAATTATAACCATCAATCACACCATGTTAGCGGAGCATGATAGTTTTTGTAGTGAAAGAAAAAAGGTTACTGTAAAGAAATTTAGCTGCATAACCTGACAAGACAATAGATTCCCTTGTACTCATGATTTACTGTGAATCAGACAGTGTGGCAGTATTTATCAAATTTAATGCTCTGCTAAGTTTCTGAATATAATGCTTAGTATATTTGCACCGGCAAAAAAAATCTGTTTCGTCCGAAAGATTCGGTTGGGAATTTTTGGCCGATTAGGGTTGTCAAAATTTAGTTCTTGGTCGCATTCGATGGGTCTGAATATTCAGATAAGAATTTAGTTTAAAACGAAATTCATTCAATTGCATTAACACCTATGGGAAGCCCACAAAGCATTCCTTTTAGCAACAAAATTAAACTAGTAGCAAATACCAATATTTGAACGATTCAGTGCTAACTAGGCCACAAAAAAATACAGGAACTAGAACAAAGAGAATTCAAACAATAAATTATGATTATTAGCATTAGTAATAGTAGTAGTATTATCAACATTATTTATAAAGCGCTAACATCTTACACAGCACTTTACAGAAGTACATTGCATTTATTAAGATACAAACTGTACTAGAGTTACAATGACAAGTTATACAAAGTTAAGTTACATACATTGCACAAACCTCTTTAACAAACAATACAAAAGTCCCTTAAATCACTTGTATTAAGTTTTCCACAAAAGGTGAAGAGAGCCTTTTAGGTGGCGGATTGAAAGCATCCTGATCCAATCCATTCGGGATGATTGACAGCCCCTGCTAGCGGCCAATTGGCCGCCAGTGAGCAGGGGGCGGCATTGCGCAAGCATTTCACCAGAAATGCTTGTGCTATGATAAATGTTGACAGCACATGCTGTTGGCATTTAGTGATGTTGAGCGGACACCAGAAATGCTTGTGCAATGATAAATGCTGACATTGTATTTAGCGAAGTCAAGCAGACATAATTTGCTACTGAATCATGTCCGCTCGACATTTGGTAAATTTACCCCAATGTCTTTGAAGTGTGGTGATATGAGGATATGTGAAAGTAAAGAGATAACAGAGCAGTTTTGTGAGAAAAAATAGCCATGCTTATTGTCATGAGTCAGGTGAAGTGATAATTGCACCTCATATCAATTAAAGGAGAGGTTATTAGTAAACAATAGGATGGAAAGTGATTGGAGTTTGTCTGTGTTTCTTGCTGGGGAGTAAGATGTTTGTTGGTTTTTATGGGGATTTTTATGGTGTGAAAGTGTAATAGCAGACAGAGGGGAGTGTGGGTAACTGATAAGGCAGAGTGAGAAACAGACAGAAGTTTCTAAAATGAGCCAACAAATGTGGAAAATATGTTCACATATTGATTGAAGAGAAAGCGATGTTACCTTGCTGGGATTCTATACGTGTGTCTGTGGTCCTTGCAGGGGAGTGAGATGTCTGGCTGTTGTGAGATGAGGGTGAATATTTGTTAGAAAATGCAGACTTTTATGGTGAGAAAGGACAGAAGCAGGAGATACTAGGTAGGCTTCCACTAAACAATCCCTAAAGATACACCTCCGAAGGACGAGGACAAACACGTTAGATTAGAGACCCTTAGACAGTGGCCAACAATTTGCTACGGTTTTTTACTTTAACCCCTTAATGACCAGTGATGTACCCTGTATGTTGCTGGTCTTTTTATTGGGGTGCCGCTTTCAATAGTGTGGTCAAACTGCCAGCGGCAAGACCGCATTATTTTAACAAGCCTTCCGAAGAGAGGCTCCAATAGCGTGACCTTGCTGCTCGTGGCATGACCTGCGTTATTATAGCAACACAATCCCTTAATGACCAGCATTTACATTGAAGTGGCAGCAGGTTATTTGAATGGTGTCTTTGGAGCTTTCAGAAAATGTGCAGAAATTTATCAAGGGGGGGGGGGGTATTTTTATACTATTTAACCACATGAAATGCCAATACAGTCAATGGAGACTAGATCAAAATGTTGTTATTTCATGGGGAGCTAAGCTGTTGAATTTGATCAACTTAACCCTTTGGCTGCTAAGCCATTTCCCACCAGGGTGCTAATATTTTTTTTTATTATTATTATTTTTGCAATTTTTAAAAACTTTTTTATTTTTTTTTACAGACCCCCATGACTTACACTGTTGGAAAGGTTAGGCGATTACCTTTCCAACAATGGGTCTTGGGGGTCTGTAGCTGCTTAGATGCCTGAGATACAGGCTTCTAAGCAGCATGCCCCCTCCTCCTATACTTAACATTGTTAAGTATAAATAAAGTTGCGCGGTGACGTCATCACGTAATTGTGCGTGACGTCACCGCGCATCACGTGAAGCCCCGGTGATGCCTGTCACTCTACAGGCACGATCGCCGGGGTAGGAGCAGCAAGGAGCCCCCAGATCTCCCTCAAGGTGGGAGAGTGCTCATGACGGCTCTGAGCCGTCATAAGCAACAGAGTGAGAAACTCTGTGACGGTTCAGAGCCGTCATTAGCACTCAAAGGGTTAAAGGGACACTGAACCCAAATTTTTTCTTTCGTGATTCAGATAGAGCATGCAATTTTAAACAACTTTCTAATTTACTCCTATTATTAATTTTTCTTCGTTCTCTTGCTTTCTTTATTTGAAAAATAAGGCATCTAAGCTAGTTTTTTGGTTCAGAACCATGGAAAGCACTTGTTTATTGGTTGGTGAATTTACCCACCAATCAGCGAGAACAACACAGTGTGTTCACCAAAAATGGGCCGGCATCTAAACTTACATTTTTTGCATTTCAAATAAAGATACCAAGAGAATGAAAAGAATTTGATAATAGGAGTAAATTAGAAAGTTGCTTAAAATTGCATGCTCTATCTGAATCATGATAGAACAAATTTGGGTTCAATGTCCGTTTAAAATCATGGAATACTGTTGGTGAGAGTATTACTTGTGAACCAAAACAAAATAAAAACAGTTCATTGCCCTGCAAATCATCCATATCCTGTCTGACCCTACAACGGTTCTACATTATTATAACAATTTTCATAGGTTTTGAGCTAGTTCCAGTATTTGTAGAGGACATTGTTATTGCATTGTTTAAACATACTGGACCATTTAAAGGGACACTGAACCCAAATTTTTTCTTTTGTGATTCAGATTGAGCATGAAATTTTAAGCAACGTTCTAATTTACTCCTGTTATCAAATGTTCTTTATTCTCTTGGTATCTTTATTTGAAATGCAAGAATGTAAGTTTAAATGCCGGCCCATTTTTAGTGAACAACCTAGGTTGTCCTTGCTGATTGGTGGATAAATTAATCCACCAATCAAAAACTGCTGTCCAGAGTTCTGAACCAAGAAAAAAGCTTAGATGGCTTCTTTTTATATAAAGATAGCAAGAGAACGAAGAAACATTGATAATAGGAGTAAATTAGAAAGTTGCTTAAAATTGCATGCTCTATCTGAATCACGAAAGAAAATTTTTGGGTTCAGTGTCCCTTTAATGTTTGTTTGTTTTTAAAATAGTAGAAAACATTTAATATGTATGTTACAGAGACAAGAAACCCACATTTTTTTCTTTTTATGACTTTGATAGAGTATACAATTTTAAACTTTCCAATTTACTGTTATTTTAAAATGTGCTTCATTCTCTTGGTGTCCTTTGTTGAAGAAGCAACCGTGCACTACTGGGAGCTACCTGAAGACACTCAGTAAGCCAATGACAAAAGGCGTTTAAAGGGACATAATACTCACATGCTAAATCACTTGAAACTGATGCAGTATAACTATAAAAAGCTGACAGGAAAATATCACCTGAGCATCTCTATGTAAAAAAGGAAGATATTTTACCTCACAATTTCCTCAGCTCAGCAGAGTAAGTTCTGTGTAAAAAGTTAAACTCAGCTACTCCCAGCTGCAGGTAAACAAATTTAAAAAAATGAAGAAATGAACAGCAGCCAATCAGCATCAGCAGTGCTGAGGTCATGAACTCTTACTGTGATCTCATGAGATTTCAATTAACTCTCATGAGATTTCATAGTAAGCTTCCTTTACCTGATTGGTGAAATAATATGAGAGTGCACAATGCTAGTCCCTTCAGATGTCCCAGGACAAACACACAAAAATGCTGCTTAGGCCGCGTTCGGGCAGCGCTTAGGAGCTAGTGGAAGCGCTTCACTCCCAGCGATGACGTTGCGCTAGGTGACGTCACAAGCAAGGGAGCTTTGAAAAAACGTTTGCATGCACAATAATGGACTGCACATGCGAACGTTTTTACTAAGCTCCCTTGATTGTTGCTGGGCTGCCAGTGCCTGCCGAGAATGAGTTCCCCAGTCTCTTCGCAAACAACAGAACTCTGACCCACCTCCATTCAGCTGCTCTCAGCTCAGCCCCTGTAGCTTATCCTGCACTGAATAGAGGTGGGTCAGAGTTGCGATGTTTGCGAAGAGAGACTGGGGAAATCATTCTTGGCTCTGGGGTGGGGATCAAAATCAGCAATTCCGGGACCCCGCCAACACATCTTTAACCCGCCCACACAACGATCGGGAAATACAGAATAATTACACATAATGCTTGAACGTCAGGTCTTTGTGACATACATATATAATATGATTTTTTGTGAGCTCTAAATAATGTAGCCCATTTCTTTTCACTTCATACGCTACGTATGAAGTGAAAAGAAATGGGCTACATTCTCTAGAGCTCACAAAAAATCATATTATATATGTATAAATAACATGGCAGCCTCCACAGCAACATGTGTGTGGAGGCTGCCATGTTTCCAAGCGTCTGAGCTCGCTCTGAAAAGTCCCAGCTTTTCCAGCACACTGGAAGCGCTGGGACTTACGTCACCAGAGCGCTCAGAAAACGCCAGCCATCTCACTTGCAAGTGTGAGAAAAACGCTCCAAGCGAGTTCCAGTTCGCTTGGAGCGCTGCCCGAACGCAGCCTTAGAAATCCTTTACAATGGGAGGTGGCTACTGAGGAACTTTTGAGGTAAAATATCTTTCTTTTTTACATAGAGATGTTCAGGTGATATTTTCTAATCAGCTTTTTACAGCTATGCTGCATTACTTTCAAGTGTTTAAACATTTGGGTATTATGGCCCTTTAAGTTTGTAGCTTCCAATTAGCAGCAACTTAGATAATAAAAGTAAAGTGGAGAGTTGATAAAAATGACATGCTCTATCTGAATCATGAAAGTTTGTATCAGGTGGCCAATGTATGAAATGTAGCACATAAAGCAAGAATCTTTTGCAAAGAAAAAGATGCTTGAAATATGGTTAATATAAAAGTTTGTAATTAAAAACTATTTACATGTCTGTTTGTTTTTGGATATAACAAGAGGTGTCTTGTAGCTCTAGTAGACACAAATGAGGGGCTGGTTGTTGCTGTTCCATGGGACTACTTGGGATTTTTTTATCTGTGTGCAGCTTTGTAGGGCCTTGACTGTTGGCTATTAGCTGGTGGATTAAAATCATCCCGTACATGTTCACCCAGGGTGATTGACAGCCCCTACTCATGCTCCATTGGGCTAGCGTGAGCATAGGGCGGCATCGAACAAGCAGATGTTAAATACGGGCAGCCTACTACTGCAAACTTTTTAAGATCCTGGGCGAACCTTGTCTGTCTCAGTGGAGTAATACCACTGAGTAATACCAGAGCACTCTAATGTGCGCTGGTATTACAAGTTGACAGCAATGCGAATGCGAGCTTGCATTCGCATTGCTGGGAAACATTGCACTCACGAGAGAGAACTTCCATAGGCTCCAATAGGAGACACGTTTTGGTGCTGTTAGAGATGGCACAGAGTGCAGAAAAGGGGGTAAAGAGCACAGAGATGGCAGCAATATAAAACATATATGTATATGATTATATAGTACATACATATTTATGTGTTTGTATATGTATATACACATATTAACACATAAATTAGTATATAAGCATATACATATGTATTTATAGGAAACACACAGTTCCCACAGACCGCAATGTAAAGGCACTTTTTAGTGCCTTTTTTTTTCTTACACCCCACAGCCACGGACTTAGCCCCCAAAATACTGCCTAGTGCATTATTTTTCAATAAGATACAGTACATTGTATTTTGAGGGCATTTGGGGCCCATTTATAAAATTAACCAGTGATGTGATCTCTGGTTAATTCTATAAGTGCTAATTGCTACCACAAGCTCGCGGTAGCAATAACAGGCCACTTGTTTCCAGGCACGCAGTAAATTAGTGCTCCACTTGTAATCTACATAGCCTTGATCAACATCTATTGGCATTGGCTTTTTTGGCTACTTTCCGATTCTGTGCAATTTCATTTTTAATATATGATTGTAAATTTTAATCGCACTGTCATGATTTTTACTAGCAGTACTGATAATATTAAAATCAGGTTTTCAAAGAAGATTGCTTAGTCACGACTTTCATAGCTAACTTTTGCAATTTGTTTCCATCCACACCACTTCTTATCAATCTGAAACCATCTTTTAGGTTTTCATGATGGGCAGACTGAGCACAGTTTTTCTATCTCTGTATGGTTATATTCCAACTTTCACAAGCATTATTTTAAACAATATTTATTTGTTTGTTAAAGCACAGTTTCCATTTTGGCATAAAATGAAAACAAAATGATGGCTACAAGTTTACATGGAAAACAATTATAATGTGTTTTTTTACGGGGTTTTAACATTCTTTAAACTGTAAATCGTGACCCCACTGCCTTGCTACTTTGCATCTTCCTAAGAGACCCGAGATTGCACCTTCATGAAAGAGTTTTTATAGGGGACGTGCCTCCATGTGGTCAAAACTCATTCACAAGAGTGCCTTTCAAAGTGTCTGCACCTACATTACTGAACTTGTAATCTGGAAAGAACATTAATTACTGGGACTGGACCCCTCAGTTAAATGAACTCTAATAGTTACACACTAACACTTTTCCACATCCACTAAACAGTTAACTGTAACATTTTTATTCTTCATCAAAACCCATTAACTCTAAAACATAACCAACATACCAAAAACACCCACAGCACTACATTTAAATCCCCTATGCAGCCCCTATAGGTAACCACCCCACATTATCCCTTCTTAAATTAGAATACAGAATGCTTTGCCTAAATAAATAAAAACTTCCATTACTGAAATTATTGGGGCATTTAGTCTGTTAACCTTTGTTTTTAACCATGTTATTGTTTTTATACAATATGTATTATTAAATACTTTTAGCCCATATCTGGCTGCGCTTCGGCATATCACAGGAGTGGCTACATATAAGCCTTTTAATTATACGGCACGCTTGATAAATAGAGCATATTATGCTCCAACCTATGTGAGTACAAATTTGGGGAGTTCATTTGGCTATAAACATTCCTCAGACATTACTGAACTATTATTATTATTTTCTTCTTGTTTTTCATAGAATTTCATTAAGAAGACATTCTGAAGGGCATTATTGTGGATGATATATCCTTTATTTAATCACAATTTTATCATTTAGGGGGATATTTATCAAAGTGTGAATCTTGGTGCATTCGCCGGCGTCAATACGCTCGCCAGACATCGCTGCCGCGAATCCATATATGATGCCCTTATTTATTTAAAAAAACGTCAAAAACACACGCGTCAAGTATGGCGCGAGGAGCATCGGACTGTTGTTAACTAACAGTTATCGATGTCGCAGTTATTTGGGTTTTTCCCAACTTTATTTATACAATTTCATTACTGTCCATGAAAAAGCGTGTTTCTCTAAAGCAAATCTTTTATTTTTCATCTGTTAATGTCTAAGAAATAGCTACATTTATACCTCAACAAACAATATCTCATAGAAAGTTATTTTTATATATATTTGTTATATGATACTTTCACATAAATTAATGTGTATTTGTATTTCTAGAAGTCTTGATGTGCTTTTATCTCATGTTTTTTTTATAAATGATTATTAATGCTAGCATTTGTACATATATCTTTGCGCATACTTGTATACTTGTATATATATATATACTGTATATATATATATATATATATATATATATATATATATATATATATATATATATATATATATATATATATATATATATATATATGTGTGTGTTATGTCAGAAATATTTTGCAAACATATTTACATGTCCCTAAATTCCATTTTTTGTATTAAACAATTTTGTCTATCAGATCTCTGTGTTTATTTATATCACTATAAGTATATAGTGTAAATGTATTATTATTCTGAGCAGGAATAATTGTGAATATAACATGTAATATGGGTATCATATGTATTTATTTGCAACCAATGGATATTTTAAGAGCTGGGCCAGTTTTCTCTCTGTACCTGCGTAACCCCTCCTGATTGCAATCTAGTTTTAAATACCACCCCTACACAGGTGTTATAAAATGGGCTGGCATATAAAATGACATTTCTTGCTGAAAAAGAAATTCAAGAGAAGGAAGAAATACACTGAAAATAGCATAACAGTAAAGAGGTGATTTTAATTTCTGCTGTATCTGATTCATGACAGTTTAATGTTAGGTGGGCAATCCCTTTGAGCTAAGATTATATTGAATCAAACATCAATTTGAATTTTAAAATCATTGTCTTAAATATTACACTGTGTGTCCAAATGTATCTTCAATACTAATTTCACATATACATACTTTCAAAGTATAATACACAATGTAACAAATGGCACTTACAAATTCTGATGATTGATCAATGACACAAGTATCAAGCAATTTACTTCCTTAGTGATAGTTTAAAATGTATATTTGAATCAGATTGGCTGATGTCATAAATCATGTTATTATGCATATTCCAATCAAAAGTGGTTTAAAAATTCACTAGTGTGTAGGTTGTTTAGGAGTTTGTGTCATAATTGGTGAGAAAAGTGTTGCCTCAAATTTGGTGCGAAGAGAAGAGTGGGACTTGTATTGCATGGCTTAAACATTGTGCAAATAATTTTTCCAAAAAAAACATAATTTATGTAAGAACTTACCTGATAAATTCATTTCTTTCATATTAGCAAGAGTCCATGTGCTAGTGACGTATGGGATATACATTCCTACCAGGAGGGGCAAAGTTTCCCAAACCTCAAAATGCCTATAAATACACCCCTCACCAAACCCACAATTCAGTTTAACGAATAGCCAAGAAGTGGGGTGATAAGAAAAAAGTGCGAAAGCATATAAAATAAGGAATTGGAATAATTGTGCTTTATACAAAAAAATCATAACCACCAGAAAAAAGGGCGGGCCTCATGGACTCTTGCTAATATGAAAGAAATGAATTTATCAGGTAAGTTCTTACATAAATTATGTTTTCTTTCATGTAATTAGCAAGAGTCCATGAGCTAGTGACGTATGGGATAATGATTACCCAAGATGTGGATCTTTCCACGCAAGAGTCACTAGAGAGGGAGGGATAAAATAAAGACAGCCAATTCCTGCTGAAAATAATCCACACCCAAAATAAAGTTTAATGAAAAAACATAAACAGAAGATTCAAACTGAAACCGCTGCCTGAAGTACTTTTCTACCAAAAACTGCTTCAGAAGAAGAAAATACATCAAAATGGTAGAATTTAGTAAAAGTATGCAAAGAGGACCAAGTTGCTGCTTTGCAAATCTGATCAATCGAAGCTTCATTCCTAAACGCCCAGGAAGTAGAAACTGACCTAGTAGAATGAGCTGTAATCCTTTGAGGCGGAGTTTTACCCGACTCAACATAGGCATGATGAATTAAAGATTTCAACCAAGATGCCAAAGAAATGGCAGAAGCTTTCTGGCCTTTTCTAGAACCAGAAAAGATAACAAATAGACTAGAAGTCTTTCGGAAAGACTTAGTAGCTTCAACATAATATTTCAAAGCTCTAACAACATCCAAAGAATGCAACGATTTCTCCTTAGAATTCTTAGGATTAGGACATAATGAAGGAACCACAATTTCTCTACTAATGTTGTAGGAATTCACAACTTTAGGTAAAAATTCAAAAGAAGTTCGCAACACAGCCTTATCCTGATGAAAAATCAGAAAAGGAGACTCACAAGAAAGAGCAGATAATTCAGAGACTCTTCTGGCAGAAGAGATCGCCAAAAGGAACAAAACTTTCCAAGAAAGTAATTTAATGTCCAATGAATGCATAGGTTCAAACGGAGGAGCTTGAAGAGCCCCCAGAACCAAATTCAAACTCCAAGGAGGAGAAATTGACTTAATGACAGGTTTTATACGAACCAAAGCTTGTACAAAACAATGAATATCAGGAAGATTAGCAATCTTTCTGTGAAAAAGAACAGAAAGAGCAGAGATTTGTCCTTTCAAAGAACTTGCGGGTTAAACCTTTATCTAAACCATCCTGAAGAAACTGTAAAATTCTCGGAATTCTAAAAGAATGCCAAGAAAAAAGATGAGAAAGACACCAAGAAATATAAGTCTTCCAGACTCTATAATATATCTCTCTGGATACAGATTTACGAGCCTGTAACATAGTATTAATCACAGAGTTAGAGAAACCTCTTTGACCAAGAATCAAGCGTTCAATCTCCATACCTTTAAATTTAAGGATTTGAGATCCTGATGGAAAAAAAGACCTTGCGACAGAAGGTCTGGTCTTAGCGGAAGAGTCCACGGATGGCAAGAGGCCATCCGGACAAGATCCGCATACCAAAACCTGTGGGGCCATGCCGGGGCTACCAGCAGAACAAACGAGCATTCCTTCAGAATCTTGGAGATTACTCTTGGAAGAAGAACTAGAGGCGGAAAGATATAGGCAGGATGATACTTCCAAGGAAGTGATAATGCATCCACTGCTTCCGCCTGAGGATCCCGGGATCTGGACAGATACCTGGGAAGTTTCTTGTTTAGATGAGACGCCATCAGATCTATTTCTGGAAGCTCCCACATTTGAACAATCTGAAGAAATACCTCTGGGTGAAGAGACCATTCGCCCGGATGCAACGTTTGGCGACTGAGATAATCCGCTTCCCAATTGTCTATACCTGGGATATGAACCGCAGAGATTAGACAGGAGCTGGATTCCGCCCAAACCAAAATTTGAGATACTTCTTTCATAGCCAGAGGACTGTGAGTCCCTCCTTGATGATTGATGTATGCCACAGTTGTGACATTGTCTGTCTGAAAACAAATGAACGATTCTCTCTTCAGAAGAGGCCAAGACTGAAGAGCTCTGAAAATTGCACGGAGTTCCAAAATATTGATCGGTAATCTCACCTCCTGAGATTCCCAAACTCCTTGTGCCGTCAGAGATCCCCACACAGCTCCCCAACCTGTGAGACTTGCATCTGTTGAAATTACAGTCCAGGTCGGAAGCACAAAAGAAGCCCCCTGAGTTAAACGATGGTGATCTGTCCACCACGTTAGAGAGTGTCGTACAATCGGTTTTAAAGATATTAATTGAGATATCTTTGTGTAATCCTTGCACCATTGATTCAGCATACAGAGCTGAAGAGGTCGCATGTGAAAACGAGCAAAGGGGATCGCGTCCGATGCAGCAGTCATAAGACCTAGAATTTCCATGCATAAGGCTACCGAAGGGAATGATTGTGAATGAAGGTTTCGACAAGCTGAGATCAATTTTAGACGTCTCTTGTCTGTTAAAGACAGAGTCATGGACACTGAATCTATCTGGAAACCCAGAAAGGTTACCCTTGTCTGAGGAATCAATGAACTTTTTGGTGAATTGATCCTCCAACCATGATCTTGAAGAAACAACACAAGTCGATTCGTATGAGATTCTGCTAAATGTAAAGACTGAGCAAGTACCAAGTTATCGTCCAAATAAGGAAATACCACAATACCCTGTTCTCTGATTACAGACAGAAGGGCACCGAGAACCTTTGTAAAAATTCTTGGAGCTGTAGCTAGGCCAAACGGCAGAGCCACAAACTGGTAATGCTTGTCCAGAAAAGAGAATCTCAGGAACTGATAATGATCTGGATGAATCGGAATATGCAGATATGCATCCTGTAAATCTATTGTGGACATATAATGCCCTTGCTGAACAAAAGGCAAGATAGTCCTTACAGTTACCATTTTGAACGTTGGTATCCTTACATAACGATTCAATATTTTTAGATCCAGAACTGGTCTGAAGGAATTCTCCTTCTTTGGTACAATGAAGAGATTTGAATAAAACCCCATCCCCTGTTCCAGATCTGGAACTGGCATAATTACTCCAGCCAACTCTAGATCTGAAACACAATTCAGAAATGCTTGAGCTTTCACTGGATTTACTGGGACACGGGAAAGAAAAAATTTCTTTGCAGGAGGTCTCATCTTGAAACCAATTCTGTACCCTTCTGAAACAATGTTCTGAATCCAAAGATTGTGAACAGAATTGATCCAAATTTCTTTGAAAAAATGTAACCTGCCCCCTACCAGCTGAGCTGGAATGAGGGCCGCACCTTCATGTGGACTTAGAAGCTGGCTTTGCCTTTCTAGAAGGCTTGGATTTATTCCAGACTGGAGATGGTTTCCAAACTGAAACTGCTCCTGAGGATGAAGGATCAGGCTTTTGTTCTTTGTTGAAACGAAAGGAACGAAAACGATTATTAGCCCTGTTCTTACCCTTAGATTTTTTATCCTGTGGTAAAAAAGTTCCTTTCCCACCAGTAACAGTTGAGATAATAGAATCCAACTGAGAACCAAATAATTTGTTACCCTGGAAAGAAATGGAAAGTAGAGTTGATTTAGAAGCCATATCAGCATTCCAAGTTTTAAGCCATAAAGCTCTTCTAGCTAAAATAGCTAGAGACATAAACCTGACATCAACTCTGATAATATCAAAAATGGCATCACAGATAAAATTATTAGCATGTTGAAGAAGAATAATAATATTATGAGAATCATGATCTGTTACTTGTTGCTCTAAAGTTTCCAACCAAAAAGTTGAAGCTGCAGCAACATCAGCCAATGATATAGCAGGTCTAAGAAGATTACCTGAACACAGGTAAGCTTTTCTTAGAAAGGATTCAATTTTCCTATCTAAAGGATCCTTAAACGAAGTACCATCTGACGTAGGAATAGTAGTACGTTTAGCAAGGGTAGAAATAGCCCCATCAACTCTAGGGATTTTGTCCCAAAATTCTAATCTGTCAGACGGCACAGGATATAGGAGTAAATGAATTACCCAATTTATCCCATTCTCTGGAAATTACTTCAGAAATAGCATTAGGAACAGGAAAAACTTCTGGAATAACCACAGGAGATTTAAAGACCTTATCTAAACGTTTAGAATTAGTATCAAGAGGACCAGAATCCTCAATTTCTAAAGCAATTAGTACTTCTTTAAGTAAAGAACGAATAAATTCCATTTTAAATAAATATGAAGATTTATCAGCATCAATCTCTGAGACAGAATCCTCTGAACCAGAAGAGTCATCAGAATCAGAATGATGATGTTTATTTAAAAATTCATCTGTAGAAAGAGAAGTTTTAAAAGATTTTTTATGTTTACTAGAAGGAGGAATAACAGACATAGCCTTCTTGATGGATTCAGAAACAAAATCTCTTATGTTATCAGGAACATTCTGAACCTTAGATGTTGACGGAACTGCAACAGGCAATGGTACATTACTAAAGGAAATATTATCTGCATTAACAAGTTTGTCATGACAATTAATACAAACAACAGCTGGAGGAATAGCTACCAAAAGTTTACAGCAGATACACTTAGCTTTGGTAGTTCCAGCACTAGACAGCGATTTTCCTGAAGTATCTTCTGACTCAGATGCAACGTGAGACATCTTGCAATATGTAAGAGAAAAAACAACATATAAAGCAAAATTGATCAAATTCCTTAAATGACAGTTTCAGGAATGGAAAAAAATGCCAAAAAACAAGCTTCTAGCAAGCAAAAGCAAAGAAAATTTGAGACTGAAATAATGTGGAGACAAAAGCGACGCCCATATTTTTTAGCGCCAAATAAGACGCCCACATTATTTGGCGCCTAAATGCTTTTTGGCGCCAAAAATGACGCCACATCCGGAACTCCGACATTTTTAGCGCAAAAGGACGTCAAAAATGACGCAACTTCCGGCTACATGTATGACGCCGGAAACAGAAAAGATTTTTTGCTCCAAAAAAGTCCGCGCCAAGAATGACGCAATAAAATGAAGCATTTTCAGCCCCCGCGAGCCTAACAGCCCACAGGGAAAAAAAGTCAAATTTTTAAGATAAAAATGATTGATTCAAATGCATTATCCCAAATATGAAACTGACTGTCTGAAAATAAGGAATGTTGAACATCCTGAGTCAAGGCAAATAAATGTTTGAAGACATATATTTAGAACTTTATAAACAAAGTGCCCAACCATAGCTTAGAATGTCACAGAAAATAAGACTTACTTACCCCAGGACACTCATCTACATGTTTGTAGAAAGCCAAACCAGTACTGAAACGAAAATCAGCAGAGGTAATGGTATATATATAAGAGTATATCGTCGATCTGAAAAGGGAGGTAAGAGATGAATCTCTACGACCGATAACAGAGAACCTATGAAATAGACCCCGTAGAAGGAGATCACTGCATTCAAAATAGGCAATACTCTCCTCACATCCCTCTGACATTCACTGCACGCTGAGAGGAAAACCGGGCTCCAACCTGCTGCGGAGCGCATATCAACGTAGAATCTAGCACAAACTTACTTCACCACCTCCATAGGAGGCAAAGTTTGTAAAACTGAATTGTGGGTGTGGTGAGTGGTGTATTTATAGGCATTTTGAGGTTTGGGAAACTTTGCCCCTCCTGGTAGGAATGTATATCCCATACGTCACTAGCTCATGGACTCTTGCTAATTACATGAAAGAAATAAAAAGGAAGTTAGCTATATTATGTTGTGTATTTATTTCATTTTTATCTCTATATCTATTAGTGCAACAAGTTTGAGGCAAAACTTTGAAACAAATTTGGAGAAATAATATTGTCCCCTTGCTTTGTAATGAGAGACAAAGTTATAACATAATCCATAAGTAGTAATGCATTTTTCATTTTTATCCCTATATCTACTAGTGGAGCAATACTATTGTTTGATCTAGAAAGGGTATACAATTTTAATAACGTTTCTAATTTACTTTTATTATGTAATATACTTCATTCTCTTGCAGCATCAAACATAAGCTTTCTGTGTTTTCAGACTCCCATTGATTTATATGGCATCTGCGGCCTCAAGGGTGACGGATTGAAAACGAGGTACGCTGCGTCGGAATAGACGCGAGCACACCTTTTTTAAATGTTTGATAAATTGGCAAAAGGGTCAAATAGAGTCAATTTTTAATTCAAAACATCTGTAATGATGCAAGCATCGATATGTGTCAGATTGAGATAGCGGGAGGATTTTTACGATCTTGACGCTTTCAATCTCACGACGCGGGATTCAAGCGTATTTTCAGTTGACGCTTTAATAAATATCCCCCTTCGTCTCTTTCGCCCTTTATCAAAAGCTTCCATTCTTCAAGTTCCTCAATGTGGTCTTAGCTTGATATAAATTCTCTATAACCTAGAATGCTATACTTTGGGCTTCATTAAGGGACTTCTGTCTTAAAGGGGCAACTCACTCTCTGTATATTGCAACCTCTTCCTAATCAAAAGACCATTCAACATATTAATAGTCTTGGGGTCCTCAATAGATTCTAAAAATAGCTATAGTCATCACTCATAAAATATCTTTCAAGTTAGGATAGAAACAGCTATGATAGCTACCAAAGGCCAATCCAATCTATGTTTTAACCTGCAAAAATGTTATTAAACCATGCAACAAAGATCAAATATAACAAAAAGCATACAACATATATAACAAACAGTAGGAGGAGTAAAAAATGATACAATACTGAATAATTATGGTCACAGGATCCATAAATATGCAGTTATAAAACTTTTTAATATTTGCTTATAGTGAGTGATTAGTTTGCATAACCATAGATTAATGATTCTGATATTTCATTTTGTTCTCTAGTGGTAGAAATATCTTCCTGACATATCATGGTATTGGGTATTGTTTAATCATATGCTAGCATGCTTTTTTATAGACATAACCACCATTGGTACGTGAAGTTTGTTGTCCTCAAAAGGGTTTGCTTAACTCATATCCTTTGTAGAACTCTGCTGTTAACTGGGTGGCAACATTGAGCTATGTGAAGAAAGTTCACATCATATGTCATTATATGGTCACATTTAACTGAAACTTGGCCTTGTAGTTAAAGATCTAGAGTGATATTCCCTATAAGCCTTACAATACTCACAAACCTATTATCTGTGATAGCAAAGGTCACATTAAAACATCAGTCTGCCAAAAAGCTATCTGCAAAGATTGCAAACCCATTTTATCGAAATGATTTCATATTTCAGCAGTGCATTTATATATGAATCATGCTATTTCAAAATAATGTCTGTGGTCCATTTGGTTGCCATATGGAAGCTTTTTTGTTCTTGTTAAAGAGACTTGAGTGCAGTCACTGAGGCATTGATGATATATGTTCTATTAAGATATCTGCATTCATATGTTAAAAATATATATTACCATAGATTTTTTCTTTGAACTTAAAATTTGAACTAGTTCTCATGTGGATATTCAGTAATTTCACGTGGATATTCAGTAATTTTCTGTTGTCATCAATATGTTATATTTGTAGTTTTTTTTTTGTTTTTTTTTTCTTTATTTCACGTTTTGCCATGACAATGTCAATACATATTATATTTAGAATTGCTTAAATATGAGCTTGCTTGTGCCATCTTAAAATTTCAAATATTTAAGCTTTTCTTTTATTTATTGTGTTTACAGCATTTAGTATATGCATATAATATGAGATTGTAATATAAAAAGTTTAGGTATGCACAGTAAAACATTTCTTAATATACTTCCAATACATCTTCTATATGCTTTTTTGTCCCCTCATTTCCTATAATTTAAGTTTGAATTGTGGGTTTTCAAATTCTGAGACATGGAAATATACACTGCAGATTTCACAACTTTAACTCTGCTAGATACCTGTCCCTAATTGGCTTTATCAGAGGTGATTATATACTGAAAAACAATGCAGATTTTACTAAGACAATTACAGTAGCAAACATTGTCTACTGCAGTAACAGGTCCACACTGGATTAGTTAAGGACATTGTGGGGTGGTGTTTGGCCACTAAAAACAACTGCAGCAAATGAAGTATTAAGCAGAAGTTCTCCTGATATTTTTTGGCCACTCTCCGAACATGCAAGGCCCTCCTTTGAGAAGGATGCTGTCAGTGAATATGTCAATTTTAATCATCCATGATTTAAACTATAAGGAAATATAATAAAAATGCAATAACTTAAAAAAACATATAAAGTATATTAAATTATTCAAATGCACATCAAGCACTTATTGTGTTTGTGATGCAATAAAGAGTGTCAGAAGTCCAGACAGTTGCAAAAGCAGGCTTGGTGCAAGTGGGAGGTAGGATTGTGGCTGGGACTACAAGAGGCAGAGTAAAAAAAGGTGCAGCAATTGTGACACAAGGGAGTGAGAATGGTTCAGTTTCCATTTGAAGTTAGACCAGAGAGAATGGGTGGGGAGTATCTGGCCTGTGGCAGAAAGAGTTTGAATGGACACATTTTGTTAACTGGTTGGGCTGGTGTGTGGTGGTGAGGGAAGGACAGATGGCCTCAAAGAGAAATGCATCCTGGTGTAGAATCCAAAAATTCATAATGCCCAAAATATCTTAAACGCTGTGTCAATGGGATTTATTTCAGGGATTGAGGGATGTGAAGACACTGGAAAAGATTAATTTGACTCATCCAAGGGCTAGAGTCCAAGCAACTTGCTAATGAGAGTTGCAGTTGTATAAAAATATGGCAGAACTGTATTTACTGGATCGTGAGCCATCAAAAGCTAAGTGCTTCAAAGTTTACCGCAGCTTCCAAGTAAAAGTTACAGCTTTTTCTTTCTATGGGAGCCAAAGTGACATAATATTGACAGTGTCTAATGGCTGTCATTATTATTTACAGCAGCCCACTTTTCTACAGTTGACTCCGCTTCCATGGCAAGTCCTAAGAGCAGCCATATACCTTTAGTGGCAGTGCAACTGCTTTTAGGTGCATAATAGTCAATAAAGAGGATAAAAATAAATAGTATTTTTTATTAGGTCAGTCCCCTGATGACAACAACTGCCCAGTGAGTCAATACTTATAATGGCTGACCTGAACCCCACACAACAATTAACCATAATCATTAGTGATGTTGCGAACTTAAAATTTTCTGTTGGCGGACGCGAACTTCTGCAAATGTTCGCGAACGGGCGAACCGCCATTGACTTCAATAGGCAGGCGAATTTTAAAACCCACAGGGACTCTTTCTGGCCACAATAGTGATGGAAAAGTTGTTTCAAGGGTACTAACACTTGGACTGTGGCATGCCGGAGGGGGATCCATGGCAAAACTCCCACGGAAAATTACATAGTTGATGCAGAGTCTGGTTTTAATCCATAAAGGGCATAAATCACCTAACATTCCTAAATTGTTTGGAATAACATGCTTTAAAACATCAGGTATGATGTTGTATCGATCAGGTAGTGTAAGGGTTACGCCCGCTTCACAGTGACAGATCAAACTCCCCGTTTAACGCACCGCAAACAGTCCATTTGCACAACCGCAAACTCCCATTTGCACAAGGTTGGATACCAAGCTAGCCATGTCCCGTTCCTTGTCCTCACTGATGTCATTGAAGGTCTCTTCCTCCACCCAGCCACGTACAACACCAAGGGTCCCGAAAGGTGACAACAAGCCCCCTGGGACGCCTGCTGTGTTTGGTCTTCCACCTCCTCAAAGCCACCTTCCTCCTCTGACTCCTCTTCTTCAGACTCCTCTCTCTGCATTGCCTCTCTCTGCGTTATTATAAGGTGTGTTAAGTAGTACTATTCCTATCAGTTTAATTCCTGTTACGTCCCCTATCAGGGGACGTGTATATGGCATGGATTTTAGGAACCGGGAGATGGAAAAAGATGCTTGGTCGGTCCTCCTACTTCAAATTTGGGGCACTGCGCGTGCAATCGTGGCCGGACTTTTAGCCAACGGACATTTAGCAGACGGACATTTGGCCGACGGACATTTGGCCGATGGATATTTGGCCGAAACACAAGTGGCTGTCAGATAACAGTCCGGCCATGAGATAGATAGATTTGATAGATAGATAGATAGATAGATAGATAGATAGATAGATACATAGATTAGATAGATAGATCAATAGATGCAATAAATACATTTGATAGATACGATAGATAGATTTGATAGATAAATAGATAGATTTGATAGATAGATAGATAATTTCCCAGACAGAGAATTACAAGACGTGCTGTCTGTGACCCATGGTAAGGTTCCCAGAGGCAGTTGCGGCGCCCGAGGCTCTGATTAGAACAGAGCACTCTGGAACGTATCTGCCCTCGGCCGAAATCAGAACATTCTTTAGCTTTCTGTCTGCCGGTCAAATGTCCATCTGCCAAATGTCCTTCTGCATTTTGTCAGAGCACCACGTGCAATCTACTGTGCCACCAGATATGAGTGGTGTGTTAAGTAGTACTATTCTTATCAGTTTAATCCCTGTTACGTCCCCTATCAGGGGATGTGTATATGGCATGGATTTTAGGAACCGGGAGATGGAAAAAGATGCTTGGTCGGTCCTCCTACTTCAAATTTGGGGCACTGCGCGTGCAATCTACTGAGCCACCAGATATGAGTGGTGTGTTAAGTAATACTATTCTTATCAGTTTAATCCCTGTTACGTCCCCTATCAGGGGACGTGTATATGGCATGGATTTTAGGAACCGGGAGATGGAGAAAGATGCTTGGTCGGTCCTCCTACTTCAAATTTGGGGCACTGCGCGTGCAATCTAATGTGCCACCAGATAGGAGTGGTGTGTTAAGTAGTACTATTCCTATCAGTTTAATCCCTGTTACGTGCCTTTTTTTTGGTTTGGTTTTTGAAGCCACAGTGCAGCACCAGAGGCCAGAAAAATTTGGCATGTACACATGCCTGAAAAATTAGGTATTGTAGCAGCGGCCAGAAAAATTGATGTTTGTTTCCCAGGAAGAAAGTGCCCTAAAACATTGCGGCTTGAAAACCCTAGTTGGTGGCGGATAAGTCACGCAAGTCATCCGGCATTCGAAGATAAAATACAGCAGCGTGTGGACCATTTTTAGCCCAAGGCAGCTCATCTCATTAGGCCTTTTTTAATCGAATGTTTCGCCCAATGTCAGTCCCTTCAGGATCCATCCCTCATTCATCTTAATAAAGGAGAGGTAATCTAGACTTTTTTGGCCTAGGCAACTTCTCTTCTCAGTGACAATACCTCCTGCTGCACTGAAGGTCCTTTCTGACAGGACACTTGAAGCGGGGCAGGCCAGAAGTTCTATCACAAATTGGGATAGCTCAGGCCACAGGTCAAGCCTGCACACCCAGTAGTCAAGGGGTTTATCGCTACTCAGAGTGTCGAGATCTGCAGTTAAGGCGAGGTAGCCTGCTACCTGTCGGTCGAGTCGTTCTCTGAGGGTGGACCCCGAAGGGCTGTGGCGATTCATAGGACTTAAAAAGCTCCGCATGTCCTCCATCAACAACACGTCTGTAAAGCATCCTGTCCTTGCCGGTGTGGTCGTGGGAGTCGGAGGATTACTTTCACCTCTTCCCCTGTTAGATTCCCGTTGTGCTGTGACATCACCCTTATACGCTGTGTGAAGCATACTTGTTAATTTATTTTGGAACTGCTGCATCCTTTCCGACTTGCGGTAATTCGGAAACATTTCAGGCACTTTATGCTTATACCGGGGGTCTAGTAGCGTGGACACCCAGTACAGGTCGTTCTCCTTCAGCTTTTTAATACGAGGGTCCCTCAACAGGCACGACAGCATGAAAGACCCCATTTGCACAAGGTTGGATGCCGAGCTACTCATGTCCCGTTCCTCGTCCTCAGTGATCTCACTGAAGGTATCTTCTTCCCCCCAGCCACGTACAACACCACGGGTAACAGATAGGTGACAACGAGCACCCTGGGATGCCTGTTGTGGTGGGTCTTCCTCCTCCTCTTCAAAGCCACATTCCTCCTCTGACTCCTCTTCCTCACAATCCTCTTCCAGCATTGCCGCTGGTCCAGCAAGCGATGCTGATAAGGCTGTTTCTGGTGGTGATGGTGACCACAACTCTTCCTCTTCACGCTCATCTACAGCCTGATCCAGCACTCTTCTCAGGGCACGCTCCAGGAAGAAAACAAATGGTATGATGTCGCTGATGGTGCCTTCGGTGCGACTGACTAGGTTTGTCACCTCCTCAAAAGGACGCATGAGCCTACAGGCATTGCGCATGAGCGTCCAGTAATGTAGCAAAAAAAATTCCCAGCTCCACAGAGGCTGTCCTAGCACCCCGGTCATACAAATACTCGTTAATGGCTTTTTCTTGTTGGAGCAGGTGGTGGAACATTAGGAGTGTTGAATTCCAACGTGTCGGGCTGTCGCAAATCAAGCGCCTCACTGGCATGTTGTTTCGCCGCTCGATATCTGAAAAGTGCACCATGGCCGTGTAGGAACGCCTGAAATGGCCACACACCTTCCTGGCCTGCTTCAGGACTTCCTGTAAGCCTGCGTACTTATGCACAAAGCGTTGTACGATCAGATTACACACAAGTGCCATGCACGGCACAGGTGTCAACTTGCCCAATTTCAATGCCGCCACCAAATTACTTCCATTGTCAGAAACCACTTTGCCGATCTCCAGTTGGTGCGGAGTCAGCCACTGATCCACCTGTGCGTTCAGGGCAGACAGGAGTGCTGGTCCGGTGTGACTCTCTGCTTTCAGGCAAGTCAACCCCAAGACAGCATGACACTGCCGTATCCGGGATGTGGAATAGTACCTGGGGAGCTGGGGGGGTGCCGTTGATGTGGAGCAAGAGGCAGCAGCAGAAGAGGACTCAGCCGAGGAGGTTATGGAAGAGGATGGAGTAGGAGGAGTAGAGGAGGTAGCAGCAGGCCTGCCTGCAAGTCATGGTGGTGTCACCAACTCCTCCTCTGCAGAGCCACGCATTCCATGCTTGGCAGCCGTCAGCAGGTTTACCCAATGCGCAGTGTAGATGATATACCTGCCCTGACCATGCTTTGCAGACCAGGTATCAGTGGTCAGATGGACCCTTGCCCCAACACTGTGTGCCAGACATGCCATTACTTCCTTTCGCACAATCGAGTACAGATTGGGGATTGCCTTTTGTGCAAAGAAATTTCAGCCGGGTACCTTCCACTGCAGTGTCCCAATAGCTACAAATTTTTTGAACGCCTCAGACTCCACCAGCTTGTATGGTAAAAGCTGGCGGGCTAAGAGTTCAGACAAGCCAGCTGTCAGACGCCGGGCAAGGGGGTGACTTTGTGACATTGGTTTCTTACGCTCAAACATGTCCTTGACAGACACCTGACTGTGGGAAGATGAGCAGGAACTGCTCCGGAAGAGAGACGGAGTGGCGGATGGTTGAGAGGGGGCAAGGAGGACAGCAGTGGTTGACATGGCTGAAGATGCTGGACCAGGAGGAGGATGGCGGCTTTGAGTTTGTGTGCTGCTTCTACTCATGTGTTGATCCCATAGGCGTTTGTGATGTGCGATCATGTGCCTTCGCAAAGCAGTTGTACCTAGGGGGGTGTTGGACTTCCCACGACTCAGTTTCTTTTGGCACAGGTTGCAAATGGCATCGCTGTTGTCAGAGGCAGACACACACAAAAAATGACACACTGCTGAGCTCTGCGATGACGGCATTCTGGTGGTGGCAACAGCATGCGTTGATTGGCGTGCTGTCTGGCTGACCCTGGGTGCCGATGCATGCTGTCTGGCTGTGCCACTAGCTCCTTGCGACGACCTCCCCCTGCTTCCAACTCGTCTCCTCCTCTCTGTCTCCCCATCTGAACTTTCCCCCTGTTCTTCTTCTCTTCTAGCGGGCACCCACGTGACATCCACGGATGCATCGTCATCATCAACCGCTTCACTTGTATCTGACAACTCAACAAAGGAAGCAGCAGCGGGTACAACATCATCATCATCACACCATACGTCCATGTCTGTAATGCTGCCTGACTGAGACATATCACTGTTATCTACATCCTCTGTCAATGATGGTTGCGCATCACTCATTTCTTCAAACTGATGTGTAAATAACTCCTCTGACAGATCAAGTGAAGCGGCTGTGGTGCTAGTGTTGGTGGTGGCGGCAGGCGGGCGAGTGGTAACTTGAGAGGTGCCCGAAGCTAAGCTGGAGGTGGAAGGTGCGTCAAGGTTCCGAGCGGAAGCTGTAGAAAATTGGGTGTCCTGTGTTAGCCAGTCAACTATGTCCTCAGAACTTTTCGCGTTCATGGTACGTGGCCTCTGAACACTGGGCATTATTCTAGGGCCAAAGGGAATCACAGCACCACGACCATGACGGCACCTGCGGGGTGGCCTGCCTCTGCCTGTCATTTTTTTTTAAAATGTACACTTACACTACTATTAAACAAGATATGAGTGGTGCCACTGGGCAAGTGGGCACAGTATACGCTGTGAGCCTGACACAAAAAAGCACACTGATGTTTCACAGTCCAAAAAGTTTTTTTTGTTTTAAATGTACACTTACACTACTATTAAACAAGATATGAGTGGTGCCACTGAGCAAGTGGGCACAGTATACGCTGTGAGCCTGACACAAAAAAAGCACACTGATGTTTCACAGTCCAAAAAGTTTTTTTTTTTTAAATGTACACTTACACTACTATTAAACAAGATATGAGTGGTGGCACTGGGCAAGTGGGCATAGTACACGCTGTAAGCCTGAGACAAAAAAGCAGACTGATGTTTCACAGTCAAAAAAGTTTTTTGTTTTTTTTAAATGTACACTTACACTACTATTAAACAAGATATGAGTGGTGGCACTGGGCAAGTGAGCACAGTATATGCTATGAGCCTGGCACACACGCTGGCAGGCAGGCAACTGCAATTAGATTACACAAGCAGACTGATGTTTCACAGTCAAAAATGTTTTTTTTTTTTTTAAATTTACACTGCTGTTACACCAAATATGAGTGGTGGCACTGGGCAAGTGGGCACAGTATACGCTGTGAGCCTGGCGCACACACTGGCAGGCAGGCAACTGCAATTAGATTACACAAGCAGACTGATGTTTCACAGTCAAAAAAATTTTGGTTTTTTTAAATTTACACTACTGTTTTACCAGATATGAGTGGTGGCACTGGGCAAGTGGGCCTGGCACACACGCTGGCAGGCAGGCAACTGCAATTAGATTACACAAGCAGACTGATGTTTCACAGTCAAAAAAGTTTTTTTTTTTTAAATTCACACTACTGTTACACCAGATATGAGTGGTGGCACTGGGCAAGTGGGCCTGGCACACACGCTGGCAGGCAGGCAACTGCAATTAGATTACACTAGCAGACTGATGTTTCACAGTCAAAAAAGTTTTTTTTTTTAAATTTACACTACTGTTACACCAGATATGAGTGGTGGCACAGGGCAAGAGGGCCTGGCACACACGCTGGCAGGCAGGTAACTGCAATTAGATTACACTAGCAGACATGTTTCACAGTGAAAAAAGTTTTTTTTAAATTTACACTACTGGTACACCAGATATGAGTGGTGGCACTGAGCAAGTGGCTTGGCAGGCAGGCAACTGCAATTAGATTACACAGGAAAAAAAAAAACAGACTGATGTTCTAGCCCTAAAATGGGCTTTTTGGGGTGCTGTCCTTACAGCAGAGATCAGGTGAGTCCTTCAGGACTGTAGTGGACACTGAATACACTAGCCTAGCTATCAATTTCCCTATTAAATCAGCAGCAGCTAAACTGTCCCTCCTCTCACTAAGAATGCAGCTTCCGAATGAATCTAAAATGGCTGCTGTCCAGGAGCTGGGAGGGTCTGGGAGGGAGGGTCTGCTGCTGATTGGCTGGAATGTCTCTGCATACTGTGAGTTACAGGGTCAAAGTTTACTCAATGATGACGAATAGGGGGCGGATCGAACATCGCATATGTTTGCCCACCGTTGCAAACGCGAACAAGCTATGTTCGCCGGGAACTATTCGCCGGTGAACAATTCGCGACATCACTAATAATCATGTATACCCATCATCACTAGCCCAGTGAATCCACAAACACAATTTTAACCACTTTAGTCTCTCTGCAGGTTTGCTATGGGGAGGAGGTCCTGGATTAATTTAGTGTCAAGGGTGTTATGGTGGCAGGTCAGTAAGTGTTTTTGAAATAGGGATAAGTTTCAGTTAGGGTTAACTATGATGAGTGGTTTTGAGCAAGCCAGTTGTAATGGTGGCATTAGATAAGACTTGCTAGCTAGAAAGTAATTCTAATTTATACTTGGTGGTAGTTTAGGTAAGGGTTAAATGCAGAGTGGGTTTCAGGAAAGCATAGTTAAGTTTATAGTGTGATGGTTGATCAGTACATAACTGATATTTTGTAGTGTTAAGATTATTTGTTCAGAGGTCAGATTGAGTGGCATTTAGAGTTGAGCTGTGATGGGGGAGTTAGGGCAGGGGTGGCCATGGTTAAAGTGCAATGGGAAATTATGTTAATCTTAAAGGGTCATAAGAGTGCAAAAAGAAAATGCATTTATGTATTAGAACACATTGCACTGTTGCTTATTCTATATGCTAAAGTTAGTTAAATTCAGGTCCAGAGTAACTAGCTGAACATATCTGGTGAGCCAATGACAAGAGGCACATATTTGTAGCCACCAATCATCAGCTAATTCCCAGTAGTGCATTGCTGCCCCTGAGACTGTTTAGATATGCTTTTCAACAAAGGGTACCGAGAACACAAGTCCACGTTTTTTCTTTCAAGAGAGAATACAATTTATAAAACGTTTCCAATTTACTTCTATTATCAAATTTGTGTCATGCTCATATTATTCTTTGTTGAAGAGATATTTAGAAAGGTAGAGTGCACTTCTGGAGCATTAGATGACAGGAAATAGTGCTGTCATCTACTGCTCTTGCTAATATATGACATTGTTGCAAAACTGCTGCCATATAGTGTTGCAGACACGTGCACACTCCAGAATTTACCTCCCTTCTTTTCAAAAAAGGATAACAAGAAAACAAAGAAATGTGATAATAGAAGTAAAATGGAAAGTTTTTTTAAAATGGTATTATCTTTCTGAATCATGAAAGAAAGATTTTGGGTTCTATGTCCCTTTATGTTTGATAATACAACATAAAGGGACATAGAACATATTAAAACCATGAAAGTTTAATATTAAATTTCATGTCCCTTTAATGCATTAACAGACTTATGTCTATGTAATATAAATCAGTGGGTTCAAAACACTGTTATTTATTGACTCACTCATAGAGCTCTGTCACTAAATACTCAAAATGAGAGAGCCACTATTAGAAATCTGTTAAGTGTTTTTTATAGCATTTTGATTACATTGACTTGCATAAGATCTAGTCCAGACTCCTCGTTTTGTATGAGCTGCTCAAGTATGACTTAAGGTTTAACAAAGGCTATGGGGCCCATTTATCAAGCTCCGAACGGAGCTTGTGGGCCCGTGTTTCTGGCGAGTCTTCAGACTCGCCAGAAACACCACTTATGAAGCAGCCATAATCCTGTCCGCCTGCTCTGATGAGGCGGACAGGAATCGCCGGAATTCAACCCAATCGAGTACGATCGGGTTGATTGACACCTCCCTGCTGGTGGTCGATTGGCCGCGAGTCAGCAGGGGGCGGCGTTGCACCAGCAGCTCTTGTGAGCTGCTGGTGCAATGCTGAATGTGGAGAGCGTATTGCTCTCCACATTCAGCGAGGTCTTGCGGACCTGATCCGCACTGTCGGATAAGGTCCGCAAGACCTTTGATAAATAGGCCCCTATACCTGAGCTTGCAAGGATGTTCTCCTGCTTATAGTCCTACCCTCTTGTATGTTCAGTCCATTATTTTCCAGGTATTGGGCATTTATATGACAGAATTGATGGCTCAGTGGCAAAGGGTTATTCTATTTCCCTCAATCTCTGAGATATGGCACAATAGGAAAAAGCTTCTTTTTTTTTAGACGTGGATAGCTGCCCACTGTTCTTAAAGCAGTGCACTGCACTCGCTGCATCCTGAGCACCTGAGATCAAGAGGTAATTAATAGAAATTGTAAACTCTTTTACTGGGTGCCTAGGCTAAATGTGCTAAATAGTATCGCAAGAGGCAAAGTTTGTATGCTGTTGCCAACGCTTGTATTTTAATATGGAATGTATGGCTAGATTACGAGTTTTGCGTTATGAGTAAAAAAGCAGCGTTAAGGCTCATAACGCTGCTTTTTCACTACTGCTGCTATTACGAGTCTTCTAGGTACAGCTGTCCCGCACACTTTTTTGGCCGTACCGCAAATTAACTTACGCAATTTTCGTGAAGTATTTTTTCAATGGGACTTCCATATCGCCAATATTACAAGCTTTTTCTGGGAGGCCAAAAAGTGAGCGGTACAGCCTATCCCGCAAGATTCATAACGCATTCAAAAAGTCAGTAGTTATGAATTTTACACTACAGAGTTGTAGCATAAAACTCATAACTGAAGTGCTAAAAAGTACACTAACACCCATAAACTACCTATTAACCCCAAAACTGAGTCCCTCCCGCATTGCAAACACTAAAATAAAATTATTAACCCCTAATCTGCCGCTCCGGACATCGCTGCCACTAGAATAAACATATTAACCCCATAACTGCCGCACTCCCACCTCGCAAACACTAGTTAAATATTATTAACCCCTTATCTGCTGTCCCTAACATTGCCGCAACCTACATTACAGCTATTAACCCCTAATCTGCCGTCACCAACGTCGCCGCCACTATATTAAATTTATTAAGCCCTAAACCTAAGTCTAACCCTAACCCCCCTAACTTTAATATAATTAAAATAAATCTAAATAAAACCTACTATCATTACCTAAATTATTCCAATTTAAAACTAAATACTTACCTATAAAATAAACCCTAAGATAGCTACAATATAACTAATAGTTACATTGTAGCTAGCTTAGGTTTTATTTTTATTTTACAGGCAACTTTGTATTTATTTTAACTAGGTAGAATAGTTACTAAATAGTTATTAACTATTTACTTACTACCTAGCTAAAATAAATACAAATTTACCTGTAAAATAAAACATAACCTATCTTACACCAACACCTAACCTTACACTACAATTAAATAAATTACCTAAATTAAATACAATTAACTAAATTAAATACAAATACCTAAATTACAAAAAACAACAAATGACAAGATATTTAAACTAATTACACCTAATCTAATAGCCCTATCAAAATAAAAAAGCCCCTCAAAATAAAAAAACCCTAGCCTAAACTAAACTACCAATAGCCCTTAAAAGGGCCTTTTGCGAGGCATTGCCCCAAAGAAATCAGCTCTTTTACCTGTAAAAAAAAATACAAACAACCCCCCCAACAGTAAAACCCACCACCCACACAACCAACCCTACAAATAAAACCCTAACTAAAAAACCTAAGCTCCCCATTGCCCTGAAAAGGGCATTTAGATGGGCATTGCCCTTAAAAGGGCATTTAGCTCTTTTTCTGCCCAAACCCTAATCTAAAACTAAAACCCACCCAATAAACCCTTAAAAAAAAACAACATTAACCCCTGAAGATCCACTTACAGTTTTGAAGAGCCGACATCCATCCTCAACAAAGCCGGGAGAAGTCCTCAACGAAGCGGCAAGATGTCCTCAACAAAGCCGGGAGAAGTCTTCATCCAAGCCGGAAGAAGTGGTCCTCCAGATGGGCAGAAGTCTTCATCCAGACGGCATGTTCTATCTTCATCCATCTGGCGCGGAGTGGCTCCATCTTCAAGACATCTGGCATGGAGCATCCTCTTCTTCTGACGACTCCCGGCGAATGAAGGTTCCTTTAAGTGACGTCATCCAAGATCGCATCCCTTAGATTCCGATTGGCTGATTCTATCAGCCAATCGGAATTAAGGTTGAAAAAATTGTATTGGCTGATGCAATCAGCCAATAGGATTGAACTTCAATCCCATTGGCTGATCCAATCAGCCAATAGGATTGAGCTTGCATTCTATTGTCTATTCCAATCAGCCAATAGAATGCAAGCTGAATCCTATTGGCTGATTGGATCAGCCAATAGGATTGAAGTTCAATCCTATTGGCTGATTGCATCAGCCAATAGGATTTTTTCAACTTTAATTCTGATTGGCTGATTCTATCAGCCAATCGGAATCTAAGTGATGCCATCTTGGATGACGTCACTTAAAGGAACCTTCATTCGTCAGGAGTCGTAGGAAGAAGAGGATGCTCCGTGCTGGATGTCTTGAAGATGGACCCGCTCCGTGCCGGATGGATGAAGATAGAAGATGCCGTCTGGGTGAAGACTTCTGCCCATCTGGAGGACCACTTCTCCCGGCTTGGATGAAGACTTCTCCCGGCTTCGTTGAGGACTTCTTGCTGCTTCGTTGAGGACTTCTCCCGGCTTCGTTGAGGATGGATGTCGGCTCTTCAAAACTGTAAGTGGATCTTCAGGGGTTAGTGTTAGGTTTTTTTAAGGGTTTATTGGGTGGGTTTTAGTTTTAGATTAGGGTTTGGGCAGCAATAGAGCTAAATGCCCTTTTAAGGGCAATGCCCATCTAAATGCCCTTTTCAGGGCAATGGGGAGCTTAGGTTTTTTTAGTTAGGGTTTTATTTGGGGGGTTGGTTGTGTGGGTGGTGGGTTTTACTGTTGGGGGGGTTGTTTGTATTTATTTTTTTTTACAGGTAAAAGAGCTGATTTCTTTGGGGCAATGCCCAGCAAAATGCCCTTTTTAGGGCAATTGGTAGTTTAGTTTAGGCTAGGGTTTTTTTTTTATTTTGGGGGGGCTTTTTTATTTTGATAGGGCTATTAGATTAGGTGTAATTAGTTTAAATATCTTGTCATTTGTTTTTTATTTTGTGTAGTTTAGTGTTTGTTATTTTTTGTAACTTAGGTATTTGTATTTAATTTAGTTAATTGTATTTAATTTAGGTAATTTATTTAATTGTAGTGTAAGGTTAGGTGTTAGTGTAAGATAGGTTAGGTTTTATTTTACAGGTAAATTTGTATTTATTTTAGCTAGGTAGTTAGTAAATAGTTAATAACTATTTAGTAACTATTCTACCTAGTTAAAATAAATACAAACTTGCCTGTAAAATAAAAATAAAACCTAAGCTAGCTACAATGTAACTATTTGTTATATTGTAGCTAGCTTAGGGTTTATTTTACAGGTATTTAGTTTCAAATAAGAATAATTTATTTATTAATAGTAGGTTTTATTTAGATTTATTTTAATTATATTTAAGTTAGTGGGTGTTAGGGTTATGGTTAGACTTAGGTTTAGGGGTTAATAACTTTAGTATAGTGGCGGCGACGTTGGGGGCGGCAGATTAGGGGTTAATAAATATAATGTAGGTGTCGGCGATGTTGGGGGCAGCAGATTAGGGTTTAATAAGTATAATGTAGGTGTCGGTGATGTCCGGAGCGGCAGATTAGGGGTTAATAAGTATAATGTAGATGTCGGCGATGTCAGGGGCGGAAGATTAGGGGTTAATAAGTGTAAGATTAGGGGTGTTTAGACTCGGGGTTCAGGTTAGGGTGTTAGGTGTAAACATAAATTTTGTTTCCCCATAGGAATCAATGGGGCTGCGTTACTGAGCTTTACACTGCTTTTTTGCAGGTGTTAGGCTTTTTTTCAGCCGGCTCTCCCCATTGATGTCTATGCACGTACAACCAGCTCACCGCTGACTTAAGCAGCACTGGTATTGGAGTGCGGTATGGAGCACAATTTTGCTCTACTCTCACTTCTTGCCTTTTAACGCCGGGTTTAGGAAAACCTGTAATACCAGCGCTGTAGGTAAGTGAGCGGTGACAATAACGTGCAAGTTAGCACCGAATCCCTCATAACGCAAAACTCGTAATCTGGCCATATGCTTGCTGAAGTTTGAGCTGATCTGGGTCTGATTTTTGTTGGCCAAAGTTTGTAATACGTCACAATTATATGTAAAACTAGAGACATTTACAAAAATACATAGCTATTTTAGACATGTGCGGTTCGTTTCGGATTTATTCGGAAATTCGGAAATTCGGAAAATTCAGTAAATTCGGAGATTCGGATCGATTCGAATTTCTGAATTAAAATACTTCCGAATCTACCGAATGAATCCGAAATAGCTGCCGTATTTCCGAATAAATACGAATTAGCTCGGTAAAATTCGAAATTTCCCCATAGGAAACAATGGGAGTTTCGGCTGAAAAAAAACCTAACACTGCAGCCCCATTGTTTCCTATGGGGAAACACTAAGTCTGCACCTAACACCCTAACATGTACCCCGAGTCTCTAAACACCCCTAATCTGACACTTATTAACCCCTAATCTGCCGCCCCCGCTATCGCTGACACCTGCATTATCTTATTAACCCCTAATCTGCCGACCGGATATCGCTGCCACCTACATTATAGCTATTAACCCCTAATCTGCTGTCCCTAACATCGCCGACCCCTACATTATAGTTATTAACCCCTAATCTGCCCCCCCCAACGTCGCCGCAATCTAACTACAAGTATTAACCCCTAATCTGCCGACCTGATATCGCCGCAACCTAAAATTATAGCTATTAACCCCTAATCTGCCGACCGTTAATCGCCGCCACTATAATAAATGTATTAACCCCTAAACCGCCGCACTCCCCCCTCACAAACACTATAATACATTTTATTAACCCCTAATCTGTCCTCCCTAACATCGCCGCCACCTACCTACAATTATTAACCCCTAATCTCACGCCCGCACCGTCACCGATACTATAATAAGGTTATTAACCACTAAACCTAAGTCTAACCCTAACCCTAACCCCCCCTAACTTAAATATAATTTAAATAAAACAAAATAAATTTACTATAGTTAAATAAATGAATCCTTTTTAAAACTAAATACTTACCTGTAAAATAAACCCTAAGCTAGCTACAATATAACTAATAGTTACATTGTAGCTATTTTAGGATTTATATTTATTTTACAGGCAACTTTGTATTTATTTTAACTAGGTACAATAGTTATTAAATAGTTAATTACTATTTAATAGCTACCTAGCTAAAATAAATACAAATTTACCTGTAAAATAAATCCTAACCTAAGTTACAATTACACCTAACACTACACGATCATTACATTAATTAAATAAATTAATCCTATTTAAAAACGAAATACTTACCTGTAAAATAAACCCTAATATAGCTGCAATATAACTAATAGTTACATTGTAGCTATTTTAGCATTTATATTTATTTTACAGGCAACTTTGTATTTATTTTAACTAGGTACAATAGCTATTAAATAGTTATTGACTATTTAATAGCTACCTAGTTAAAATAATTACAAAATTACCTGTAAAATAAATCCTAACCTAAGTTACAATTAAACCTAACACTACACTATCATTAAATAAATTAACTACAAGTACCTACAATTATCTACAATTAAATAAACTAAACTAAAGTACAAAAAAACACTAAATTACAAAAAAAAACAAACACTAAATTACAAAAAATAAAAAACATATTACAAGAATTTTAAACTAATAACACCTAATCTAAGACCCCTAATAAAATAACAAAGCCCCCCAAAATAAAAAAATGCCCTACCCTATACTAAATTACAAAAGTTAACAGCTCTATTACCTTACCAGCCCTTAAAATGGCCTTTTGCGGGGCATGCCCCAAAGAAAACAGCTCTTTTGCCTGTAAAAAAAAACACAATACCCCCCCCCACATTACAACCCACCACCCACATACCCCTACTCTAACCCAAACCCCCCTTAAATAAACCTAACACTACCCCCCTGAAGATCTCCCTACCTTGAGTCATGTTCACCCAGCCGGGCCGAAGTCTTCATCCGATGGGGCAGAAGAGGACATCCAGACCGGCAATTTTAAACTAATTACAGCTAATCTAAGCTCCCTAGTAAAATAACAAAGCCCCCCAAAATAAAAAAATGCCCTACCCTATACTAAATTACAAAAGTTAACAGCTCTATTACCTTACCAGCCCTTAAAAGGGCCTTTTGTGGGGCATGCCGCAAAGAAAACAGCTCTTTTGCCTGTAAAAAAAAACACAATACCCCCCCCACATTACAACCCACCACCCACATACCCCTACTCTAACCCAAACCCCCCTTAAATAAACCTAACACTACCCCCCTGAAGATCTCCCTACCTTGAGTCATGTTCACCCAGCCGGGCCGAAGTCTTCATCCGATGGGGCAGAAGAGGACATCCAGACCGGCAGAAGTCTTCATCCAAGCGGGGCAAGAAGAGGTCTTCCATCCATCAGAAAAGTACCAAAATACAAACAAACACTAAATTACCAAAAATAATAAAATATTACAAGAATTTTAAACTAATTACACCTAATCTAAGCCCCCTACTAGCTATTAATATAGCTACAATATAACTAATAGTTACATTGTAACTATTTTAGGATTTATATTTAAATTATATTTTAAACTAATTACAGCTAATCTAAGCCCCCTAATAAAATAACAAAGCCCCCAAAAATAAAAAAAATGCCCTACCCTATACTAAATTACAACCCACCACCCACATACCCCTACTCTAACCCAAACCCCCCTTAAATAAACCTAACACTACCCCCCTGAAGATCTCCCTACCTTGAGTCATGTTCACCCAGCCGGGCCAAAGTCTTCATCCGATGGGGCAGAAGAGGACATCCAGACCGGCAATTTTAAACTAATTACAGGTAATCTAAGCCCCCTAATAAAATAACAAAGCCCCCCAAAATAAAAAAATGCCCTACCCTATACTAAATTACAAAAGTTAACAGCTCTATTACCTTACCAGCCCTTAAAAGGGCCTTTTGCGGGGCATGCCCCAAAGAAAACAGCTCTTTTGCCTGTAAAAAAAAACACAATACCCCCCCCACATTACAACCCACCACCCACATACCCCTACTCTAACCCAAACCCCCCTTAAATAAACCTAACACTACCCCCCTGAAGATCTCCCTACCTTGAGTCGTGTTCACCCAGCCGGCCGAAGTCTTCATCCGATGGGGCAGAAGAGGACATCCAGACCGGCAGAAGTCTTCATCCAAGCGGGGCAAGAAGAGGTCTTCCATCCATCAGAAAAGTACCAAAATACAAACAAACACTAAATTACCAAAAATAATAAAATATTACAAGAATTTTAAACTAATTACACCTAATCTAAGCCCCCTACTAGCTATTAATATAGCTACAATATAACTAATAGTTACATTGTAGCTATTTTAGGATTTATATTTATTTTACAGGCAACTTTGTATTTATTTTAACTAGGTACAATAGTTATTAAATAGTTAATAACTATTTAATAACTACCTAGCTAAAATAAATACAAATTTACCTGTAAAATAAATCCTAACCTAAGTTACAATTACACCTAATACTACACTATCATTAAATTAATTAAATAAATGAATCCTATATAAAACTAAATACTTACCTGTAAAATAAACCCTAATATAGCTACAATATAACTAATAGTTACATTGTAGCTATTTTAGGATTTATATTTATTTTACAGGCAACTTTGTATTTATTTTAACTAGGTACAATAGCTATTAAATAGTTATTGACTATTTAATAGCTACCTAGTTAAAATAATTACAAAATTACCTGTAAAATAAATCCTAACCTAAGTTACAATTAAACCTAACACTACACTATCATTAAATAAATTAACTACAAGTACCTACAATTAAATACAATTAAATAAACTAAACTAAAGTACAAAAACCCCCCGAACTAAATTACAAAAAATAAAAAAATATTACAAGAATTTTAAACTAATTACACCTAATCTAAGCCCCCTAATAAAATAACAAAGCCCCCCAAAATAAAAAAATGCCCCACCCTATACTAAATTACAAAAGTTAACAGCTCTATTACCTTGCCAGCCCTTAAAAGGGCCTTTTGCGGGGCATGCCCCAAAGAAAACAGCTCTTTTGCCTGTAAAAAAAAACACAATACCCCCCCACACACATTACAACCCACCACCCACATACCCCTACTCTAACCCAAACCCCCCTTAAATAAACCTAACACTACCCCCCTGAAGATCTCCCTACCTTGAGTTGTGTTCACCCAGCCGGGCCGAAGTCTTCATCCGATGGGGCAGAAGAGGACATCCAGACCGGCAGAAGTCTTCATCCAAGCGGGGCAAGAAGATGTCTTCCATCCATCAGAAAAGTACCAAAAAACAAACAAACACTAAATTACCAAAAATAATAAAATATTACAATAATTTTAAACTAATTACACCTAATCTAAGCCCCCTACTAGCTATTAATATAGCTACAATATAACTAAAAGTTACATTGTAGCTATTTTAGGATTTATATTTATTTTACAGGCAACTTTGCATTTATTTTAACTAGGTACAATAGTTATTAAATAGTTAATAACTATTTAATAACTACCTAGCTAAAATAAATACAAATGTACCTGCAAAATAAATCCTAACCTAAGTTACAATTACACCTAACACTACACTATCATTAAATTAGTTAAATAAATGAATCCTATTTAAAACTAAATACTTACCTGTAAAATAAACCCTAATATAGCTACAATATAACTAATAGTTACATTGTAGCTATTTTAGGATTTATATTTATTTTACAGGCAACTTTGTATTTATTTTAACTAGGTACAATAGCTATTAAATAGATATTTACTGTTTAATAGCTACCTAGTTAAAATAATTACAAAATTACCTGTACAATAAATCCTAACCTAAGTTACAATTAAACCTAACACTACACTATCATGAAATAAATTAAATAAATTAACTACAAGTACCTACAATTAAATACAATGAAATAAACTAAACTAAAGTACAAAAAAACAAACACTAAATTACAAAAAATATTACAAGAATGTTAAACTAATTACACCTAATCTAAGCCCCCTAATAAAATAACAAAGCCCCCCAAAATAAAAAAAATGCCCTACCCTATACTAAATTACAAAAGTTAACAGCTCTATTACCTTACCAGCCCTTAAAAGGGCCTTTTGCGGGGGCATGCCCCAAAGAAAACAGCTCTTTTGCCTGTAAAAAAAAAAACACAATACCCCCCCACATTACAACCCACCACCCACATACCCCTACTCTAACCCAAACCCCCTTAAATAAACCTAACACTACCCCCCTGAAGATCTCCCTACCTTGAGTCGTGTTCACCCAGCCGGGCCGAAGTCTTCATCCGATGGGGCAGAAGAGGACATCCAGACCGGCAGAAGTCTTCATCCAAGCGGGGCAAGAAGAGGTCTTCCATCCATCAGAAGTCTTGATCCAGGCGGCATCTTCTCTGTTCATCCATCCGGAGCGGAGCGGCAGCATCCTGAAGACATCCAACACGGAGCATCCTCTTCTTTCTAGATCCGACGACTAAATGACTGTACCTTTAAGTGACGTCATCCAAGATGGCGTCACTTGAATTCCGATTGGCTGATAGGATTCTATCAGCCAATCGGAATTAAGGTAGGAAAAATCTGATTGGCTGATTCAATCAGCCAATCAGATTCAAGTTCAATCCGATTGGCTGATCCAATCAGCCAATCAGATTGACCTCGCATTCTATTGGCTGATCGGAACAGCCAATAGAATGCGAGGTCAATCTGATTGGCTGATTGGATCAGCCAATCGGATTGAACTTGAATCTGATTGGCTGATTGAATCAGCCAATCAGATTTTTCCTACCTTAATTCCGATTGGCTGATAGAATCCTATCAGCCAATCGGAATTCAAGGGACGCCATCTTGGATGACGTCACTTAAAGGTACAGTCATTTAGTTGTCGGATCAAGAAAGAAGAGGATGCTTCGAGTCGGATGTCTTCAGGATGCTACCGCTCCGCTCCGGATGGATGAACAGAGAAGATGCCGCCTGGATCAAGACTTCTGATGGATGCAAGACCTCTTCTTGCCCCGCTTGGATGAAGACTTCTGCCGGTCTGGATGTCCTCTTCTGCCCCATCGGATGAAGACTTCGGCCCGGCTGGGTGAACACGACTCAAGGTAGGGAGATCTTCAGGGGGTAGTGTTAGGTTTATTTAAGGGGGGTTTGGGTTAGAGTAGGGGTATGTGGGTGGTGGGTTGTAATGTGGGGGGGTATTGTGTTTTTTTTTTACAGGCAAAAGAGCTGTTTTCTTTGGGGCATGCCCCCGCAAAAGGCCCTTTTAAGGGCTGGTAAAGTAATAGAGCTGTTAACTTTTGTAATTTAGTATAGGGTAGGGCATTTTTTTTATTTTGGGGGACTTTGTTATTTTATTAGGGGGCTTAGATTAGGTGTAATTAGTTTAAAATTCTTGTAATATTTTTGTAATTTAGTGTTTGTTTTTTGTACTTTAGTTTATTTCATTGTATTTAATTGTAGGTACTTGTAGTTAATTTATTTAATTTATTTCATGGTAGTGTAGTGTTAGGTTTAATTGTAACTTAGGTTAGGATTTATTTTCAGGTAATTTTGTAATTATTTTAACTAGGTAGCTATTAAACAGTAAATATCTATTTAATAGCTATTGCACCTAGTTAAAATAAATACAAAGTTGCCTGTAAAATAAATATAAATCCTAAAATAGCTACAATGTAACTATTAGTTATATTGTAGCTATATTAGGGTTTATTTTACAGGTAAGTATTTAGTTTTAAATAGGATTAATTTATTTAACTAATTTAATGATAGTGTAGTGTTAGGTGTAATTGTAACTTAGGTTAGGATTTATTTTACAGGTAAATTTGTATTTATTTTAGCTAGGTAGTTATTAAATAGTTATTAACTATTTAATAACTATTGTACCTAGTTAAAATATATACAAAGTTGCCTGTAAAATAAATATAAATCCTAAAATAGCTACAATGTAAATATTAGTTATATTGTAGCTATATTAATAGCTAGTAGGCTTAGATTAGGTGTAATTAGTTTAAAATTATTGTAATATTTTATTATTTTTGGTAATTTAGTGTTTGTTTTTTGGTACTTTTCTGATGGATGGAAGACATCTTCTTGCCCCGCTTGGATGAAGAGATTTATTGTATACAAAGTGATACTAATAAAATTAGTATTAATATGAACAAGAGTAAAAATAGCAATAGATATTTAAAAATAAATTTAAACACAAGAAAATAAAAAATGAAAATAAAAACCAAATATTTAAAATAAGCACAAAATTGGTAATCACAAGATAAATAATCCAAAGGTTAGGACAAATTAAGTCAGTTGTTGGGGGAGACTATTACGTCTGCTCCGTTGACAACAATATGTAATTTATACTAAAACAGTCGTGTAGTGAGAACCTAATCTAAAATTGGGCCTTACAGTGCTAAAGTGCAGGCAAACAAATGTAAATGTGGGCAATATCAATACAAATCTGTGCCAAAGAATGATAAAACAGGACAAAATTAACATTTACTGGTTAGCCAGATACCCCTGCCAACAGGGGTTAGTTCCTTAGACCTTAATTTGAGTGCGGCTACTGTCAAGCACTCCGATTGTAGGATCTTCACTGCGGCCAATTCTTTGGATATGGATCCATAATCCCACTGGCATCTATCGTGCTACATTTTTTTGCACTTTACTTACCAGGTTTTAGGCCCTTAAACGGTGCCATCTACGTCTAATTGCTGCCATCATTTAAGGGTTCATCATACTAGTGGTATTAGACCGTGCTCACCCACGGTCAGATACACTAGGATACACCCAATTTTAGATTAGGTTCTCACTACACGACTGTTTTAGTATAAATTACATATTGTTGTCAACGGAGCAGACGTAATAGTCTCCCCCAACAACTGACTTAATTTGTCCTAACCTTTGGATTATTTATCTTGTGATTACCAATTTTGTGCTTATTTTAAATATTTGGTTTTTATTTTCATTTTTTATTTTCTTGTGTTTAAATTTATTTTTAAATATCTATTGCTATTTTTACTCTTGTTCATATTAATACTAATTTTATTAGTATCACTTTGTATACAATAAATCTATTCAACCCTCCCTTACGTGAGTGTGCACTTATCCCTAGGCCGATTGGCGCTGTGATCACTATCATTGTTTTGAGATTCTGTTCCCTTAGGGGATTGGTTAGGCCCCTTTTTGTGTTTCACAGCTTAGGATATTTCTTAGCGCTGGTATATCAAACCATTTTTTCTGTTTGACCACTGCTCTAGCCGATATTTCAGCAGCTTTGAACACACTCACAAACAATTTTTTTAGTATGGAAACCTTAACAGACATCAGGCAAGAAATTGACCTCGATACATGTCTTATAGACAAAGAAGGAGATGATTGTTTGGATATCCAAACCATCTTCAAAAACCTAGAGAAATCATTAGTATCAGAAGTCAAGTACAAAGCTGATATATCATTTTTAAGGAAATGTATCGAATTCAACATTATTCCTAAAGGTCTAATGGTCTCTAAAGAATGTGCTTTCCCAATATCCAAACCCAAATATTTCAAAAGATGGACAGAGGCATTATCAACTGCTTCTGTCACTCTAATGAATATCATTATTGATTATAGAGACGAATTACTACACGAAACTGATAACGAAATTAAAGAGGATGAACAGATATTGATGAACCTAGAAAATTCTGGGATTGATATTTCTGAGAAAAAAACAAATTTAGTTAAAAAAGTTAAAAAAATTAGTGAGGATGTAATCACTAAAAAAAGTAAAAAACTAAAGAGAGAACTAGATGGAAAAAGAACTCACGGTAACGAAAACATTGAAACTATAGACCCCACACCAACCAATGAAACCATGGGGGGGGGCACAATAGACCAACCTAATGGTAATACTACACAAGAAAGATTACCTGAAGAGACAAACCAATACACACAAAATCTAAGTCAAAATAGATTGCGCCAACAAAAACCAAATACAAATAGATTTCAAAGAGACAGGATGTATTCTGACTATAGTCCCAACAGATATGAATGGGATAGAAATAATAACTATAGAGATAATCCTGACTATAGAAGGGAGGATGAGCAATGGCGAGGGTCGCAAAATTACAGACCAGAACCATATTATAGACAATTTGATAGCCCTTATAGACCTTGGGCTAAGGCACCATATCAAAGATTCTATAGGAATAACCATAGAAACAATTTTATAGGTAGAGATGACCAAAGCCAAATACAATATCCTACATGGCACTACAGAAGGGCTAATAGACGCCAATATAGGGGAGAAAGATGGAACAATTCCCAGAATTACTCCGGATATCAAAGATACACAGACGATCAAAGCAATGAATACCATAATGCTGGATCGAGACACGTAAATTGGGACAATGAGAGAACGCATGGGGATCATGAAAGGAGAACCTATGAAACACACGACAGGAAACCATTCAGGAAACCAGATATGGTTTACAGACAAAATGAAGGTTCTAATAGAACAGTACAGAATGGTGATTTAAATCCAATAAGTTTAAATCAAACTGCCTCCTCATCGAATTTTTTTAGGATGAATCCACCAACTGCAAAAGACAAACAAACAAAATAAAAGAAACTACCAAAACGGAGGCAAATGGAATAAAACAAAAGAAAAATACTAGAGGAAAACGTGGAGGTAAAAGAATAAAAAGGAAATCAGAACTTAATGATGAAAAAGAGAGGACATGGGACGATGAAGTACCTATACAGACAGCGACTACATCAGAAATCCCAAACAATGATAAAAACATTGGAGATGGTATCTTTAACCTCAGCACCTATGAAATCAATAAAGAGGAAAGAGAGATTCTGAAATATGGTCTCTCATTTGCTCCAGCAAGAAGCCTGGATAAATTTCAAGCATTTGTAAACACAAAAAGCTTTATACGAAAATTAACCCTAAAGAGGTACTTTCTAAAAACTCCATCAGACCCGACACCAATAAGGAGCTATACGTCAGCAGATGCTGAGGACCCTTATATACACACAGAGTTAAAACCAAAATCAAGGTTCTACCCTGTTCATGCGAAAGGAAATGCCATTGAAGCATTTGAACTAATGGTTACTAAAGATATTAAGGATATCAAGAGAAAAAACTTGAAAAGAATAAAACCCAATTTATCAAAACTGCATATGGAAACAATCAGAAGATTAGAGAATAACAACCAACTGACGATAAAACCAGCTGATAAAGGTGGAGGTATAGTTATCCTGGATAGAGAGAAGTATATGGCAGAGAACCAACGCCTACTCAATGATCAGACGACATACCTAAAACTCAGGAATGACCCTGTGAATAGGTTCCAGGAAGAACTAAATGAACTTCTAGAGAAAGCAAAATCATCAGGTATATTGGATGAAAAAGAATACAGCTATTTGGACACTAAATACCCGATGACACCCATAATATATCACCTTCCCAAGATTCACAAAAATCTCAAAGAACCACCTGGTCGTCCAATTATCTCCGGCATTGGATCACTCACCAGCAACTTGTCAGAATATGTGGATCAACATCTCCAGAAATATGTAAGAGCACTCCCATCTTACCTGAGAGACTCCACTCAAGTTTTAAATATATTGGAAGATATCCCGTGGGAAGAAGGAATGATTATGGCAACTTGTGACGTCGCTGCTTTATACACCAGTATACCACACACAGAGGGACTTGAAGCAGTGAATTGGTTTCTGAAGAAAGATCCAGAGATGCTAGAAGATCAGGCTAAATTCATAGTGGATAGCATCCAATACATCCTACAGCACAATTATTTCTGTAACGAGGGGGTCTATTACCAACAAATATGCGGTACAGCCATGGGGACCAGGTTCGCGCCCAGCTATGCCAACCTGTATATGGGCAAATGGGAGAGTATCTTCTGGGACTCCTGCCCAGCGAGCGCGGACCTGGTCCTTTACCGCAGATACATAGATGATATTTTAATCATCTGGAAAGGCTCAATACAAGATCTACTCTATACGATCAAGATCATGAACCAGAACAGTTTGAACCTCAAATTCACACACACTTGGAGTGTAAAGGAAATTGTATTTTTAGATCTACAAATAGAAGTAAAAAACAACAAATGGGAAACTAGCACACACTTTAAAACAGTCGACAGCAACAACTACGTACACTACGAAAGTTGCCACCATGAAAAGTGGAAAAAGAACATTCCCAAAAGCCAACTCTTGAGAGTCCGGAAAAACTGTTCCAACACTAGAAAATGGGAAGAACAAGCCATACGTCTAAAAGAAAAATTCATCGAAAGAGGGTATAAAGAGGAAGAATTGGACCTTAAGATAGAGGAAGTAAGGAAGGTGGAAAGAAAAGAACTAATAAAATACAAAGAGAGGAGTAAACAAAGTACAGAAGAGACCCTCAATGTACCAATGATTACTGAATACTGCAGTAACAAGCATATTATGGAAACAATCTTCAAGAAACACTGGCACTTGTTGAAAAATGATGAAATTATTGGAAATAAACTACCAAACCAACCAAGCTTTGTGTATAAGAAAACAGAGAATCTCAAAAACAGACTAGCTCCAAGCCTGCTAAGAAAGAAAAAATCCAGCATGCAAAGTCTACAAGGAGACCCAATTAAAGGGTTCTTCCCGTGCATAAGCTGCAAAGCTTGTAAACGAGGCACTAAAACAAAGACATTCAAATCAACACAAACGGGTGAAGAATTTAAGATCAAGGACCTTATCAGATGTCAGGATACAGGTATTATCTACCTCATAGAGTGCTCCTGTGGCCTTCAATATATTGGCCAAACCTCAAGAAGCCTCAGAGATAGGTTAAGAGAGCATATTCGGCTAATAGAGAAACAGGATAAAGACACGGTCCTTTACAAACACTTTGCCACGAAACACAATGGAAAAATACAAGAGATGAAATTTATGGGCATACAGAAAGTATTAAGAAATTGGAGAGGGGGTGATTTTGAAAAGACCCTCCTCAAAGCTGAATCCAAATGGATCTTTCTGATGGACTGCCTTCATCCTAAAGGTCTGAATAATAGAGAGGATCTTACTTATCTATTCAACTAACGCCAAATTACACAACTGGATAGAACTAACATCAATTTATGGTCCCCTCTCATATATAACACCTCCCTACTACCTTGATAACCTTACGCCTAAATGAAAACTCACAAGGTCAAACCGATTATCCCTCTCTTTATGAATATGAACCTTAAATCTGCCTTTGCCAAATATTTGTCAAACAAGACACACTATACAGGTTCATGACTCGACTGTTAGTGATCACTTCACGACTCCCCTAGAAAACCCCCCACCAGCCCAGAATATGAATTCCATCTTTGAACTTCCCACATCAAGAGGCTTTACGCATAGATAAATAACGCATCTGTTTAGCCACTCTTAGTACTACTCGAAACTCAATCTCAGAAATTAAGGTAACAAGCAAGGAACCATTATGTTCCCATTTGCTTTATCATCCTCACTATAGATTAGCCTCTGCTACAGACACACAAATAACTCGGTGTCAAAAACATACTGCCCATTATGTCCAGATATCTGTCCTTAAATTATTCGAGACATTAAAGACTATAGGGTATTACGAAAAAAACCCAGGCTATTTACCAAGAATCTTTTATTATTTAAGAAATTCACAGATACCCTTCATTCAATTATTCATTTTCAAAGTATATAACAAAGTTTTTCAAACATGAGTTTATTCACCTTTTTGTTATTTAACCTCTGGGTCTCTGATGGAGATTACGCTAATATATATTTTATATATTTTATATATTTTATACATTTTGTATACACAATTAGGATGTATAGTATGTAGTCTACATTAGCGAGTCTGTATTAGATTATGTTCAAACTAACAGTTTAGGAAAATATGAAGGCATCTCACCCCTTTACCCTGTCTATTCAACAAATTGACAACCGGAAGTGATACCGGGTTTGTTTACATCTGTCAACCCAAACCGGAAATGACACTTGGTAATACTTACCGGAAGTGACATCATACGATCGATGTTACCAACTGTGAACGAACCACAATGTGTTACATCTTTATTATCCAATAGTAGAATGTTAAAAGGTAAATTATTAAGTACTATACACATGGGAATATCCCTAATAAGGAAACAACGGTCATTTGAAATTAGCCGAAAACCGGAAGTAGAATGAGGTACTTCCGGTTAATAGATTAGTATGCCTATTTAAAGATGCTTAAGCTTACCAATGAACCAGTCTTGATAAAGGTCCTGTGAGGACCGAAACGCGTAGACTACACATTGGTAAGCATCTTTCTGATTATTCTACTTTTAGAAAACGTTGCCACTCTATGTTTTATTTCTGTTTCTAGGAATCAACGACACTTTCACAGCCGGATTGTACAGAGGATTTTCCCGGATAATCCTTTTTCCAGCTACCACTATTTCTTATATGGATAAAGATCTATAATGGAACTTCCTTAATAGACTGTAGTCTGTAATAGATTGCGGTCTATTCATAACTTTGATTGGCACATTGACATTTGCATTTTTCATTTTTTCCTCATTTTTTCTTTATTTTTGTCAACAGTTTTTCTTCTTTTTTTCCTTGGGCCCAACAGAAGTTCACTTGGATTTTTTCAAGACACTACACGATACTTCACTCACTTTTTTAATATTGTCCTGTTTTATCATTCTTTGGCACAGATTTGTATTGATATTGCCCACATTTACATTTGTTTGCCTGCACTTTAGCACTGTAAGGCTTATTGTTATCCTTTGTTGAAAGACCACTTTTTATTTTTATTTTTATTTTTATTATTTTTTGTGTAGATTATTGTACACGATCTGTGGAATTAGCACTAGTTGTGTTGTCCATACCACTCTTTCTGTATTTCTCTCACTTGGTTTACCTTAGAATGGTTTTTAGATTTATGTACTGATCGCAGAGATTTTTTATTGTAACCACTGCTACTTCGCATATTTTATCTGTACCCATTGCTCACTGTTTTATTTCGTGTTGCAAAATTAACATTTACTGGTTAGCCAGATACCCCTGCCAACAGGGGTTAGTTCCTTAGACCTTAATTTGAGTGCGGCTACTGTCAAGCACTCCGATTGTAGGATCTTCACTGCGGCCAATTCTTTGGATATGGATCCATAATCCCACTGGCATCTATCGTGCTACATTTTTTTGCACTTTGCTTACCAGGTTTTAGGCCCTTAAACGGTGCCATCTACGTCTAATTGCTGCCATCATTTAAGGGTTCATCATACTAGTGGTATTAGACCGTGCTCACCCACGGTCAGATACACTAGGATACACCCAATTTTAGATTAGGTTCTCGCTACACGACTGTTTTAGTATAAATTACATATTGTTGTCAACGGAGCAGACGTAATAGTCTCCCCCAACAACTGACTTAATTTGTCCTAACCTTTGGATTATTTATCTTGTGATTACCAATTTTGTGCTTATTTTAAATATTTGGTTTTTATTTTCATTTTTTATTTTCTTGTGTTTAAATTTATTTTTAAATATCTATTGCTATTTTAACTCTTGTTCATATTAATACTAATTTTATTAGTATCACTTTGTATACAATAAATCTATTCAACCCTCCCTTACGTGAGTGTGCACTTATCCCTAGGCCGATTGGCGCTGTGATCACTATCATTGTTTTGAGATTCTGTTCCCTTAGGGGATTGGTTAGGCCCCTTTTTGTGTTTCACAGCTTAGGATATTTCTTAGCGCTGGTATATCAAACCATTTTTTCCGCTTGGATGAAGACTTCTGCCGGTCCGGATGTCCTCTTCTGCCCCATCGGATGAAGACTTCGGCCCGGCTGGGTGAACACAACTCAAGGTAGGGAGATCTTCAGGGGGGTAGTGTTAGGTTTATTTAAGGGGGGTTTGGGTTAGAGTAGGGGTATGTGGGTTGTGGGTTGTAATGTGGGGGGGGGGGTATTGTGTTTTTTTTACAGGCAAAAGAGCTGTTTTCTTTGGGGCATGCCCCGCAAAAGGCCCTTTTAAGGGCTGGTAAGGTAATAGAGCTGTTACCTTTTGTAATTTAGTATAGGGTAGGGCATTTTTTTATTTTGGGGGGCTTTGTTATTTTATTAGGGGGCTTAGATTAGGTGTAATTAGTTTAAAATTCTTGTAATATTTTTTTATTTTTTTGTAATTTAGTGGGGGGTTTTTTGTACTTTAGTTTAGTTTATTTAATTGTATGTAATTGTAGGTACTTGTAGTTAATTATTTAATGATAGTGTAGTGTTAGGTTTAATTGTAACTTAGGTTAGGATTTATTTTACAGGTAATTTTGTAATTATTTTAACTAGGTAGCTATTAAATAGTCAATAACTATTTAATAGCTATTGTACCTAGTTAAAATAAATACAAAGTTGCCTGTAAAATAAATATAAATCCTAAAATAGCTACAATGTAACTATTAGTTATATTGCAGCTATTTTAGGGTTTATTTTACAGGTAAGTATTTAGTTTTATATAGGATTCATTTATTTAATTAATTTAATGATAGTGTAGTGTTAGGTGTAATTGTAACTTAGGTTAGGATTTATTTTACAGGTAAATTTGTATTTATTTTAGCTAGGTAGTTATTAAATAGTTATTAACTATTTAATAACTATTGTACCTAGTTAAAATAAATACAAAGTTGCCTGTAAAATAAATATAAATCCTAAAATAGCTACAATGTAACTATTAGTTATATTGTAGCTATATTAATAGCTAGTAGGGGGCTTAGATTAGGTGTAATTAGTTTAAAATTCTTGTAATATTTTATTATTTTTGGTAATTTAGTGTTTGTTTGTATTTTGGTATTTTTCTGATTGATGGAAGACCTCTTCTTGCCCCGCTTGGATGAAGACTCCTGCCGGTCTGGATGTCCTCTTCTGCCCCATTGGATGAAGACTTCGGCCCGACTGGGTGAACACGACTCAAGGTTGGGAGATCTTCAGGGGGGTAGTGTTAGGTTTATTTAAGGGGGGGTTGGGTTAGAGTAGGGGTATGTGGGTGGTGGGTTGTAATGTGGGGGGGGTATTGTGTTTTTTTTTACAGGCAAAAGAACTGTTTTCTTTGGGGCATGCCCCGCAAAAGGCCCTTTTAAGGGCTGGTAAGGTAATAGAGCTGTTAACTTTTGTAATTTAGTATAGGATAGGGCATTTTTTTATTTTGGGGGGCTTTGTTATTTTATTAGGGGGCTTAGATTAGCTGTAATTAGTTTAAAATTGCCGGTCTGGATGTCCTCTTCTGCCCCATCGGATGAAGACTTCGGCCCGGCTGGGTGAACATGACTCAAGGTAGGGAGATCTTCAGGGGGGTAGTGTTAGGTTTATTTAAGGGGGGTTTGGGTTAGAGTAGGGGTATGTGGGTGGTGGGTTGTAATGTGTGGGGGGGTATTGTGTTTTTTTTACAGGCAAAAGGCCCTTTTAAGGGCTGGTAAGGTAATAGAGCTGTTAACTTTTGTAATTTAGTATAGGGTAGGGCATTTTTTTTATTTTGGGGGGCTTTGTTATTTTATTAGGGGGCTTAGATTAGGTGTAATTAGTTTAAAATTCTAGTAATATTTTTTTATTTTTTGTAATTTAGTGTTTGTTTTTTTTGTAATTTAGTGTTTTTGTACTTTAGTTTAGTTTATTTAATTGTAGATAATTGTAGGTACTTGTAGTTAATTTATTTAATGATAGTGTAGTGTTAGGTTTAATTGTAACTTAGGTTAGGATTTATTTTACAGGTAATTTTGTAATTATTTTAACTAGGTAGCTATTAAATAGTCAATAACTATTTAATAGCTATTATACCTAGTTAAAATAAATACAAAGTTGCCTGTAAAATAAATATAAATGCTAAAATAGCTACAATGTAACTATTAGTTATATTGCAGCTATATTAGGGTTTATTTTACAGGTAAGTATTTAGTTTTAAATAGGATTCATTTATTTAATTAATATAATGATAGTGTAGTGTTAGGTGTAATTGTAACTTAGGTTAGGATTTATTTTACAGGTAAATTTGTATTTATTTTAGCTAGGTAGCTATTAAATAGTAATTAACTATTTAATAACTATTGTACCTAGTTAAAATAAATACAAAGTTGCCTGTAAAATAAATATAAATCCTAAAATAGCTACAATGTAACTATTAGTTATATTGTAGCTAGCTTAGGGTTTATTTTACAGGTAAGTATTTAGTTTTAAATAGGATTCATTTATTTAACGATAGTAAATTTATTTTGTTTTATTTAAATTATATTTAAGTTAGGGGGTGTTAGGGTTAGGGTTAGACTTAGGTTTAGGGGTTAATAACCTTATTATAGTAGCGGTGACGGTGCGTGCATGAGATTAGGGGTTATTAATTGTAGGTAGGTGGCGGCGATGTTAGGGAGGGCAGATTAGGGGTTAATAAAATGTATTATAGTGTTTGCGAGGCGGGAGTGTGGCGGTTTAGGGGTTAATACATTTATTATAGTGGTGGCGATTAACGGTCGGCAGATTAGGGGTTTATACTTGTAGTTAGATTGCGGCGACGTTGGGGGGGGGCAGATTAGGGGTTAAAAACTATAATGTAGGGGTCGGCGATGTTAGGGACAGCAGATTAGGGGTTAATAGCTATAATTTTAGGTTGCAGCGATATCAGGTCGGCAGATTAGGGGTTAATACTTGTAGTTAGATTGCGGCGACGTTGGAGGAGGCAGATTAGGGGTTAATAACTATAATGTAGGGGTCGGCGGTGTTAGGGACAGCAGTTTAGGGGTTAATAGCTATAATGTAGGCGGCGATATCCGGTCGGCAGATTAGGGGTTAATACTTGTAGTTAGATTGCGGCAACGTTGGGGGGGCAGATTAGGGGTTAATAACTATAATGTAGGGGTCGGCGATGTTAGGCACAGCAGATTAGGGGTTCATAGGGATAATGTAGGTTGCGGCGATATACGGCCGGCAGATTAGGGGTTAAATATTGTTATTATAGGGTTTGCGATGTGGGGGGGCCTCGGTTTAGTGGTTCATAGGTAGTTTATGGGTGTTAGTGACTTAGTGTACTAAATGGGTGTTAGTGTACTAAAACATACCGAATTTCGGGACCGAATAGAACCGAATTCAGCCGAATTTATTCAAATCCGAATAAATCCGAAACAAATTTATTCGAATCCGAATAAATCTGAAACAAATTCATTCAAATTTTGCCGAATTCGATTCGATCCGAACCGAAATTCGAAAAGTCCGAATCGATCCGAACCGAAAACGAACCGAATTTTTTAGCCGTGCACATGTCTAAATTTTTATGTCCATTTTTACATTAGCTTTGTGTAATGACACAATACTCTAAAAGAAATGCACAATTTAACTTTGGTTGATTGACATGTAGCATTAAATAATGTTTATCTTAAAATACATATACATAGTATATATTATATATTAAGATCTGCTGGGGTTTTTAATAATTAGATTTAATAAACAAATAATTATTTTTGGACAACAGTAGATATATCAGAAAGTACTACAATTATATAATTCTCAAATGTCAATAACATTATTCAGTCTTCTTCAATATATTGTTGTAGCAGTTTCTTAGGTCTATATAATTAAGTTAATTGGAGCCATTAAAGTTTGCTCAGTTCACCTAGAAGCCATTTACCTCTTTTAACCTACCAAATGCTGACATTAATGTGCTTAAATTTACTTATATCTCTATGAAGGGTAAATGAACAGAATGCAATTCAGTTATTTGTAACAATTTGAAACATTTTTAAATACGTAAATAATTTTCATATTCAAAAAAATGATATGATAACAAAAGTATTTTCCTATTATAGTTTATACATAAAATGTACCTAAAAAAATTAATATAAAACACATAAAATTATGACATTTTATATATTAAAGCAATAAATAATTAATAAATATATATATATATATATATATATATATATATATATATATATATATATATATATATATATATATATATATATATATATGGTAGAACATACAACTTTGAAGAACAAAACAGTAAACAAACATAAAATTGTAATACATTTACTTTATATATAAATAATAGTTGACTTGATTCAGCTCTGTTTTGGATAAATAGATCCAACCTTACATCTCTATACCCCGTTGCTCCTGTACATACTGTTATACTGAATTATAAATGACAACCTAAATCCTTACATATATCTGAACAAATTTTTCCTCCTAGATTTTATTTGGAGGATCAGGTGTCAGATGAGGTGTGGTTGGTCATTCTTTTCAGTTCTATGCTTGTATTTATTTAATTATGCCGTTTTCCTGACAAATTAGTGACTGGTGACTTATATAGGCTGTAAATATCATGGAAAAAATGTGTTTAGGGTTAGCGCTAAATTAAAGCTTAAAAAGGTGTAGAGATAAATATTCTGTAAGATTTATATTATTCTTCTATAATGATATTCATATCAACAATGTGTTTCATAAAAAATTTTTTTAATAAAAATTAAAAATACAAATAAAGATGGATGCCGGCATCAATTCTAAATGGAAAAATATATACAATGATAAAGGCCCAAGGGCTGAAACGCGTAGAACTTTGCTCACTAGAAAGATTGCTACTCTTTGAAAGATTGCTACTCTTTGACACTTTCATTTAAGTTTGATATAGTGCAGTAGGTTGGGTACTTTGAACTAAACAAAAGCGTGTGGAGTTCTATAAGTATAATTCCTAACCCATGATCTGATCACTATTCTTCTTAAAACTTAACCGCTGTGAAATAAGACAGCGGAGACTCAACAAACAAATTACTTCTCTTCAACTTTACTCCGGAACCACTTGGAGGAAATTGACTACAGGGAGAAAACTCCCCACAACAAAACAGAGATTTCACTGTCATACAGACATCCAATACGGCGTATATGATACGCATACAAAGCCATCACAAACTACGGAGTTGATACTGAAAAGAGTGTCAGGACACGGACATCATACGGCAAAGAAAAACATAGTTGGAACTTTGACTTGCCTTTCTTTTGAGAGAACTACCGAGAAACAGACTGTTTCAAAAACATAGTCAATACAGGACTGAACATTGAGAGTCCCGGTCCATTGAAATAGCGAATACACACAAACCTCTGCATATAAGGTAATATCAATGTATATATATATATATATCTGTATATATATATATATATCTGTATATATACCTATATATAATCATATAAATATAAATGTAGATATAGATATATATTTCACAACGTGTTTCAGGGACACACCCCTTCATCAGGTGGCGTTTCCCGTTGTTAAACTGTGGTCTGGCCAGGCAAATGTAAGCCGGACAGATAGCTCAGCATGCTAAGGCACTGTGGCTGAGCTCTGTAGCAATGCAAGTGTTGCAGGTTTGATCCCCGGCAAGGTCCACTCAGCCTTTCTTCCTTCTGAGGTCGATAAAATGAGCAGTGCCTTGAGACCCTTACGGGGGATTAGCCACGCTTTACAAGTACCCAATACATACATACAAGTGTTGCTATTCACAGCTTTTTAGCTTTTTTTAAGCATTTCTTTAGTGTCCTATGTCTGTTTTTTTCAGTTTTTTATCAGATACGCTGTAAGCAATTGGAATGTTTTACTTCCTACCTCAGTATGTACATTCCTTATGCTGCTAGTAACTAGTGCGTTCTTTTTTAACACTGTATTAATGCTTACTATGTGACACCCTGTAGCATGTTGAATGTTTTATTTCCTGTATCGATATGCACATCACTCACACTGTCAGTAATCAATGTGTTTTTTAGAACTTTTTAAACATATATCACCAGCATTTAATGTGTCCTGCATTTGATTTATTTTATTAATATATTTTATATACACCTATTACTTGTATTGATACCTTGTCATTTTTTAATTGTTAAAATTTTGCTCAAGCAAGAGATCCTGCAATTGCAATATATGGTGTCAAATGATAAGTGAGCCCCACATTGTTTGATCTCACTGAGAGGCATATATATTTATTTTCCTTGTGTCTTGTATAGACTCTTATACTGATAGTTAGTCATTTTAATTTGGAAATAAATATTTTGTATATATGATTTTATAGCGCTGTTTCCTTTGTGCCTTTCATTTATCTAGTTATCCTACTAGTTTAATAGTTCACTATATTATTGAGACATATTCACTTTACTTTGCTGTTGTTTTGATTTGTAATACCTTTGGTAGTGCTCTCCCTTGTTTGTTAAAATATATTTCTATATGTGAACATATATTCAAAATAACAGGGAAGGCACTCTCCGTTTGTAATTCCGTTTTCGGGGTCTCCCCCGTCCTCAGACCACTTACATCAAACTAGTAGTGCAACAATTTATAAACCTACTTACCTCCACTGTGAGATGCCGCCATCAGTCTCCCAGCGTCCGTGTTGCGCAACTGCGCATGTGCGCCCGGAAATAGGGAGAACCAACGGGGACAAACTAAAAAAGCAAAAATGTGAACATATGTATTAATGTATTTATATGTGTATATATGTATTTACAGACATATATACATATATGAACACATAAATACATATGTACACACACACACACACACACATATATATATATATATATATATATATAAGTGCACATAGCTGAATATGTTCAATGTAATTATAAATAGATATTACTATATATATATATCTGAATATATCTATACCTACAGTATATATAATAATTTAAAATATAATATATATAAGTATAGATGTATATTTTACCAAAATACCATAAGATACATGTAGAAATATGTATTTAAGAATAAATAAAACATATTTTTCTATGTGAAGAACATTGGAATGTGAAATATTCATAGTATTATGTCTGGTTAGCGCTCTTGAGAATATGGGATCGAGTTTGTGCACAAGTAGGGTGTAAGTTTTTTTTCAGCTTTATTTGCTCCATTGAGTTCTATGGGGAAATAGGTTATCGCGCTCGCAATATTCTAAGTTTGGCTTTTTCCATGCGATGGGTTAGCACGCAAGTTATATGTTTTTACTTTCAACTTGTAATACGAGCGCAACCTGACACGCACAAAAGTCTTAATTGTATTGTAGTTAACACTTGAGCGGGAGCCTTAAATAGCTCTCCACTTGTAATCTGGCCCTATATATTTATTTCTCAAAAATGCATGTTCCTGTTATGAATAAACAAATATTTTATTGTCAAACTTGCAGTGGTGAGTCTCTCTTCGCTAATAGAGCTGTGGAAATTCTTTCCATATAAATTAAAAACAAATTTTATGTAACATTTTTGTGAGGCACATTTTAAACATTTAAATGCTGTTTTTCATGTACATGATACAATCTCCATTCTGTGGTCCAAAGTTCTTCCCTATTTCATGTAGTACAATTAATGACGTGAGAAATACTAGGAGAAATTACATGGAAATTTAATCTGACAAGTTTGTTCCATTTACTGAAGATTCCTACATCCAAGGGTTAAAATGCTACCTTAATAGTAACTTTTATTCAGTACAATAGAAAAAAACTTAACCTTTAACCTCATGTTCCTTTCTCCTGAACTCCTTTATTCGTTGAGCCCTGAAGCATAAATTTTGCCAGTAAACTGGTTGGATTACCTATAATAATGTTGAAGCAGAAAATTGTTTTTCAAAAATACTATAACCATGAAAACAGAACAACACACTTCAGAAGTGTAAGTATTGAAACATAAGTAAAATGAAAAATGCATAATATTTAGCATTTTGTTATTTGTTGAATTTACCATCTATACTAAAATATAGACAGCATACCCTGCTAAATAAAATAGGAAAGACCAAGTGGTGCACTCCCCAAAAGATATTGGGGCAGCCTTTGCAAGTTATTATAAGCATTTATATGATATCAGTACCTTCGAGTCAGGAGGATACTCGAGTGTTGCAGATATTGAGTAATTTCTCTCTTCCCTAGATCATCCCCATGTTGAAGAAGACTTGAAAGAGTTGTTAGCTGCCCCTATAAGCATAGAGGAAGTAATGTAAATGATTAAGGATCTAAAGTTGCATAAATCTCTGGGCCCTGATGGCTACTCAGCCTTATATAATAAGAAGTTTGCTCCCCTTTGTGGAAACACTTTAGTTAAAGTATAATGTAGCTTACGAAGATACTTCCCAAAGGAATATTTGGAAGCCACAATTATCACCATCCCTAAACAAGGGAAAGACCCCACCCTGAGTGGGAGTTACCGCCCCATTTACCTAATCAATGTAGAGGTGAAGGTTTCTCAGAATCTGTCAAATTTGAGATTGCACTTGTCACCCTGTCTTTAGACCCGGAGAAAGCTTTTGACAGGGTGAGGTGGGATTACATGTGGGAAGTGCTGAGAGCATTTGGATTTCAAGGTGGTTTTATCACGGCAGTCCCTGCCCTATACTCTGATCTATCTGCAATGGTGAGGGGTGTGGGGTTTGCCTCCCAGCCCTTCAATATATGAAATGGTACAAGGCAAGGCTGCCCTTTGTCCCCAATCTTGTTTACGCTTGTTGTTGAACCCTTAGCTGTACAGATTAGGTGCAACAGAGCAATTCAAGGGCTTCTAATCTATGAAACTCATTACAAGCTTGCACTTTTCGTTGAAGACTTGACAATCTTCATGACTTAGCCTAAGTCCTCCTTGCCAGTGTTGTTTGAGACTCTAGATACCCTCGGAAAGGCTATCTTTCTATAAAATGAACTTCACTAAAATTGAGGTGTATACTATAGGTTTTACATTTGCAGAAGTGGATGACCTTCGCAAGTCTTATCCTTTTAAGTGGTCCACCATGGGAGTAAGAAATCTTGGAGTGTTTCTCTCCCATGACTTTGGAGTCATTTGCTTGGCCAACTTTGACCCTCTATTGAAAGAATTTTAAGGTTGATCTGGAATTGGAACTTTTCAGAGGTTTCCTTGTATGGGAGGGTGATGGCAATAAAGATGTTGTTGCTTCCTAAATTCACCTATCTCTTTCAGGGGCCTGCCACTTACTATGCCAGCTAGCTACCTTAACCAGTTCCAGTCCATCTTTACCTCATATATATGGGCAGGCAAACCACCCAGGACTTCTCTGAAACTTCTTCAGATTTCCCTGAAGTATGAGGGACTATCTGTACCCAATGTCTATTACTACTATAAAGCGGCCTGGCTCTGTCATGTGTCAGTCTGCGCATTTAAAACTGACCTCTCTAGATTTTGGCAAATTGAACAGGCTTCTCTGCCATCAAGGGGGAAGTTGGAAGATTTAATATGGATTCCAGATCACGCACAAGTGCGTTTAGCCATATCTAATCAAATTAGTAGGTCCTGCTTGTGCTTATGGAAGCATATTAGACATGAAAAGCCTATTGCTCCACTCCATTCTCCTGACCAGTCTATTTTTTCCCTTTTGTAATGCTTACCAGATTCCCACCTGCAGTGGTGGGAGGAGGCAGGCTTTATCTGTCTGAAAGATTTGTACCATGCAGGTAAGATATTGACACTGATGCAGGCATTAGACAGATACCCTCTAATTAAACAGATACATTTTTAATATATTAGGCTTTTGGCACTAATGAGGCATGGGGATTCTCTTCCCATGGCCATAGACAGCCAACGCTTTAATTGCAGCAATGGTTGGCTGGCCACCAACCATGCAAAGCTCTCTCTCTTTTCCCTACCAAATAGTCCTTAACTGGCCAACACTTAAATCAAGGCAGATGAGTGAGTGGGAGTCTGAGTGGGAAAGGCTATATCCCGAAAAAGATTGGGAATTTGCAATTTCCTTCACTAGATCAGCTATTCGGTGTGCAACACTTTATGGGTTATATCGGAAGCTTCTTATTAGATGGCACATAGTACCTATTAAACTTTATAATATATTTCCAGCCTGCTCTGAATTATGTTGGAGGGACTGTGGTGAGAATGGTATGCATCTTTATATTTTGTGTGCTTGCCCTAAACTTAAAAACTACTAGGCTGTGTTAGCAAGAATGCTCAGGGAGTTAGGCCTATTTCATACCCTGGCAGCTCCGGAAGCCCTTTTCCATTTGGATATGTGGAAGATCTCCAAGCCAGATAAATATCTTGTGGTATATATACTATTAGCAGCCAATTATAGCACGCCAGACTTGAAACTGGAGGAACCTACCCAGCCCAGGTGATAAACGTTATACAGTACATTAGAACAATCAAAGAATATTGTTTGAAAGTTGATGGTCAGGTGGCTCTCCATAGTCTTATTTGGGTTGGTTGTGATGAGTGGATAAAACAAACCTGTGAGTGACTGAGACGTTTTCCTCCTCCCTCCCCCCGCCTTATTTATTTATGCTTCCTCTCCTTCTCCCTCACATTTAAGCTGGTTAACTTATAACACCCAGAAGTTTCAGAAGGGATGCCCTGAGTAACATCTAGGTTATTAAATGCTTTCTTTTTTGTCTTTATGGCCCTTAGGATAAATATGTATTTTATTTTTTATTTTGTTAATTTTTTCGTTCAGGGTGATGTTAGGAGATCATCTTAACTTATGTGATCATCTTATTTGCTAGACTGTTTGTAGTGTATTTACTAGTACCATAATCAGGAGGTATCCTCCTCTTCTTCTTTACCTTTGAAATCCTGGGCATACATATTTTGTTCTCTACAGATTAAGTTTATTTTTACCTTGTATGTTTGCTTAACAGTCTTTGGGCTAGATTACAAGTCGCATAGTATTTTGCATTTTCGCTATAGCAAACAAACCACTCTCTCGCAAACACAATTACATATTCTGATTAGCGCAAACCCAACATAAAAATATAAATATTTAATTTTTAAATGCTCTTTACGTAACAAAATATGTTCTATTTATTCATAATTATATATATTCTACATATATATCTGACGTTTTTTTAAACAAATATATAGCTATATAATTATAGATATTATATATAGGTATAGATATATGCAAATTTATATAGGAATATCTATTTAGAAATATATAGAACAAATTCTGATATGTGCAGAACATTGGAATGTGAAATATTTACATTAAATACATAGTTAAAACCTTTATTAAATATGAATATTGCATAAATACTCATCCATTTAACGGCAAAAGGCTCTAATGCACTTATATATATGTCTATATATGTATACATATATATTTATGGGTTTATATGTGTATATATGTCTGTAAATACATATATATATATATATATATATAAATACATATGTATATATACAGTATATATATATATATATATATATATATATATATATATATATATATATATATATATATATATATATATATATATATATATATATATATGAAAGAGAGATGGTGCACCAGCTCAAACCCAATCAGGTAGTGTAATGGAAAACCTTGGATATCTAAAAGTGATGTATCCAGGAGTGCAAGGGGGCATAACATTTATAAATATAAATAATTACTTGAAAAAAAAGAAGATAGAAAAATAAAAGAGAAGAAGAACAGTATGCTCTATGCCAGCACTATCCATCAAATAAAGTGTAACAGGGATAAAGTCATCAGCGCTGGGTATAAGAGCCACTGATCCAAGGGATACAAACCCCTCTTCCACAAACACCAAGATGCTAGCAAGTAAATTGCAAAAAACACAAAATATATTAAACAATTTCACACCTATAAACGTGTGGTTAGTGCCTATATTTAAAAATTAGTACCCATCTACAAATGGCCATTGGGAAGAAAACATAGTCCCTCTTCCATAGTAGGTCCTCAAAAAAATGGTAAAAAATGGTTAATAGGTGCCTGTCTTCTGGAACCTTCACCGTAAGACATATAATGGCTCATGCAGTAATCCTATATACCAGGGTCTATTCCAATGGAATCCATACAAAATAGCAGCACACAGTTATCCAAGCAGTTTGCAAGAAGGCACGTTAATGGCAGTTAAACATGGAGGAATGTTAGTTGGCAGAATAGCAGTTCATGCAGCACACATAGGCAGAGAAGCAGTAAGCAGCAAATATGACAGTGATGCAGACCAGCAGTGAATAAATGTATCAGGTGTAGATCACCAATTTGTAACCAGGTATTCTCGCTATAAGGGTACAACCTACTGAGGGTTTACCGTCGCCTAAGGGACTCTTCCTATGAAGCAAGAAAATGGTTAGATCTCACCCGTCTTCATCGTAGTATAATATCCATGTATAACGATGTATGTCAATCCGGTCACGGCTACCTGTATTGTTGGTGCTCGAAAACTGCTTCCCCCTATATATATTTAGAGATGTATATGTATGTATCACAATGTTAAAGCCCTTCGGCTTTGAGCTCTTATAACTGTTAATATGAGTCTAAGGGGCCCATTTATCAAAGGGCTTGCGGACCTGATCCGACACTGCGGATCAGGTCCGCAAGACCTCGCTAAATGCGGAGAGCAATACGCTCTCCGCATTTAACATTGCACTAGCAGCTCACAAGAGCTGCTGGTGCAACGCAGCCCCCTGCTGACTCGCGGCCAATCGTCCGCCAGCAGGGAGCTGTCAATCAACCCGATCGTATTCGATCGGGTTGATTTCCGGCGATTCCTGTCCGCCTGCTCAGAGCAGGCGGACAGGGTTATGAAGCAGCGGTCTTTAGACCACTGCTTCATAACTTGTGTTTCTGGCGAGTCTGAAGACTCGCCAGAAACACGGCCCTTCAAGCTCCATACGGAGCTTGATAAATGGGCCTGTATCTGTACTTTGTAATGTATTTTTGAAGTGCTTTGTGCAACTTTTTCACTTTGCCAAACAGTTAAATACAGCTCTGAAATTGCGATAAGGATTCTAGCATAAATAAAGATTGCACTAGTGCAATATCAGTGCAATTGTGAAAACCCTAGCGCAATCATTTGCATGCCAATTGTAATCTAGCCCTTTGTGTTTAAACCTTTCTCTGAACACATGCGTAAACCTTCTGTGATAACTTAATAGAAAAATAAAATTAAAATTGCAAAAATACAGTTGTGTCGTATTTGTTCACATCATCCAATGATACAAGTAAGTGTTTCAAAAAAGCTAGAGTGATTAAAAGATGCAACCTAAATAAGTGATAGTAAGATAAATAGGTTCATACTGTGTGAATATTCAAAACTAATAAATTTATTCCTCATAAATAACACATTCAGAAATATACTCTAAAATGTTTCAAATTAGTTCATACTAATTAAAATTGTAGCTTGTACCAATATAAAAACAAATTTAAAACGCTTCCAGACATATACAGTATGAAACATATGATCTTAATCTAATAAACACATAAGTCTGCAAACATTGTGTGCAACATCATTGGTGGCTATCTTCTCTGGTAAGAACACAGAGGTAAGACTGTTGTTTTTCCTAACGGTGCTACAGAGACCTTGATACGCTATCGCTTAACTAATGTGGTAGTGGGAGGATTTCCATGTGAAAGATTGCCCTTTATCCTAGGCTTGGAGGTTTTTAACTTTTGAAACTGGGAACCAAGCAATAAGACTGTGATCACACAATTTTACACTGGGGAGATGCCCCCCCCCCCTTTTCTTTTATGTTTGCAGACTTGTGTGTTTATTAGATTAAGATCATATGCTTCATATATGTCTGGAAGCGTTTTAAGTTTGTTTTTATATATTGGTACAAGCTACAATTTTAATTAGTATGAACTAATTTAAAACATTTTAGAGTATATTTCTGAATGTGTTGTTTATGAGGAAAGACCATTTTTGGGTTATTTGAGAAGTTTTGGTATAATGAATCTATTAGTTTTGAATATTCACACAGTATGAACCTATTTATCTTACTATCACTTATTTTGGTTGCCTCTTTTAATCACTCTAGCTTTATTTGAAACACTTACTTGTATCATTGGATGATGTGAACAAATACAACACAACCGTATTTTTGCAATTTTAATTTTATTTTTCTATTAAGTTATCACAGAAGGTTACACACGGTTCAGATTTTGCACTCTTTGCTACATTAGCACCTCACTATATACTACTTTGTATCATTTCCTAACTATCTAGGAAGAAGATAGTTCCTTGTGAGCAGCTTTAGAGGGAAGTCTTTGTGCTACAACTCTCTGATTTTAAGCTTTAAAAACCTCTCTCATGACTGCATATACATATTTTTACCCTTTCATATTGTGTTTGCTATTACACTGCTTGTTTAGTAGTTTTAAAGAAGAAATAGAAAAGCGGAAGTTTGATTGGGTTACAAGACCTCTTTATTATGATCACTTGCAGTTGCTATACATAATTAAACCTTGTTAATTTAGTACATTTTCCTTGATTCCACATGCCTACAATGTTGGACTCACATAAGGGACATCTGAACTGAAGGCTACAATGGAAATGTCATATGATTTTTAACTGTGAGCTCTTCTTATGTTGAATTTTCATTTGATTTCTTGTAACCTTGCTTGTGAAAATGGATTTATTATTCTGTTTCTTAATAAAAAATTATTATTATTTTTTTTTTTTTAAATTACCATCTCTTGCAGCAGTACTTCGATTTTGGCTGAAGAGGAGAAGGCTGTAACAGACCCCCTATCTCTTTCACCTGTATGACCAAGAGGGACAATGGAAGATAGATTTCATATACAACAGCTTTTCATCAGGACTTTTCTGTAAAGGTAATACAAAATCACACAGAATTATTGAGCTACTTTATCAGACACATTTTTTAGATGCTCCTAAGTAACTTAAGGGGACATGAAACCAGATTTTTTTTCTCTCACAATTCAGATAGAGCATGTGATTTTAAACAACTTTCCAATTTACTTCTAATATCTAATTTGGTTTGTTCTCTTAGTGTCTTGTATCTAGGTGTGAAAAAGCCCCTTTTCTAATATTGGGTCAGTCAGTGACTAAAATCAGTGTCAGACTTTTCCTTATAATCCATTTACCTTATTTAAAGAATGATACTTACACCAGTCTTATAAAAAAGATACATTTATTAAATTACAAATCTATTCATCATGAGTGGTGAGAGAAGCGTCTAACATACAAGGCTCTATTCCTCTAGTCTATCTACACTAAAGCCTGTGAGTGTGTGCATGCAAAGAATGATGAAGTCTGTCTCTATTACCTTTGGTGTTATTTTGTCCTTCCTACCTGTTTGTTCTTTACACAGTATATTTAAAGCAAAATAGCCCCACCTTGAAGATCGTCTTAACCAATCAAATGCTTAAATGTCCAGTTGATAAATGCTTAAATGTCCAGTTGATAAATCCCAGCAATAGTCATCTACCTGTAGGTGCCTCCCTTGTCCAAGAAATTACATTTGACAGGACTCCAGGGCATAAGCTGTTAGCCTCCTTTAATGTTGGACAACACATTTGACTGGACTCCATGGCATAAGCTGTTAGCCTCCTTTGATATTGGACAATGCTGTTTATGACCCTTTTATAAGAACATGGGCTATATACGTTCTTTGAAGTTCAAGGAATGATATGAAGTTATGGTACTGACCCTCCCAAGGACTTCATAAGCCTTTAGCTCTGTGATGACTGTGATAAGGACCTACATTATACTTATTAACCCCTAATCTGCCCCCCCTACACCGCCGCCACCTACATTATATTAAATAACCCCTAATCTGCGCCCCCCTACACCGCTGCCACCTACCTACATTTATTAACCCCTAATCTGCCACCACCAACGTCGCCGCCACTATATTAAATTTATTAACCCCTAAACCTAAGTCTAACCCTAACCCTAACACCCCCTAACTTAAAGTGACAGTCTACACCAAATATTTTCTTATTTAAAAAGATACATAATCCCTTTATTACCTATTCCCTGTTTTTGCATAACCAACACAGTTATATTACTATACTTTTTACCTCTGTGATTACCTTGTATCTAAGCCTCTGCAGACAGCCTCCTTATCTAAGTGCTTTTGACAGACATGCAGTGTAGTCAATCAGTAAAGACTCCTAAATAACTTCACGGGAGTGAGCACAATGTTATCTATATGAATCACATGAACTAACACTGTCTAACTGTGAAAAACTTTCAAAATGCTCTGAGCTAAGAGGCGGTTTTCAACGGAAATCAGTTTGAGCCTAGCTAGGTTTAGCTTTTCAAAAATACCACCAAGGGAACAAAGCAAATTTGATGATAAAAGTAAATTGGAAAGTTGTTTAAAATTGCATGCCCTATCTGAATCATGAAAGTTTAGTTTTGACTTTACTGTCCCTTTAAATATAATTTAAATAAATCTAAATAAATATTACTATCATTAAATAAATTATTCCTATTTAAAACTAAATACTTACCTGTAAAATAAACCCTAAGCTAGCTACAATATAACTAATACTTACATTGTAGCTATCTTAGGGTTAATATTTATTTTACAGGCAACTTTGTACTTATTAACTATTTAATAACTTCCTAGTTAAAATAAAGACAAATTTACCTGTAAAATAAAACCTAACCTAAGTTACAATTACACCTAACACTACACTACAATTAAATAAGTTAACTAAACTAAATACAATTAAATACAATTAAAAAAAATTATCTAAAGTACAAAAAAAAACAAACACTAAATTACAGAAAATAATAAAATAATTACAAGATTTTTAAACTAATTACACCTAATCTAATCCCCCTAACAAAATAAAAAAGCCCCCCAAAATAAAAAAAAAGCCCTACCCTACACTAAATTACAAATAGCCCTTAAAAGGGCCTTTTGCAGGGCATTGCTCCAAAGTAATCAGCTCTTTTACATGTAAAAAAGATATACACCCCCCCAACATTAAAACCCACCACCCACCCAACCAACCCTACTCTAAAACCCACCCAATCCCCCTTAAAAAAAACTAACACTAACCCCTTGAAGATCACCCTACCTTGAGAAGTCTTCACCCAACCGGGCCGAAGTCCTCCACGAAGCCGGCAGAAGTGGTCCTCCAGACGGGCAGAAGTCTTCATCCAGACGGCATCTTCTATCTTCATCCATCCGGCGCGGAGCGGCTCCATCTTCAAGACATCTGACGCAGAGCATCCTCTTCTTTCGACGTCTTCTTGCTGAATGAATGTTCCTTTAAATGACATCATCCAATATGGCGTCCCTTGAATTCCGATTGGCTGATAGAATTCTATCAGATAATCGGAATTAAGGTAGGAAAAATCCTATTGGCTGATGCAATCAGCCAATAGGATTGAGCTTGCATTCTATTGGCTGTTCCAATCAGCCAATATAATGCGAGCTCAGTCCTATTGGCTGATTGGATCAGCCAATAGGATTGAAATTCAAGGGGTTAGGTTTTTTTAAGGGGGGATTGGGTGGGTTTAGAGTAGGGTTGGTTGGGTGGGTGGTGGATTTTAATGTTGGGGGGTTTTGTAAAAATTTTTTACAGGAAAAAAAGCTGATTACTTTGGGGCGATGACCCACAAAAGGCCCTTTTAAGGGCTATTTGTAATTTAGTGTAGGGTAGGGCTTTTTTATTTTGGGGGGCTTTTTTATTTTGTTAGGGGGATTAGATTAGGTGTAATTAGTTTAAAAATCTTGTAATTATTTTATTATTTTCTGTAATTTAGTGTTTTAGATAATTTTATTTAATTTTATGTCATTGTAGTTAATTTAGGGAATTAATTTAATTATAGTGTAGTGTTAGATGTAATTGTAACTTAGGTTAGGTTTTATTTTACAGGTATATTTGTATTTATTTTAACTAGGAAGTTATTAAATAGTTAATAACTATTTAATAACTATTGTACCTAGTTAAAATAAATACAAACTTGCCTGTAACATAAAAATAAGTCCTAAGATAGCTACAATGTAACTATTAGTTATATTGCAGCTAGCTTAGGGTTTATTTTAAAGGTAAGTATTTAGTTTTAAATAGGAATAATTTAGTTCATGCTAGGAATATTTATTTAGATTTATTTAAATTATATTTAAGTTAGGGGGTGTTAGGGTTAGACTTAGGTTTAGGGGTTAATACATTTAATATAGTGGCGGTGGTGTAGGGGGCATATTACGGGTTAATAAATTTAATATAGTGGCAGCGGGGGCAGATTAGGAGTTAATAAGTATAATGTAGGTGCCGGCGAATGCAAGAAAGTCGACGCTTTGATAAATAGATGCCTAAGTCTGAATTCAACAAGAATTTGTAAGCCAAAATGATACTTATTACACTAGGTAGGCTCAGGAGCTACTCATTGGTGGGTGCACATATATGCTTCATGTTATTGGCTCACCTAATACATTCAGATAGCTCCTGTTGTACATAGCTGTTTCTTCAACAAAGGATACTAAGAGAATGAAGCAAATTAGATAATAGGAATAAATTGGAAAGTTTTTTAAACTTGCATTCTCTGACTGAATCATCAAATACATTTTGTGGGTCTCATGTCCCTTTAAAGGGACACTAAAGTTAATTTCTTTCGTTCATGATTCAGATAGAGCACATAGTTTTAAAAACCTTTCCAATTCAGAGTAAGTTCTTTTGCCTTCTTTTGTCTTTATATTGTGCATTTATGGATTATGCAATTATACTGTATTTAATTGTCCTATAATAGTACATAGCTACTCCTTTCTCTCACCATTGTCACAAAGAGCTGGAAACTAATTTTAATAAAAAAACAGATGTCATGTGAAACACCCCAGAAAGGAGGATCATTATATCACTTAAATAAATTCATCACAACAAATACACAATTGGCAATATATATATATATATATATATATATATATATATATATATATATATATATATATATATATATATATATATATATATATGTATATATATATATATATATATGTATATATATATATATATATATATATATATATATATAGGTCTAGTAAATAAAATGGGGAACATTGGATTGCTATACATAGAAACTATTTAAATAAAAGAACCCCCCCTCTTACATTAGGTGGGATTTTGATACTGTGCCACAGACCCCCTTAGATAAGTATAACACAACATTTTCAAGAACATCTTGGTATCTTAGACATGTGTGAAAACAGAGACTGTGCTTGCTTCTCTCCTGTATAGAGTTATTTCTGCCACCACCATTCCACCGCAGCTTGTTCCTTACAGCCCTAACATAGATACTGGGCAAAATACCTTATCTGTAAAGAATTATGCATAATGCCTCAAGTAAGAAATAAAAGAAAATATCTATTTTATTAAAATATCTTAAAAACTAAATATGGAAATCAAAGTAAAAACAAAAAAAGACATGTCCAAGGAACTGTCTAACTTGTCTTGGCTTAGACAGCTTTAATCACAGACAAAACAGGTTCTGATATAATTCATTTTAAATATGCAACAATCCAACCACACTGGGCAGAATAAAATCAAATAGGCATGTCTATTAAAACCTACATGTCATAAATAAAACATACTAACATCCTATGTCAGGGACATGGAAGTCAAAATTCAATTTTCATATTATTGAGACAGCAGCTACTATTTTATAGGGACACTAAAGTAAAATATAAACTTTCATGATTCAGATAGAGCATGCAATTTAAAAAATAAAACTTTCCAATTGACTTCCATTATTAAATTGTGTAGTCTTTTTATATGCACACTTTCTGAAGAAACAGCTCCTACTGAGCTTGTGCAGTACTTCCCGATGTATACTAATATTAGTCTGTAATTGGCTGATGACTGTCACATATAGTCAGAAGGAAAATAAAAGAGATCTTTAAAATTGCTTTAAAAAAAATCTACTAATAATTTAAAATTCAGAGTAAATACAGTTACATTGTTTTTTTTATTATTATGCATTGGTGGATTATGCAAATCAACTGTATTTAATGGTTCATTAATAATCTTTCCATTTCACTTCTGTAATCAGATATAAGTCTTTCTCTCCTTTCCATGAGATCATAGGGAAGTATGCTCAAGAGTGTGTATGGGTCTATAGAGACTATATAAACTAAATAGTAACTGTGGTTGTAATAAATACATATAGGGCCAGATAAGGAGTGGAGCACTAACTGTTACAGGTAAGCGATAAGGGGTTTATCGCAGATGTTTAATCCTGTTGGAAGTAGCAAACGTATTACAAGCAGAAAGTAAACTCATTCCCTCAAGTTTCATTTAGTTTAATGCATGTTGGATTATTGCGACCTCAGAGCTCTGGTTAACTGTTATACTCGAATAAAAAGTATAGAAATATATATTTAATTATAAAAAAGTATTTTCTATGTGAAGATCAAAAGAATGTAAAATACGAGTTTGCGCATCGCGTTTTTCAATTTAGATCTTAATGCAGTCAGGTTAGCATATATGAGAATTTAGGATTCTTAAGGCATGTTATTGAAATATTACATACTAGTCCTAAAGCCCGTGTACACGGGCCATTTTTGCAGTACAGCGGTCCCATCCCTTGCTCTCTCTCTATCCCCCCCTTGCTCTCTCTCTACCTTCCCCCCTCCTCCTCTCTCTATCCCCCCTTGCTCTCTCTCTATCCCCCCTTGCTCTCTCTCTATCCCCCCTTGCTCTCTCTCTATCCCCCCTTACTCTCTCTCTCTATCCCCCCCTTGCTCTCTCTCTCTATCCCCCCCTTGCTCTCTCTCTATCCCCCCTTGCTCTCTCTCTTTCCCCTCTTGCTCTCTCTCTATCCCCCCCTTGCTCTCTCTCTATCCCCCATCTCTTTTGTTCTCTCTCTCTCCCCCCCTCTCTTTTGTGCACTCCCCCCTCTCTTTTGTGCTCTCTCCCCCTCTCTTTTGTGCTCTCTCCCCCCTCTTTTTTGTGCTCTCTCCCCCCTCTCTTTTGTACTCTCTCTCTTGCTCTCTCTCTACCCTCCCCCCTTGCTCTCTCTCTCTATCCCCCCTTGCTCTCTCTCTATCCCCCCTTGCTCACTCTCTATCCCCTCCCTTGCTCTCTCTCTATCCCTCCTTGCTCTCTCTCTATCCCTCCTTGCTCTCTCTCTATCCCCCCTTGCTCTCTCTCTATCCCCCTTGCTCTCTCTCTATCCCCCCTTGCTCTCTCTCTATCCCCCCTTGCTCTCTCTCTATCCCCCCCTTGCTCTCTCCCTATCCCCCCCTTGCTCTCTCTCTATACCCCCTCTCTTTTGCTCTCTCTCTCCCCCCCCTCTCTTTTGTGCACTCTCCCCCCTCTCTTTTGTGCTCTCTCCCCCCTCTCTTTTGTGCTCTCTCCCCCTCTCTTTTGTGCTCTCTCCCCCCTCTTTTTTGTGCTCTCTCCCCCCTCTCTTTTGTACTCTCTCCCCGACTATCTTTTGTGCTCTCCCCCTCTCTTTTGCTGTCTCTCTCCCCCCTCTCTTTTGCTGTCTCTTTCCCCCCTCTCTTTTGCTGTCTCTCTCTCCCTCTCTCTATCCCCCCTCTTCTGCTCTCTCTTGGCAGCCGGGTGGCCCCGCTCACGTCGCACCTGCACGGCCACGCCCACATCACACCCGTCCGGCCCGTCCACGTCGCACCCGGCCCAGCCCACTCCGCACCCGCCCAGCCCCGCCCACTCCACCACACGATGCCAGGTAAGTTGGAAGGCCAGGTGTGTTTATCCTCGCGTGCAGTCTCTACTGCGCATGACAGCTTTGGACAAACACACTTGGCATTTTATTATATAGGATAAAATATTAATTTTATAATTAATATACATTTTTAAAAATTAATATACATGCTGCAAAAAATATATAGATATATTCTATGAATTATTAAGAATATTTTACAGTATGTTTATTCATTTTTAATAACATATTAATTTTTATTAATATTTTATATGTAATTTTTCAATTACTTAAGAATCCCAAGTTTTCATGTGCACTAGCCCGACCGAGTTAAGATCTTACTTGAGAAACACGATGCACAAAATGCATATTTTACATTCCTATGTTCTTCACAAACACCTAGATTACAAGTTTTGCGCTATAGAGGGTGCAAAACGTACGCAACAAAAGTTGGTTTTATTTCACCCTCCATATCGGTGCCATTACAAGTTTTTGAAAAGCCGCCTTGTGCATGCGATATGGTGGCGATAAGCTCCATAACGCACAAAATCCAAGCGCTGCTTTAACGTGCTTGTGCACACTTTCCCCATAGACATCAATGGGGAGAGAGTGTTAGATTTTTTTCTAACACCTGCGATCGCGGAATGAAAAGCTCCGTAATGCAACCCCATTGATGTCTATGGGGAAAAAAAGTTAAGTTTAAATCTAACACCCTAACATTAACCCCACGTCTAAACTCCTAATCCCCGACATCGCAGACACCTAAATAAAGTAATTAACCCCTAATCTGCCACTCCCGGCATCACTGACACCAAATAAAGTAATTAACCCCTAATCTGCCGCTCCCCACATAGCCGCCACTATAATAAACTTATTAACCCCTATTCCCCCACACACAACAACATCGCCCACACTATAATAAAGATATTAACCCCTATTTCGCCTCTCCCCGACATCGCCACCAGTAAATAAAGTTATTAACCCCTAAACCTCTGGCCTCCCACATCACTGCCACTAAACAAACCTATTAACCCCTAAACTGACAGCCCCCCCACATCGCAAAAAACTAAATTAAACTATTAACCCCTAAACCTAACAACCCCCTAACTTTATATTAAAATGACAAGATCCCTATCTTAAAATGACAGTATCCCTATCTTAAAATAAATAAAAACTTACCTGGGAAATTAAAAAAAACTAAGTTTAAACTATATATTAAACTAACATTACTATTATACTAAAATTAAAATAACTATCAATTAAATAAATAAAATAAAAACATAAAAAAAGTACTAAAAAAATTAAATCTACAATTACAAAAAATAAAAAATACTAAATTACAAAAAATAAAAAACACTAAAGTGCAAAAAATAACTAACGAAATTATAAAAAACAAAAAAATTACACCTAATCTAATAGCCCTATAAAAATAAAAAAAGCCCCCAAAATAAAAAATAAAAACCCTAGCCTACAATAAACGACCAATAGCCCATAAAAGGGCCTTTTTGTAGGGCATTGCCCTAAAGAAATCAACTATTTTACCTGAAAAAATACAAAGACCCCCCCAACAGTAAAACCCACCACCCAACCAACCCCCCAAAATAAGAAACCTAACTCTAGCAAAAACCTAAGCTACCCATTGCCCTGAAAAGGGCATTTGTATGGGCATTGCCCTTAAAAGGGCATTCAGCTCTTTTTCTTGCCCTGAAAAGGGCATTTAGCTCTTTTAAGAAAACCTCAAATCCTAATCTAAAAAAAGACCAAAAAAAAGTAAAAAAAAACCCTAACACTAACCCCAGACGATAAACTTACAGTTTCTGAAGTCCGGACATCCAGGCGGCGAGAAGTCTTCATCCAGGCGGCGAGGTCTTCATCTATCCAGGCAGCATCTTCTATCTTCATCCAGGCGGCATCTTCTATCTTCATCCCGGCGGCGTCTTCTATCTTCATCCTGGCAGCGCGGAGTGGGTCCATCCTGAAGACATCCGGTGCGGAGCATCCTGTTCATACGGTCGCCACCGTATACAGAATCTTCAATGCAAGGGAGCCTTTTCAAAATGGCATCCCTTGCATTTCTATTGGCTGATTTGATTTTTGAAATTCAAATCAGTCAATAGGATGAGAGCTACTGAAATCCTATTGGCTGTTCAAATCAGCCAATAGGATGAGAGCTACTGAAATTCTGTTGGCTGATTTGAACAGCCAATAGAATTTCAGTAGCTCTCATCCTATTGGCTGATTTGAACAGTCAATAGGATTTTAGTAGCTTTCATCCTATTGGCTGATTTGAATTTCAAAAATAAAAAATAAAAAATCAGCCAATAGGAATGCAAGTGTTTTTTATATTTTGTAATTTAGTATTTTTTATTTTTTGTAATTGTAGATTTTTTTTTTTTTAGTAGTGTTAAGTTTTTTTAATGTGTAATTTAATTTATTTAATTGATAGTTATTTTAATTTTAGTATAATAGTAATGTTAGTTTAATATATAGTTTAAACTTATTTTTTTTTTTATTTCCCAGGTAAGTTTTTATTTATTTTAAGATAGGGATCTTGTCATTTTAATATAACGTTAGGGGCTTGTTAAGTTTAGGGGTTAATAGTTTAATTTATTTTTTGCGATGTGAGTGGCTGTCGGTTTAGGGGTTATTAGGTTTATTTAGTGGCAGTGATGTGGGAGGCCAGAGGTTTAGGGGTTAACAAATTTATTTAGTGGTAGCGATGTCGGGGAGCGGCGGAATAGGGGTTAATAAATTTTGTTAGTGGTGGTGATGTCAGGAGTGGCATATTAGTGGTTAATAACTGTATTATAGTGTTTGCGATGCGGGAGGGCGGTGGAATAGGGGTTAATAGGTAGTTTATGGGTGTTAGTTTAGTGTACTTTGTAACAGTTTAGTTATGAGTTTTGTGTAACAGTTTTGTGGCGCAAAACTCATAACTACTGGTCTCAGATTGTGGAATTGATCGTGTCGGCTGTAACGCAAGCTTTTTAGCCTCACCGAAAAACTTGTAATGGCTGCGCTATGGAAATCCCACACAAAAACGTCATTTTTTTGATTGCAGGACTGACGTTGAGTTACAGGCTAAAATGCTTGCGGTATAGCTATATTATTATTATCGGTTATTTGTAGAGCGCCAACAGATTCCGCAGCGATATACCGTCAAGACTCGTAATGGCTGCGTTACTATTTTAACGCTGAAATTTACATTTTTTCAGCTTTAAAACACGAACGCAAAACTTGTAATCTAGGTGATAGAAAATAATGTACGTTTTATTATTAAATATATATTTCTGTATATATCTGATACATAAATAAATTAATATGTTTACATAAATAAATTTGTATACATATCTCAACATAAATATAAGTTAATTAGAGCCCTTTGCAGTTAAGTAGCTGAAAACATGTAAAACTATTTTTATGCAATATTCATATTCAATAAAGTGTTAACTATGTATGTAATGTAAATATTTCACATTTCAATGTGCTTCACATCGGGGTATATGTTCTAAGTATTTTTAAAAAGATATTCCTATATATCTGTAAATATCTATATCTATATATATATAAATAAATATATATATATATATATATATATATATATATATATATATATATATCCTATATTATAAAAGACAAGTGTTTGTCTGAAGCCGTCATGCGCAGTACAGACAAACACTTGGCCTTAGATTCTATTCTCGCGCACCTCGGCATAGCTGACAGCTGACAGATTGGGAGCGCGAGGTACACAGCATACAAGCAGCTGTGAGATAGGGAGCGCGAGCTACTCAACAGCTGTGAGGTCTGCTGCGTGAGAAGCGGCAACGCGCTCCCCAGACCTCACAGCTGTTTGTGGCCGACGGGAGCGTCGCGAGGGGCGTGGCCGGGCATCGCGAGGGGCGTGGCCGGGCGGGTGTTGCCGCGATGGGGCGTGGCCGGGCGGGGTCCCGCGAAGACAGAGCCAGAGAGGGAGCAGGAGGGGGGGGCAGAGAGCCAAAGAGAAGGGGGGGGGGGCAGAGAGCCAAAGAGAAGGGGGGGGCAGAGAGCCAAAGAGAAGGGGGGGGCAGAGAGCCAAAGAGAAGGGGGGGCAGAGAGCCAAAGAGAAGGGGGGGAGAGAGAGCCAAAGAGAAGGGGGGGGGGGAGAGAGCCAAAGAGAAGGGGGGGAGAGCCAAAGAGAAGGGGGGGAGAGCCAAAGAGGGGGGAGAGAGAGAGCCAAAGAGGAAAAAGAGCCAAAAAAGGAGAGAGAGCCAAAGAGGGGGGAGAGAGAGCCAAAGAAGGGGGAGAGAGAGCCAAAGAGGGGGGGGGAGAGAGCCAAAGGGGGGGGAGAGAGCTAAAGGGGGGGAGAGCCAAAGAGGGGGGAGAGAGAGAGCCAAAGAGGAAAGAGAGCCAAAGAGGAGAGCAAAAGAGGGGGGGAGGGAGAGCCAAAGAGGGGGGCAGAGCCAAAGAGGGGGGGGAAGAGCCAAAGAGGGGGGGAGAGAGCCAAAGAGGGGGGGGAGAGCGCCAAAGAGGGGGGAGAGAACAAAAGAGGGGGGAGAGAGCCAAAGAGGGGAGGGGGAGAGCAAAAGAGGGGGGGGAGAGCCAAAGAGGGGGGGAGCCAAAGGGGAGGGGGGAGCCAAAGGGGAGGGGAGAGCCAAAGAAGGGGGAGAGAGAGAGCCAAAGAGGAGAGAGAGCCAAAGAGGGGGGAGAGAGAGCCAAAGAAGGGGGAGAGAGAGCCAAAAGGGGGGGGAGCCAAAGAGGGGAGAGAGAGAGCCAAAGAGGAGAGAGAGCAAAAGAGGGGAGAGAGCCAAAGAGGGGGGGGGGGAGAGCCAAAGAGGGGGGGGAGCCAAAGAGGGGGGGAGAGCCAAAGGGGGGGGAGAGCCAAAGAGGGGGGAGAGAGAGCAAAAGAAAGGATGGAGAGAGCCAAAGAGGGGAGAGAGAGAGCAAAAGAGGGGAGAGAGAGAGCAAAAGAGGGGAGAGAGAGAACAAAGGAGAGGGGGGAGAGAAAGCAAAAGAGAGGGGGGAAAGAAAGCAAAAGAGAGGGGGGAAGAGAGAGCAAAAGAAAGGGGGAGAGAGCAAGGGGTGGGACCGCTGTTCTGAAAAAAATGGCCCGTGTACACGGGCTTTAGTACTAGTATATATATATATATTTACCTACAGGGAGTGCAGAATTATTAGGCAAGTAGTATTTTTGAGGATTAATTTTATTGTTGAACAACAACCATGTTCTCAATGAACCCAAAAAAACTCATTAATATCAAAGCTGAATATTTTTGGAAGTAGTTTCTAGTTTGTTTTTAGTTATAGCTATTTTAGGGGGATATCTGTGTGTGCAGGTGACTATTACTGTGCATAATTATTAGGCAACTTAACAAAAAACAAATATATACCCATTTCAATTATTTATTTTTACCAGTGAAACCAATATAACATCTCAACATTCACAAATATACATTTCTGACATTCAAAAACAAAACAAAAACAAATCAGTGACCAATATAGCCACCTTTCTTTGCAAGGACACTCAAAAGCCTGCCATCCATGGATTCTGTCAGTGTTTTGATCTGTTCACCATCAACATTGCGTGCAGCAGCAACCACAGCCTCCCAGACACTGTTCAGAGAGGTGTACTGTTTTCCCTCCTTGTAAATCTCACATTTGATGATGGACCACAGGTTCTCAATGGGGTTCAGATCAGGTGAACAAGGAGGCCATGTCATTAGATTTTCTTCTTTTATACCCTTTCTTGCTAGCCACGCTGTGGAGTACTTGGACGCGTGTGATGGAGCATTGTCCTGCATGAAAATCATGTTTTTCTTGAAGGATGCAGACTTCTTCCTGTACCACTGCTTGAAGAAGGTGTCTTCCAGAAACTGGCAGTAGGACTGGGAGTTGAGCTTGACTCCATCCTCAACCCGAAAAGGCCCCACAAGCTCATCTTTGATGATACCAGCCCAAACCAGTACTCCACCTCCACCTTGCTGGCGTCTGAGTCGGACTGGAGCTCTCTGCCCTTTACCAATCCAGCCACGGGCCCATCCATCTGGCCCATCAAGACTCACTCTCATTTCATCAGTTCATAAAACCTTAGAAAAATCAGTCTTGAGATATTTCTTTGCCCAGTCTTGATGTTTCAGCTTGTGTGTCTTGTTCAGTGGTGGTCGTCTTTCAGCCTTTCTTACCTTGGCCATGTCTCTGAGTATTGCACACCTTGTGCTTTTGGGCACTCCAGTGATGTTGCAGCTCTGAAATATGGCCAAACTGGTGGCAAGTGGCATCTTGGCAGCTGCACACTTGAGTTCAGTTCATGGGCAGTTATTTTGCGCCTTGGTTTTTCCACACGCTTCTTGCGACCCTGTTGACTATTTTGAATGAAACACTTGATTGTTCGATGATCACGCTTCAGAAGCTTTGCAATTTTAAGAGTGCTGCATCCCTCTGCAAGATATCTCACTATTTTTGACTTTTCTGAGCCTCTCAAGTCCTTCTTTTGACCCATTTTGCCAAAGGAAAGGAAGTTGCCTAATAATTATGCACACCTGATATAGGGTGTTGATGTCATTAGACCACACCCCTTCTCATTACAGAGATGCACATCACCTAATATGCTTAATTGGTAGTAGGCTTTCGAGCCTATACAGCTTGGAGTAAGACAACATGCATAAAGAGGATGATGTGGTCAAAATACTCATTTGCCTAATAATTCTGCACTCAGTGTATATACTGTTTCTCACAAAAGTGAGTACACCCCTCACTTTTCTGTAAATTTTTTATTATATCTTTCCATATGACAACACTGAAGAAATGACACTTTGCTACACTGTAAAGTAGTGAGTGTACAGCCTGTATAACAGTATAAATTTGCTGGCCCCTCAAAATAACTCAACACATTAATGTCTAAACTGTTGGCCACAAAAGTGAGTACACCCCTAAGTGGAAATGTCAAAATTGGGCCTAAAGTATCAATATTTTGTGTGGCCACTATTATTTTCCAGCACTGCCTTAACCCTCTTGGGCATGGAGTTCACCAGAGCTTCACAGGTTGCCCCTAGAGTCCTCTTCCACTCCTCCATGGCGACATCACGGAATGGGTGGATGTTAGAAACCTTGCGCTCCCCCACCTTTAGTTTAAGGATGCCCCACAGATGCTCAATAGGGTTTAGTTCTGGAGACATGCTTGGCCAGTCTATCACCTTTACCCTTAGCTTCTTTAGCAAGGCAGTGGTCATCTTGGAGGTGTGTTTGGGGTCGTTATGTTGGAATACTGCCCTGTGGCCCAGTCTCTGAAGCTCTACTTCAGTATGTCACAATACATGTTGGCATTCATGGTTCCCTCAATGAACTGTAGCTCCCCAGTGCCGGCAGCACTCATGCAGGCCCAGACCATGACACTCCCACCACCTTGCTTAACAGTAGGCAAGACACACTTGTCTTTGTACTCCTCACCTGGTTGCAGCCACACATGCTTGACACCATCTGAACCAAATAAGTTTATCTTGGTCTCATCAGACCACAGGATATGGTTCCAGTAATCCATGTACTTAGTCTGATTGTATTCAGCAAACTGTTTGCAGGCTTTCTTGTGCATCATCTTTAGAAGAGGCTTCCTTCTGAGACAACAGCCATGCAGACCAATTTGATGCAGTGTGCGGCATATGGTCTGAGCACTGACAGGCTGACCCCCCACCCCTTCAACCTCTGCAGCAATGCTGTCGGCACTCATACATCTATTTCCCAAAGACAACCTCTGGATTTGACGCTGAGCATGTGCACTCAACTTCTTTGGTCGACCATCATGACAAGCCCTGTTCTGAGTAGAACCTGTCCTGTGAAACCGCTGTATGGTGTTGCCCACCGTGCTGCAGCTCAGTTTCAGGGTCTTGGCAATCGTCTTATAACCTAGGTCATCTTTATGTAGCGCAACCATTCTTTTTTTCAGATCCTCAGAGAGTTCTTTGCCATGAGGTGCCATGTTGAGCTTCCAGTGAACAGTATGAGAGAGTGTGAGAGCGATAACACCAAATTTAACATACCTGCTCCCCATTCACACCTGAGACCTTGTAACACTAATGAGTCACATGACACCGGGGAGGGAAAATTGCTAATTGGGTCCTATTTGGACATTTCCACTAAGGGGTGTTCTCACTTTTGGTGCCAACGGTTTAGACATTAATGGCTGTGTGTTGAGTTATTTTGAGGGGATAGGAAATTTACACTGTTATACATGCTGTACACTTTACATTGTAGCAAAGTGTCATTTCTTCAGTGCTGTCACATGAATAGATATAATAAAATATTTACAAAAATGTGAGGGTGTACTCACTTTTGTGAGATACTGTATATATATATATATATATATATATATATACATATATATATACATATATATATATATATACATATATATATATATATATATATATATATATATATATATATATATATATATACACATATATATATATATATATATATATATATATATATATATATATATATATATATATATATATATACATATATATATATATATATATACATATATATATATATATATACATACATACATATATATATATATATATATATATATATATATATACACATACATACAAACACATACACACACTTTCTCTGTGCACCCTCCATTTTTTCAGTCGTTTGATTGTGAGCCTGCATTGTGTGGCTGTTTAGGGACCCAGGTTTTTAGGAAGAGACCTTGACGAGGTACCTGGGCTTTTCCCATTTGGCCAGATGCGGTAACTAACTCTTCCATTACTGCTTTTTATTTTAGTTGAGAGCTTGTGAGTGAGTGCTGGACTTTCTCTGTGTGCTATATTAATGTATTATTTTTTTGTAATTTTCCCTTTTTGGGCCTTGCACCCAGGCCTCTCTGGGGTTAACTGCCTGTGACTCTGGTGACAGTGCAGCTTCCTGAGAGTGCTGTTTTGCACCCAGGGATGTGCATGTTACAGGGTCATAGGATGTGTACCCAGTCCGGCCTGAGAGTGCAGACCCCACCCGTGTTTTGTATATGTTTGGGAGATTACATTGTGTACCCTCCATTTTTTCACAGTTGTTTGATTGTGAGCCTGCATTGAGTGGCTGTTTAGTGACCCAGGTTTTTGGAAGAAACCTTGACAAGGTACCTGTGCTTTTCCCATTTGGCCAGATGCAGTAACTAACTCTTCCATTGCTGCTTTTTATCTTAGTCGAGAGCTTGTGAGTGAGTGCTGGACTTTCACTGTGTGCTATATTAATGTATTATTTTTTTGTAATTTTCCCTGTTAGGGCTGTGCATGTTACAGGGTCATAGGATGTGTACCCGGTCTGGCCTGAGAGTGCTGACCCCACCCGTGTTTTGTATATACACACATATATACAGTGGGGCAAAAAAGTATTTGATCAGCCACCACCAATTGTGCAAGTTCTCCCACTTAAGAAGATGAGAGAGGCCTGTAATTTTCATCATAGGTATACCTCAACTATGAGAAACAAAATGTGGAAACAAATCCAGACAATCACATTGTCTGATTTGGAAAGAATTTATTTGCAAATTATGGTGGAAAATAAGTATTTGGTCAATATCAAAAGTTCATCTCAATACTTTTTTATATATCCTTTGTTGGCAATGACAGAGGTCAAACGTTTTCTGTAAGTCTTCACAAGGTTGTCACACACTGTTGCTGGTATGTTGGCCCATTTCTGCATGCAGATCCCCTTTAGAGCAGTGATGTTTTGGGGCTGTCGCTGGGCAACACAGACTTTCAACTCCCTCCAAGGTTTTCTATGGGGTTGAGATCTGGAGACTGGCTAGGCCACTCCAGGACCTTGAAATGCTTCTTACGAAGCCACTCCTTTGTTGCCCAGGCAGTGTGTTTGGGATCATTGTCATGCTGAAAGACCCAGCCACGTTTCAACTTCAATGCCCTTGCTGATGGAAGGAGGTTTGCACTCAAAATCTCACAATACATGGCCCCATTCATTCTTTCATGTACACGGATCAGTCGTCCTGTTCCTTTTGCTGAGAGACAGCCCCAAAGCATGATGTTGCCACCCTCAAGCTTCACAGTAGGTATAGTGTTCTTTGGTTGCAACTCAGCATTCTCTCTCCTCCAAACACGACGAGTTGTGTTTCTACCAAACAGTTCTACTTTGGTTTCATCTGACCATATAACATTCTCCCAATACGCTTCTGGATCATCCAAATGCTCTCTAGCCTACTTCAGACGGGCCCGGACATGTACTGGCTTAAGTAGGGGGACACATCTGGCACTGCAGGATCTGAGTCCCTGGTGGCATAGTGTGTTACTGATGGTAGCCTTTGTTACGTTGGTCCCAGCTCTCTGCAGGTCATTCACTAGTTCCCCCATGTGGTTCTGGGATGTTTGCTCACTGTTCTTGTGATCATTTTGACCCCACGGGGTGAGATCTTGCGTGGAGCCCCAGATAGAGGGAGATTATCAGTAGTCTTGTATGTCTTCCATTTTCTAATTATTGCTCTCACAGTTGATTTCTTCACACCAAGCTGCTTACCTATTGCAGATTCAGTCTTCCCAGCCTGGTGCAGGTCTACAATTTTGTTTCTGGTGTCCTTCGACAGCTCTTTGGTCTTCACCATAGTGGAGTTTGGAGTGTGACTGTTTGAGGTTGTGGACAGGTGTCTTTTATACTGATAACAAGTTCAAACAGGTGCCATTAATACAGGCACAGAGGAGCCTCTTAAAGAAGAAGATACAGGTCTGTGAGAGCCAGAAATCTTGCTTCTTTGTAGGTGACCAAATACTTCTTTTCCACCGTAATATGCAAATAAATTCTTTCCAAATCAGACAATGGGATTGTCTGGATTTGTTTCCACATTTTGTCTCTCATAGTTGAGGTATACCTATGATGAATATTACAGGCCTCTCTCATCTTTTTAAGTGGGAGAACTTGCACAGTTGGGGGCTGACTAAATACTTTTTAGCCCCACTGTATATATATGTTACGGGTAAAGTCAGAAATCCGGGTAATCCTAGGATTACCCGGATAAACCTGACATTACCCAAGCGGCTGTGGGTAAAATTAGATGTAATGTAATTCCCCCATCTACACTACTTTATTGCCTCTGCCTGGGGGGATCAAGGAAGGCACCCCACCGATCCTCTGGCATCCACCCCAAGGTAACCTTGGGGAATGAGGTTTACAACGGGGGCTTCGCCCACCTTGATCCGTCCAGGTGGCGGCAAAAAAGATAGTGAAGATGTGTGAATTACAGTGCATCATAAATATGTTTGATGCAGTGACTCGATGCACTCTAAGAAGATTTATCATGTCATATATATATTTATGAATAAATAGAACATATTCTGCTATGATAAGAACATTGGAATGTGAAATATTAATATTTTATGTCGGTTTAGATCACTTCGTTAAACGTGATCAAGTTTACACGCAAGTAGCGTGTTAGGTTTTTTTCCACTTTTCACACTCCTTTGAAGTCTATGGGGGAATATGTTAACACAATCACGATATTGTAAGTAAACATGTGCATTCATTTTTGGACAAATGCACATTCAGCACAAAAATGGGATTTTCGTTTTTGTAAAAGGTTACATACTTACCTTAAACCTTGTTTTGAGCAAATCTGTGTTAATACATATGTTAATTGTACACTTAATGCCAGGGGTGTGTCTACCCCTTTAAATAGGGTGTGTCTAACTATGGTACGTATGGGTCATTTATAAAGTACGATCTAACAAAACATGTTTGACCTATTTCATGTCTTGATCTTACTTATACTAGCACTTAATAAAAGCCTTTTTATGGCAATGTACCTGATGTCCTGATTCTTACCTTGACTGGTCATTTCGTGAGAGGAACTGGATTTTCTTTTTGTTCTGAAACTGGGAGAGTTGTGGAGTCCCCTTTTGTTCCTAGGCACTGGACCGATGTGTGGATGTTTCTGGGGGGACTGTTGTAGCTGCAACACGAGACAAGCGTGAGTTACATGCATTGGGCAGCAAAGCGGGTCTTCGGAGTGAATACCTTGGATTGTTGTATATACTTATAAGAACATTAATTATAATAAAAATTATTTTTTAAAAATTGCACACGAAAGCTATGAGGGCTCAAAGATATGAGATATTGGGTGTTAGAAAAAAAGTCACCAAAGGACTTTAATATTGAGATACATACATATCTAAAGATGTATATGTATTTGGATATATATATATATATATATATATATATATACACACATATATGTTTATATATGTGTACATACAGTATATGTTTATGTATTGATATGTGTATATATGTATTCAATTCAATTCAATCAGCCAATCGGATTGAGCTCGCATTCTATTGGCTGATTGGAACAGCCAATAGAATGCGAGCTCAATCCGATTGGCTGATTGGATCAGCCAATCGGATTGAACTTCAATCTGATTGGCTGATTGAATGTTAGGGAGTGCGGCGGTTTAGGGGTTAATACATTTATTATAGTGGCGGCAAGGTCCGGTCGGCAGATTAGGGGTTAATAATTGTAGTTAGGTAGCGGCGACATTGGGGAGGGCAGATTAGGGGTTAATAAATATAATATAGGTGTCGGCGATGTTAGGGGCAGCAGATTAGGGGTTCATAGCTATAATGTAGGTGGCGATGGTGTCCGGTCGGCAGATTAGGGGTTAAAAAAATTTATTAGAGGGTTTGCGATGTGGGAGGGCCTCGGTTTAGGGGTACATAGGTAGTTTATGGGTGTTAGTGTACTTTATAGCACAGTAGTTAAGAGCTTTATGTTCCTGCGTTACCTCCAAATACCAGCGTTATGCAAATCCCATTGAAAAGATAGGATACGCAATTGACGTAAGGGGATCTGCGGTAGCCTGGAGTCGCAAAAAAGAAAGTGAGAGGTAGACCCTTTCCTGGCTGACTCTAAATACCAGCGGGCGGTAAAAAGCAGCGTTAGGACCCCTTAACGCTGCTTTTGATGGCTAACGCCAAACTCTAAATCTAGCCGATTGTATCTAGCTTAGGGTTTATTTTTATTTTACAGGCAAGTTTGTATTTATTTTAACTAGGTAGAATAGTTACTAAATAGTTATTAACTATTTAATAACTTCCTTGTTAAAATAAATACAAAAGTACCTGTAAAATAAAACCTAACCTAAGTTACAATTACACCTAACACTACACTATAATTAAATAAATTAAATAAATTAAATACAATTAATCCAATCAGCCCGGTTGGGTGAAGACTTCTCCCGGTAAGGTGATATTCAAGGGGTTAGTGTTAGGTTTTTTTAAGGGGATATTGGGTGGGTTTTAGAGTAGGGTTGGTTGTGTGGGTGGTGGGTTTTAATGTTGGGGGGATTTGTACTTTTTTTTTACAGGTTAAAGAGCTGATTACTTTGGGGCAATGCCCCGCAAAAGGCCCTTTTAAGGGTTATTTGTAATTTAGTGTAGGGTAGGGCTTTTTTATTTGGGGGGGGGCTTTTTTATTTTGTTAGGGGGATTAGATTATGTGTAATTAGTTTAAAATTGTATTGTATTTAATTGTATTTAATTTATTTAATTATAGTGTAGTATTAGGTGTAATTGTAACTTAGGTTAGGTTTTATTCTACCTAGTTAGGTTTTATTCTACCTAGTTAAAATAAATACAAACTTGCCTGTAAAATAAAAATAAACCCTAAGCTAGATACAATGTAACTATTAGTTATATTGTAGCTAGCTTAGGGTTTATTTTATAGGTAAGCATTTATTTTTAAATAGGAATAATTTAGGTAATAATAGTAATTTTATTTATATTTATTTAAATTATATTTGTTAGGGGGTGTTAGGGTTAGGGTCAGACTTAGATTTAGGGGTTAATACATTTAATATAGTGGCGGTGACGTTGGGGGCGGCAGATTAGGGGTTAAAAATTGTATTATAGTGTTTGCGATGTGGGAGGGCCTCGGTTTAAATAAGAGTTTTATGCTACGGCGTTGTAGAGTAAAACTCTTAACTACTGATTTTTAAATGCGGTACCAGTCTTGACAGGAGAGGGTGTACCGCTCACTTTTTGTCAGACTCGTAATACCGGCGCTATGCAAGTCCCATTAAAAAAAGAGGATACGCAATTTACGTGAGTGGATTTGCGGTATTTCCAAGTCTAGCAAAAAAAGTGAGCAGTACACCTGTACCTGCAAGACTCGTAATACCAGCGGGCGTTAAAAAGCAGCGTTGGGACCGGCCAACGCTGCTTTTTAAGCCTAACGCAAAACTCCTAATCTAGCCGTATGTATTTACAGTAAATATTTCCTGTTCCAAGGTTCTGCACATAGCAGATTATATTTTAAGTATTTCAAAAATAGATATTCCTATATATATATATCTGTATATATCTATACCTATATATAATCATCTATATATATAGGTATAAATATATATTTGCTTAAAAATCCATAAGATATATGTAGAAATATGTATTTATGAATAAATAGAACATATTCCGTTATATAAAGAACACTGGAATATGAAATATTCATATTTTCTTGTTGGGTTAACACTAATGAGAATTTGTTATGGTGTTTGCGCGAGCGTGGGGTGTTTTTTTCCACTTTTTTTCTCCATTAACTTCTATGGGGGAATACGTGAACACGCACACGATATTCTACATTCAGATGTTGCGCTAGTCGGGTTAACTCTCGAGCAAAAAAGTTTTCTTTCAACATGTGATACCAGCACAACCCGACTAGCACGAAAATCTTAATTATATAGGGAAAAGGCAAAATACCGTGCCCCTTGTAATCTAGCCCTTAATTTATTAAACGCTCTCTCTTGCTTTTGTTATTTTTATGCTTTTATCACTTTCTTAAAATTCTTATTAGGTAATAGGTAGGTGTTTATTATTGTTACAATTTCTTGAGGAGCATTTTTATTTACAGTACTAGCATGGGTGCCAAGCTTTCTCCCACTTATGCCAACAATTATGTGCATTATTGGCAAATGGATAAAATCCAGTTAATTCATTTGGCACATGCTTGGTGCTATGGCTGTGCTAAGAAGATGATGTGATGTTATTGGCAGAGACTTTACACCAGTTAAAAAATGAGTGGCAACATATATTATTTTGTGATTATTAATTCCCCAGGGTATTCTATACAGTGGCACACTCTAGGTCTATCAGATAGCAATGCCACAATCTCCAGACTCTGCCATCTTTACCTGCTTTGTCTGATGTAGAACCTTGAACTGGCCACTTGCTTTTGCTACTCATGGGGTATATTTCCTGTGTTTATCTAACATAAAGATTAACCTTTCAGCCTTTTAAAAATAAACAAATTGTACTCATAGATAGATGCAGAGGAAAGTGGGGAACAAAAAGACAAAGACCTACTGCTCCTGTTGGCTGGAAGAAGCTGAAGTATCTTCAACTTGAATTTAATGTTAAAGGGACATCAAACCCACATTTTTTTCTTTCATGATTCAGATAGAACATACAATTTTAAACAACTTTCCAATTTACTTTTATTATCAAATATTGTTTTATTTTCTTGTTCTCCTTTGTTAAAAAGCAGGAAGGTAAGCTCAGGAGCGTGCACGTGTCTGCAGCACTATATGGCGGCAGTTTTGTAACAATGTTATACATTAGCAAGAGCACTAGATGGCAGCACTATTTCCTGTCATGTAGTGCCTCAGGCATGAATGTGCTCCAGTTGGACTCATTCTGTATCACAACCAACAACGTTGCATCTTCAGCTTGACACACAGCCCTGCTTCTCCCCCACCCGCTCTTTGTGCTGTAAAAGCCCACAGTACAGCCTGCACATGCGTAATAGCCTATTTTTTCATTATTACAAAAAGTAAATACATTTTGAGTGGAACACTATCGGTAGCACAAGGAGAAGTGTTCTATATGTATTAATTCAGTGGCGTGCTGTTGACAAAAAATAGTTTGCTCGAAATCGTGGTAAATTACTATCGCCATATTGTCTATGGGCTGCATTGAGAGGCAATGTCCACCCGCATTGCAAGTTGAAAGTAAATGTGATCGCTCAAACGCAATCGCAATTACGCTCAAAATTTTTATGCAACCTGAAAGGTCACGCAAAGAGTTTGGCAGGAGAAAACAGTTCTATAAAATGCCTGAAAGGGGCATTTTGCAGGGCAGTGCCCTTAGAAGGGCATCTAGCTCTTTTTCTGTCCAAAATAAAATTAAAAAAACCTTAATCTAAAAAAAACAAACACTCAAAAAGATGATACTCACCAAAGTTGAATACGAACGGCGGTGCTGCATCTTCATCCCGGCACCGGTCTTCTTATTTGGTCTTTTTATCTTTATCCATCTTCATCCATCTTCTTATCTTCCATCCCCGATATCCTCTTCATGCGGTCACCAGCCACACACTGATTTTTGTATGGGAGGTACCCCCTTTAAATAGGGGTACCCTTGCATTCCTATTGGCTGATTTTCCATTTAAAATTCAAATCAGCCAATAGAAAAAGCTTTCATTCTATTTGCTGATTTGAATTTGAAATTGAAAATCAGCCAATAGGAATGCAAGGATACCCCTATATAAAGAGGGTACTTTACATACAAAATTCAGTGAGCGGCTGGTGACTGCATGAAGAGGATATCGGGGATGGAAGAAAAGAAGATGGATGAAGGTAAGAAGACTGCCGCGGGATGAACATAAGAAGACAGCCGCAGGGACGAAGATGGACTACTGCCGGAATAAAGATAGAGGGCCACCGGGACGAAGATTGAGCGCCACCACCCAGATTCAACTTTGGTGAGTACCACCTTTGGAGATTAGTGTTAGGATATTTGAGGGTGGAGTTTTTGTTTTGTAAAAAAAAATTATTATAAGAGCTAAATGTCCTTCTAAATGTCCTTCTAAAGGTACTACCCAGCCAAATGCCCTTTGCAGTGTAATTTTGGCAGTAGTTTTTTTTTTTTTTAGATACGTTCTTTTTTTTGGGGGGGGGGTACTTGTAGATTGGTGTTTGTTTTTTTATTTTTAGTGTAGAGAGGACTTTGCAGTGGGCTATGCTGTGATTTAAGGGTTAATAGTGTAGTGTGGAATTTGTGGTGGGGTTATACAGTGGTTTAGGGGTTAATAGTGGTCAGGATTTTGCAATGGGTTATGCGGTGGGTTAGGGGTTAATAGTGAAGTGGGGACTTTGAGGTGGGCTATGCAGCAGGTTATTAGAGTAAGGGGCTTATGATGATTGGGGTTAGCGTGCTAGTATTGGTTTTAGTTTTTTTTACACTTGTCTCTCTCCATTGAAGTCTGTGTCAGAGTACATGAACACACTTGCGATATTCTAACTTTTACTTTTTGTGTGCATCGGATTAGCGCACAAGCGAAAAATATTAACTTTAAAGTTAATCAGCCAATAGGATTTTTTTCACCTTTAATTCCGTTTGGCTGATAGAATTCTATCAGCCAATCTGAATTCAAGGGACGCCATATTGGATGACGTCCCTTAAAGGAACCTTCATTTTACGTTAGCCATCGAAAGAAGAGGATGCTCTGTGCCAGATGTCTTGAAGATGGAGCGTCAAAAGGATGAAGATAGAAGATGCCGACTGGATGAAGACTTCTGCCCGCCTGGAGGACCACTTCTTGCCATCTGGATGAAGACTTCTCCCGGCTTCGTTAAGGACTTCTTGCCGCTTGGATGAAGACTTCTCCTGGCTTGATGAAGATGGATGTCCGGTCTTCAAAAACTGTAAGTGGATCTTCGGGGGTTAGTGTTAGGTTTTTTTTAAGGGTTTATTGGGTGGGTTTTATTTTTAGATAAGGGTTTGGGCTGAAAAAGAGCTAAATGCCCTTTTAAGGGCAATGCCCATCCAAATACCCTTTTCAGAGCAATGGGGAGCTTAGGTTTTTTAGATAGGATTTTATTTAGGGGTTTGGTTGTGTGGGTGGTGGGTTTTACTGTTGGGGGGTTATTTGTATTTTTTTTACAGGTAAAAGAGCTGATTTCTTTGGGGCAATGCCACACAAAAGGCCCTTTTAAGGGCCATTGACAGTTTAGTTTAGGCTAGGGTTTTTTTTTATTTTGGGGGACTTTTTATTTTGATAGGGCTATTAGATTAGGTGTAATTAGTTTAAATATTTGATCATTTATTTTTTATTTTTTGTAATTTACTGTTTGTTTGTTTTTGTAATTTAGTTAATTGTATTTAATTAATGTAATTATTTAATTGTAGTGTAAGGTTAGGTGTTAGTGTAACAAAGGTTAGGTTTTATTTTACAAGTAAATTTGTATTTATTTTAGCTAGGTAGCTAGTAAATAGTTAATAACTATTTAGTAACGAGTCTACCTAGTTAAAATAAATACAAACTTACCCGTTAAATAAAAATAAAACCTAAGATAGATACAATGTAACTATTAGTTATTTTGTAGCTATCTTAGGTTCTATTTTATAGGTAAGTATTTAGTTTTAAATAGGAATTATTTAGGTATTATTTGTAATTTTTATTTAGATTTATTTTAATTATGTTCAAGTTAGTGGCTGTTAGGGTTAGAATTAGAGTTAGGGGTTAATAACTTTAGTATAGTGGCGGCGATGTTGGGGGCGGAAGATTAGGGGTTAATAAGTGTAATGTAGGTGGTGAGATGTTAGGGGCAGCAGATTAGGGGTTAATAAGTGTTGGTAGGTGGCAGCGACATTGGGGGCTGCAGATTAGGGGTTAATAAGTGTAATGTAAGTGGCGGCGATGTCGGGGGCGGCAGATTAGGGGTTAATAAGTGTTGGTAGGTGGCGGCGATGTCGGGGGTGGCAGATTAGGGGTTAATAAGTGTAATGTAAGTGGCGGCGATGTCGGGGGCGGCAGATTAGGGGTTAATAAGTTAGGTAGGTGGGGACAACATTGGGGATGGCATATTAGGGGTAAAAAGTGTAATGTAGGTGGCGGTGATGTCGGGGCGGCAGATTAGGGTTGTTTAGACTCGGGGTTTATGTTAGGGTGTTAGGTGTAAACATAAATTTTGTTTCCCCATAGGAATCAATGGGGCAGCATTACGGAGCTTTACGCTGCTTTATTGCAGGTGTTAGGCTTTTTTTAGCCGGCTCTCCCCATTGATGTCTATGGGGAAATCGTGCACGAGCACGTAAAACCAGCTCAAAGCAGTGCTGGTATTTGAGTGTGGCATTGAGCTCAATTTTGCTCAACGCTGCAATATTGCCTGCTAATGCCGGGTTTATGAAAACCTGTAATAGCAGCGCTATAGGGAGGTGAGCGGTGGAAGTAACTTACAAGTTAGCACCGAGCCGCTCATAATGCAAAACTCATAATCTAGCCGATAGTTATTATGACACCTTAAATTTTTTTTGAATGCTAGGTTAACATTGCTACTATTTGGTGCTAGATTACGAGTGGTGTGCTAACAGTTGTATTTATATGTATTTATATGTGGATATATGTATTTACAGACATATGTAAACATATATAGACAGATATAAAAGTGCATTGGAGCCCTTTGCAGTTCAGAAGATGAAAACATATGAAACATATTTATGCAATATTCATATTCAATAAAGGTTTTAACTATGTATTTAAGTATTCCACATTCCAATGTTCTGCACTTAGGGAAATATGTTCTAAGTATTTTTAAATAGATACTCCTATGTATATCTGTATATATATATATATATATATATATATATATATATATATATATATATATATATATATATATATACTAGTAATGAATCAGACTCAGGTGAGGATAGTGCACCTGAAGCTAGCACAAGTAACACTAATACACAGAAATCTATACTTAAGAATACCTCTAAAAAAAAAACAGTAGTCTTTTCTGTTCCATCTACAAGTGAACAACCAGTTCTTAAACCCATGGCAAAGAACACCAAGAATAAATACTCTACTTCCATTACGCCCACTGAATCTCATGTTTCTGAAACAACTGAATTTGATTAGGTTTTTCAGAACCCTCCAGTGAATCCCGCAAGAGGACGAGGAGGGGGGGTACCAAGTGGAGGCACATCACACAATCAGACAAGATACCAGTTGAGGAGAGGCCGGGTCACAACAAATATGTAGTATAATGAACACTGACATAAAACAAAACAATGTAATCAATCTTAGTGACTATACTCTTAGTGATGTTGAAAATAAAGTTTTGGGATTAGGTTTGGATTTTGTACCCACATCAAGACTCAACTTATTTCAAACTTTGATTGACGTGAATAGATTGATCAGACAACTAACTCTAAAAAAACATTTTCTATCATCCACACAAGTGGAGATAGTGAATGGGTCCAATAATGATGATTTATCAGGAGTGAGTCCCACAGTGGGGTTCACTTTTGCTGAGCTCTCAGATATCCAGAGTTTGCAACTCTGGAACATGAAAGTAATTTTCAGGAAGGAGCGACAAATTCACACATGAGATTCAGACCTAAATCAATATTTTACCCAATTCACTCACGGGGTGAAGTTTTGGTCAATTTTCAAAAAAGAGTCGAACGTGATCTAGTGAATTTGTCTCTCAATCCTGAAAAGAGCCCCAAGAATCTATCAGTCAAGGAAAGATTGGCTATTGAGTCTCTAAAAAACAATTCTGATTTGGTAATCAAAACTGCCGATAAGGGCGGTAGTGTGGTGGTATGGCAAAAAACACATTATATTAATGAAATCATGAGACAGCTTGAGAACAAAGATGATTAAGTTTTACTCAGCCATAATCCTACTATCGCTTTTACAACACAGTTTAAGACCCTTTTGGACAAAGGCCTAACGGCTGGTCACCTGGACCAGGACACTTATCATTTCCTTTATGTCCAACAACCAATTGTTCCCATATTCCATGTGCTTCCCAAAGTACATAAGTCCCTGGAAGATGTCAGAGGCCAGCCCATAGTGTCGGGCATAGGCTCTCTTTGTGAGAAATTGTCCGAATGGTTGGACAGCATCTTACAACCATTGGTTCTAAAGCTTCCTAGTTACTTACGAGACACCAAACAGGTCCTCCAGAAGTTTGAGGGTTTTCAGTGCAATCACAATGACTGCTGGCTCACAGTAGACGTAGTCTCTTTATATTCCTCAATCCCACACCAAGTAGGTTTGAGAGCAATAGAATATTTTTTGCGTAATTGCACTGACTACACTTCTACCTTTGTTGACTACCTGATTGAGGTAACTGATTTCCTTCTGACCCATAATTATTTTTCATTTCTTGACAACTATTATCTCCAAGTCCGGGGAACTGCAATGGTGGCGAGATTTGCCCCCTCATTCGCAAACTTAACTATGGGCTGGTGGGAGTCATTTTTCTTATATGGTGAACGTAACCCTTTCATCTTATATATTCGATCTTATTATCGGTATATAGATGATTTGCTACTAGTGTGGACTTCATCAATTATCTTAATGATAATCCATGTGGCCTTGGGTTTACACATGAATATAATAGGGACAGAATCAATTTTTTGGATATTACTTTATCATTTAGCCATGACAGTAAACATGTGGAGACTACCATGTATAGGAAACCCATTTCGGGTAATACCCTTTTACACGGTCACAGTAATCATCCTAAACATGTCCCATATTCAATAATTAAGGGACAGTTAATCAGGACTAAACGTAATTGCAGTAGCCAATCAGATTTTGAATTTCAAAGCAAAGATCTCACTAAAAGATTTCTAGAAAGGGGCTATAACAAGAAAGTGATACATAAAGCACAATCAGAGGTTGATGCCATCAGTCGAGAGTCTCTCCTCAGAGATAAGTCAGATAGAACAAAACAATCGAAATTCTCCACTGATAGAGTAAGTTTTGTAACCCAATATTCGTCCAAATATCATCAAATCTGTAGAGGGATCAAAAGGCATTTTCCTATGCTTTTGGCGGATGACAGGCTTCAACAAGAAGTACACAAAGGTTGAAATTTTTCCTGTCGAAAAGGTGTCACCTTAGGTAATTTATTGTCACCTAGTGAGCTCAAAAGCAACAGACTGACCAGCTCTTGGCCTCAAGTAAAAGGCATGCACAGATGTGGCTACAGCCAGTGTATCCCGTGTAGTTTTGCAAATTTTTCAAACACATTTGAATCACACACTAATGGCAAAAAATATGATCTTGACACCTGTGTAAATTGTAGATCTAAAAATGCAGTGTACATGATCTGGTGCACATGTAATTGTAAACAATACATAGGCTGCACAACACGTGAGGTCAGGGAGAGGATTAGACAGCACCTCTCTGACATCAAAAGGAAAGATGGTTGTTCAGAGCTTGCAAACCATTTCATCCAAGAACACAAGAGTGTCAATACAACACTTAAATGGATGGTGATTGAGGCAGTCAAATTACCCAAACGAGGAGGCAATATGGGGAAATTACTTTTGAAACGTGAGGCCTTTTGGATTTTTAACCTTGATACAAGAATGCCAAAAGGGTATAATTCCATATTTGACCTTATTAATTTTTGGGAGTAGCTCCACTAACAGTGAAGTCACTTTCATCTTAGTTTCACTCTTGCATTATGCATTTTCTTGTGGAAACATCCATGGTTTTTACTCATCAATTATTATATCATTAAAATAACATTTTTGTTTAAAGTTTAATTCATGACAGAACCTGTTGAAGAGTTTTTGCCCCTCTTTTTTGCTTTTTTGCTTCTTCTTTTCAAGTTTAATTTTTGCCATTAATTTTTGCAATTTTTTGCCTCTTAGTGAATACCCATAACTGGTTAATGTGTTGCAACATTGCCTTTCTCTATCTCACTGCATTCAGAGAGTTATATGTGGTAACATAAAGGAGTATGTAACTTTATTGATTACAATGTGACACATATTTAAATAGTCTTTTCTACTATAAAAGTGTTTTAAATACTACATTACATTTAGAGATTATTATTATTTTTTCTGCATAGCCCAATTGATTTTGCATTGCTAGTAAAACTTATCTTTATGAGGGGTCACTTTGTTTTCCCCATTCCACCTTTAATTTGAGGATTATTCCTGGTATGGTCAGTCATATGATTTATTTTGTCCAATAGGTGAGGGGCAAGCCCTATTTATTTTAGCATTTTTTTAAGTTGTACTATGCTTATGATTAAGGCTGAGACGCCGAAACATGTAAAGCATAGTTCCTGAGCTTTGCATACCCGCTTGTTTTAACCTGACTGAAATAAAGAACGTTTTTATGAACTCAAGGAGATGTGCCAGCCTTCTTTACTACATTTGAAGCCTATATATATATATATATATATATATATATATATATATATATATATATATATATATATATATATATATATATATATATATATATATATATATATATATATATATATATATATATATAGGTATAAATAAATATATATTTGTGCAAAAAAACATGTAGAAATATGTATTTATGAATAAAAAGAACATTCTTCTATGTGAGAGTATGCGATCGGGTTTGTGTGCAAGTAGAGTGTTTTTTTTCACACTTTTTTTGCTCCACTGACTTCTATGGGTAAAAGAGCGAAAACAGTTTACTTTTGATTTGTAATACGAGAGCTACCACAGTTAATGCTCTAGCAGGAGCATTAAATAGCGCTCCACTTCTAATCTGGCTCTTTATCAGTGAGCCTGCAATCGTGTTCTGAGATCTCAAATTATTTATTTAATTTAGACTAAAAAACATTATATCAAATTATGCCACTAAGTCTCTGTACAACAAATGATTCATATCTGCAACATTTTAAACTGTTTTATTTTGTTATCTTGCTGGCAAGAAGAATTTACAATTACACGTGTAGTTTTGAGTTATATATAACAGCTGTGTAAATGGCTTCTGGTGCCAAAGATACCCTATATATTACCATAGCAACACAAAACCTGATATTTCAGTTAAATAGGAGATATGACTTGTTATAGCAGATGTTATACTTTGAATGACATGATAGGTAGCCTGATATTCATTTAGAGGAACTCTATTATTATAATGCTGTGTATATCGAAAATAAGAGGCTTGCTCTGATTATGGAGCAGCAACTTGTAAATATATTCACGTGCACATGTTTTTCACTTAGTTATGCTGAAACTGTAAGCAAATGCAATATTTGCTATAACTGATGGCTGCGTACAAAGTTACCTGTATTCTCCATGTTTAAACATCTTATCAAGATAATTATAATGAGCTCTTAACCACTACTAAACAATGACCATCAGAATGTTAACTTATGCTTGAAATTGAGTGTTTTGATGTTACAGAATTGTTAATTACATAATCATAAATGAATAGTATTGTTTAAAGTGATATTAAACACAATTTGCCAGCTGCATGATAATGTAATGAATAATACAGCTTTATTTTGTAATGTGAGTATATTGTTTTATGTTCTTTCTTTTCACTTATTTATTTTCCTGTCCACCCCCAGAACAAAAGGATGCTGGGTAACCAATCAGACATTTTTATGATTTAAGCATGAATTGTTGTTTGCACATGTGCAGTTATAGAAAGTGGTAGCCCTGCCCTTATCTCTTCCTGTAAAGAGTCAGTGAAAGCCTTGGAATATTTATATACATGTTTAGTTATGCATAATGAAACAAACTTTGCAATATATTCTCATAATATATTTTGCCCTCCATGTAATGTAGCTCTGAAAACTGAGCTGTTTCTTTTTCTCACCATGCTGACTTCTCAACTCTGCTACTAAACAAATGCAAAAACAATGCACTTTATACTAACTTTATGAATGTAGCTAGCCTTGTTGTCTGCAGACTAAAGCTCAGGTTGGTTCCTATAGATAATGTAAATGGTGGGTGGAGTTTGGTTATTGATATACAATTGCAGTAAAAAGGATGTTAATTTTTTTTTAAAAATGTAAGAATTGGCTAATGTGTTATTCTATAACAACACAACAGAAATGTCTTGTAATTTCAAGATGTTTGCTGTCCTTTTAAGCTGGTTTGTAGTGATTCAGCTTAGTTAATTAATAATGTATTAAACATATTTAAACAGAAATATATTATTTTTGAATCTCCATCTAATATTTAAATATATATTTATTTATACAAAATAATATTTATACCTAACCTACCTAGCATTTCCACAGCTATTGCCAAGGTTGCTTTTCCTAGCATGATTATTGATGCCAAACTGATAATCCACCCAAAGAGAGTGACCAACATGATGAGGAAAAAGGGAGTAGAAAGGATTAAAAAGTAGGTAGCAGTTTTAACCCAAAACCTCTATCGGGAAAAGTGAAACAAGCATAATTTTCAGATATATTGCAATAACGTTATACTTTCAATAATGAAGCATTTTATGTATTATTTCATTTTTGAGTTTAAAGGGATATGAAACTCAAAAATGTTCTTTCATGGTTCAACTAGAGCATACTATTTTAAACAACTTTCCAGTTTACTTCTGTCAAAATTGGCAAATCAAATTGGCTTCATTCTCTTGTTAACCTTGTTGAAGAAGCAGTAATTCATTACTAGAATGTAGCTGTACATATCAGGTAAGTCAAAGACAAGATGCATATATTTCTAGCTGTGCACGGCTGCTCCTGAGTGTACTCATACAAATAGAACAAAGCAAATTAGATAACAGAAGTAATATGGAAATTTTTCCAAAAGGGCATGCTCTATCTGAATCATGGTAGTTTAATTGTAACTTTACCATCACCATCAATATGAATAAATTAGGTGCATTGCTTTATTTTCCAATATATTTTGATTCAATCTACATGTTCCAAGACTCCTGCAAAAAAAAAGCCTTAGTAAAGATGGTTTCTTTAATATTTGCTCTTGTTTAGACATAAGTACAAGAAAACAAGATTTCCTTGCTATATTTTCAATTGTGGCAGCTTAGCCAATTGAAATGATGGCTTGTCTAATAGATTGTATTAAGGGACAGTCAATACCAAAATTGATATTGTTTAAAAAGATAGATAACTCCTTTACTAACCATTCCCCAGCTCTGCACAACCAAATTTGGCCTGTTTCTAAGCCACTGCAGACAGCCTCTTATCACATGCTTTTTTATTAGCTTTTCTCAACAAGAGAATGCTAATTCATATGTGCCCCATAGATAACATTGTGCTCACTCCTGTGGAATTGTGCAGGACACAGCACTTATTGCCAAAAAGTCATGTGATAAGGGGGCTGTCAGAAGAGACTTAGATACAAGGTAATCACAGAGCTAAAAGTATATTAATATAAAAATGTTGGTTATGCAAAACTGGGAAATGGGCAATAAAGGGATTATCTATCTTTTTAAACAATTAACTTTTTGGAGTAGACTGTCCCTTTAACTTAGAAAACTAAGTCAAAATCACCACAGTTAAACATGGAATTTTTAAAGGGACACTGAATCCAATTTTTTTTTCTTTCGTGATTCAGATAGAGCATGACATTTTAAGCAACTTTCTAATTTACTCCAATTATCAAATTTTCTTAATTCTCTTGGTATCTTTATTTAAAATGCAAGAATGTAAGTTTAGATGCCAGCCCATTTTTGGTGAACAACCTGGGTTATTCTTGCTGATTGGTGGATAAATTCATCCACCAATAAAAAGAGCTCTCCATTAACTGTGCAATTTAACATAATCAAATAATAATGCACAAATGACATAAAGAGCCAGCAATATTCTTTAAAATGCTTTTTGTTAAAATATGTTCATAATAATCCACATATTTTTTATTCTCCAGTGTGTAACAATTACTTTGAACATAACGATAAGACATTTGTTTAAATATTTCAGGTATCTCACATTTAAAATTTACTTTTTTTCCCTAAGGGAACATTAAATCTTAAAAATTAAGAATTAAAAGAAAAGAAAAACTACTGATGTGCAGTACTCTGGTTAACTAATATTACATGAAATGATATTAATTATAGATTACATTTTAAAACATTTTAATATACCTTTCTATATAAAAACATTTTTTAATAATAGCCAGTGAAACAACACACAAAAATATTTCTACCATGAACGAAGCCTCAGAATTTGTAACAAGTACAGTAAAAAGAAAATTAGACCTTTGATGACCCCTTGTGAATAAAGCTTGCACTACACACTAATGTTTGAAAATGAGAATTGGATCAATGCTTAGAGGTAAAGCTGAACTTTACAATTAAACACTTAAACAAAAAAAAGAGTAAGCAGGAAAATACACTGAAAAATACTCAAAAAACATTTAAGTATATTTGTCTACAGGAATTGTTCTGGGGGGGGGGGGGAATAAAAACGTCCACATCATCAAATCAGTATAGACAAATAAATATATTACACCAGTGTATTTAGTTTTTCTGTTGCCTTAATCCCTGGTAAACTGTCTGTAGCTTTACCCCAAACAATATAAGCTAATATTTGCCCCATATATTTCTCACAAGCAAAGACTAGATAGATGTAGAAGGGTCATACACCCCCACTAAACTACCACGGATATGTGATTTATAATAAAATGAATAAATAAAATATTTTGAATGGATAGGAGAGGGAAGGTATCAAATTATAGCACTGCATCCCAAAATCGGCTGTTTAAATCATACTGCCCTAGGCACAGATGGAGTTGAGCAAAGTATACCATTGCAATAATATGTATTCACAGTTGTATAAGTCTAAAGCAAGTACCTATGAAGTTAAAAAAATATTGTCATGTTATAAATTTAAAAGTAGATACTCTGATCAGTACACTATGGGCTCAACCTACCAAGGCTTCAACCCTCAATCTGCCTGTGTCCGCACACCAAAATAACAGTGTCATTTAGGTTTTTTATTCATTAAGGTATACACAATGTTCAAAACAATGATTTTTATTTTCCAGTGCCTGGATTCAATCACAATGTGTATTCGCGTCTGATCAATTTCACATATTTTCCACCTGTATTAATCTAAATCCGATTCTCAAACTTATTACACTGAGTAGTCTGAATGTCGCATATAAAAATCCGTCCAGATAGCAATGTGTTTCGGCACCTGCTTTTTTGCGAACTCCATAGAAAACAATAATCTGGAAAATCTGAATAAAATCAGTCTCACAAGAGCCAAACGTTAATAGGTGTATAATAAATGTGTATTTTAAACATGTCTGCAATAAAACACCACAGAAAACAATAGACAGTCTGGAAGTCGGAAAGAATATAAGTTGGGACATAGAAATAAATGATTAGTTTTGTATCTACTCGTGAATACAAGTATTGCTATTTACAGTTGCAGCAACCCTCTTTCTTAGAAAGCGCTGTAGACAGCACCTTGCTTAACAGCGAAGGGAAGAGGTAACTTTGCGCTAACTTAAGTGTGTATTACAAAATTGAAAGTAAACGCGACCGAATGAGAGCAAACCAACGGCTAGATTTAGAGTTCGGCGGTAGCCGTCAAAACCAGCGTTAGAGGCTCCTAACGCTGGTTTTGGGCTACCGCTGGTATTTAGAGTCAGTGATTAAAGGGTCTAACGCTCACTTTACAGCCGCGACTTTTCCATACCGCAGATCCCCCTACGCCATTTGCGTAGCCTATCTTTTCAATGGGATCTTCCTAACGCCGGTATTTAGAGTCGTTTCTGCAGTGAGCGTTAGAGCTCTAACGACAAGATTCCAGCCGCCTGAAAATAGCAGGAGTTAAGAGCTTTCTGGCTAACGCCGGTTTATAAAGCTCTTAACTACTGTACCCTAAAGTACACTAACACCCATAAACTACCTATGTACCCCTAAACCGAGGTCCCCCCACATCGCCGCCACTCGATTAAAAATTTTAACCCCTAATCTGCCGACCGCCACCTACGTTATACTTATGTACCCCTAATCTGCTGCCCCTAACACCGCCGACCCCTGTATTATATCTATTAACCCCTAACTTGCCCCCCACAACGTCGCCGCAAGCTACTTAAAATAATTAACCCCTAATCTTCCGACCGCAAATCGCCGCCACCTACGTTATCCCTATGTACCCCTAATCTTCTGCCCCTAACATCGCCGACCCCTATGTTATATTTATTAACCCCTAATCTGCCCCCCACAACGTCGCCGACACCTGCCTACACTTATTAACCCCTAATCTGCCGAGCGGACCTGAGCGCTACTATAATAAAGTTATTAACCCCTAATCCGCCTCACTAACCCTATCATAAATAGTATTAACCCCTAATCTGCCCTCCCTAACATCGCCGACACCTACCTTCAATTATTAACCCCTAATCTGCCGACCGGAGCTCACCGCTATTCTAATAAATGTATTAACCCCTAAAGCTAAGTCTAACCCTAACACTAACACCCCCCTAAGTTAAATATAATTTTTATCTAACGAAATAAATTAACTCTTATTAAATAAATGATTCCTATTTAAAGCTAAATACTTACCTGTAAAATAAATCATAATATAGCTACAATATAAATTACATTTATATTATAGCTATTTTAGGATTAATATTTATTTTACAGGTAACTTTGTATTTATTTTAACCAGGTACAATAGCTATTAAATAGTTAAGAACTATTTAATAGTTACCTAGTTAAAATAATTACAAATTTACCTGTAAAATAAATCCTAACCTAAGATATAATTAAACCTAACACTACCCTATCAATAAAATAATTAAATAAACTACCTACAATTACCTACAATTAACCTAACACTACACTATCAATAAATTAATTAAACACAATTGCTACAAATAAATACAATTAAATAAACTATCTAAAGTACAAAAAATAAAAAAGAACTAAGTTACAGAAAATAAAAAAATATTTACAAACATAAGAAAAATATTACAACAATTTTAAACTAATTACACCTACTCTAAGCCCCCTAATAAAATAACAAAGACCCCCAAAATAAAAAATTCCTTACCCTATTCTAAATTTAAAAAGTTACAAGCTCTTTTACCTTACCAGCCCTGAACAGGGCCCTTTGCGGGGCATGCCCCAAGAATTTCAGCTCTTTTGCCTGTAAAAAAAAACATACAATACCCCCCCCCCAACATTACAACCCACCACCCACATACCCCTAATCTAACCCAAACCCCCCTTAAATAAACCTAACACTAAGCCCCTGATGATCTTCCTACCTTGTCTTCACCATGCCAGGTTCACCGATCCGTCCTGGCTCCAAGATCTTCATCCAACCCAAGCAGGGGCTAGACATCCACTGAAGAAGTCCAGAAGAGGGTCCAAAGTCTTCCTCCTATCCGGCAAGAAGAGGACATCCGGACCGGCAAACATCTTCTCCAAGCGGCATCTTCTATGTTCTTCCATCCGATGACGACCGGCTCCATCTTGAAGACCTCCAGCGCGGATCCATCCTCTTCTTCCGACGACTAGACGACAAATGACGGTTCCTTTAAGGGACGTCATCCAAGATGGCGTCCCTCGAATTCCGATTGGCTGATAGGATTCTATCAGCCAATCGGAATTAAGGTAGGAATTTTCTGATTGGCTGATGGAATCAGCCAATCAGAATCAAGATCAATCCGATTGGCTGATCCAATCAGCCAATCAGATTGAGCTCGCATTCTATTGGCTGTTCCGATCAGCCAATAGAATGCGAGCTCAATCTGATTGGCTGATTGGATCAGCCAATCGGATTGATCTTGATTCTGATTGGCTGATTCCATCAGCCAATCAGAAAATTCCTACCTTAATTCCGATTGGCTGATAGAATCCTATCAGCCAATCGGAATTCGAGGGACGCCATCTTGGATGACGTCCCTTAAAGGAACCGTCATTCGTCGTCTAGTCGTCGGAAGAAGAGGATGGATCCGCGCTGGAGGTCTTCAAGATGGAGCCGGTCGTCATCGGATGGAAGAACATAGAAGATGCCGCTTGGAGAAGATGTTTGCCGGTCCGGATGTCCTCTTCTTGCCGGATAGGAGGAAGACTTTGGACCCTCTTCTGGACTTCTTCAGTGGATGTCTAGCCCCTGCTTGGGTTGGATGAAGATCTTGGAGCCAGGACGGATCGGTGAACCTGGCATGGTGAAGACAAGGTAGGAAGATCATCAGGGGCTTAGTGTTAGGTTTATTTAAGGGGGGTTTGGGTTAGATTAGGGGTATGTGGGTGGTGGGTTGTAATGTTGGGGGGGGGGTATTGTATGTTTTTTTTTACAGGCAAAAGAGCTGAAATTCTTGGGGCATGCCCCGCAAAGGGCCCTGTTCAGGGCTGGTAAGGTAAAAGAGCTTGTAACTTTTTAAATTTAGAATAGGGTAAGGAATTTTTTATTTTGGGGGTCTTTGTTATTTTATTAGGGGGCTTAGAGTAGGTGTAATTAGTTTAAAATTGTTGTAATATTTTTCTTATGTTTGTAAATATTTTTTTATTTTCTGTAACTTAGTTCTTTTTTATTTTTTGTACTTTAGATAGTTTATTTAATTGTATTTATTTGTAGCAATTGTGTTTAATTAATTTATTGATAGTGTAGTGTTAGGTTAATTGTAGGTAATTGTAGGTAGTTTATTTAATTATTTTATTGATAGGGTAGTGTTAGGTTTAATTATATCTTAGGTTAGGATTTATTTTACAGGTAAATTTGTAATTATTTTAACTAGGTAACTATTAAATAGTTCTTAACTATTTAATAGCTATTGTACCTGGTTAAAATAAATACAAAGTTACCTGTAAAATAAATATTAATCCTAAAATAGCTATAATATAAATGTAATTTATATTGTAGCTATATTATGATTTATTTTACAGGTAAGTATTTAGCTTTAAATAGGAATCATTTATTTAATAAGAGTTAATTTATTTCGTTAGATAAAAATTATATTTAACTTAGGGGGGTGTTAGTGTTAGGGTTAGACTTAGCTTTAGGGGTTAATACATTTATTAGAATAGCGGTGAGCTCCGGTCGGCAGATTAGGGGTTAATAATTGAAGGTAGGTGTCGGCGATGTTAGGGAGGGCAGATTAGGGGTTAATACTATTTATGATAGGGTTAGTGAGGCGGATTAGGGGTTAATAACTTTATTATAGTAGCGCTCAGGTCCGGTCGGCAGATTAGGGGTTAATAAGTGTAGGTAGGTGTCGGCGACGTTGTGGGGGGCAGATTAGGGGTTAATAAATATTACATAGGGGTCGGCGATGTTAGGGCAGCAGATTAGGGGTACATAAGGATAACGTAGGTGGCGGCGGTTTACGGAGCGGCAGATTAGGGGTTAAAAGTGTAATGCAGGGGTCAGCGATAGCGGGGGCGGCAGAATAGGGGTTAATAAGTGTAAGGTTAGGGGTGTTTAGACTCGGGGTACATGTTAGAGTGTTAAGTGCAGACGTAGGAAGGGTTACCGCATAGCAAACAATGGGGCTGCGTTAGGAGCTGAACGCTGCTTTTTTGCAGGTGTTAGGTTTTTTTTCAGCTCAAACAGCCCCATTGTTTCCTATGGGAGAATCGTGCACGAGCACGTTTTTGAGGCCGGCCGCGTCCGTAAGCAACTCTGGTATCGAGAGTTGCATTTGCGGTAAAAATGCTCTACGCTCCTTTTTTGGAGCCTAACGCAGCATTTGTTTGAACTCTCGATACCAGAGTTAAATTTATGGTGCGGCCAGAAAAAAACCCGCGGAGCGTTAACAGCCCTTTTACCGCCGAACTCTAAATCTAGGCCCAAATTTTGTTTAGCTAGCACAACTGAAGTTGTTGCATAAAGGGTTAGGGCTAAATAAAAAGTTACACCAAACATATTAAAATCAAGTCTTACACTTATATCTACACTAATAAAAATGATTCATATACATATTAATAAAAAATCATTATAAGGGTTTAATGGTATATGGTATATGATAAGATATATGGATGTAAAGCTCTATAATATCTAAATATGTGTATTTATGTATATATACATATGTACAGTATATATGTGTATACATGTGTATTTATGTATATATACTGTAGGTATATATGTGTATGTATATTATAGAATAACAAATGTTTATTAGGTGCTATACACTGTGCCAACATATTGCTTTGAGATCACCAAGGGAAAGAAAAAAATATTCTACAATAGAAAGCATTTTTTACTCCCTGAATGTGCAAATGGTATGTGATGCCCAACTTCATATCATAAGTGTTTGTGCAGGTTTCCCTGGTTCATGTCATATAGAGTGTACCTTTGGGATTCTTAAGGGCTGATTTAGGTGATTTGACCAGACAGGCGGAATACTACAGTATTCCCTAGAAAAGGTGAAACAGATTATAATGGTATGCTGCAAATAGACATAGAAGTTCCATACATCCTTGAGAATATATCTCAGAGAATATGGAATATGCTTCTAAAAGTAGTGCGGTTTCTGCTAGAAGGCAATTGATTGCCACATTATTCCAATAATTTTCCATATTGAGAGTCTATTTTGTATTACAGTGTAATTTTTCAATACATTTACAGTTCTATAAAATGTGTGTGCTTATTATAGAAAGTTGTCAAGATTTATAAATAAACCAAAAAAGCTCCCATTCTGGTTATTAGAATTTCATAAATAAAAAAAATTGAAAAATAAAAACACGTTTATATGCATCTATGAGTTTAGGCTTAATGAATGTAAAAACTTTATTTTAACATGTAATAAAACAATAATACATACTATTTATGAGATGCTACGGTGGATGTACAGGGTCAGTGACATTAAAGGGGCCTGGCACCTATGTCTTAGGCGCTATAGTGACCTACGAAGGAGGAAGACGTTTTGCTTTAAAACTATTAGCAATCTTCTGGCTGCCTGTAAATTAGCTCTCATTTTCCACAAAAAAAAAATTGTGCTTTTTTTTTAATGATTAGTCAAAATTGATATGGCTATTAATTTTGTAGGAACTTATAATACATAACAGTATCAAATATTAGCACATTTGTTTAAAAAAATAAGAACAATTTCAATTGTACGTCTATATCTATCTATCTATCTATCTATCAACATACCTATCTATCTATCTATCTATCTATCTATCTATCTATCTATCTATCTGTGAGGGGGTTAGGGTATGTGAAACTCAGAATGCAGGAACAGATACTGAGAACAATTACATTCTTTTGATAAGCTTTACTGATAGATAAGCAAAAGAACAGTTGCTAGTTAAAATTGAAGATCACAGAAATAGCCCCAATGCAGAATACTAAAGTCCAATACAAAGTTCAGATTATTTAAGTAGGTTTCAGTAACAAAGTCCAATAGACAATGGTGCTTAAATAGTGCAATAAAGATGAGGCTGTTACAGGCACAGGATACCCAGCGGGTACAGTTGATGAGACTGTCACAGGGCACCAAATAGGTACAGCAGGCACAGCTAATTTGAGGAAGGCTGTCACTGCTATAGTAGACACAGGATTCTCAGCAGGTAAAAGATACCCAGCAGGTACTGTTAGTTAGACATCACAGTGTACCAGATAGGTACAGCAGGCACAGCTGATTTGAGGGAGGCTGTCATTGGTATAGTAGACACAGGTTTCTCAGCAGGCACACGATACCCAGCGAGTACTGTTAGTGAGACTGGCACAGGATACCAAATAGGCATAGAAGGCACAGAAACAAGATGAGAATACAAAGATATCAGGTAAGTCTGCTTGCTTTCAGGAACCCGGTGAGCACACGCAGGTTCAAGGTAAGTATGTTTGGTCTCTGAAAAAAGGTGAGCATACACAGGTATCAGGTAAGTGTGTAATCTCTGGAACAAGGTGAGCAAACACAGGTACAAGGTAATTATGCTTGTTCTCTGGAACAAGGTGAGCATACACAGGTATCAGGTAAGTATGCTTGAGTCTCTGGAGCAAGGTAAGCAAGGCCATCAGCCAATCACAAAACGCATATACAATGTATACATACATTCTTTCACATCCTCAGTAGCAGCGTGTGCCTCAGAAAGTGTGTATATTTTATATGTAGAAGATGTTTCATGAGTAAGTACATGAGGAGTTTAAGCTTTGTTCAGCAGAGATGAAGAACTTGATATCTTTTCAGATGTTCTTCTAAGAAAATATTAAGAAGATGAATATGTTATAAAGGTTGTACACTCATTAAAGTGAAGGTAAACTTACCTTCTATTCGATCGAGTATTTTGTTTTATGGCCACAATCAATAGGAGTTTAATTCATCAATTTCTTTCAATTTTATTTTAAGCAAACTTACTGCCTTTATAAATAGTTATTGGCGCTTTACAAATTCGATCCGTTTTTTGTTGTTGTTTTTTTTCACTCTTGATCACGTTTTTATTTTCTCCAATTGAAAATCTAGCCGTTAGGCGGCCGTCATCCGCCGACATCTGCCTCCTTGGACGGCTTGATTTTCAATTGGCCATGCTAAAAACGTCAAGACTAAAAAAAAAAAAAGAAAGCTGGTCGAATTTGTAAAGCGGCGATATCTTGGTTTACAGCAAGATTGTAAAAAAATATGAATTAAACTCCTATTGATTGGGGCCAAAAAATCTAATACTCGATCGAATAGAAGGTAAATTTACCTTCACTTTAATATTTCCCAGAATAGACAAAGGCACATGATGTAATAGAATTTCCTTGCCAATTGATTAAGTACTTTTACCATAATTGCTCTTCCTTTCATGTTACTGAGACACCTTAAAAAAACATATTTCTCATCCTTTGTATGTCCACAATCAACAAACTCCTGACTCTTCTTGTATTTTGAATGCCTTACTGCACTCCCATCTACTTCTAGTTCATCACCTAAAAGATTGCAGGCCACTTCAGTAATTAAACTGATACCATTAGAAACACCATATCCCTATGTCACACCTTTTTACATACACTTCCACTTGAAATACTCTGCAGCTCTTTACATCTCATTAGCAGTCAGATCAACCACATTCACTCCCAAAGGTGTTCATATCTCCCCGCTATCACTCTCAACTGGCCCTTGTTTCTAGCATGTGCTTATCACAGCAATCTGAAAGACCAGTATCTTGGTTTAACCTCCCTTTTTCCTATTGACCAGTCTATTTACAACCTTTTGCTTTTGAACTATTAGCCTATATAATCTGCAATACCCTAAAATAATATCTATCATCCATTGTCCTACCATCAAGCAGGAATCCACCTTATTTTTTCTTTAGATATGGCACTCACAAAGGTAACTAATGTAATCTTTATTCTTCTAGACCTCTCTGCTACATTTGACATGTTAGACATGTATTTAAAAATATAATTTAATTCTATTATCAAATTTGCTTTGTTCTTTTGTTATTCTTTGTTGCAGAGATATTTAGATAGGTAGTGAGCACATCTGTAGCAGTACATGACAGGAAAAAGTGCTGCCATCTAGTGCTCTTGCTAATTTATAACATTGTTGCAAAATTGCTGTCATATAGTGCTGCAGACACATGCACACTCCTGATCTCACTTTCCTTCTTTTCAACAAACGATTACACGAAAACAAAGAAAAGTTAATAATAGAAGTACATTGGAAAGTTGTTGAAAGAGATTATTTCTTTAAAGGGACAGTCTACACCCTATTTTAAGCTTTATGTATTTGTTAAAAAAACATAAACAAGTATCCTGTAACTGGTCATTTATACTGCTGCTTGAAAGTAGTAGCTGAAATTGTTAAAAAGATTTATTTTTTTAGCTGCAGAAAATGGCTGCTATGCTCCGCCCACCTCTTGTGTTTATGTATGGGTATGTGTTACGCTCCAATCAGGATTGACTTGCAAATACATTTTTCATGCCTGCAGATGATAAATTGTGCAACTGCAGTTAAACCATGATGAGTGCTGCTGCCTAATCAGTCCCTAATGTTTTAGCTAATAATTTGTGTTCTGGAAGAGTTGTTGACTGTGCACTGCTTTGCATTGCAGTATGTTTAAAAAATGCCTCTAAAAATACTTATATATTATTATATACAGAGTATATAGGCTTCTAGATTTAGTTAATACTATATTTGAAACAATACATTTTTTAGTATTATATTAAAATTCTCATTGTATCTTATTTGAAAGTTGTATTTAAAGGGCCATAATACCCAAATGTTTAAACACTTGAAAGTGATGCAGCATAGCTGTAAAAAGCTGATTAGAAAATATCTCCTGAACATCTCTATGTAAAAAAGAAAGATATTTTACCCCAAAAGTTCCTCAGTAGCCACATCCCATTGTAAAGGATTTCTAAGCAGCATTTTAGTGTGTCTGTCCTGGGACAGCTGAAAGGATGAGCCTCGTGAACTCTCATATTATTTCACCAATCAGGTAAAGGAAGCTTACTATGAAATCTCATGAGAGTTAAGTCAAATCTCATGAGATCACAGTAAGAGTTCATGACCTCAGCACTGCTGATACTGATTGGCTGCAGTTCATTTCTTCATTTATTTTTTATTTTTACCTGCAGCAGAGCAACAGCTGAGTATAACTTTTTACACAGAACTTACTCTGCTGAGCTGAGGAAATTGTGAGGTAAAATATCTTCCTTTTTTACATAGAGATGCTCAGGTGATATTTTCCTGACAGCTTTTTACAGTTATACTGCATCAGTTTCAAGTGATTTAGCATATGGGTATTATGTCCCTTTAAGTTCAATTAATTATTATGTTTTCTACTATACTTAGAACATTTTGAATAACAATAAATGTTTGTACACGTTTTAAATAATTGTATTTATGTTTTTAAGCACAATAAAAATCTAAAACCAAGTATTGTTTTTTTTTTTGGGGGGGGGGCGTCCTGTCAGCTAAGCAGTTTGCAGCAAGAGGCTGTCAAAGAGTCGGCGGTGGAGGGGACAGGGCCATCTACCAAGCTCACAGTGCCAATCTTCATGTTCTTTCTGCTAGAATGGTCCCTATTAACCCTCTCAGACAGGCAAGGGTAAACAGGGGCCGTGTGGGCAGAGAGAACACAAACCTGCGCTCTGCTCTGTTGGTTGCTCTGTAAGCTTGTGTGTGGTTAAGATGCGCCCCCTAGGCCGACATCTAAGATGAGAAATAGGGCTGTTCATATATACTAAAAATAAATACCAGTGTGTATATATATATATATATATTTATATATATATACTGTATATATATATATATATATATATATATATATATATATTCATATAAACACACACACATATATATATATATAATTCTATAAACTCAACTATTAGTGCCTCATAATACACTAAGGCTAATAGTGAGAGAAATAAGAAAGTAATACAACTCAAAACAGCAATTCTCTGCCACTCAAAAATCTAAAGTATAAATAAATATTATGTTCAGTGTAATTATATAACATTGTTTATGAAGGCTTTTTAGCATAAATGTTATAAACAACAAATATACTCTTAGCATAAGATTACATTCTTGTAAAATAAATACTTTACCAAGGCTGTCCCTCCTTAGCACCTTCATATGAGAGCTATCCCAGCAGCAGTGATTGCTGAGAGCAGCACATCCAAGTAATGCACTGCTTATCTGCCTAGGGGAGGGAGAAAGTGAAAGGCTGACAGCTCTGCCCTCTTAAAGCCACGACTGCTGTTTGTTGCTTGCAGAAGTTTGTAAAAAAGCTCAGCCAGGAAGCCAGCAGCCCAAATAGAGCAAGGACTGCTGCTAGCTTGCATTGCACACTCCAGCAGCCCTCTCCATGGGGAACTGATTAAGTGGAATCCAGTCCCGCCCACACAGGGCAGGAAATTCAGAGCAGAGAGAGGCACTAAAATAATTACCTCTCCTGCTGCTGATGCTGCAGACATTGCACTCAAAACAAAAATTGCTGTGCATAATTTTAGGGGAAAGGCAGTTGCAGCACTTTATTTCTGCCACCCAAATCTCCCTCTTCAATTAGTTCCCACCCACAGCATGGATTGTCATTGCTTCTCTTACACTAACACTGCCATTCCCTTCCAAGAGGCAGATATGATAACTGGCTCACTTAGGGCTTTTTCCTAATTGTATTAATAATGACATGTAATTCCTGGTCTGGCATACAGTGGGTGACCGCTCCGTACAGCACCTTCTAAGTTGTTGTGCAATAGAGGGAGGCTGCGCTTATTGCTGCCTCTTTCCATGTATTTCCAGCTAAGGTCAGAAAATGTGTGTAAGTTTTATTTTTTTATTCTTATTTTACTTTAACATTGTTTTCTTCTTTCTTTTCATGACAGTTGAGGCTTTGCCTCCCCTTACTGCACATCCCTGCAAGCTGGCATAGTAATATGGGGGGGGGGATAAAGCTGAGAAACATCATAGTGTACTATGTAACGTTCAGTAAATAAATTACGAGATAAGAAAAAGATATATGGTAGCTACACTAAAAAAAATAGAACAAGAATTTAAGATCTTCCCAAAATATCACTGCCAGTGGTGAACTAAGCACAGGATGTATATAAACGATATAAATATATTTCCATATAAATAATACATATTTAACATATTAACCATAATTAATATTTATCTATATACTTGTTCAGAATAGCAAATACATTAATCAATTGCGGATTAATAATTATTATTTATAGCAACAGAGATCATAGAAAAAAAACCACAAGTATTATGTTAGATATATTTATATATTAGTCAATATGATTGTAAGTTTAAAAAAGTTTGCAATTATAAAAAATCTTTAAACCATGATTGTTTTCAATAAAGTATCTGTTGCACACTATCGATCCACCACAAGTACAAGTTACATAGAAGGTAGGAAGGGAGGCTATGACATCTTTTTTTACATACATTTACATAATACATTATGATTCACATCCACTATATTTCCAACTGCAATAGAGGAATAAAAGTCAGTTAAATGTAAGGAATTGGACGTTTGTATGGAGAGAAAAAACATAATTTATACTTACCTGATAAATTCCTTTCTTCTGTAGTGTGATCAGTCCACGGGTCATCATTACTTCTGGGATATTACTCCTCCCCAACAGGAAGTGCAAGAGGATTCACCCAGCAGAGCTGCATATAGCTCCTCCCCTCTACGTCACCCCCAGTCATTCGACCAAGGACCAACGAGAAAGGAGAAACCAAGGGTGTAGTGGTGACTGGAGTATAATTTAAAAAATAACTGCCTGCCTTAAAAACAGGGCGGGCCGTGGACTGATCACACTACAGAAGAAAGGAATTTATCAGGTAAGTATAAATTATGTTTTCTTCTGTTAAGTGTGATCAGTCCACGGGTCATCATTACTTCTGGGATACCAATACCAAAGCAAAAGTACACGGATGACGGGAGGGATAGGCAGGCTCTTTATACAGAAGGAACCACTGCCTGAAGAACCTTTCTCCCAAAAATAGCCTCCGAGGAAGCAAAAGTGTCAAATTTGTAAAATTTGGAAAAAGTATGAAGCGAAGACCAAGTTGCAGCCTTGCAAATCTGTTCAACAGAGGCCTCATTCTTGAAGGCCCAAGTGGAAGCCACAGCTCTAGTAGAATGAGCTGTAATCCTTTCAGGAGGCTGCTGTCCAGCAGTCTCATAAGCTAAACGTATTATACTACGAAGCCAAAAGGAAAGAGAGGTAGCAGAAGCCTTTTGACCTCTCCTCTGACCAGAGTACACGACAAACAGAGAAGATGTTTGTCGAAATTCCTTAGTTGCCTGTAAGTAAAATTTTAGGGCACGAACTACGTCCAGATTGTGTAGTAGATGTTCCTTCTTCGAAGAAGGATTTGGACACAAAGAAGGAACAACAATCTCTTGATTGATATTCCTGTTAGTGACTACTTTAGGTAAGAACCCAGGTTTAGTACGCAGAACTACCTTATCTGAATGAAAAATCAAATAAGGAGAATCACAATGTAAGGCTGATAACTCAGAGACTCTTCGAGCCGAGGAAATAGCCATTAAAAATAGAACTTTTCAAGATAACAACTTTATATCAATGGAATGGAGGGGTTCAAACGGAACGCCCTGTAAAACGTTAAGAACAAGGTTTAAACTCCATGGCGGAGCAACAGTTTTAAACACAGGCTTAATCCTCACCAAAGCCTGACAAAAAGCCTGAACGTCTGGCACTTCTGACAGACGTTTGTGTAACAGAATAGACAGAGCTGAGATCTGTCCCTTTAATGAACTAGCGGATAAACCCTTTTCTAAACCTTCTTGTAGAAAGGACAATATCCTAGGAATCCTAACCTTACTCCAAGAGTAACCTTTGGATTCACACCAATATAGGTATTTACGCCATATCTTATGGTAAATCTTTCTGGTAACAGGCTTCCTAGCCTGTATTAAGGTGTCAATAACTGACTCAGAAAACCCACGTCTTGATAAAATCAAACGTTCAATTTCCAAGCAGTCAGCTTCAGAGAAGTTAGATTTTGATGTTTGAAAGGACCCTGTATCAGGAGATCCTGTTTCAGAGGTAGAGACCAAGGTGGACAGGATGACATGTCCACCAGGTCTGCATACCAAGTCCTGCGTGGCCATGCAGGTGCTATTAGAATCACTGATGCTCTCTCCTGTTTGATTCTGGCAATCAATCGAGGAAACATCGGGAAGGGTGGAAACACATAAGCCATCCTGAAGTCCCAAGGTGCTGTCAGGGCATCTATTAGGACTGCTCCTGGATCCCTGGATCTGGACCCGTAACGAGGAAGCTTGGCGTTCTGTCGAGACGCCATGAGATCTATCTCATTTGCCCCAACGTCGAAGTATTTGGGCAAAGACCTCTGGATGAAGTTCCCACTCCCCCGGATGAAAAGTCTGACGACTTAAGAAATCCGCCTCCCAGTTCTCCACTCCCGGGATGTGGATTGCTGACAGGTGGCAAGAGTGAGACTCTGCCCAGTGAATTATCTTTGATACTTCCATCATTGCTAGGGAGCTCCTTGTCCCTCCCTGATGGTTGATGTAAGCTACAGTCGTGATGTTGTCCGACTGAAACCTGATGAACCCCCGAGTTGTCAACTGGGGCCAAGCCAGGAGGGCATTGAGAACTGTTCTCAATTCCAGAATGTTTATTGGCAGGAGACTCTCCTCCTGACTCCATTGTCCCTGAGCCTTCAGAGAATTCCAGACGGCACCCCAACCTAGAAGGCTGGCGTCTGTTGTTACAATTGTCCAGTCTGGTCTGCTGAATGGCATCCCCCTGGACAGATGTGGCCGAGAAAGCCACCATAGAAGAGAATTTCTGGTCTCTTGATCCAGATTCAGAGAAGGGGACAAGTCTGAGTAATCCCCATTCCACTGACTTAGCATGCATAGTTGCAGTGGTCTGAGGTGTAAGCGAGCAAATGGCACTATGTCCATTGCCGCTACCATTAAGCCGATTACCTCCATGCATTGAGCCACTGACGGGTGTTGAATGGAATGAAGGGTGCGGCAAGCACTTTGAAGTCTTGTTAACCTGTCCTCTGTCAGGTAAATCTTCATTTCTACAGAATCTATAAGAGTCCCCAGGAAGGGAACTCTTGTGAGTGGAACGAGTGAACTTTTCTTTTCGTTCACCTTCCATCCATGTGACCTTAGAAAAGCCAGTACTAACTCTGTATGAGACTTGGCAGTTTGAAAGCTTGAAGCTTGTATCAGAATGTCGTCTAGGTACGGAGCTACCGAAATTCCCCGCGGTCTTAGTACCGCCAGAAGAGCACCTAGAACCTTTGTGAAGATTCTTGGAGCTGTAGCCAATCCGAATGGAAGAGCTACAAACTGGTAATGCCTGTCTAGAAAGGCAAACCTTAGATACCGGTAATGATCTTTGTGAATCGGTATGTGAAGGTAAGCATCCTTTAAATCCACTGTGGTCATGTACTGACCTTCTTGGATCATGGGTAAAATTGTCCGAATAGTCTCCATTTTGAATGATGGAACTCTTAAGAATTTGTTTAGGATCTTTAAATCCAGGATTGGTCTGAAAGTTCCCTCTTTTTTGGGAACCACAAACAGATTGGAGTAAAACCCCTGTCCCTGTTCCGACCGTGGAACTGGATGGATTACTCCCATTAACAATAGTTCTTGTATGCAGCGTAGAAACGCTTCTTTCTTTGTTTGGTTTGTTGACAACCTTGACAGATGAAATCTCTCTCTTGGAGGAGAGTATTTGAAGTCCAGAAGGTATCCCTGAGATATTATCTCTTGCGCCCAGGGATCCTGGACATCTCTTGCCCAAGCCTGGGCGAAGAGAGAAAGTCTGCCCCCCACTAGATCCGATCCCGGATCGGGGGCCCTCAATTCATGCTGTTTTAGGGGCAGCAGCAGGTTTCCTGGCCTGCTTGCCCTTGTTCCAGGACTGGTTAGGTCTCCAGCCTTGTCTGTAGCGAGTACCAGATCCTTCTTGTTTTGGAACAGTGGAAGTTGATGCTCCTCCTGCTTTGAAATTCCGAAAGGAACGAAAATTAGACTGTCCAGCCTTAGGTTTGGCTTTGTCTTGAGGCAGGGCGTGGCCCTTACCTCCTGTAATGTCAGCGATAATTTCTTTCAAACCGGGCCCAAATAAGGTCTGTCCCTTGAAAGGTATATTAAGTAATTTGGACTTAGAAGTTACATCAGCTGACCAGGATTTTAGCCACAGTGCTCTACGCGCCTGAATGGCGAATCCGGAATTCTTAGCCGTAAGTTTAGTTAAATGTACTACGGCTTCCGAAATGAATGAATTAGCTAGCTTAAGTATTCTAAGCCTGTCCGAAATGTCATCCAGCGTAGCTGAACTAAGGTTCTCTTCTAGAGACTCAATCCAGAATGCCGCTGCAGCCGTGACCGGCGCAATGCATGCAAGGGGTTGCAATATAAAACCTTGTTGAACAAACATTTTCTTAAGGTAACCCTCTAACTTTTTATCCATTGGATCTGAAAAGGCACAGCTATTCTCTACCGGGATAGTGGTACGCTTAGCTAAAGTAGAAACTGCTCCCTCCACCTTAGGGACCGTTTGCCATAAGTCCCGTGTGGCGGTGTCTATTGGAAACATCTTTCTAAATATCGGAGGGGGTGAGAACGGCACACCGGGTCTATCCCACTCCTTAGTAATAATTTCAGTTAGTCTCTTAGGTATAGGAAAAACGTCAGTACTTGTTGGTACAGCAAAATATTTATCCAACCTACACATTTTCTCTGGTATTGCAACTGTGTTACAATCATTCAGGGCCGCTAACACCTCCCCTAGTAATACACGGAGGTTTTCCAGCTTAAATTTAAAATTTGAAATATCTGAATCCAATCTGTTTGGATCAGAACCGTCAGCCGCAGAATGAAGCTCTCCGTCCTCATGTTCTGCAAGTTGTGACGCAGTATCTGACATGGCCCTAGCATTATCAGCGCACTCTGTTCTCACCCCAGAGTGATCACGCTTGCCTCTTAGTTCTGGTAATTTAGCCAAAACCTCAGTCATAACAGTAGCCATATCTTGTAATGTTATTTGTAATGGCCGCCCAGATGTACTGGGCGCCACCATATCGCGCACCTCCCGAGCGGGAGATGCAGGTACTGTCACGTGAGGCGAGTTAGTCGGCATAACTCTCCCCTCGTTGTTTGGTGAAATTTGTTCAATTTGTACAGATTGACTTTTATTTAAAGTAGCATCAATACAGTTAGTACATAAATTTCTATTGGGCTCCACTTTGGCGTTGGCACAAATAGTACAGGTCTCATCCTCTGAATCAGACATGTTTAACACACTAGCAAATAAACTTGCAACTTGGAAATATTATTCAAGTAAAACACAATGAAAAAAAAAAAAAAAAAAAACGTACTGTGCTTTAAGAAGCACTGAAAGATATATAACAGTTGAAATCAATAAACTTTGAAAAACAAAACACAATTTAGTAAAGGTTTGTTCCCATTAGCAAAGAAAAACTAACCCTGATGGCATAAAAAAGTTAAAGAATAAACGTTTTTTATCACAGTCAACTATAATCTCACAGCTCTGTTAGATTACTTCCCTCAAACAAGCTTTGAAGACCCCTGAGTTCTGTAGAGATAAACCGGAACATGCAGGAAAAAACAATGAGCTTCTGACTGAAATTTTTGATGCGTAGCAAAAGCGCCAAAAAAAGGTCCCTCCCCCTAACACACAACAGTGAGAGAGATCAGTAAACTGTCATAATTAGATCAAGCAACTGCCAAGTGGAAAAATAGTGCCCAAACATTTTATTCACCCAGTACCTCAGAAAATGAAAACGATTTTACATTCCAGCAAAAACGTTAAACATAAATTAAGAGTTATTAAAAAACCTGTTGCTTTGCAATTAGGCTAAAGTCTTATATACACAGTGTAATTCCAGTGAAGTACCATTCCCCAGAATACTCAAATGTTAAATATACATACATGATATTATGTCGGTATGGCAGGATTTTCTCATCAATTCCATTGTCAGAAAATAAAAACTGCTACATACCTCTTTGCAGATTAAACTGCCCGCTGTCCCCTGATCTGAAGTTTACCTCTCCTCAGATGGCCGAGAAACAGCAATATGATCTTAACAACTCCGGCTAAAATCATAATAAAAACTCTGGTAGATTCTTCTTCAAACTCCACCAGAGAAGGAATAACACACTCCGGTGCTATTAAAAAATAACAAACTTTTGATTGAAGAAATAAAACTAAATAAAATCACCATAGTCCTCTCACACATCCTATCTAGTCGTTGGGTGCAAGAGAATGACTGGGGGTGACGTAGAGGGGAGGAGCTATATGCAGCTCTGCTGGGTGAATCCTCTTGCACTTCCTGTTGGGGAGGAGTAATATCCCAGAAGTAATGATGACCCGTGGACTGATCACACTTAACAGAAGAAATAGCTCTGCTCCAGTGTTTTAATGAAACTGTTTATGGTGCACAGCAGATAAAACAATCTACCAAACTTAATGTAATCTATATTAATGCTACAATGTAAAACATTTTCACTGCAGAAATGTCCTGAAAAATATGTTTATATGAATACTTTGCATATGATGATGGAAAACCACTTTAAAGGTAATAGTTTTTTAAAGCTAAATGTTACTATGCACCTTAAACACACAAATAATTAATAAGGTTGATATAATCTGCATTACTAAATATAAAGCATTGTAATAAGTTTTATTGAAAATTATTATTTTTTTTAATTTGTTTTTTATCTTATTACCTATGGCAGTGGTGGTGAGCCTTAGCACTCCAGATTTTTCAGAACTACATTTCCCATGATGCTCGACTAGACTGCAGAGGGCTTAAGCATCATGGGAAATTTAGTTCTGAAATATCTAAGCTGAGGTGTCAAGTTTTGCCATCACTGACCTAGGGTGTATATTTAAATTCAATATATAAAAATAAAGCATTGATGTAAAAATAAACAAAGCAAATAGCCAACAGAATTGCAAATAAAAAAAAGAATAAAGCCACTAAAACAAATGTAAGCTGAATAATTAATTAAAGGACGGTCCATCTAAAAAGAAGTCCTCTGCAATTCAGGTGTTGAATAACAAATGCACATGTGAAATAACAAATTGCTAAATTAGAGTTTTTTAATGGAAGCTTTTCTAAAAAATAATAAGAATATTAATAATACAAATAAACCTTCTTTTTTGTTTATTAGTAGTGGTTGCACCAATAGCATAATAAATTAAACCAGTCTCCCATTTTTATAAACTGATAATACAAATGAGGAGCAAAAAATAATTGCCGTTTAAAACAGGTACTGAAGTTGTGTGGTATTGGCCTCCTAGTTAAGATTACTGGTACAACACATGATCTATGCAATCAGGGGATAAATCAGTATGTATCAAATTGTACTGGCATCTATATAGCAAAACCCCCCACATTAAATAATTGGTTAACTAGAAAGATAGGACTGACTAAAGATAGGGTGACTTCTGAAAGTGATTCTTCACATATAATTGCTGGTTAGTTAATCTTAGCCAATAATTGCTTTAAATATGAATGTAACTAGTAGGGAACATCAGACAAAGCCCAGATTTGATGGCAATGAAGTTACCATTTCCCTGTGGTCAGAAGAGGCTAAAGATAAACCACTCTTTTTTTTTTGGATGTGTTTTTGAAGCATAGCGGTTGTTAGGGGGCCTATAGTTGTTAGGGGGTTTTGCAAGATTCTTCGGATATTGGAGGAGCTATGTATTGTGAGTCGCTTAGTCCATGTTGTACTGGGGGGAGATTTGCCTTAAATGGTGAATTAAGACGGTAATTTTGGGGTTCCTTGGATGTTAGAGGGGTTTGTGCTGGGGGTCCCATAGTCGACCAGGATTTAATGGATTATTGTTTTTAACTGCCTCATTGTTGTAGGAGCAATCATGTGATCATTTTTTTATCATTAAATTGAAGCCTCTGTGGTCAAGTTAGGTGTAATAGAAAAGGGTTGTGAGCAGACATTGCAATAAGCCAAAAAAATAGTAACAGGATTTAGATGCTATTAATATTTTGCAACTCCCATAGAAATAAATAACTGTTGTTTTTAATTTGGGGCTTTCACAATGCGGCTGTCAGCTACATAATTGTAAGTAGCAATGTTACAGCATGAGGGTGTATTGCAGTCCAACGCTGAGGTTATTCTATTAATGTGTCACATGTTCTTCTTCAATAGAAATAGCTACGCTGCATCTTTACAGTTAGTTGCCATAACACAAGCTTGATCAGATTTCCACGTTTGAAAATATTTTTTACGTCCATTAAAGTAGATGCCAATATTAATCCAGAATTAAATTATTTTTTACATGCATATCATTCCTGGCATGCTATGGCCTCAAATATAAGTTTACATACACCTAGATTACGAGTTTTGCGTTAGCCTTAAAAACGCTGCTTTTTAATGCCCGCTGGTATTGCGAGTCTTGCAGGTACAGGTGTACCGCTCACTTTTTTGGCCACACTCGAAAATACTGCAAATCCACTTACGTCAATTGCGTATTCTATTTTTTCAATGGGATTTGCCTAATACCGGTATTACGAGTCTTCCAAAAAGTGAGCGGTAGACCTAAAACTCTTAAAGGACCAGTCAACACTGTAGATTTGCATACTCAACAAATGCATGATAAGAAGACAATGCTATAACACTTAGTCTGAACTTCAAATGAGTAGTAGATTTTTGTTAAATAAATTGCAAAGTTATGTTTATTTCCACTCCCCATGTATCATGTGACAGTCATTAGCCAATCACAAATGCATATACGTATATGCTGTAAATTCTTGCACATGCTCAGTAGGAGTTGGTGACTCAAAAAGTGTAAATATAAAAAGACTCTGCACATTTTAATGTTAATGGAAGTAAATTGGAAAGTTGTTTAAAATTACATGCTGTATCTGAATCATGAACTTTAATTTTGACTTGAGTGTCCCTTTAACTAAAGTGCTAAAAGGTACACTAACACCCATAAACTACCTAAATTTTAACACCTACTCTGCCGAACCGGACATCGCCGCCACTATAAAAAATATATTAACCCCTAAACTGCCGCACTCCCGCATCGCAGACACTAGTTAAATTTTATTAAACCCTAATCTGCCGTCCCTAACATCGCTGACACCTACCTACATTTATTAACCCCTAATCTGCCACCCCCAACGTCGCCGCAACTAACCCTAACCCTAACACCCCCTAACTTAAATATAATTTAAATAAATCTAAATAAAATAACTACAATTAACTAAATTATTTCTATTTAAAACTAAATACTTACCTATAAAATAAACCCTAAGCTAGCTACAGTATAACTAATAGTTACATTGTAGCTAGCTTAGGATTTATTTTTATTTTACAGGCAACTTTGTATTTATTTTAACTAGGTACAATAGTTATTAAATAGTTATTAACTATTTAATAACTACCTAGCTAAAATAAATACAAATTTACCTGTAAAATAAAACCTAACCTAAGTTATAATTACACCTAACACTACACTATAATTAAATTAATTCCCTAATTAACTACAATTAAATACAATTATCTAAAGTACGAAAAAAAAAAAAAAATTACAGAAAATAATAAAAAAAATTACAAGTTTTTTGAACTAATTACACCTAATCTATCCCCCCTAATAAAATAAAAAGCCCCCCAAAATAATAAAAAGCCCTACCCTACACTAAATTACAAATAGCCCTTAAAGGGCCTTTTGCGGGGCATTTCCCCAAAGTAATCAGCTCTTTTACCTGTAAAAAAAGTACAATACCCCCCCAACATTAAAACCCACCACCCACACACCCAACCCTACTCTAAAACCCACCCAATCCCCCCTTAATAAAACCTAACACTAACCTCTTGAAGATCACCATACCTTGAGAAGTCTTCACCCAACCGGGCCGAAGTCCTCAACGAAGCCGGGCAAAGTGGTCCTCTAGACGGGCAGAAGTCTTCATCCAAGCCAGGAAGAAGAGGTCCTCCAAACAGGCAGAAGTCTTCATCCAGACGGCATCTTCTATCTTCATCCATCCGGCATGGAGCGGGTCCATCTTAAAGTCATCCAATGCGGAGCATCCTCTTTCGACGTCTTCTTACTAAATGACGGTTCCTTAAGTGACGTCATCCAAGATGGCGTCCCTTCAATTCCGATTGGCTGATAGAATTCTATCAGCCAATCGGAATTAAGGTAGAAAAAATCCAATTGGCGGATGCAATCAGCCAATAGGATTGAAGTTCAATCCTATTGGCTGATCCAATCAGCCAATAGGATTGAGCTGGCATTTTATTGGCTTTTTAGGGGTAAATTAAAGCCCCAAGCCTACGGAGACTCCTGAAATCTACCCTATCTTGGCAAGAGGTTACCTTTACCGGTAACAGAAGCTCCAGTGAACGGATTGTCTGAGGGGAGACCGGTCTACAGCAGCTGGGCCTTAGTGCTGTGGCCACCTGTGACACACTTGCATTTTCTTGTATGATACAGAAAATTGTTGAACAGACCTTATGTTCATACCTGACCAGACCTACAGGATCAAGCACAGCCAGATCTTTAGGGACACAGGAAACATTTGGTAAGTGTCACTGCCCACTGTCAACAACATTGTATATTTACCAGCACAAATCTGGACACTTAGTCTGTATTTTGCTTCCTACCGGCATGCTGGTTGCTCACGGGATGCTAATCTTAGTACTATATGGGAGACCGAGCTGTGGAGCACTCTCCTAACTCACATAAAGAGCTTTCACTAACACAGGTGCCCAGGACTAACGGGTACTCAGCGATTGTCTCCTAATAACAAATACTACACAGTCAGAAGACACATTCCAGATCTCTATGGGCCCTATTTGTACATAGTATCAAACTCACAGCTCTCCTTCCTAACATCAGTAGCAAGCATAAGGAACAAAAATAGAGCCTCTCAATATTGGAGGGCTGCAGTCTTAGATTAATGTGACGTTGTGCATATGCACCATTACTAAGTATGGAAGCACACATTATCAGCATGCTACACAAGCTACTGGCTAAACTGGATACCCAGCATTACGCTCTTATCCAAGAATTAAGATCTACCTCCATCCATTCCCAGAACCTAGAATTAAGATCTACCTCCATCCATCCCAGGCTCCTGATAGCCAATATGTTAAGAATCTGCCCTTTGGAGATAATGTTACGGATGATCGCCTGGAGAAGAGAAAGTGTCTCTGTATGCTTGGATGCTGCCGGAGAACTAACACCTATGCGAAGCTCTCAGCTCAGTTTTGCCCTCCTATATCCTGATGGGATCATGCCGCAATCATTTCTCCTTTTTGAAAGAAAGGACATGGCTCCGAGATCAAGATGTGATTGGGGGGGGGGCATCTTACCCTTTCAGGACGCTTTGCAGCAGTATTTAATAGTCTCTTCAAGAGTAGTGATGTCGCGAACCTAAAAATTTTGGTTCGCGAACGGCGGACTCGAACTTCTGCAACTGTTCGCGAACCGCCATTAACTTCAATAGGCAGGCAAACTTTAAAACGAACAGGGACTCTTTCTGGCCACAATAGTGATGGAAAAGTTGTTTAAAGGGGACTAACACCTGGACTGTGGCATGCCGGAGGGGGATCCATGGCAAAACTCCCACGGAAAATTACATAGTTGATGCAGAGTCTGGTTTTAAGCCATAAAGGGCATAAATCACCTAACATTCCTAAATTGTTTGGAATCACGTGCTTTAAAACATCAGGTATGATGTTGTATCGATCAGGTAGTGTAAGGGTTACACCCGCTTCACAGTAACAGACCAAACTCCCTGTGTAACGCACCGCAAACAACCGCAAACAGTCCATTTGCACAACCACGAGATAGATAGATTTGATAGATGGATACATAGATTACATAGATCAATAGATGCAATATACATTTGATAGATACGATTGATAGTTAGATAGATTTGATAGATAAATAGATAGATTTGATAGATATATAATTTCCCAGACAGAGAATTACAAGACGTGCGGTCTGGGACCCATGGTAAGGTTACTTCCTTTTGCACAATCGAGTACAGGTTGGGGATTGCCTTTTGTGCAAAGAAATTTCGGCCGGGTACCATCCACTGTGGTGTCCCCTATCAGGGGATGTGTATATGGTATGGATTTTAGGAACCGGGAGATGGAAAAAGATGCTTGGTCGGTCCTCCTACTTCAAATTTGGGGCACTGCACGTGCAATCTAATGTGCCACCAGATAGAAGTGGTGTGTTAAGTAGTACTATTCCTATCAGTTTAATCCTGTTAAGTGTCTTTTTTTTGTTTTGTTTTTGAAGCCACAGTGCAGCACCAGAGGCCAGAAAAATTTGGCATGTACACATGCCTGAAAAATTAGGTATTGTTGTAGCCGCTGCTGTAGCAGCGGCCAGAAACATTTATGTTTTTTTCCCAGGCAGAAAGTGCCCTAAAACATTGCGGCTTGAACCCTAGTTTGTGGCGGATAAGTCACGCAAGTCATCCGGCATTTGAAGATAAAATACAGCAGCGTGTGGACCATTTTTAGCCCAAGGCAGCTCATCTCATCAGGCCTTTTTTACTCGAATGTATCACCCAATGTCAGTCCCTTCGGGATCCAACCCTCATTCATCTTAATAAAGGTGAGGTAATCTAGACTTTTTTGACCTAGGCGACTTCTCTTCTCAGTGACAATACCTCCTGCTGCACTGAAGGTCCTTTCTGACAGGACACTTGAAGCGGGGCAGGCCAGAAGTTCTATTGCAAATTGGGATAGCTCAGGCCACAGGTCAAGCCTGCACACCCAGTAGTCAAGGGGTTAATCGCTCCTCAGAGTGTTGAGATCTGCAGTTAAGGCGAGGTAGTCTGCTACCTGTCGGTCAAGTCATTCTCTGAGGGTGGACTCCGAAGGGCTGTGGCTATGCATAGGCGTTAAAAAACTCTGCATGTCCTCCATCAACAACACATCTGTAAAGCATCCTGTCCTTGCCGGCGTGGTCGTGGGAGGAGGAGGATTACTTTCAGCTCTTCCCCTGTTAGATTCACGTTGTGCTCTGACATCACCCTTATACGCTGTGTAAAGCATACTTTTTAATTTATTTTGGAAATGCTGCATCCTTTCCGACTTGTTGTAATTTGGTAACATTTCTGGCACTTTATGCTTATACCGGGGGTCTAGTAGCGTGGACACCCAGTACAGGTTGTTCTCCTTCAGCTTTTTTATACAAGGGTCCCTCAACAGGCACAACAGCATGAAAGACCCCATTTGCACAAGGTTGGATGCTGAGCTAGTCATGTCCCGTTCCTCATCCTCAGTGATGTCACTGAAGGTATCTTCTTCCCCCCAGCCACGTACAACACCACGGGTACCAGATAGGTGACAACGAGCACTCTGGGATGCTTGTTGTGGTTGGTCTTCCTCCTCCTGCTCAAAGCCACATTCCTCCTCTGACTCCTCTTCCTCACATTCCTCTTCCAGCGTTGCCGCAGGTCCAGCAAGTGATGCTGATAAGGCAGTTTCTGGTGGTGATGGTGACCACAACTCTTCCTCTTCCTCTTCACGCTCATCTACGGCTTGATCCAGCACTCTTCGCAGGGCACGCTCCAGGAAGAAAACAAATGGTATGATGTCGCTGATGGTGCCTTCGGTGCGACTGACTAGGTTTGTCACCTCCTCAAAAGGATGCATGAGCCTACAGGCATTGCGCATGAGAGCCCAGTAACGTGGCAAAAAAATTCCCAGCTCCACAGAGGCTGTCCTAGCACCCCGGTCATACAAATACTCGTTAATGGCTTTTTCTTGATGGAGCAGGCGATCAAACATTAGGAGTGTTGAATTCCAATGTGTCGGGCTGTCGCAAATCAAGCGCCTCACTGGCATGTTGTTTTGCCATTGGATATCAGAAAAGTGCGCCATGGCCGTGTAGGAACGCCTCAAATGGCCACACACCTTCGTGGCATGCTTCAGGACGTCCTGTAAGTCTGGGTACTTATGCACAAAGCGTTGTACGATCAAATTACACACATGTGCCATGCACGGCACATGTGGTGGAGGTAGGTGGCGCAAATGAATGCTGATTCCCTGTGACTACGTGTTACTATCCTGATATACTTGGTTATATAAGTATCGCTTCGATTTTAAATAGCCTAAATTGCTACGTAATAAATGCTATTGATCTCAACTATTCTATTTGTGTGACTAAGTATTAATAATATACTCCTTACATAAAATAAATGCCAATATGCTGATGATAGTAAAACAATTTATTAAATCTTAAAATATATATATGTATACACTTTACACAATATTGATACACTTTACACAATATTGACACCGGTGTCAGAAGATACGTGAATTTTAAAAGAAATATAAAATGCTTCGAAGTATTAAGTACATAAAATGACGATAGAAATATATAAAATGATAAAAGGATATTAATACATTGAAGTAATTTTATGCCACATTGAGTTACAGTGTTATTTACATACGGTCTAAAAACGTTTTAACCTTACAGTTTAGGCCGGGTCTGCGTGATGGTTCACTATATTATATTATTGCGGATAGTGCTGTATTTTATTACGCTTTATAGTACCTTTAAGTGTATCCGTCTGATGACACTTTGTGCGTTGGAGAATATTGCGGTTAAATATATGCCGCTGTTTGATTCTCTTTAGTGTATCCGTCTGATGACACTATTTTTGTTGGAGAATGCCGCGGTTAAATATATGCCGCTGTTTGATTCCCTTGATTCCTAGGTGAGTCGTGATGTTTGAGCGTTCTAGCGGTTAAATATATGCCGCTGTGATGACTTATTGCAGTCTAAGTTCCACCTGCAGTAAGCGAAGGATGGTGATAATCTTCGTGGTGATTCACACTGACGTGTGAATATTTCCTGCGGTTCCCGTGACCGCTTAATGTGTTGTCGGTCAGTGACCGATTTAGCTCTTTAAAGGATGTTGGTTCCTGATACTTTGTTCGTGAGGTGTGGGATCTTTGCCGCTTCAGTTGTTTGTTCTTCTGCCTCCGTTTGCTGCCGGTCAGTGACCGGTCCGGCTGAGTTCTTTGAAGTTTTTGGATGGAGGTGCTGCTCTTGTGTCCTGCAAATCTGTGTGAGGGTGATCGGGTATCAACGCGTTTCGGCTTCCAAGCCTTTTTCAAGATACCTGATGAGTAGATTGGCCAGCTATTTATACCTGTTTCGGTTAACTGTTAGACTGCCAGTAAGAAATTATTGTAATTTTCGCTTCTAGTCAGTTTTAACGTCATTATGAATTGGTTCTGGGTAAATTATCTTATATACAAATTTTACAGATATTCGTACCCATAATTTTACCTTTAAATTTTACCCAAAGTTAAAGTTCACGCCAATAATGTTTTTTACGCCTCAAAACAAACTAGCGTATAGCCAGAAATATCTAAGGTACGCATTAACCCATATCAAAATGTGCACAACAATAAATGTATTTTCACAGACCACAAAGTATAAAATTTCTAAAAAATGCGTCTGTATGGAATATATCCCAAAATCTAGATATATGTTTAATAACATACTCCTTATAGCCAAGTTGCAATATCGTGCACAATAATAAATTGAAGATCCACAAATGATAAAGTACGAATATCTGTAAAATTTGTATATAAGATAATTTACCCAGAACCAATTCATAATGACGTTAAAACTGACTAGAAGCGAAAATTACAATAATTTCTTACTGGCAGTCTAACAGTTAACCGAAACAGGTATAAATAGCTGGCCAATCTACTCATCAGGTATCTTGAAAAAGGCTTGGAAGCCGAAACGCGTTGATACCCGATCACCCTCACACAGATTTGCAGGACACAAGAGCAGCACCTCCATCCAAAAACTTCAAAGAACTCAGCCGGACCGGTCACTGACCGGCAGCAAACGGAGGCAGAAGAACAAACAACTGAAGCGGCAAAGATCCCACACCTCACGAACAAAGTATCAGGAACCAACATCCTTTAAAGAGCTAAATCGGTCACTGACCGACAACACATTAAGCGGTCACGGGAACCGCAGGAAATATTCACACGTCAGTGTGAATCACCACGAAGATTATCACCATCCTTTGCTTACTGCAGGTGGAACTTAGACTGCAATAAGTCATCACAGCGGCATATATTTAACCGCTAGAACGCTCAAACATCACGACTCACCTAGGAATCAAGGGAATCAAACAGCGGCATATATTTAACCGCGGCATTCTCCAACAAAAATAGTGTCATCAGACGGATACACTAAAGAGAATCAAACAGCGGCATATATTTAACCGCAATATTCTCCAACGCACAAAGTGTCATCAGACGGATACACTTAAAGGTACTATAAAGCGTAATAAAATACAGCACTATCCGCAATAATATAATATAGTGAACCATCACGCAGACCCGGCCTAAACTGTAAGGTTAAAACGTTTTTAGACCGTATGTAAATAACACTGTAACTCAATGTGGCATAAAATTACTTCAATGTATTAATATCCTTTTATCATTTTATATATTTCTATCGTCATTTTATGTACTTAATACTTCGAAGCATTTTATATTTCTTTTAAAATTCACGTATCTTCTGACACCGGTGTCAATATTGTGTAAAGTGTATCAATATTGTGTAAAGTGTATACATATATATATTTTAAGATTTAATAAATTGTTTTACTATCATCAGCATATTGGCATTTATTTTATGTAAGGAGTATATTATTAATACTTAGTCACACAAATAGAATAGTTGAGATCAATAGCATTTATTACGTAGCAATTTAGGCTATTTAAAATCGAAGCGATACTTATATAACCAAGTATATCAGGATAGTAACACGTAGTCACAGGGAATCAGCATTCATTTGCGCCACCTACCTCCACCTCAGCTTATTTCTATAAAACATTGGGATATAGTTTTATAAGGTGTGCATTATTCCCCTCCTTACTTACAGTCTAATCACAATCCCAAACACACATACATATTTTATCCCTAGACTGTTAAGAAAGGTACACCAACATCTGAAGGATGGACATATTTAACACTAGGAATAACATTCTTGATGACATTTCAAATAAAATTGACCCCGTGAACTCAAATTTCAATAAAATAGATTATATAAACGAGAAAGACACCATAAGCGAATTAGAAAATATTCTATTTAAGGAAATAAAACAGAAATTGGAGTTAGCTTTTTTAAATAAATACATAAAAGAAAATATGGTCCCTAGGGGACTACGACTCAAAAAAGACTGCACATTCGAATTAAACGAAGAGCATAGTAAAGAATGGTTTGACATTCTGGAAACAGCTTCCCTTAAACTTATAACAGTAATTATTAAATCAAGAGAAATAACCTCACAGGAATTAGGGATCAAAATTCAAAATTATAAAGAAAAATTGGAACATACAGATCTAACAGATTCTTTAAACACAAAACAACAAGAAATAGCTAAAAGACTAGGTGAACTGAACAAAGTTATAATAGAAGTAAAATGGAAAAAATTCAATAGAGACATTGAGGATTATAAAAGACAAACAGATAACAGCAATGAAGAAGCACAACCTAATTACAGATTACTTTTTAGCAATAAAAAATTTAATAATGAACCTGAGACAGGGAACATGCAGGTTGAGCAAGAAAACACAGGAAAGACCTTAAATCAAACACGAAATGATAGTAACTATTACTATCATAGATACCACAATCATAACAAAGGAAACTACATAAATAGATTCCAAAGACCAAATTACCACTATAATCAACACCGAAACTGGGACAATGATAGAAATAGAAACTACAGACGTGACAACTACAGACATAATGGACACACCTATAATGAATACAGGCATAGTAATAGAGAATTACAACAAGGAAGAAGTAACACAGGATATTCACACAAGGATGATCATAGACACAATACGGAAGAGGAACACACACAAGAACACAATAACTACATACAGCACGATTACCAAAATTCAAACAATTTTCACAATTCAAATAGAAATCACCAACATAGAAATAATTATAGAGATAATAATGAGCACTATTACAATAGAAATGAGCACTATAGAGGTGAAAATAGAAACCCACTTTTCAACCGATATGAACACCACCAAGATGATAATAGAGATTCACATTTTCAAAATTATAGAAACCACCAAGATGATAATAGAGATTCACATTTTCAAAATTATAGAAACCATGGGGAAAGAATATTTGAAAACCAAAATTATGATAATTATAACCACAATCACACATGGAGAAATCAAAATAAAGAAAATCCAGATAGGGAAACACCAAAGGAAAATTTTAAAAGACCACAATCACCAAAAACAAAAGATAATTTCAAAAAACAGAGCACCACCTCACATCCACCAGAAAGAAATTTAGAACACCAGAACAGATACAGTGCACTAAATCAGGAAGAAGAATCTAGAACTCCCACTACATCCACTAAAACAATTAACCATAGATCTTTTTTAGAAGAAGGCCCAAATCAAACACACGACCCACCGAAAGGAAAAAGAAGATTAGAGGAAACAGAGGAAGGGGAGGGAGAATCAAAAAAAGCAACGAAGAAATCAAAATAGAACCTAAAGGTATCTTTAATTTGAGTAAATTAATACTAAATGACAAACAAAAAACAATACTCAACAAAGGTCTATCATTTGCCCCGTCCTGTAAAATCAACAAATTTGAAACCCTGATTAATGTGAATCAATTCACAAGAAAATTAGCCTTAAAAAAGTATTTTTTGAGAAATCCTCTGGAAAATAATGGTAATTACACATCAAAATATATTCACACCAATTACAAACAAAAATCCACTTTTAACCCCACTCAAGAAAAAGGTAGTATGATTGAAACATTTGAGAAAAAGGTAAAAGAGGATATTGAAAAACTGGAAATAAATAAGGAGCTTAAATGGAATTTAAGTAAAAAAGAAAATGAGGTTCTAAAAGAGCTGAAAGAGAACAAAAACATCACTATTAAGCAGGCTGATAAAGGGGGGGGAGTTGTCATTATGGACACAGAAAATTACCTCAAAGAAGCCGACAGACTATTAGGGGACAAAACAACATACAATAAATTAACAGGTAACCCTATTGAGCAAATGAGAAAGAATTTAGAAAAAATGATCACTTCAGCAAAAGATAAAGGCATAATAAACAACCAAGAATTCAATTTTATTTTAATAGAACATCCCCGTACCCCAGTCTTTTATTTCCTACCAAAAATCCACAAGGATCTAATCAACCCCCCAGGACGGCCCATAATATCAGGAATAAATTCACTGACATCAAACTTATCTCAATACACTGACTTCTTTCTTCAAAAATATGTCAAAAACATACCTTCCCACTTAAGAGACACTAAACATTTCCTGAATCTAATTGATCATATTAATTGGAAAGAAAATTACATTCTTGTTACTTGCGATGTAAGTAGCTTATACACATGCATTGACCATTCAAAAGGCCTAGAAGCCACAAAATCCTTTTTAACTAAAGACAGCGAAATGGAAAAACCCCAAAAAGAATTTATATTGCAGTGTATGGAATTCATACTCAGAAATAACTATTTTTCTTTCAACGGAAGTCATTATATACAAAAAAGAGGAACAGCTATGGGCACGAGATTCGCACCCAGTTACGCTAATTTATTTGTAGGACATTTTGAGGAGCAATTTCTATCGAACACTCCGTGGGGTGCGAATCTCGTGCTCTATAAACGGTTCATAGATGACATATTCATCATTTGGAGAGGAGATGAGGAACTATTAGATGAGTTCATACTAGACTTCAATAACAACGACTTCGGTCTAAAATTTACACATGAACATAACAAAACTAAAATCAGCTTCTTAGATATAGAGATAGCCATAATAAATAACGAAATCACCACAACGACTTTTTTTAAGAAAGTAGATGCAAATAGCTACATTGACTACAAAAGTTGCCACCATACAAAGTGGAAGAATAATATACCAAAAGGACAGTACTCGAGAATAAGAAGGAATTGCACCAAAGTAACTGACTACGACACACAAGCAGAAATTTTAGACAAGAGATTTGCTGAAAAGGGATATCATCCTAAAATTCTAGTAGACACAAAAAAACAAGTCAGATCAATAGATAGAAAGGACCTTCTGGAGGATAAAAATAACATGATGAAACATGAGGACAGAGACCCATATCACATTCCATTTATCACCACATATTCCAGCCAACACAAACAGATAGAAAACATTATAAAGAAACACTGGCATCTTGCAAGAAGTGACCCTATCCTTGGAAAAAGATTAAAACAACATCCTGATATTATATATCGAAAAGCTACCAGTCTGAAAAATATCCTAGCACCTAGCGAGTACAAACAACAAAAATACCACACTATCCAACGAGACCTTAATAATGAAACCATATCTGTTTTTTTCCCATGCCATGAGTGTAAATCTTGTAAACACAGCACCAAATCTAAATCAGTCAGGTCAACTGTGACAAATAAAGAAGTAAAAATAAATGACATCATCAGATGCACGGATAACAATATCATATATCTAATAGAATGCAATTGCAAACTTCAATACTTAGGCCAAACAAGTAGAAAGTTGAAGGATAGGATGAGAGAACACATCCTAAATATTGAAAAAGAAAGAGATAACACAAAATTATACGCACACTTCAAAACATGCCATAAAGGAAACCCAAATGAAATGTTATTTTGGGGCATTAAAAAGATTAAACCAGACAGCAGAGGAGGCAATCTAGGGAAAAAACTTTTACACCAAGAAGCCAAATTAATATTCGAAATGGGCACTCTACACCCAAAAGGTCTAAACAGTGAAATGGACTTAAACGCCATCCTGTAGTACACCCCAAACCAAATTATCTATGGACCTTAACTACATCCGGATTACACAAGAGTCATATATTAAACACATCGAGGAATAACCATATTCAAGATGTCTAATAATTTATTAGACATACGAAATAATATAAAAGACACTTCCAAACGCAAAGTTAAAGATGTACTAGTCCATAGCTATAAAAACCAGTTCATCGCTATACGATTCAATACTCCAAACCTGGAGTTAATGATGTAATCAAACAACAGTTTTAGTTAGGGATACATATATGTTAGAACCCGTCCACTAAGAATAAGTCACACATTAGAAATTCTAGGTGTTATAACTTCTGACCAACAAACTCATGATATGTAAAATATGCATAAGTCAATCTACACCATAGAATAATTGGTCGACCCATAACCACAACCCTAAAACAATTTTCATAATACTAAATATCATATTTAAACCTTACCCATAATTTTACCTTTAAATTTTACCTTTAAATTTTACCCAAAGTTAAAGTTCACGCCAATAATGTTTTTTACGCCTCAAAACAAACTAGCGTATAGCCAGAAATATCTAAGGTACGCATTAACCCATATCAAAATGTGCACAACAATAAATGTATTTTCACAGACCACAAAGTATAAAATTTCTAAAAAATGCGTCTGTATGGAATATATCCCAAAATCTAGATATATGTTTAATAACATACTCCTTATAGCCAAGTTGCAATATTGTGCACAATAATAAATTGAAGATCCACAAATGATAAAGTACGAATATCTGTAAAATTTGTATATAAGATAATTTACCCAGAACCAATTCATAATGACGTTAAAACTGACTAGAAGCGAAAATTACAATAATTTCTTACTGGCAGTCTAACAGTTAACCGAAACAGGTATAAATAGCTGGCCAATCTACTCATCAGGTATCTTGAAAAAGGCTTGGAAGCCGAAACGCGTTGATACCCGATCACCCTCACACAGATTTGCAGGACACAAGAGCAGCACCTCCATCCAAAAACTTCAAAGAACTCAGCCGGACCGGTCACTGACCGGCAGCAAACGGAGGCAGAAGAACAAACAACTGAAGCGGCAAAGATCCCACACCTCACGAACAAAGTATCAGGAACCAACATCCTTTAAAGAGCTAAATCGGTCACTGACCGACAACACATTAAGCGGTCACGGGAACCGCAGGAAATATTCACACGTCAGTGTGAATCACCACGAAGATTATCACCATCCTTCGCTTACTGCAGGTGGAACTTAGACTGCAATAAGTCATCACAGCGGCATATATTTAACCGCTAGAACGCTCAAACATCACGACTCACCTAGGAATCAAGGGAATCAAACAGCGGCATATATTTAACCGCGGCATTCTCCAACAAAAATAGTGTCATCAAACGGATACACTAAAGAGAATCAAACAGCGGCATATATTTAACCGCAATATTCTCCAACGCACAAAGTGTCATCAGACGGATACACTTAAAGGTACTATAAAGCGTAATAAAATACAGCACTATCCGCAATAATATAATATAGTGAACCATCACGCAGACCCGGCCTAAACTGTAAGGTTAAAACGTTTTTAGACCGTATGTAAATAACACTGTAACTCAATGTGGCATAAAATTACTTCAATGTATTAATATCCTTTTATCATTTTATATATTTCTATCGTCATTTTATGTACTTAATACTTCGAAGCATTTTATATTTCTTTTAAAATTCACGTATCTTCTGACACCGGTGTCAATATTGTGTAAAGTGTATCAATATTGTGTAAAGTGTATACATATATATATTTTAAGATTTAATAAATTGTTTTACTATCATCAGCATATTGGCATTTATTTTATGTAAGGAGTATATTATTAATACTTAGTCACACAAATAGAATAGTTGAGATCAATAGCATTTATTACGTAGCAATTTAGGCTATTTAAAATCGAAGCGATACTTATATAACCAAGTATATCAGGATAGTAACACGTAGTCACAGGGAATCAGCATTCATTTGCGCCACCTACCTCCACCTCAGCTTATTTCTATAAAACATTGGGATATAGTTTTATAAGGTGTGCATTATTCCCCTCCTTACTTACAGTCTAATCACAATCCCAAACACACATGCACGGCACATGTGTCAACTTGCCCAATTTCAATGCCGCCACCAAATTACTTCCGTTGTCAGAAACCACTTTGCCGATCTTCAGTTGGTGCGGAGTCAGTCACTGATCCACCTGTGCGTTCAGGGCGGACAGGAGTGCTGGTCCGGTGTGACTCTCTGCTTTCAGGCAAGTCAACCCCAAGACGGCGTGACACTGCTGTATCCTGGATGTGGAATAGTACCTGCGGAGCTGGGGGGGTGCCGTTGATGTGGAGCAAGATGCAGCAGCAGAAGAGGAGGTTATGCAAGAGGATAGAGTAGGAGGAGTAGAGGAGGTGGCAGCAGGCCTGCCTGCAAGTCGTGGCGGTGTCACCAACTCCTCCTCTGCAGAACCACGCATTCCATGCTTGGCAGCCGTCAGCAGGTTTACCCAATGTGCAGTGTAGGTGATATACCTGCCCTGACCATGCTTTGCCGACTAGCTATCAGTGGTCATATAGACCCTTGCCCCAACACTGTGTGCCAGACAAACCATTACTTCCTTTCGCACAATCGAGTACAGGTTGGGGATTGCCTTTTGTGAAAAGAAATTTTGGCCGGGTACCTTCCACTGCGGTGTCCCAATAGCTACAAATTTTTTGAATGCCTCAGACTCCACCAGCTTGTATGGTAAAAGCTGACGGGCTAAGAGTTCAGACAAGCCAGCTGTCAGACGCCGGGCAAGGGGGTGACTTTGTGACATTGGTTTCTTACGCTCAAACATGTCCTTGACAGACACCTGACTGTGGGCAGATGAGCAGGAACTGCTCTGGAAGAGAGACGGAGTGGCGGATGGTTGAGAGGGGGCAGGGAGGACAGCAGTGGTTGACGTGGCTGAAGATGCTGGACCAGGAGGAGGATGGCGGCTTTGAGTTTGTGTGCTGCTTCTACTCATGTGTTGATCCCATAGGCGTTTGTGATGTGCGATCATGTGCCTTCGCAAAGCAGTTGTACCTAGGTGGGTGTTGCACTTCCCATGACTCAGTTTCTTTTGGCACAGGTTGCAAATGGCATCGCTGTTGTCAGAGGCAGACACACACAAAAAATGCCACACTGCTGAGCTCTGCGATGACAGCATTCTGGTGGTGGCAACAGCATGCGTTGATTGGCGTGCTGTCTGGCTGACCCCGGGTGCCGATGCATGCTGTCTGACTGTGCCACTAGCTCCTTGCGACGACCTCCCCCTGCTTCCAAATCGTCTCCTCCTCTCTGTCTCCCCATCTGAACTTTCCACCTGTTTTCTTCTCTTCTAGCGGGCACCCACGTGACATCCACGGACGCATCGTCATCATCAACCGCTTCACTTGTATCTGAAAAAATCAACAACAGAAGCAGCAGCGGGTACAACATCATCATCATCACACCGTACGTCCATGTCTGTAATGCTGCCTGACTGAGACATATCACTGTTATCTACATCCTCTGTCAATGATGGTTGCGCATCACTCATTTCTTCAAACTGATGTGTAAAAAACTCCTCTGACACATCAAGTGAAGCAGCTGTGATGATAGTGTTGGTGGTGGCGGCAGGCGGGCGAGTGGTGGTAACTTGAGAGGTGACCGAAGATAAGCTGGAGGAGGATGGTGCGTCAAGGTTCGGAGCGGAAGCTATAGAAGATTGGGTGTCCTGTGTTGAAAAGTCAACTATGTCCTCCTCAGAACTTTTTGAGTTCATGGGACATGGCCTCTGAACACTGGGCATTATTCTAAGGCCCAATGGAATCACAGCACCACGATCACGACGGCACCTGTGGGGTGGCCTGCCTCTGCCTGTCATTTTTTTTTAAATGTACACTTACACTACTATTAAACAAGATATGAGAGGTGGCACTGGGCAAGTGGGCACAGTATACGCTGTGAGCCTGACACAAAAAAGCAGACTGATGTTTCACAGTCCAAAAAGTTTTTATTTTTTTAAATGTACACTTACACTACTATTAAACAAGATATGAGTGGTGGCACTGGGCAAGTGGGCACAGTATACGCTGTGAGCCTGGCACACACCCTGGCTGGCAGGCAACTGCAATTAGATTACACTAGCAGACTGATGTTTCACAGTCAAAAAAGTTTTTTTTTACAAAATTTACACTACTGTTACAACAGATATGAGTGGTGGCACTAGTTGGCAAGTGGGCCTGGCACACACGCTGGCAGGCAGGCAACTGCAATTAGATTACACTAGCAGACTGATGTTCCACAGTCAAAAAATATTTTTTTTAAATTTACACTACTGTTACAACAGATATGAGTGGTGGCACTTGTTGGCAAGTGGGCCTGGCACACACGTTGGCAGGCAGGCAACTGCAATTAGATTACACTAGCAGACTGATGTTTCACAGTCAAAAAAGTTTTTTTTATAAAAAAATTACACTACTGTTACAACAGATATGAGTGGTGGCACTTAGCAAGTGGGCCTGGCACACACGCTGGCAGGCAGGCAACTGCAATTAGATTACACTAGCAGACTGATGTTTCACAGTCAAAAAAGTTTTTGTTTACAAAATTTACACTACTGTTACGACAGAAATGAGTGGTGGCACTAGTTGACAAGTGGGCCTGGCACACATGCTGACAGGCAGGCAACTGCAATTAGGTTACACTAGCAGACTGATGTTTCACAGTCAAAATTTTTTTTTTTAAATTTACACTACTGTTACAACAGATATGAGTGGTGGCACTAGTTGGCAAGTGGGCCTGGCACACACGCTGGCAGGCAGGCAACTGCTATTAGATTACACTAGCAGACTGATGTTTCACAGTCAAAAAAGTTTTTTTTTACAAAATTTACACTACTGTTACAACAGATATGAGTGGTGGCACTAGTTGGCAAGTGGGCCTGGCACACACGCTGGCAGGCAGGCAACTGCTATTAGATTACACTAGCAGACTGATGTTTCACAGTCAAAAAAGTTTTTTTTTTTTAAATTTACACTACTGTTACAACAGATATGAGTGGTAGCACTAGTTGGCAAGTGGGCCTGGCACACACGCTGGCAGGCAGGCAACTGCAATTAGATTACACTAGCAGACTGATGTTTCACAGTCAAAAAAGTTGGCAAGTGGGCCTGGCACACACGCTGGCAGGCAGGCAACTGCTATTAGATTACACTAGCAGACTGATGTTTCACAGTCAAAAAAGTTTTTTTTTACAAAATTTACACTACTGTTACAACAGATATGAGTGGTGGCACTAGTTGGCAAGTGGGCCTGGCACACACGCTGGCAGGCAGGCAACTGCTATTAGATTACACTAGCAGACTGATGTTTCACAGTCAAAAAAGTTTTTTTTTTTAAATTTACACTACTGTTACAACAGATATGAGTGGTAGCACTAGTTGGCAAGTGGGCCTGGCACACACGCTGGCAGGCAACTGCAATTAGATTACACTAGCAGACTGATGTTTCACAGTCAAAAAAGTTTTTTTTTTTTTTTTAAATGTACACTACTGTTACAACAGATATGAGTGGTGGCACTTAGCAAGTGGGCCTGGCACACACACTGGCAGGCAGGCAACTGCAATTAGATTACACTAGCAGACTGATGTTTCACAGTCAAAGAAGTTTTTTTTTTTTTAAATTTACACTACTGTTACAACAGATATGAGTGGTCGCACTAGTTGGCAAGTGGGTCTAGCACACACGCTGGCAGGCAGGCAGGCAACTGCTATTAGATTACACTAGCAGACTGATGTTTCACAGTCAAAAAAGTTTTTTTTTTACAAAATTTACACTACTGTTACGACAGATATGAGTGGTGGCACTAGTTGGCAAGTGGGCCTGGCACACACGCTGGCAGGCAGGCAACTGCAATTAGATTACACTAGCAGACTGATGTTTCACAGTCAAAAAAGTTTTTTTAAAAAATATTTACACTACTGTTACAACAGATATGAGTGGTGGCACTAGTTGGCAAGTGGGCCTGGCACACACGCTGGCAGGCAGCCAACTGCAATTAGATTACACTAGCAGACTGATGTTTCACAGTCAAAAAAGTTTTTTTTAAAAAATATTTACACAAATACACTACAAGATCCAACTAATAGATAAGATTTAATCTCTACTCCTGGAACATTGGGGGCATACATTCCCCAATAAAAAGAAAAACAATACTCACACAGCTTAGGAAAAAAAAGGCAGAGATTGAATTCCTTCAAGAGACCCACCTCTTGGATTCAGAGCACGAGAAGTTGAGGGCAGACTGGGTGGGGAGAGTTGAATACGCCTCATATAGTTCAGCCAGTAGAGGGGTTGCAATACTCCTAGGTAAAAGACTGGAGTATGAGGTCAGGGAGGTACTTAAAGATCCGGAAGGCAGATACATAATAGTGCAGATATGTGTAGCTGAACAAATTTACACATTATGCAACATCTACGCCCCGAACTTAAAGGATAGAGGATTCTGGAATGCCATTGTGGCGATCCTCTCTCCCTACATCGGTACCCACATCATACTGGGAGGTGACTTCAACCTCACTCCAAACTCTCACTGCGATAGGTTAAGGGGGACACTTAGTGGGAAGATCAGAAAGACAATTAGACCCTCAGAAAAATTTGAAAAAGACATTTTTTCCCAGCTGGGAAGTTCCCTGGATGTGGTGGACATATGGAGGCAATTGAACCCAGATGGGAAAGATTATACTTGTGCATCGCGCTCGTCTCCCTCTATGTCCCGCATTGATCTGTTTCTAATATCCAACTCTCTCATTACGCGTATCATAGACACAAAAATTGGGGAAGTGGCGGTTTCCGATCATGCACCCATAGCACTCTTCATAGACAAGAACCAGTCAGTCAGCAACAGACGTACCCTTAGATTCCCAAAACACCTACTGTACTCCCAAGAATTCCAGAACTATCTAATTCACTGCTGGGACGACTACCGGGTAAATAATGCTCAGCATATAGATTCACCGGAATTGTTCTGGGTGACAGCTAAGGCGGTCTTGTCGGGCAACATTGTTGCCTACCTGGCGCGTAGGAAAAAACAATATACAGAAAAAATTGGGAAGCTGAGGGAGTGCTTGGCGGAGACGTATCGCACTTACTGTGCGACCCCCTCCCGTCTCAATTATCATAATTACACTGATACAAAAAAAGAATATGATGCCCTACTAGCCCACCAGGCCTCACAGGCTCTTCTGCGAAGCAGAGGTAAATACTATAGATTTGGAGATAAGTCGGGGAAGCTCATGGCTGCCTTAGTGAATATGGACACGTCCTCTAAACATGTTGCAGCCCTGAAAAGTAGGGGCAAACTTGTGAAAGATGCTGAATCAATAGCAGAGGCATTTGCCTCATATTACTCCTCTCTATATACCAGTGAGGGTTCCCCAGACCCTGAGCTAAGAGACAAACTTTGGGATAACATTAACATCCCACAAATTTCAGAATCTCAACTTGAGAAGCTAAACGCCCACATAGGAGAGGAGGAGATTCAGAGGACGATAATGTCCATGTCACTGGGTAAAGCCTCAGGCCCGGACGGATTACCGATAGAATTCTATCGGCTCCTGAAGGAACAGGTTTCCACGACATTGGCAAACTTGTATGCCACTTACTTTGAGGGGGAGAGAGCTCCGGTATCAGAATTCTCAGCAGCATATATCACCCTAATACCCAAGCCAGGGAAAGACACCGTATTACCAGAATCCTATCGTCCGATCTCCTTACTGAACTCGGACTACAAAATATTAACTAAATTATTGGCAGAAAGACTAAAATTTATATTGCCTGACATTATACACATGGACCAAACGGGATTCATGCATGCGAGATCGTCAGTGGTCAATGTTCGTAGGGTCCTACAGGTCATCCAACACTTTTGGACTGCGAGGGGAGAGGGTGAGGGGAGGAGTGACACGGAGGCCTTCCTGCTGTCACTCGACGCAGAGAAGGCCTTTGACCGAGTGGAGTGGGACCACCTTTTCTACACCATGACTAAGGCTCACTTCTCTGGCCCATTTTTGACTTTTATTAAAAACCTGTACCGAGCCCCCTTTGCTAATATACTAGTCAATAACATATTTTCAGAGAACATTTACTTACAAAGGGGAACCCGACAGGGCTGCCCCTTATCACCCCTCCTCTTTAATGTTGCCCTCGAACCATTGGCTATCAAGCTAAAACAGGTCTTCCCTGGCATAGATGTGGCAGGACACCCACAACATCTGGCATTATACGCGGATGATATGCTCCTGTTTGTCCAGAATCCGCGCACACATATACCGCGTATCCTGGAGACTCTCACTGATTTTGGCCTGTTATCCGGCTATAAAATTAATATGCATAAATCGGAGATCCTATGGCTTCTCAGGAAAGCTAGCACTGACGGGGATTTCCCGTTCTCAGTGGCTAACCATGATATCACCTATCTTGGCATTAAAATCTCCGCTAACCCCAATAAATTGTATGCCAATAATCTGACACCTATGTGTGCAAAACTGCAGGCGCAGATGAATAGCTGGAGTTCGCTACCCCTGTCACTCTCAGGTAGGATCAACCTCCTCAAAATGGTGATACTCCCTCGCCTGCTCTATCCTCTTCTTATGCTCCCCCTGCTCCTAAGCAAATCGGATGTCAAAATGCTTAATTCGGCAGCGACTAGCTTCATTTGGAAGGGAGGTAAGCCACGAATCTCGAGGGACAAACTGAGCATGGGTTTTCTCAATGGAGGACTGGCTTTGCCAGACTTCAGATTGTATAATTGGGCGGCTTTAATACGACTGGTGTTGGACTGGCAGGTGGGAACACACCACTTTTGTCGGCCCTCCCTGGAACAGGCGGTTCTGGGAGACATCTCCTTAGCGTACCTACCTCATGTTTCGAACATGAAATCTGTGAAGGCACTGGGCCTGAATATGCTGTTCAGCGAACCATTAAAGGCCTGGCACCAGGCTCATAAATTTCTGAAGAAATCTTGCCATGTTTCAAGCTACCTACCTATTGTCAAAAACCCGGACTTCCCGGCAGGTTCGGAAACTCAACCTTTCTTGGTCTGGGAACGGAAGGGACTGAGATCACTTCAACAATTATTAGTCCCCCTCACAAAGGAGGTAAAAAATTTTGGTACCTTACAAAGAGAATTTGGGATACCAAGAACACACTTCTTTGCCTTCCTACAAGTGCGCCATTATATCAATACACTCCTGCGGAACGCACCGGATTTTTGGGAGGGCTCTCCCTTCCGCATCACACAAGCATTGTATAAAATGGGTAGGTTCTCCTTATCTGAAATATATCAGACTCTTCTACAACAGCGAGCGCAGAGCACGAGGGACTCACTGCTTGCGGGATGGGCTCGGGAGGGAATTGGCAACATTACGTGGGAGGACGTGAGAGGAGGTCTCGAAAAAACTAAATCAGCTACGTTGTCCGCCATGTTCAGGGAATCCCAAATACGCTTCTTTCATAAGGCCTATCTCACTCCGAGAATACTTGCCAAATGGGTAAACACACGCCCTAATAAATGCGTGAGATGTGCGATAGAGGCACCTACTCTCTTACACTATATGTGGGAATGTCCAGCAGTCAGACAATACTGGGGTAAAATACAATATTGGATTCACCAGTCCTTACAGATACACCTCATACTCCGCCCAGAAACTATTTTGTTTTTACATTGGGACACACATCATAGACAACAAGACGCTGTACTGAGTCTAGTAATATTGTTAGCTAGAAAATGTATCTTAAAAAATTGGACGGTAAGGAAAAGCCCTTCTTTTGTGAGCTTTAGGAATCTACTCAAATCACAGATATTTACTGAACAAATGGACGTTAGGATGGATGTTCAGAATAGGCTGGGCCTATTTCTACGTAAATGGCGTAGACTCATACTTACCTTTGAACTAGAGATCCAAAGGCTAATCCTGTTGCCATTTAAAGACTCAGTTCTCTTCACGGAGGCAGAGTTGAGGGGGGAATGGACACATTTATTCTAAGTTACAATAAACACATATGAGGGATGACTCTTCCTTCTCCCCTCCCCCCTCCTTTCTTCACCCCTCTCCCATTCCCATCGTCCCCCCTTTTTTTTTTTTTTTTTCTCTCTCCTCCCACCGCTGGGCCCCAGAAGCGGCAACAACAACTTTGGAGTAAGTTTAGTTTTGTTGTGTTTATAGTTAGGTTAGATATGATTTAGATTGAGTTTTAACTAGGATAAAGATATTGGAAAAAGAATTTGTCTGAGAAGTGTAATCACATTAGTCTGAAAAATACTACTTGCTATAGATTTCAAAGTGCGGATGAGAGAGTAAAATATCATATCCTCACCCAACTGATACTAATGTGAATCATTTTGTGTATACTGTAAGGTTCAATACATAATTTATAATGGATATTGTAAACTGTATCGCATGTGACTGTAACCGCACAAATTGTAAACGATAAGAATATGTGTATTGCTTTCTTGGACAACAATAAAAAGATATTTCAAAAAAAATATTTACACTACTGTTACAACAGATATGAGTGGTGGCACTTTTTAGCAAGTGGGCCTGGCACACACGCTGGCAGGCAGGCAACTGCAATTAGATTACACTAGCAGACTGATGTTTCACAGTCAAAAAAGTTTTTTTTTTAAATATTTACACTACTGTTACAACAGATATGAGTGGTGGCACTATTTAGCAAGTGGGCCTGGCACACACGCTGGCAGGCAGGCAACTGCTATTAGATTACACTAGCAGACTGATGTTTCACAGTCAAAAAAGTTTTTTTTTTTAATTTACACTACTGTTACAACAGATATGAGTGGTGGCACTAGTTGGCAAGTGGGCCTGGCACACACGCTGGCAGGCAGGCAACTGCAATTAGATTACACTAGCAGACTGATGTTTCACGGTCAAAAAAGTTTTTTTAAAAAAATTTTACACTACTGTTACAACAGATATGAGTGGTGGCACTAGTTGGCAAGTGGGACTGGCACACACACTGGCAGGCAGGCAGGCAACTGCTATTAGATTACACTAGCAGACTGATGTTTCACAGTCAAAAAAGTTTTTTTTTACAAAATTTACAATACTGTTACAACCGATATGAGTGGTGGCACTAGTTGGCAAGTGGGCCTGGCACACACGCTGGCAGGCAGGCAACTGCAATTAGATTACACTAGCAGACTGATGTTTCACAGTCAGAAAGTTTTTTTTTTTTTAAAATGTACACTACTGTTACAACAGATATGAGTGGTGGCCTTAGTTGGCAAGTGGGCCTGGCACACACGCTGGCAGGCAGGCAACTGCAATTAGATTACACTAGCAGCCTGATGTTTCAAAGTCAAAAAAGTTTTTTTTTACAAAATTTACACTACTGTTACAACAGATATGAGTGGTGGCACTAGTTGGCAAGTGGGCCTGGCACACACGCTGGCAGGCAGCAACTGCTATTAGATTACACTAGCAGACTGATGTTTCACAGTCAAAAAAGTTTTTTTTTTTAAATTTACACTACTGTTACAAGAGATATGAGTGGTGGCACTAGTTGGCAAGTGGGCCTGGCACACACGCTGGCAGGCAGGTAACTGCAATTAGATTACACTAGCAGACTGATGTTTCACAGTCAAAAAAGTTTTTTTAAAAAACTTTTACACTACTGTTACAACAGATATGAGTGGTGGCACTAGTTGGCAAGTGGGCCTGGCACACACACTGGCAGGCAGGCAGGCAACTGCAATTAGATTACACTAGCAGACTGATGTTTCACAGTCAAAAAGTTTTTTTTAAAAAATATTTACACTACTGTTACAACAGATATGAGTGGTGGCACTAGTTGGCAAGTGGGCCTGGCACACACGCTGGCAGACAGGCGACTGCAATTAGATTACACTAGCAGACTGATGTTTCACAGTCAAAAAAGTTTTTTAAAAAAAAAAATTTACACTACTGTTACAACAGATATGAGTGGTGGCACTTAGCAAGTGGGCCTGGCACACACACTGGCAGGCAGGCAACTGCAATTAGATTACACTAGCAGACTGATGTTTCACAGTCAAAGAAGATTTTTTTTTAAATTTACACTACTGTTACAACAGATATGAGTGGTCGCACTAGTTGGCAAGTGGGCCTGACACACACTCTGGCAGGCAGGCAACTGCTATTAGATTACACTAGCAGACTGATGTTTCACAGTCAAAAAAGTTTTTTTTTTTACAAAATTTACACTACTGTTACGACAGATATGAGTGGTGGCACTAGTTGGCAAGTGGGCCTGGCAGACAGGCTGGCAGGCAGGCAACTGCAATTAGATTACACTAGCAGACTGATGTTTCACAGTCAAAAAAGTTTTTTTTTTAAATATTTACACTTCTGTTACAACAGATATGAGTGGTGGCACTAGTTGGCAAGTGGGCCTGGCACACACGCTGGCAGGCAGCCAACTGCAATTAGATTACACTAGCAGACTGATGTTTAACAGTCAAAAAAGTTTTTTTTTAAAAAATTTACACTACTGTTACAACAGATATGAGTGGTGGCACTAGTTGGCAAGTGGGCCTGGCACACACGCTGGCAGGCAGGCAACTGCAATTAGATTACACTAGCAGACTGATGTTTCACAGTCAAAAAAGTTTTTTTTTTTAATATTTACACTACTGTTACAACAGATATGAGTGGTGGCACTTAGCAAGTGGGCCTGGCAAACACACTGACAGGCAACTGCAATTAGATTACACTAGCAGACTGATGTTTCACAGTCAAAGAAATTTTTGTAAAAAATTTTTACACTACTGTTACAACAGATATGAGTGGTGGCACTAGTTGGCAAGTGGGCCTGGCACACACTCTGGCAGGCAGCCAACTGCTATTAGATTACACTAGCAGACTGATGTTTCACAGTCAAAAAAGTTTTTTTTTTACAAAATTTACACTACTGTTACGACAGATATGAGTGGTGGCACTAGTTGGCAAGTGGGCCTGGCACACACGCTGGCAGGCAGGCAACTGCAATTAGATTACACTAGCAGACTGATGTTTCACAGTCAAAAAAGTTTTTTTTTAAATATTTACACTTCTGTTACAACAGATATGAGTGGTGGCACTAGTTGGCATGTGGGCCTGGCACACACGCTGGCAGGCAGCCAACTGCAATTAGATTACACTAGCAGACTGATGTTTCACAGTCAAAAAAAAATTTTTAAAAAAAATTTACACTACTGTTACAACAGATATGAGTGGTGGCACTAGTTGGCAAGTGGGCCTGGCACACACGCTGGCAGGCAGGCAACTGCAATTAGATTACACTAGCAGACTGATGTTTCACAGTCAAAAAAGTTTTTTTTTTAAATATTTACACTACTGTTACAACAGATATGAGTGGTGGCACTTAGCAAGTGGGCCTGGCAAACACACTGACAGGCAGGCAGGCAACTGCAATTAGATTACACTAGCAGACTGATGTTTCACAGTCAAAATAGTTTTTTTTTTTAAATTTACACTACTGTTATAACAGATATGAGTGGTGGCACTATTTGGCAAGTGGGCCTGGCACACACGCTGGCAAGCAGGCAACTGCAATTAGATTACACTAGCAGACTGATGTTTCACAGTCAAAAAAGTTTTTTTTAAAAAAATTTACACTACTGTTACAACAGATATGAGTGGTGGCACTAGTTGGCAAGTGGGCCTGGCACACACACTGGCAGGCAGGCAGGCAACTGCTATTAGATTACACTAGCAGACTGATGTTTCACAGTCAAAAAAGTTTTTTTTTTTTTAAATTTACACTACTGTTACAACCGATATGAGTGGTGGCACTATTTGGCAAGTGGGCCTGGCACACACGCTGGCAGGCAGGCAACTGCTATTAGATTACACTAGCAGACTGATGTTTCACGGTCAAAAAAGTTTTTTTAAAAATTTTTTACACTACTGTTACAACAGATATGAGTGGTGGCACTAGTTGGCAAGTGGGACTGGCACACACACTGGCAGGCAGGCAGGCAACTGCTATTAGATTACACTAGCAGACTGATGTTTCACAGTCAAAAAAGTTTTTTTTTACAAAATTTACAATACTGTTACAACCGATATGAGTGGTGGCACTAGTTGGCAAGTGGGCCTGGCACACACGCTGGCAGGCAGGCAACTGCAATTAGATTACACTAGCAGACTGATGTTTCACAGTCAGAAAGTTTTTTTTTTTTTAAAAATGTACACTACTGTTACAACAGATATGAGTGGTGGCCTTAGTTGGCAAGTGGGCCTGGCACACACGCTGGCAGGCAGGCAACTGCAATTAGATTACACTAGCAGCCTGATGTTTCAAAGTCAAAAAAGTTTTTTTTTACAAAATTTACACTACTGTTACAACAGATATGAGTGGTGGCACTAGTTGGCAAGTGGGCCTGGCACACACGCTGGCAGGCAGCAACTGCTATTAGATTACACTAGCAGACTGATGTTTCACAGTCAAAAAAGTTTTTTTTTTTAAATTTACACTACTGTTACAAGAGATATGAGTGGTGGCACTAGTTGGCAAGTGGGCCTGGCACACACGCTGGCAGGCAGGTAACTGCAATTAGATTACACTAGCAGACTGATGTTTCACAGTCAAAAAAGTTTTTTTAAAAAACTTTTACACTACTGTTACAACAGATATGAGTGGTGGCACTAGTTGGCAAGTGGGCCTGGCACACACACTGGCAGGCAGGCAGGCAACTGCAATTAGATTACACTAGCAGACTGATGTTTCACAGTCAAAAAGTTTTTTTTAAAAAATATTTACACTACTGTTACAACAGATATGAGTGGTGGCACTAGTTGGCAAGTGGGCCTGGCACACACGCTGGCAGACAGGTGACTGCAATTAGATTACACTAGCAGACTGATGTTTCACAGTCAAAAAAGTTTTTTAAAAAAAAAAATTTACACTACTGTTACAACAGATATGAGTGGTGGCACTTAGCAAGTGGGCCTGGCACACACACTGGCAGGCAGGCAACTGCAATTAGATTACACTAGCAGACTGATGTTTCACAGTCAAAGAAGATTTTTTTTTAAATTTACACTACTGTTACAACAGATATGAGTGGTCACACTAGTTGGCAAGTGGGCCTGGCACACACTCTGGCAGGCAGGCAACTGCTATTAGATTACACTAGCAGACTGATGTTTCACAGTCAAAAAAGTTTTTTTTTTTACAAAATTTACACTACTGTTACGACAGATATGAGTGGTGGCACTAGTTGGCAAGTGGGCCTGGCACACAGGCTGGCAGGCAGGCAACTGCAATTAGATTACACTAGCAGACTGATGTTTCACAGTCAAAAAAGTTTTTTTTTAAAATATTTACACTTCTGTTACAACAGATATGAGTGGTGGCACTAGTTGGCAAGTGGGCCTGGCACACACGCTGGCAGGCAGCCAACTGCAATTAGATTACACTAGCAGACTGATGTTTAACAGTCAAAAAAGTTTTTTTAAAAAAAATTTACACTACTGTTACAACAGATATGAGTGGTGGCACTAGTTGGCAAGTGGGCCTGGCACACACGCTGGCAGGCAGGCAACTGCAATTAGATTACACTAGCAGACTGATGTTTCACAGTCAAAAAAGTTTTTTTTTTTAATATTTACACTACTGTTACAACAGATATGAGTGGTGGCACTTAGCAAGTGGGCCTGGCAAACACACTGACAGGCAGGCAGGCAACTGCAATTAGATTACACTAGCAGACTGATGTTTCACAGTCAAAGAAATTTTTGTAAAACATTTTTACACTACTGTTACAACAGATATGAGTGGTGGCACTAGTTGGCAAGTGGGCCTGGCACACACTCTGGCAGGCAGCCAACTGCTATTAGATTACACTAGCAGACTGATGTTTCACAGTCAAAAAAGTTTTTTTTTTACAAAATTTACACTACTGTTACGACAGATATGAGTGGTGGCACTAGTTGGCAAGTGGGCCTGGCACACACGCTGGCAGGCAGGCAACTGCAATTAGATTACACTAGCAGACTGATGTTTCACAGTCAAAAAAGTTTTTTTTAAAATATTTACACTTCTGTTACAACAGATATGAGTGGTGGCACTAGTTGGCAAGTGGGCCTGGCACACACGCTGGCAGGCAGCCAACTGCAATTAGATTACACTAGCAGACTGATGTTTCACAGTCAAAAAAAAAATTTAAAAAAAAATTTACACTACTGTTACAACAGATATGAGTGGTGGCACTAGTTGGCAAGTGGGCCTGGCACACACGCTGGCAGACAGGCAACTGCAATTAGATTACACTAGCAGACTGATGTTTCACAGTCAAAAAAGTTTTTTTTTTTAAATATTTACACTACTGTTACAACAGATATGAGTGGTGGCACTTAGCAAGTGGGCCTGGCAAACACACTGACAGGCAGGCAGGCAACTGCAATTAGATTACACTAGCAAACTGATGTTTCACAGTCAAAAAAGTTTTTTTTTTTAAATTTACACTACTGTTATAACAGATATGAGTGGTGGCACTATTTGGCAAGTGGGCCTGGCACACACGCTGGCAAGCAGGCAACTGCAATTAGATTACACTAGCAGACTGATGTTTCACAGTCAAAAAAGTTTTTTTTAAAAAAATTTACACTACTGTTACAACAGATATGAGTGGTGGCACTAGTTGGCAAGTGGGCCTGGCACACACACTGGCAGGCAGGCAGGCAACTGCTATTAGATTACACTAGCAGACTGATGTTTCACAGTCAAAAAAGTTTTTTTTTTTTAAATTTACACTACTGTTACAACCGATATGAGTGGTGGCACTATTTGGCAAGTGGGCCTGGCACACACGCTGGCAGGCAGGTAACTGCTATTAGATTACACTAGCAGACTGATGTTTCACAGTCAAAAAAGTTTTTTTAAAAATCTTTTACACTACTGTTACAACAGATATGAGTGGTGGCACTAGTTGGCAAGTGGGCCTGGCACACACGCTGGCAGGCAGGCAACTGCAATTAGATTACACTAGCAGACTGATGTTTCACAGTCAAAATTTTTTTTTAAAAATATTTACACTACTGTTACAACAGATATGAGTGGTGGCACTAGTTGGCAAGTGGTCATGGCACACACGCTGGCAGGCAGCCAACTGCTATTAGATTACACTAGCAGACTGATGTTTCACAGTCAAAAAAGTTTTTTTTTTTAAATTTACACTACTGTTACAACCGATATGAGTGGTGGCACTAGTTGGCAAGTAGGCCTGGCACACACCCTGGCAGGCAGGCAACTGCAATTAGATTACACTAGCAGACTGATGTTTAACAGTCAAAAAGTTTTTTAAAAAAACTTTTACACTACTGTTACAACAGATATGAGTGGTGGCACTAGTTGGCAAGTGGGCCTGGCACACACGCTGGCAGGCAGGCAACTGCAATTAGATTACACTAGCAGACTGATGCTTCATAGTCAAAAAAAAATTTTTTTTACAAAATTTCAACTACTGTTACAACAGATATGAGTGGTGGCACTGCAGGCAGGCAACTGCAATTAGATTACACTAGCAGACTGATGTTTCACAGTCAAAATTACACAGGCAAAAAAAAAAGATGTTCTAGCCCTAAAAAGGGCTTTTTGGGGTGCTGTCCTTACAGCAGAGACCAGATGAGTCCTTCAGGACTGTAGTGGACACTGAATACACTAGCCTAGCTATCAATTTCCCTATAAAATCAGCAGCAGCTACACTATCCCTCCTCTCACTAAGAATGCAGGATCAGAATGAATCTAAAATGGCTGCTGCCCAGGAGCTGGGAGGGTCTGGGAGGGAGTGTCTGCTGTTGATTGGCTGAAATGTGTCTGCTGACTGTGAGATACAGGGTCAAAGTTTACTCAATGATGACGAATAGGGGGCGGATCGAACATCGCATATGTTCGGCCGCCGTGGCGAACGCGAACAAGCTATGTTCGACGCAAACTATTCGCCCGGCGAACTATTCGCAACATCACTATTCAAGAGCAGACATTGGTCAATTAGTTTGCCAATATTATAGAACTGGTTTAGGGAGAGTAGAATCAACACATGTAGCTTCCTAGATGTTAATGTCAAATTTACACAGTCTACATCCACCTGCAGAAAAACTTTTATTACTTGCTCACTATTGTTTATGCCTATAATATATTTTGCAGGATATAGAGATACCTATATACAGGCCATATATATATGATTTATTTAGCGATATCTCAATACCCTTTCTGCGTTATCAGAAAAGTGTCTATACCTTATGTTTCTATTAATGTACATATGACCATGTTATGTCTCTGAGGCTCTTATACTCTTTCAAGCGCCATAGGTTTATCTAGACTTCATGCCTTATCTAAGCAGCTCTTAAATACTAGTTAGCCACAATATAGAGCTTTATTTTTATTTATTTTTTGGAGTATCTTCATATAGCTAGCGATATCATTGTGCTAAAAAGAGGTCACATCTCTCTTTAGATGATGGGCAGGAGGCTTTACTTCTTCCAGTTCATACACGCGTACTATAACTCCTCTGTCTCCCTCAGCCGGCGACGGAGTTAGGGGACTGTATATGACGGTATAAAGGTTGCCTTGCTATTTACTTTTGTGTTTGTGTTTTGGTGTTGGCTAGGCGCTCTGGCACTGGATGTTTGGCTTGTGAATACTTCCATGTGCTTACATGAAACGGAGATCCTGCAACTTCTAACAGCGACCAGGCATGCTCCGAAATGGCTTACAGCATGGACTTTCTAATGTAGAAACAAACACGCTAAGGAGAGGTATCATTTTGTTGTAACAGACACGGAACCGCTTATGTGGAGCTTGCTCAAGTTTGCTTGCCATCCAGACTGTTTATTTTGTTGACAACTGACCTTCCGCTAATTCTTGCCATTTCCTTTCTGCATGCCAAGATTTACATCTTATCCAGTTGCCTAATTGCTTACTTATATGCTTTTGCCTGCTTGCTTGCTTTAACCACCTAACCACTGAACTGTTGGTGTTCTACTGTTGGTGTTCACACGTGTATTATGTCTAGCAGTGAAGGGGTTAATTAGTGAGCTTGTAGGGAGCCTGCAGGGTTAATTTTAGCTTTAGAGATCAGCCTCCCACCTGACACATCAGACCCCCTGATCCCTCCCAAACAGCTCTCTTCCCTCCCCCAAACCACAATTGTCCCCGCCATCTTAAGTACTGGCAGAAAGTCTGGCGGTACTAAAATAAAAGGTGTTTTTTTTTTTATTATTCTGCTGTGTAGGATCCCCCTTAGCCCCCAACCTCCCTGATCCCCCACAAACAGCTCTCTAACCCTCCCCCTCTACCTTATTAGGAGCCATCTTGGGTACTGGCACACTTGGGTACTGGGGTTTTTTTTGTTTTTTTTTAGATTTTTCTTTAGTGTAGCTTCCCCCCCCCAAAGACCAACCCCCCACCCCCTCCCAGATCCCTTAGATCTTTTATTTAGCAATTCCCTCCCCCCTCTCTCCCACTTATTATCACAACATTTTTCCATAGTGTAGCGGTTCCCAAATGCTCCCGCCCCATGTACATGCCCGCCCCCGCCCCTCCCGTGCACGCTCCCGATGGCTCCGCCCATGATCCCATCTCTCAACTCTGCCAGGCCGACACTGATGGCTGCTCACCCGCCTCCCACATTGGCTCCCACCCACCAACAATTACGGCCATCGATGTCCAATGCAGACAGGGCCACAGAGTGGCTCTCTCTGCATCGGATGGCTAAAACCAGTTATTGCGGTATGCCTCAATATTGAGGCATCACTGCAATAACAGGAAAGCGGCTGGAAGCGATCAGGATCACTTCCACTGCTTTCAAAGACCAACGACTTACAGGGTACGTCCTTGGTCGTTAAGAACATTTTTTGGAGGACGTACCCTGTACGTCGTTGGTCTTTAAGATGTTAAATAAAAAAGTTACCTTGCTGTATACAATTGCACATATACTGACATCCTACTTTGTTTATGTTGACTATTGAGGTAACTAGACGGATACATACTACTAGTCTATTGCTTACTTAGCAGACACATGGACTATAATCATTATTAATCTACATCTTTGCAAATACAAAAAAGATATTGGGGTTAAGTCACTTAATATTCTTAACATGTCCTACATAAGCAGTTAAGCATTAGTTGATTAGTTTAAATGTAAAGATCCTAGGAGATTCATAGATTACATCTAGTTAATGTTAGCTGTATTGTTGATTCTGTTTATATTGTATATAGCCAGATTATCTTCCACTGCTTTTGTTTATTAATCCGCCTCCCCCCCCCCCCAATCCCAAGTGGTGTTTATCCGCTGTCAAATTCTGCACAAGTTAACATACCATGTCCACCATTACTAATATACCTCATCATATTGTTTATGCTTCACTATTCTTATCAAGACTGAGGTTATTCTTCTATTAAGTGACACTGGATCCAACGAGGTCCTTAAAGGGACAGTCTACACTAAAAATGTTCTTATTTAAAAAGATAGATAATCCCTTTATTACCCATTCCCCGTTTTTGCATAAGCAACACAGTTATATTAATATACTTTTTTCCTCTGTGATTACCTTGTATCTAAGCCTTTGCAGACAGCCTCCTTATCTAAGTGCCTTTGACAGACATGCAGTGTAGTCAATCAGTTAAGACTCCTAAATAACTTCACGGGAGTGAGCACAATGTTATCTATATGACACATGTGAACTAGCATAGTCTAACTGTGAAAAACTTTCAAAATGCTCTGAGCTTGGAGGCGGTTTTCAACTGTTTAGAAATCAGTTTGAGCCTAGCTAGGTTTAGCTTTTCAAAAATACCACCAAGGGAACAAAGCAAATTTGATGATAAAAGTAAATAGGAAAGTTGTTTAAAATTGCATGCCCTATCTGAGTCATGAAAGTTTAGTTTTGGCTTTACTGTCCCTTTAATATGACTAACATTCCTCACCAGTATTACCTGTATCAAAGAGGCATTAAATGGCCAGCTAATTAGTCATTTTTTCTGAAAATTTATAAAACTTAAAAAATGGAGGTTTCTGAAGTTCTATACTGGTAATCATTCAACCTACTCTAAATATGTATCATTGCATTGTTTTCTAGGGCCTAGATTTAGAGTTTTGTCGGTAAGGACCCGCGTAGCTAACGCCGGCTTTTTTCTGGCCGCACCATAAAAATAACTCTGGTATTGAGAGTCCACATAAAGGCTGCGTTAGGCTCCAAAAAAGGAGCGTAGAGCATTTTTAACGCAACTTCAACTCTCGATACCAGAGTTGCTTACGGACGCGGCCAGCCTCAAAAACGTGCTCATGCACGATTCCCCCATAGCAAACAATGGGGCTGTTTGAGCTGAAAAAAAACCTAACACCTGCAAAAAAGCCGCGTTCAGCTCCTAACGTAGCCCCATTGTTTGCTATGCGTAAACACTTCCTACGTCTGCACCTAACACTCTAACATGTACCCCGAGTCTAAACACCCCTAACCTTACACTTATTAACCCCTATTCTGCCGCCCCTGCTATCGCTGACCCCTGCATATTTTTTTTAACCCCTAATCTGCCGCTCCGTAAACCGCCGCTACTTACATTATCCCTATGTACCCCTAATCTGCTGCCCCTAACACCGCCGACCCCTATTTTATATTTATTAACCCCTAATCTGCTCCCCACAACGTCGCCTCCACCTGCCTACACTTATTAACCCCTAATCTGCCGACCGGAGCTCACTGCTATTCTAATAAATGTATTAACCCCTAAAGCTAAGTCTAACCCTAACACTAACACCCCCCTAAGTTAAATATAATTTTAATCTAACGAAATTAATTAACTCTTATTAAATAAATTATTCCTATTTAAAGCTAAATACTTACCTGTAAAATAAATCCTAATATAGCTACAAAATAAATTATAATTACATTGTAGCTATTTTAGGATTAATATTTATTTTACAGGTAACTTTGTATTTATTTTAACCAGGTACAATAGCTATTAAATAGTTAAGAACTATTTAATAGTTACCTAGTTAAAATAATTACAACATTACCTGTAAAATAAATCCTAAACTAAGTTACAATTAAACCTAACACTATACTATCATTAAATTAATTAAATAAAATACCTACAATTACCTACAATTAAACCTAACACTACACTATCAATACATTAATTAAATACAATATCTACAAATAACTACAATGAAATAAACTAACTAAAGTACAAAAAATAAAAAAGAACTAAGTTACAAAAAATAAAAAAATATCTACAAACATAAGAAAAATATTACAACAATTTTAAACTAATTACACCTACTCTAAGCCCCCTAATAAAATAACAAAGACCCCCAAAATAAAAAATGCCCTACCCTATTCTAAATTAATAAAGTTCAAAGCTCTTTTACCTTACCAGCCCTGAACAGGGCCCTTTGCGGGGCATGCCCCAAGAAGTTCAGCTCTTTTGCCTGTAAAAAAAAAACATACAATACCCCCCCCAACATTACAACCCACCACCCACATACCCCTAATCTAACCCAAACCCCCCTTAAATAAACCTAACACTAAGCCCCTGAAGATCATCCTACCTTGTCTTAACCTCACCAGGTATCACCGATCCGTCCTGGCTCCAAAATCTTCATCCAACCCAAGCAGGGGCTGGCGATCCATCATCCGGTGGATGAAGAGGTCCAGAAGAGGCTCCAAAGTCTTCATCCTATCCGGGAAGAAGAGGCGATCCGGACCAGCAACCATCTTGATCCAAGCGGCATCTTCTATCTTCATCCGATGACGACCGGCTCCATCCTGAAGACCTCCACCGCGGACCAGTCTTCTTCCGGTGACGTCCACCTGAAGAATGACGGTTCCTTTAAGGGACGTCATCCAAGATGGCGTCCCTCGAATTCCGATTGGCTGATAGGATTCTATCAGCCAATCGGAATTAAGGTAGGAATATTCTGATTGGCTGATGGAATCAGCCAATCAGAATCAAGTTCAATCCGATTGGCTGATCCAATCAGCCAATCAGATTGAGCTCGCATTCTATTGGCTGATCGGAACAGCCAATAGAATGCGAGCTCAAGCTGATTGGCTGATTGGATCAGCCAATCGGATTGAACTTGATTCTGATTGGCTGATTCCATCAGCCAATCAGAATATTCCTACCTTAATTCCGATTGGCTGATAGAATCCTATCAGCCAATCGGAATTCGAGGGACGCCATCTTGGATGACGTCCCTTAAAGGAACCGTCATTCTTCAGTTGGACGTCGCCGGATGAAGATGGGTCCACGGTGGAGGTCTTCAGGATGGAGCCGGTCGTCATCGGATGAAGATAGAAGATGCCGCTTCTATCAAGATGGTTGCCAGTCCGGATCGCCTCTTCTTCCCGGATAGGATGAAGACTTTGGAGCCTCTTCTGGACCTCTTCAGCCACCGGATGATGGATCGCCAGCCCCCGCTTGGGTTGGATGAAGATTTTGGAGCCAGGACGGATCGGTGATACATGGTGAGGTGAAGACAAGGTAGGATGATCTTCAGGGGCTTAGTGTTAGGTTTATTTAAGGGGGGTTTGGGTTAGATTAGGGGTATGTGGGTGGTGGGTTGTAATGTTGGGGGGGGGTATTGTATGTTTTTTTTTTACAGGCAAAAGAGCTGAACTTCTTGGGGCATGCCCCGCAAAGAGCCCTGTTCAGGGCTGGTAAGGTAAAAGAGCTTTGAACTTTATTAATTTAGAATAGGGTAGGGCATTTTTTATTTTGGGGGTCTTTGTTATTTTATTAGGGGGCTTATAGTAGGTGTAATTAGTTTAAAATTGTTGTAATATTTTTCTTATGTTTGTAAATATTTTTTTATTTTTTGTAACTTAGTTCTTTTTTATTTTTTGTACTTTAGTTAGTTAATTTCATTGTAGTTATTTGTAGATATTGTATTTAATTCATGTATTGATAGTGTAGTGTTAGGTTTAATTGTAGGTAATTATAGGTATTTTATTTAATTAATTTAATGATAGTATAGTGTTAGGTTTAATTGTAACTTAGGTTAGGATTTATTTTACAGGTAATTTTGTAATTATTTTAACTAGGTAGCTATTAAATAGTTCTTAACTATTTAATAGCTATTGTACATGGTTAAAATAATTACAAAGTTGCCTGTAAAATAAATATTAATCCTAAAATAGCTACAATGTAATTATAATTAATATTGTAGCTATATTAGGATTTATTTTACAGGTAAGTATTTAGCTTTAAATAGGAATAATTTATTTAATAAGAGTTAATTAATTTCGTTAGATTAAAATTATATTTAATTTAGGGGGGTGTTAGTGTTAGGGTTAGACTTAGCTTTAGGGGTTAATACATTTATTAGAATAGCGGTGAGCTCCAGTCAGCAGATTAGGGGTTAATAATTGAAGTTAGGTGTCGGCGATGTTAGGGAGGGCAGATTAGGGGTTAATACTATTTATTATAGGGTTAGTGAGGTGGATTAGGGGTTAATAACTTTATTATAGTAGCAGTGCGGTCCGCTCGGCAGATTAGGGGTTAATAAGTGTAGGCAGGTGGAGGCGACGTTGAGGGGGGCAGATTAGGGGTTAATAAATATAATATAGAGGTCGGCGGTGTTAGGGGCAGCAGATTAGGGGTACATAGCTATAATGTAGGTGGCGGCGCTTTGCGGTCGGCAGATTAGGGGTTAATTATTGTAGGTAGCTGGCGGCGACATTGTGGGGGGCAGATTAGGGGTTAATAAATATAATACAGGGGTCGGCGGTGTTAGGGGCAGCAGATTAGGGGTACATAAGTATAACGTAGGTGGCGGTCGGCAGATTAGGGGTTTTGTTGACAACTGACCTTCCGCTAATTCATGCCATTTCCTTTCTGCATGCCAAGATTTACATCTTATCCAGTTGCCTAATTGCTTACTTATATGCTTTTGCCTGCTTGCTTGCTTGCTTTAACCACCTAACCACTGAACTGTTGGTGTTCTACTGTTGGTCTTCACACGTGTATTATGTCTAGCAGTGAAGGGGTTAATTAGTGAGCTTGTAGGGAGCCTGCAGGGTTAATTTTAGCTTTAGAGATCAGCCTCCCACCTGACACATCAGACCCCCTGATCCCTCCCAAACAGCTCTCTTCCCTCCCCCAAACCACAATTGTCCCCGCCATCTTAAGTACTGGCAGAAAGTCTGGCAGTACTAAAATAAAAGGTGGGTTTTTTTTTTATTATTCTGCTGTGTAGGATCCCCCTTAGCCCCCAACCTCCCTGATCCCCCACAAACAGCTCTCTAACCCTCCCCCTCTACCTTATTAGGAGCCATCTTTGGTACTGGCACACTTGGGTACTGGGGTTTTTTTTGTTTGTTTTTTAGATTTTTCTTTAGTGTAGCTTCCCCCCCCCAAAGACCAACCCCCCACCCCCTCCCAGATCCCTTAGATCTTTTATTTAGCAATTCCCTCCCCCCTCTCTCCCACTTATTATCACAACATTTTTCCATAGTGTAGCGGTTCCCAAATGCTCCCGCCCCATGTACATGCCCGCCCCCGCCCCTCCCGTGCACGCTCCCGATGGCTCCGCCCACGATCCCATCTCTCAACTCTGCCAGGCCGACACTGATGGCTGCTCACCCGCCTCCCACATTGGCTCCCACCCACCAACAATTACGGCCATCGATGTCCAATGCAGACAGGGCCACAGAGTGGCTCTCTCTGCATCGGATGGCTAAAACCAGTTATTGCGGTATGCCTCAATATTGAGGCATCACTGCAATAACAGGAAAGCGGCTGGAAGCGATCAGGATCACTTCCACCCCTTTCAAAGACCAACGACGTATAGGGTACGTCCTTGGTCGTTAAGGACATTTTTTGGAGGACGTACCCTGTACGTCGTTGGTCTTTAAGATGTTAAATAAGAAAGTTACCTTGCTGTATACAATTGCACATATACTGACATCCTACTTTGTTTATGTTGACTATTGAGGTAACTAGACGGATACATACTACTAGTCTATTGCTTACTTAGCAGACACATGGACTATAATCATTATTAATCTACATCTTTGCAAATACAAAAAAGATATTGGGGTAAGTCACTTAATATTCTTAACATGTCCTACATAAGCAGTTAAGCATTAGTTGATTAGTTTAAATGTAAAGATCCTAGGAGATTCATAGATTACATCTAGTTAATGTTAGCCCATCCTGAGGTATACTACCACCTATTTAGAAAGCTTTATTACTGTGTTGAGAGCACTATATATTGGAAATGCCTCAGTTTATTATCTAAAATGACACACATATTCGGGTAGTTTTGGTGAAAGAGATCCTAGCCATTATGTTAACTTAACTAGACATTTTATCTTTTAGATCCTTGCTTACTCATAATTATGCATACTTTTAGTGTGTTTAGTATTTGTATTCTATTACTGGGAAGATTATTCCCATGCTCTTTGTCATATTTAAATTGTGCTGTTATATACTAGACATAACTAACAGTAGAAATATATGTTTACCCTGAAAAGGTTCTCAACCTGTTTTAGAATTAACTATATTTAGTATCGCAAGTCCAAGTACACACCCATCATAGGTTATTTCTCTAATTAGTATATATTGCTTTAACTAATATTGGAATACTGATATGCTCTTATGGCTAGCTGTATTGTTGATTCTGTTTATATTGTATATAGCCAGATTATCTTCCACTGCTTTTGTTTATTAATCCGCCTCCCCCCCCCAATCCCAAGAGGTGTTTATCCGCTGTCAAATTCTGCGCAAGTTAACATACCATGTCCACCATTACTAATATACCTCATCATATTGTTTATGCTTCACTATTCTTATCAAGACTGAGGTTATTCTTCTATTGAGTGACACTGGATCCAACAAGGTCCTTAATATGACTAACATTCCTCACCAGTATTACCTGTATCAAAGAGGCCTTAAATGGCCAGCTAATTAGTCATTTTTTCTGAAAATTTATAAAACTTAAAAAATTGAGGTTTCTGAAGTTCTATACTGGTAATCATTCAACCTGCTCTAAATATGTATCATTGCATTGTTTTCTAGGTAAATTCCACCTTGTATGACACAAGATGCTTATGCTATGTTTATTTTCTCATGCGCAAAACCTCAATTAAAAAAAGCATGATTCTGGAATGAGATTTACCTCAAGAAAAAGCATTAGAAAAACATTGATACAATGCTTATTTTTATTTTCATAAACTGTTATCAGCAACTAAGAAGTACCGTACAAGAATTCTGCATAAAAATAAATGTTTTATAAGAATTAAAAGGGACAATCTAGTCAAAAATAAACTTTCATGATTCATTTAGGGCATGTAATTTTGAACAACTGTTCAATTTACTTTTATCATCAATTTTGATTTGTTCTCTTGGTATTCTTAGTTAAAAACTAAACCTGGGTAGTCTCATATGCTAATTTCTAAGCCTTTGAAGGCCGCCTCTTGTCTAAATGCATGTTGACTTTTTTTTACAACTGCCGGCATTAGTTCATGTTTGCAATAAAGAAAACATTGTGCTCCTGCCCATGGAGTTACCTTGGAGTCCGCACTGATTGGCTAAAATGCAAGTCTATCAAAAGAACTGAAATAATGGGCAGTTTACAGAGGCTTAGATAAAAGGTAAACACAGAGGTAAACTGTTGGTTATGCAAAACGGGGGAAATGGTAATAAAGAGATTATCTATCTTTTTAAACAATAAAAATTCTGGTGTAGACTGTCCCTTTAAAGCTGTCCTACTATTGAAAATCATCTTTAGTTTATTCAGTATCTCATCTGATTTAGCTAATTTGGGACATAAAAATTAGCCATGCACTAATCTAATCAATCACATGTTGCAGGGTCCGACATTGTGGAATGTGATGGTGATCTCCATAAGATGAATAAAGTAGTATTAAATTAAAACAGAATATAACAAAGTACCTTAACTGCAGGGTTTTTTTTGTTTTTTTAGTTGACTCATTTCACTATATGTATTGTTAAGTTTAATAATATGTACTGTGAATATTTAGTGTTGCTATCATGTTTACAATTCAAGGGGAAAAATAGGAATTAGGATTGTAAAGTTCTAACAAAATCCATAGATCTAGTATTTAGACAGGTGGTAAACCAATTTAGGGACAATACTCTCAGTAATGGTTGCAAGCCAGTAGATACCGTAGCCTTTACCAGCTTGTATTTAGTTTTGCTATAATTGCTACAGGCAGGATACATTGTATCAAATGTAATGAAAATGCAATTTTAAAAAGGCATTAACTTTTCAGGTAGAAAAATACTTTTGATAAATGTAAAAAGGTAATGTAAACTGTTGTCTGTATTTACCAGACAGTCCATGTTTAGTGATGTTTTTTGCATTAAGGTCTAATGAAATAGAAGTAGCTGGTAAACGGATTTAAAATATCTTACGTAAAATAGCATGCAAGAGAGGAAAGTAGTATTTCCTAAGTCTCTGTTTACAAGCATTCAGCTAGATTACAAGTTATGGCGTTATGGCTGCTCGCTAATTTCGTGTACGTTATTTTCATTGCTCACTTTTCATAGCGCTGCTATGACAGGTTTTAAAAAGTAGGCTTGTACAGGCGATATGGTGGCGTCGAACTCCATACCTCACCCAAATACAAGCGCTGCTTTGACAAGCTCTTGCACGATTTCCCCATAGACATCAATGGGGAGAGTGGGCTAAAAAAACACCTGCAATCGCGGAATGAAAAGCTCCGTAACGCAGCCCCATTGATGTCTATGGAGAAAGAAAAAGTTACTTTTAAACCTAACACCCTAACATAAAAACCACGTCTAAACACCTCTGATCTGCCACCCCCAACATCGCCGCCACCTTCATTAGTTATTAACCCCTAATCTGCCACCCCGACATCTCCGCCACCTAAATAAAACTATTAACCCCTAATCTGCTGGCCCTAACATCGCCACCACGTACATTACAGTTATTAACCCCTAATTTGCCGCCCCAACATCGCTGCCACCTACATTACAGTTATTAACCCCTAATCTGCTGGCCCTAACATTGCCGCCACCTACCTACACTTATTAACCCCTAATCTGCCGCCCCCAATGTCGCCCCGCCACTATACTAAAGTTATTAACCCCTAAACCTCTGGCCTCCCACATCACTAACACTACATAAATATATTAACCCCTAAACCTTACCCTAACCCTAATGTAACCCTAAGCATAACCCTAACAACCCCTAACTTAAATATAATTAAAATAAATCTAAATAAAACTTACAATTATTACCTAAATAATTCCTCTTTAAAACTAAATACTTACCTGTGAAATAAAACCTAAGCTAGCTACAATATAACTAATAGTTACATTTTATCTATCTTAGGTTTATTTTTATTTCACAGGTAACTTTGAATTTATTTTAACTGGGTAGACTAGTTAGTAAATAGTTATTAACTATTTACTAACTACCTAGTTAAAATAAATACAAAGTTACCTGTAAAATAAAACCTAACCTGTCTTAAACTAAAACCTAACATTACAATCAAATAAAATAAATTATATTAATCAAATACAATTATCTAAATTACAAAAAAAAATAAACACTAAATTACACAAAATAAAAAACGAAATTATCAAATTTTTAAACTAATTACTCCTAATCTAATAGCCCTAACAAAATAAAAAATCCCCCCAAAATAATAAAACCCCTAGCCTAAACTAAACTGCCAATAGCCCTTAAAAGGGCCTTTTGCGGGGCATTGCCCTAAAGAAATCAGCTCTTTTACCTGGCAAATAAAAATACAAACATTTCCCCCAACAGTAAAACCCACCACCCACACAACTAACCCCCCCCAAATAAAATCCTGTCTAAAAATCCTAAGCTACCCAATGCCCTGAAAAGGGCATTTGGATGGCATTGCCCTTAAAAGGGCATTTAGCTCTTTTACATTGTCCAAACCCTAAGCTAAAAATAAAACCCACCCAATAAACCCTTAATAAAACCTAACACTAACCCCGAAGATCCACTTACAGTTTTGGAAGACCGGACATCCATCCTCATCCAGCCGGCAAAGTCCACATCCACGCGACAAGAAGTCCTCAACGAAGCCGGGAGAAGTCTTCATCCAAGCAGCAAGAAGTCATCATCCAGGCGGGCAGAAGTCTTCATCCAGACGGCACCTTCTATCTTCATTCCTCCAGCGCGGAGCGGGTCCATCTTCAAGACATCCGGCGCAGAGCATCCTCTTCATACGGTCCCAGTCGTACACTGAAGGTTCCCTTTAAGGGATGTCATCCAAGATGGCGTCCCTTGAATTCCGATTGGCTGATAGAATTCTATCAGCCAATAGGTATTAAAGGGTAGAAAATCCTATTGGCTGATGCAATCAGCCAATAGGATTGAGCTTTAATCCTATTGGCTGATCCAATAGAATGCAAGCTCAATCCCATTGGCTGATTGGGTCAGCCAATAGGATTGAAGCTCAATCCTATTGGCTGATTGCATCAGCCAATATGATTTTTTATCCTTTAATTCCTATTGGCTGATAAAATTCTATCAGCCAATCGGAATTCAAGGGACGCCATCTTGGATGACGTCCCTTAAAGAGAATGCTCCATGCCGGATGTCTTGAAGATGAACCCGCTCCGCACCAGAAGGATGAAGATAGAAGATGCCATCTGGATGAAGACTTCTGCCCGCTTGGATGATGACTTCTTGCCGCTTGGATGAAGACTTTGTCGGCTGGATGAGGATGGATGTCCGGTCCTCAAAAACTGTAAGTGGATCTTCGGGGGATAGTGTTAGGTTTTTATAAGGGTTTATTGGGTGGGTTTTATTATTAGCTTAGGGTTTTGGCAATGTAAAAGAGCTGAATGCCCTTTTAAGGGCAATGCCCATCCAAATGCCCTTTCCAGGGCAATGGGGAGCTTAGGTTTATTTAGATAGGATTTTATTTGGGGGGTTGGTTGCGTGGGTGGTGCGTTTTACTGTTGGGGGGTTGTTGTTTTTTTACAGGTAAAAGAGCTGCTTTCTTTGGGGCAATGTCGCGCAAAAGGCCCTATTGGCAGTTTAGTTTAGGCTAGGGTTTTTTTTATTTTGGGGGGCTTTTTTATTTTGATAGGGCTATTAGATTAAGAGTAATTTCTTTTTATTTTTGATAATTTCTTTTTTTGTGTAATTTAGTGTTTATTATTTTTTGTAACTTAGATAAATGTATTTTTTAAATTTAATTTATTTAATTTTATTGTAATGTTAGGTGTTAGTGTAAGGCAGGTTAGGTTTTATTTTACAGGTAAGTATTTAGTTTTAAATAGGAATTATTTAGTTATTAATAGTAGGTTTTATTTAGAATTATTTTAATTATGTTAAAGTTAGGGGTGTTAGGGTTAGGGTTACTACGTTAGGGTTAAATTTAGGGTTAGGGTTAGGGGTTAATTTTATTTAGTGTTAGTGATGTGGGAGGCCAGAGGTTTAGGGGTTAATAACTTTAGTATAGTGGCAGTGGCGACATTGGGGGCGGCAGATTAGGGGTTAATAAATTTATGTAGGTGGCGGCGACGTTGGGGCAGCAGATTAGGGGTTTATAAGTGTAATGTAGGTGTTGGCGACATTGGGGACATCAGATTAAGGGTTAATAAGTGTAATGTAGGTGTTGGCGATGTCAGGGGCGGCAGATTAGGGGTGTTTAGACTCTGAGTTTATGTTAGGGTGTTAATTTTAAACATACATTTTCTTTCCCCATAGACATCAATGGGGCTGCGTTACGGAGCTTTACCCTCCGTGATTGCAGGTGTTAGGCTTTTTTTTAGCCGGCTCTCCCCATTGATGTCTATGGGCAAATCGTGCACGAGCACGTCAAAGCAGCTCAAAGCAGCTCTTGTATTTGTGTGCGGTATGGAGCTCAACGCAACCATATCGCCCGCACAAGCCGGGTTTTTACAAACCTGTAATAGCAGCGCTATTAAAGGTGAGCGGTGGAAATAACTTGCAAGTTATTAGCGAGCCAGCCATAACGCAAAACTCGTAATCTGGCTGAATAATTGTAAGATTTATTTAATTTATTTTAATTATATTTAAATTAGGGGGTGTTAGGGTTAGAGTTAGTCTTAGGGTTAAGTTAGGGTTAGGGTTAGGTTTAGGGATTAATATATTTATGTAGTGATGTGGGAGGCCAGGTGTTTATGGGTTAATAGTTTAATTTAGTATATTTCATTGTGGGGCCTTGCGGTTTAGTGGTTATAAGGTTTATTATAGCGGCGGTGTGGGAGGACGGCAGATTAGGGATTAATAAAATTTACATAGTGTTTGCGATGCGGGGCGATGGTGGTTTAGGGGTTAATAGGTTTATTATAGTAGCGACGATGTTGGGGAACGGGCGGAATAGGGGTTAATACATTTTAATAGTGGTGGCGATGTCCGGAGCGGCAGATTAGGGTTTAATAATTTTATTTTAGTGTTTGCGATGTGGGAAGGCCTCGGTTTAGGGGTTAATAGGTAGTTTATGGGGATTAGTGTACTTTGTGACAGTTTTTTTTTATGAGTTTTATGCTACAGCTTTGACTTTAGATGGCGGTACAGATCTTGTCATTCTAGGCTGTACCGCTCACTTTTTGGCCTCCCAGGCAAACTCGTAATACCGGCGTTATGGACGTCCCATTGAAAAAAACTTTTTTTAAAGTGCAGTACTGCCGTTGCGTGACAGCCAAAAAGGTGTGCGGTATACCTAATCTGACAAGACTTATAATAACGGCGTTAGGGAAAAGGCATTGTTATGGGCTATAACAATGCTTTTTGAGTCATAACGCAAAACTCGTAATCTAGCTAATTTTTTGTTAATCAATAATCAGACCCATAAAAAATAAATGAAAGGCCTAAGTTAAAGGGATAGAAAGGCCAGAATTGAAATGTGCATTTTACATTCCAATGTTCTTCATGTGGAATAATATTTTCTATTTATTCAGAAATATATATATATATATATATATACAGCGAGTGCAGAATTATTAGGCAAGTTGTATTTTTGAGGATTAATTTTATTATTGAACAACAACCATATTCTCAATGAACCCAAAAAGCTCATTAATATCAAAGCTGAATAGTTTTGGAAGTAGTTTTTAGTTTGTTTTTAGTTATAGCTATTTTAGGGGGATATCTGTGTGTGCAGGTGACTATTACTGTGCATAATTATTAGGCAACTTAACAAAAAACAAATATATACCCATTTCAATTATTTATTTTTACCAGTGAAACCAATATAACATCTCAACATTCACAAATATACATTTCTGACATTCAAAAACAAAACAAAAACAAATCAGTGACCAATATAGCCACCTTTCTTTGCAAGGACACTCAAAAGCCTGCCATCCATGGATTCTGTCAGTGTTTTGATCTGTTCACCATCAACATTGCATGCAGCAGAAACCACAGCCTCCCAGACACTGTTCAGAGAGGTGTACTGTTTTCCCTCCTTGTAAATCTCACATTTGATGATGGACCACAGGTTCTCAATGGGGTTCAGATCAGGTGAACAAGGAGGCCATGTCATTAGATTTTCTTCTTTTATACCCTTTCTTGCCAGCCACGCTGTGGAGTACTTGGACGCGTGTGATGGAGCATTGTCCTGCATGAAAATCATGTTTTTCTTGAAGGATGCAGACTTCTTCCTGTACCACTGCTTGAAGAAGGTGTCTTCCAGAAACTGGCAGTAGGACTGGGAGTTGAGCTTGACTCCATCCTCAACCCGAAAAGGCCCCACAAGCTCATCTTTGATGATACCAGCCCAAACCAGTACTCCACCTCCACCTTGCTGGCGTCTGAGTCGGACTGGAGCTCTCTGCCCTTTACCAATCCAGCCACGGGCCCATCCATCTGGCCCATCAAGACTCACTCTCATTTCATCAGTCCATAAAACCTTAGAAAAATCAGTCTTGAGATATTTCTTGGCCCAGTCTTGACATTTCAGCTTGTGTGTCTTGTTCAGTGGTGGTCGTCTTTCAGCCTTTCTTACCTTGGCCATGTCTCTGAGTATTGCACACCTTGTGCTTTTGGGCACTCCAGTGATGTTGCAGCTCTGAAATATGGCCAAACTGGTGGCAAGTGGCATCTTGGCAGCTGCACGCTTGACTTTTCTCAGTTCATGGGCAGTTATTTTGCTCCTTGGTTTTTCCACACACTTTTTGCGACCCTGTTGACTATTTTGAATGAAACACTTGATTGTTCGATGATCACGCTTCAGAAGCTTTGCAATTTTAAGAGTGCTGCATCCCTCTGCAAGATATCTCACAATTTTTGACTTTTCTGAGCCTGTCAAGTCCTTCTTTTGACCCATTTTGCCAAAGGAAAGGAAGTTGCCTAATAATTATGCACACCTGATATAGGGTGTTGATGTCATTAGACCACACCCCTTCTCATTACAGAGATGCACATCACCTAATATGCTTAATTGGTAGAAGGCTTTCGAACCTATACAGCTTGGAGTAAGACAACATGCATAAAGAGGATGATGTGGTCAAAATACTCATTTGCCTAATAATTCTGCACTCCCTGTTTATATTATATATATATATATATATATATATATATATATATATATATATATATATATATATATATATATATACACATACAAACAATAGTTGATAAGCCTGGCCAGAGGGCAGTCTGTGTGTTAAAAATAAAAAACCCCAAGCAACAAAAAATAAAAAAGTAAAAATACAGAAAAAAAATAAACAAAGCTATCCAAAATAATAAAATTAAACCTAAACTAATACCTCTATAAAAATAAAAAATCCCCCAAAATAAAAACACCCCTTAATCTAATACTAAACTACCAATAGCCCTTAAAAAGGGCTTTTTGTAGGGCAAAAGAAATCAGCTCTTTTACATTAAAAATTAACAAAGTCCCCCCCTAACAGTAAAACCCCCCACCCACCAAACCCCCCAAAAAACTAACACTAATAAACATAAACTACCCTTTGCCCCTAAAGGGGCATTTGTATGGGCATTGCCCTTAAAAATGCATTCAGCTCTTTTTCACTGTCCTTAAAAGGGCATTCAGCATTCAGCTCTTTTACAATTTGCCCCCAAAAAAACCATAATCTAAAAAATTCTAACACTAAAGCCTCAAATAGGTACTCACGATTTCAGAAGTCCAGCGTTGTGGGGGGTTGACGGATTAGGGGTTAATAGATGTATTAGGTAGTTTGCGATGTTGGGGTTTGTGGATTAAGGGGTTAAAAATTTTATTAGGTAGTTATTTTTTTCTTAATACTGCGGGCGGTTAGTTTATTTTTTTAAATACTTATTGTGGGTGCTTAGGTTTTTGTTTTTTTAATACATATTGCGGGCGTTTTTTTTTTTTTTTTTGCCTTCGCAGCATTCCGGTGGATTCCGAAAATGGATTCTTTAACCACCCTCCCATTTTCGGAATCCACCGGGATGCAGCTTTGCTTCATCCAGGTGAATTATTTTGGCTGCACATGCAGCCAAAATTCCTTTGAGGACGCATGTGCAACTGCAGACAGCGACGGACGCATTATAAACGCGATTATAGTATAGATCTTTTTTTACAGTATATATATATATATATATATATATATATATATATATATATATATATATATATATATATATATATATATATATATATATATATATAGTATATATTGTGACCTGGGATCTTGCAATCACACAATCTTCAAAACTGGAAACACCACACAAGGTTGTAGCTTTATAAAAATATAGTCTGTTTATTAACAGGTCTGGCAAAAACAGGCAAAATAAACATAAACAAAAGAGGCATGCTCCACTGAGCACTTACTAACAAGTACAACTATCGGCACTAAGTTGGCTTTTCACAAAAACAAAAATGCACAGACCTTTCAAACTTTTCCTTTAGAGATAATTCCTCTCAGTTGCTCAGGAGAGTGTTGCAGTTTCCCTTACTGCTGGCATTCTGACTGAATCCCTGAGTAGAGATTTTTATTAGCACCTGCTGTCTATTACCACATGCAGGTGAGTCGCAAGCTGGGTGAGACGGAATTCCTGGACTGGACTTTCTCACATGGGGCGCGATCCGATATAGATCGTAGTTTGCGGCGCAAGCGAGGGAACCCGCGTCGCCCGCAGTTTCAGCTCGCAACTCGAGCTATCCCATATACGGCGCAGTCAGATGCTAAAGTGCCGTAAGTCGGATAAACCAGCGATGTCCAGAAATCTGCGCAAGTACAAATTTCTGGCGTCGCCAGTGACTTACGGCACGTTAGAAACTGCCGGCGCCTACAAAACCTGACTAAAGTCTAAATCACCCGCACTGTCTAACACGCCTCCCTAACATAGCCAGACAAGTCTAACACGCCTCCCTAACATAGCCCGACACGTCTAACCCTCTATCCGCTATCCCCCCTCACTAGCCTAACAATAAAATATGTATTAACCCCTAAACCGCCGATCCCAAACCCCGCCGCAACATAAAGTTATTAACCCCTAAACCGCCGCCAGCTATATTAAATCTATAACCCCCTAAAGTGAGCCCCTAACACCGCTGCCATCTACCTTACCTACCCCCTAAAGTGAGCCCCTACCCCGCCGCTATCTGTTTTAAAATTATTAACCCCTAATCTAATCCCCCTACCCCGCCGCCATCTATATTAAATTATTTAACCCCTAAAATACTAAACTATCCCTACCACTAAACCTAAGTCTAACCCTACAAATAGCCCTGAAAAGGGCTTTTTGCGTGGCATTGCCCCAAAGTAACAGCTCTTTTGCCAGCCCTTAAAAGGGCTTTTGGCGGGGCTTTGTCACAAACTAAACTGCTCTTTTGCCTACAACTACATCCCCCTACACCGCGGCCACCTATAATAAATGTATTAACCCCTAATCTAATCCCCCTACACCTCCGCCAGCTATATTAACTATATTAACCCTAATTATATTAGGGTTAATATAGTTAATATCGTTATTATATTATATATATATTAAGTATAATAACCCTATCTAACTCTAACATCCTAACTAAACGCTTATTAAAATAAATCTAATATTAATATTATTAATTAAAATATTCCTATTTAAATCTAAATACTTACCTATAAAATAAACCCTAAGATAGCTACAATATAATTAATAATTACACTGTAGCTATGTTAGTGTTTATATTTATTTTACAGGTAAATTGTTAATTATTTTAACTAGGTATAATAGCTATTAAATAGTTATGAACTATTTAATAGCTACCTAGTTAAAATAATTACCCAATTACCTGTAAAATAAATCCTAACCTAAGTTACAAATACACCTACACTATCAATAAATTAAATAAACTACAAATATCTATCTAAAAATACAATTAAATAAACTAAACTAAATTACAAAAAAAAAAAAACCACTAAATTACAAAAAATAAAAAAAAGATTACAAGATTTTTAAGCTAATTACACCTATTCTAAGCCCAAGGAGAAAACGCAGCACTCGGGGGACACCAACTTGATATTAAAAGGCAAAACTTTATTCCATAGTTTAAAAATACAGCTAGGATCAGGGAATTAACCCCTTACGCGTTTCGTGCTCCGCCTGAGCACTTAGTCATAGGGATGTTTGCTTAAACCGGACATGGCCTATTTAAAGGCACAGTGTCCAATCAAGCAATGTGTCAGAAAGATTTAAAAAAACAATAATATAAAAACATGTTAACATTGAACATGATCATCTTGCAATATGAATGTATGAATCAGCCAAACATCAGTGAATATTAAATGTAAAAATAAACAATTTTGTATCATATCAAAATTCCATAGTATTAAATGCAACAACACACTGTTTGCTAAAGACACTATACGTATAGAAAAGCTTTTACCCAATACATTAAACTAACCTAGTACGTTTATGTTACGTAGGAACTGAAGTCGTTGCCATATTGTTTAATGAATACAAGAAAAAATCATCATAGCAGTGTGTTACATAACACTGAACATGGTTAGTAATGTTAAATAAGGTATGTGTCTTGGGATGAATTGATAACCAAATAGCATAGTGTGACATAGTAAAGCTGGAAAAAGATGTTAGCCTATGAATAGACTCATATCCCACTCCTTATTTAAACCCTCAGGGGTAACCGTTCTTAATTTATATATCCAGTACATTTCTTGTTTGAGTAACATTTTGTTTCTGTTTCCCCCTCTGGTCGGTGGATAAATTTTATCAATGACTTTAACTGTCATATTAAATTTATTTGTCATATGTATGCTGAAATGGTGCCGTGCAATTGCTGAATTTTTATTATACATTTTAGTGTCATATATGTGTTCTCTCATATGAGATCTTAGTTCTCTACTAGTCTGACCTGTGTATTGCATGTGACAAAGATTACACTCAAGTAAATATACAACATAGTGGCTTCTGCAATTTGCATAGAAACCAATGTTGTAACTTTCAAGGGTTACAGTACTTGAGAAAGTTTCTCCTCTGCCTATAATGTCACAGGTTGAACACGGGCCAGTGCCACATTGGACACTGTGCCTTTAAATAGGCCATGTCCGGTTTAAGCAAACATCCCTATGACTAAGTGCTCAGGCGGAGCACGAAACGCGTAAGGGGTTAATTCCCTGATCCTACCTGTATTTTTAAACTATGGAATAAAGTTTTGCCTTTTAATATCAAGTTGGTGTCCCCCGAGTGCTGCATTTTCTCCTTGTTCTTACACATTTTTTGCGGCTTGCGCTTAGCCGCGTTTGATTTGCACCTCACGGGGCTGTGAGCAACATACCCTATCGGCTTGGCAGCAATAGGACTCTCCCCTCTACGTCACGCTCTGCAGTGGCCTAGTCTCTCTTACACCTATTCTAAGCCCCCTAATAAAATAATAAACCCCCAAAATAAAAAAAATTCCCTACCCTATTCTAAATTAAAAAAGTTCAAAGCTCTTTTACCTTACCAGCCCTTAAAAGGGCCTTTTGTGGGGGCATGCCCCAAAGAAAACTGCTCTTTTGCCTGAAAAAAAAACACAATACCACCCCCCAACATTACAACCCACCACCCACATACCCCTAATCTAACCCAAACCCCCCTTAAATAAACCTAACACTACCCCCTTGAAGATCTCCCTACCTTATCTTCACCCTGCCGGGCCGAACTGCTCATCCGATCCGGGCGATGTCTATCCAAGCGGTAAAGAAGAAATCTTCATCCCGGCTATGTTTTTCTCCAAGCGGCAGCAAAGTCTTCATCCATCGGCCAGCATCTTCTATCAAGCGGCATCTTGAATCTTCTCTCCACCGACGCGGAGCATCCATCCCGGCCGACGACTGAACGACGAATGAGGTACCTTTAAATGACGTCATCCAAGATGGCGTCCGTCGAATTCCTATTGGCTGATAGGATTCTATCAGCCAATCGGAATTAAGGTAGAAAAATCTGATTGGCTGATTGAATCAGCCAATCAGATTCAAGTTCAATCCGATTGGCTGATTTGTTCAGCCAATCGGATTGAACTTGAATCCGCGGCGGAGGAGCGAAGAAAGAAGATTGAAGATGCCGATTTGCTTAAAGACATCGCCGATGGAAGAAGACTCTCTGCCGCTTGCTTCAAGACATCGCCCGGATGGAAGAAGACTTCACTGCCGCTTGCTGGAAGACATCGCCCGGATCGGATGAGGAGTTCGGCCCGGCTGGGTGAATACAAGGTAGGGAGATCTTCAGGGGGGTAGTGTTAGGTTTATTTAAGGGGGATTTGGGTTAGATTAGGGGTATGTGGGTGGTGGGTTGTAATGATGTGGGGGTGGTATTGTGTTTTTTTTTTCAGGCAAAAGAGCAGTTTTCTTTGGGGCATGCCCCCACAAAAGGCCATTTTAAGGGCTGGTAAGGTAAAAGAGCTTTGAACTTTTTTTAATTTAGAATAGGGTAGGGAATTTTTTTATTTTGGGGGCTTTATTATTTTATTAGGGGGCTTAGAATAGGTGTAATTAGCTTAAAAATCTTGTAATCTTTTTTTTTGTAATTTAGTGTTTGTTTTTTTTGTAATTTAGTTTAGTTTATTTAATTGTATTTTTAGATAGATATTTGTAGTTTATTTAATTTATTGATAGTGTAGGTGTATTTGTAACTTAGGTTAGGATTTATTTTACAGGTAATTGGGTAATTATTTTAACTAGGTAGCTATTAAATAGTTAATAACTATTTAATAGCTATTATACCTAGTTAAAATAATTAACCATTTACCTGTAAAATAAATATAAACCCTAACATAGCTATAATGTAATTATTAATTATATTGTAGCTATCTTAGGGTTTATTTTATAGGTAAGTATTTAGATTTAAATAGGAATATTTTAATATATCATATGAATTAGATTTATTTAATAAGAATTTAGTTAGGGGTGTTAGGGTTAGATAGAGTTAAAGGGCCATAATACCCAAATGTTTAAACACTTGAAAGTGATGCAGCATAGCTGTAAAAAGCTGACTAGAAAATATCACCTGAACATCTCTATGTAAAAAAGAAAGATATTTTACCTCAAAAGTTCCTCAGTAGCCACCTCCCATTGTAAAGGATTTCTAAGCAGCATATCAGTATGTCTGTCCCGGGACAACTGAAAGATTGAGCTTCGTGCACTCTCAAATTATTTCACCAATCAGGTAAAGGAAGCTTACTATGAAATCTCATGAGAGTTAAGTCAAATCTCATGAGATCACAGTAAGAGTTCATGACTTCAGCACTGCTGATGCTAATTGGCTGCTGTTCATTTCTTCATTTTTTTTTTATTTTTACCTGCAGCTGGGAGCAGGTGAAGTATAACTTTTTACACAGAACTTGCTCTGCTGAGCTGAGGAAATTGTGAGGTAAAATATCTTCCTTTTTTACATAGAGATGCTCAGGTGATATTTTCCTGTCAGCTTTTTACAGTTATACTGCATCAGTTTCAAGTGATTTAGCATATGAGTATTATGTCCCTTTAATATAGTTTATATAAATACTATAGTAACTATATTAACTATATTAACCCTAATATAATTAGGGTTAATATAGTTAATATATATAATGTAATAACTATATTAACTATAATATACTTAGGGTTAATATAGATAATATAGCTGGCGGCGGGGTAGGTAGATTAAATTAGGGGTTAATAATTTTAATATAGATGGCGGCGGTGTAAGGGGTTCACATTAGGGGATAGATCAGTTAGATGGTGGCGGTTTTAGGGGCTCACAGTAGGGGGTTAGTTTATGTAGATGGCGGCGGTTTAGGGGTTAAATACTTTATTAGGGATTGCGGCGGGGTTGACAGGGAGATAGACATTGCGCATGCGTTAGGTGTTAGGTTTTATTTAGCAGATCGCTGTTGACAGGGAGATAGACATTGCGCATGCGTTAGGTGTTAGGTTTATTTTAGCAGCCAGTTTAGGGAGTTACAGGGCTCCAATAGTCAGCGTAAGGCTTCTTACGGCTGCTTTTTGTGGCGAGGTGAAAATGGAGTAAGATTTCTCCATTTTCGCCACGTAAGTCCTTACGCTGTATATTGGATACCAAACTGCGTGGGTTTGGTATACCTGCCTATGGCCCAAAAAACTACGGGCGACGGCAGAAATATAAGCGCGTAACTTCTAGGTTACGCCGTATATAGGATACCAAACCCGCGCAAATATTGGCGTTGCCAGCTTTTGCGGGCGACTATTTTTATCGGATCGACCCCAACGTGTGCTGCCTGCAAACTGCGGGGTGGAGCACTGGCCTGCCTTACTCTCCAAATGCTCCACCCCAGGGACCCAGAAATAAATCACATATTTTCTTTATGTGGTAAACAAACACAACTATTCTCCCTGGGGTTGTCAGACCATACCATGCACTGCAGCACTTTTGGGGGAATAAAGACACCTTCCAATACTATGCCTTGGGTTCTGTCACAATATATAAAGGAAGAAGTCCTGACTGACTGACTGACTCATCAACGCCCAGCTAAAACCGTTTAGCCTAGGAACGTGAAATTTGGAAGGTAAGTTGTTTTTATAATGTAGGCACCTACTAAGGAAGGATTTGGGGAAATTACGTCCCTAAGGGGGTGAAAAATGGAGGTGTCTCCTGAGAAAGAAAATCTTCATATTTGTAACATCAACCGTTCTTATTTTTTCTGAATTGTTGCTTTTTTTTAAGCATATGCCATTCTTTACATACTAAGCTGTGTAGAGTAGAAGTTGTGCATTGCTGACAGTGATGCTGAAAGATGCTTCTGGCTATTTGACAATTCATACAAGGAAACTGATTTGTTATGGCGTGTTAGCTCCATGTACTATGCTCCTACCACAGCTGACATCATTAAAGCACAGTAGAGCAAGTCTCCCCAGCACTGAAGCAGCTAAAGTATATGCATGACCTCTTGGTAACTAGCAATTTGGAGTTACAAGTAACCACACTAATGATCATGGATATGATACATGGATGCAACAGCTTTTGTTCTAAATGTATCATAAAATTACCTTTCAGCCATTGTACATAAACAGAAGTCTCAATTCAGAAATATGCCATGTTTATAGGCTTAAAGCATGCTGGTTCATATTCCTCAATCTCAGATATTCACAGAGGTACCAAATATATGCAAGGAAAGCTTTCACTGAGCTGCATTAAATCTTTTGAATTCAGAAATAATAAATTAAATTATTTTTCCATCCTTAGTAATGTGAAAGAGTCTATTCATTTTCTTAACCCTACCTATTAATTTATTTAATGAGCCAAGGACTAGAGAAATCTTTGATTGGAGCCTTTGATTCACACTAAAGGTGTGAAAGAGATGAAACAGAGTTTGACACCAATATTTTTAGGGGGTTCATATTCAGTACTAAATAGCAGATGCATAAAATGGTTACACAAGGCAAGCTGCCTGCTTATGACTAAGGTTTGTAAGTCAATATTCATTAAACAATCCTTTTTCATAAAACAGCTTCCAGGGATGGAAGATCATTTTTTAAATTTTAAAGTAAATGAGCCCACAGGGTTTATGCAATAGGTTTTCTAAGGCATTGGAAAGTCACAGTCTGTTCTGTCTAAGAGGCCTATTTATCAAGTCGTCAACCGCAAATACACTGGAATTCCGCAGCGTAATTGTGGCGAGCCTGATTCCCCTTATTTATCAAAGCCTACAGACCGGCAAAAGTTGAAATCTGTGACGTAACATACGATCCGCCGGTCTCAGTCAGACACAGATCGATGCTTACGTCATTACAGATGATCCGAATACAAATTCGGCACTACCTGACTACTTTTGCCATTTATCAAACTGCTAACAGGTACGCTCGCCACTATTCCGGCCCAGCGTACCTGGTTTTCAATGGCGGCGGATGCCATAGGAATCAATGGGAGTCTGAAAGCAGTGAAAGCTTATGTGAGTTTTATTCCAAAAAAGTTAAAACCAATGGCATGCAAGCCTGTAAAGTGCAATGTTAGACAAAGACATCCTATTCTAATGCATTTCAGCTCCTTGAAGCCGTACTCATAGACCTATGGGATGCTTTGTATTTACTGCCAATAAATACAAATTAACCTTAATTGCTGAATTGAAAAATTAAAAACATATGTCTCTTACAGGCACCTAGTAAACATTTAAACCTTCATGGGCGTGCTACTTCATAATATAAATAATGTGTAGCCTATCTCTATATGCCTATAATTTGTGCCTCACCAATACCAACATGTAGTATATTACCTTACATCCAGATTATACTAAACCCTTTGCCCATGCATATATAATTCTTTTACTCTTGTTTATAAAAAGCTGTTAAAAGTTTGCTAGGTAAATGAATGCCCCCTAACTTTATAATAATATGCTCTATGTATATGTTAGTAATGTATATAGATCTACCTATTATATTATAAATGTAAAGGACTGTCTCTTGTATATTCTGTGTTTGTCACTACCTGCTAAAAAGTGCCTACTGTGTCTATATGTTACTGTCACCCCCCCACCCCATTGCGTTAGGATCTTGAAATAGAATAATGATATAAATTTGCAATGCCACTACTTTATCTAAGGTAAAGTCTTAGAATATTAACTTCATTGATTGGTGGCCTAAAAAATCTTATTTATATATATATATATATCAATGGAAATATTTGCATAGGAAATTAGCACATCTAGGCAAGATTCCCCGCTTGCTTTTTCCCAGAAATATGTCATATATAATGTTACCAATGCACAAGAGAATTCTGGGTAAGATATGCAAATTAGATATGCAAATTCTCAATTTTTTTGCTTCAAAATACTGTTTTAACACAGCGATCCTTTTAACAGGATTATTGCAGCAAACCAGAAATCACTCACTAGACAGCCTGTTTCGTTCATTTTGGAACTCAACAGTAGGAGATAGATTTCTGGTTGCTGCATTGCTAAAGCTACTTTCAAGGTTAAACCAAAATTCATTAAAATTATGGGGGGAGATAAAAAACTGAAATTAAAATCCTCCATGTCTCAAAATTAAATCAATGTAAATATTTGCATAGGAAATTATCATATCTAGGCAAGATTCCCCGTATGCTTTTTCCCAGAAATATGTCATATACAATGTTACCAATGCACAAGAGAATTCTGGGTAAGATATGCAAATTAGATATGCAAATTCTCCGTTTTTTTGCTTCAAAATACTGTTTTAACACAGCGATCCTTTTAACAGGATTATTGCAGCAAACCAGAAATCACTCACTAGACAGCCTGTTTCGTTCTTTTTGGAACTCATCAGTAGGAGATAGATTTCTGGTTGCTGCATTGGTAAAGCTACTTTCAAGGTTAAACAAAAATTCATTAAAATTATGGGGAGAGATAAAAAACTGAAATTAAAATCCTCCATGTCTCCAAATTAAATCAATGTAAATATTTGCATAGGAAATTTTGGTTTAACCTTGAAAGTAGCTTACTTAAAATCTTATCCAAATCACCTCCTCTTACAAAGAGGGAGACTTTTTCCACAACTGTCCATCTCAAGGAATCTGTGTTACGTGCATGTTGGTCTATGAAATGTCTAGCTATTGGTAGTAGCTTATCCTCTCTTTATCTACTCAATTCAGTGTCTATAGTAATGCTTGACAAATGTTCCCTTATGCAGGGTCTCACTTCTCGCAAAGTTTTACTGATATATTGTAGTCGGCATAAATTGCACTCAATTAAATATACCGCTCCTTTTGTTCTAAAACTAACACAACTATTGATGTTGTATCTCTCCCCTGTAATTGTCGCAGTAAAAGAACTGCCAGTGCCCGCTGCAGCATGTTTACATGCCTTGCAGTCTGAAAATCCACATTTATGTAATCCCTTGACTTGTATCCACAATGATTGTTTTTTCTGTATAATGTGTACGGATGGGGAAACAATGTTACCCAATGTTCTCGCTCTCCTATAAGAGAGACGTACATGTTTCTGTGGGTTTGAACCGAAACAATCTTCAGCTGACAGTATTGGTAGATGTTTTTTAACAATGTTACACACCTCTTTGTACTGATTTTAATAGTGTGACAAATTGTATTTCCTTCATCTCTTTTGTCTTAAAAGGGTATTTGAGGGTGATTACACTCATTACCCTGTGGCTTTTACAGATAGCCAAGTCATACATGGGTGTTTTGGCATAAGTAGAACTGTGTTCCAATGGAAGTTCAGAAGGCAGAAATGTGATTACACTGTGTCTTAAAGGGGTAGTTGAGGGGGAATTCACTGATTACCCCGTCTCTTAAAAGGCTAGTTGAGGGTGATTACACTGATTACACTGTGTCTTAAAAGGCTAGTTGAGGGTGATTTTACTGATTACCCTGTGTCTTAAAGGGGTAGTTGAGGGTGAATTCACTAATTACCCTGTGTCTTAAAGGGGTAGTTGGGGGTGATTTTACTGATTACCCTGTGTCTTAAAGGGGTAGTTGAGGGTGATTTTACTGATTACTCTGTGTCTTAAAGGGGTAGTTGAGGACAATTTCACTGATTACCCTATGTCTTAAAGGGGTAGTTGAGGGTGATTTTACTGATTACACTGTGTTTTAAAGGGGTAGTTGAGGGTGATTTCACTGATTATCCTATGTCTTAAAGGGGCAGTAGGGGGAATTTTACTGATTACCCTATTTTTTTAAAGGGGGCGTTGAGGGTGATTTTACTGATTACCCTGCGTCTTAAAGGAGAAGTCAGGGGGGATTTTACTGATCACCCTGTGTCTTAAATGGGCAGTTGGTAGGAATTCTACTAATTAACCTGTGTCTTAACCCTTTGGCTGCTAAGCCATTTCCCACCTGGGTGCTAAGCTGGATTTGAGCTTTTTTTTTTTTTTTTTTTTTTACTTTTTTTAAATATATTTATTTTTTACTTTTTTTAAATATATATTTATTTTTTACTTTTTTTTCCAGATCCCCAAGACTTATACCATTGGAAAGGTTAGGCAATTACCTCTTGGGGTCTGTAGCTGCTTAGATGCCTGAGATACAGGCTTCTAAGCAGCATGCCCCCATTTCTCTATATTGTCCATTGTTCATTTTAAATAAAGTTGTGCAATTACGTCATCACGTCATTGCGAGTGATGTCACCATGCAAATCGTGAAGCCTCTCACTATTCAGGAGAGATCGCCGGGGTGGGAGTCCCCAGATTGCCCTCAAGGTGGGTGAGTACTAGTGACAGCTTTGAGCCGTCGTCAGCACCTGACTGGGACAATTTACGATGGCTCAGAGCTGTTGTTAGCACTCAAAGGGGCAGGTGGGGTGAGATTTTACTGAATACACAGTGTCTTTAAGGGGTGGGTGGGGGGATTTTAATGATTAACCTGTTTTCCTAAACATTTTTAGAATTTCAACCTTATCTTGGAACTTTAAAAGCTTAAAGATAACCATTCTATCTTTTGTTCTACTATTACCTGAGAAATTTCTAGTGCCCACTCTATGGGCTCTTTCTATGGATAAAGGTATTTGCTGTGGGGGAACCCTAACGCTTGGGGCAATAAAACAGCTGCAAATTGCATGAGATCATCAAATTCAGTGGACTCAGGCAAGGCTACAATTCGAATGTTATTACGCCTCGAGCGATCTTCTAGATCCTCGAGGCGTAACTGCATGGAATTGATTTTAGTGTCATAGCTAGAGACAGTCTCCTCTTGAATATGGAGTCTGTCTTCCAGAGTTGAAATTCGATCCTCTGCCTCCTGCATTCGGGAGGCAAATTGTCTCATCTCTGTAAATAAGACACTTAAATCTGCGGAGATAGTCCCCAACTCTTTTTTTATGCTCTCAAATTGAGGGGTAAAAATATCTACAAGTTGGGAAATTAATGTGTGAGTTTCAATAGAAATATTGTCCGGCATATTTTCCTCACTGGCATCTGCCAGTTTAGCTTTTTTATCCTTCCTAACAGGCATTCTTGGTGAATTACCCTTCTCTTGTGTAACAAATTTTTCCATGTGACTGTGCTACAATGAATTAATATATAGAGATAAAAAAAAAGCTTTTTGAAAAAGTGTACTTAGAGGCCCCCGCGGTCCTGGCAAAAACCTAGGATAATCAAGGAGTGTACAAAAAACAAAAAATAAAGTGAGAACACGTGAACATCCGGTATCACACCCGGAGATAATTAAGTGATGCAAACAAAAAAAAAACAAAAAAAAAACAATCTTTACCCAACAAACAACGTGAAATTAAAGCCTGATACCCAAGACCCTCTCTAGAGCTATCTTTTGCCTAAACTCAGTTACCACCAGACAATAATAACGATATAAATACTGGTCAGTCCCCTTGCAGCCCTTGTCACATATTCTGACAAACAATATCTTTTTCTCAAATATGCAATACAGCCCACCCAAAGTGGCCAGCCACCCAGAAGCAATCCCTCATCCTTATTCACTGAGAGAACCCCTTTTGACCAACAGCAAAAAAAAATAAAAAAAAATAAAGATTAAGGCACCCAAGGTAAATATAACTGATACAAGTAATATACAGATAGTCCATCAGCTAGTAACGTCCATACCAGGCCAGAGAAGTCTTTCACAGAGAAATTGTTCTTATTGATATACAATTAGCTGGACCTTATCCTTCCTTTAAACCTATATCTTCCTTTATTTCCTATTCTTCCATTTTGGTCAAAATCCTCTTTTCTTCTTTTCTTCCCTTTCCTTTCCTTTCCTTTCCTTCCTCTTACTTTTTGGGCCAGTACCAGAAGTAACAGGGATTCACAGCTGTCCAGAAAGCCACCAGAGCCCAGATCATAATATGAAACAACAGTCACAACCATAAGATAGGCCTCGAACTGGCCTTAACAACCTTTTTTCAGCCCTCCTCTCTTCCTCTATCGCACTGGTAATCTCAGAAGGTTAATATGTTGGCTAGAGTCCTGCAAATTGTAGCATGCTTTATCCCAGGCCTCCTTAGCCGCTCCACTCTGTGTTACAATAGCACCTCTAGGCACAATAAGCCCACACAAGACCCAGTTCCAGAGAGCAGCACCACCGACTATATGCTGTCAGCTAATGGAGGAAGAAAACAGAGATGCGGACCCTCTCACAACTCCAGCAAGAAGAAAAACCAGCAGTGACTTTATACTGAACCCGGGCCCTTCTCTGTACAGATGATTCTACCTCGAATGGATAGTTTTTCAAGTACATAAAATATCACAGGGCCACGAAGCTGATACAAACACCTTTTACTACAAGCCTGTTTCGTTCAGATGGTTACAGAAACCAAGGCGTTTAAAGGTAGCAGCATAAAGTTCTATAAGTGGGTCAGGTATAATATATTGAGCAATTCACAGCAGCCTTTCTTATCTGCTTCAAATAGCAAAGCGACAGTCATATACTAGCCCAGCAGGGGCAGCTCAAACTTTACCTCCGACTCTTGTCACCTCTCTCGCCGGATGCAGACTGGGGATCTATCGGGTAGCTGCGGGGCTCCAGACACTGTATATGTTTCCAAAGCCGCACATATCCTGGAGCGATCAAGATCCCGGGAGCACTGGAAGAAGCAACCCCAACCAGGGGGGTGAGTATCTTAATGCACCTCCACGGGTACTTCGTCTGTTAATTTTCAGGGCCAGCCTGTGAGTCTCTTCAGCAATACCCTTGAGTAGTAGGATTGTTTAAAATTCGGACTGCGCTGCAGTCTCAGCCTCTTCGGCTATAGCGGACTTCCAGCCCTCGGCAGGGGATTAACTCTGCAAAACGCCGAACACAACCTGAGGAGGATTTCCCAGGTACACGGCAGAGGGCGGGAGCAGGTAGAAGGCGTCCTCTCACAACACCTGTGTGCAGGTGAACAGTACTGCACCGCCCCAAAACGGAAGTCAGCGCAAACACCGATTAACCTGTTTAAGACACAGGGTAATCAGTAAAATTATCCCCAACTGCCCCTTTAAGACACAGGGTAATCAGTAAAATCCCCCACCTGCCCCTTTAAGATACCTGGTAATCAGTTAAAACACCCTCAACTACCCCTTTAGGACACAGGGTAATCAGTAAAATCACCCTCAACTTCCCCTTTAAGACACAGGGTTATCAGTACAATCAACCTCAGCTACCCCTTTTAAACACAGGGTAATCAGTAAAATCACCCTCAACTACCCCTTTAAAACACAGGATATTCAGTTAAATCACTCTTAACTATCCTTTAAGACATAGGGTAATTGGTAAAATCAACCTCAATTACCCCTTTAAGACACAGTTTAATCAGTAAAATCTCCCCCAAATGCCCCTTTAAGACACAGGTAATCAGTAAAATCCCCCCCACTTGCCCCTTTAAGACACAGGGTAATCAGTAAAATCACCCTCAACTGCCCCTTTAAGACACAGGGTAATCAGTAAAATACCCCCAACTGCCCCTTTAAGACACATGGTAATCAATAAAATCCTATCCACCTGCCCCTTTAAGAATAAAACACTTGTTTATGGAAATAAAACCTATGGTTTTCACGCATGGGCAATTTGAGTATGAATATCTGACAGAATCCCCTGCTTCTAGTGAGCATGCGTGGGGTTAAGTTGCCACTTTAATAAAGAAGTGTGAAGTTGTTTTTTGGGCTCAGTATCAGTTGTTTATAACTATTTTTTTAAGTTTAGTTTTCTAGATTTTAGACATTAGGGATTATGATCTTTCTGGGTTTCAAGATTCTGTGTTATGGTATTAGGGATTTTGAGTTTAGGGATATTGATCGCCTCCCCTCCTATATAACTTAAAGGACATAAAACAAGTTGGGATAGAGACAAAATATAATAATATGTACTGTAATTACTTTACCTGCAAATGTATACTGCAGTTCCCCGCAATGAACCCTTTCTCTTTTACTTTCTGAATTGTAAAGCTCTAACTCCCCCCACACATTTCCTTCTAAGGCTGTATCTATATCTTCTGGTGCTGGAGCATGCCTAGAAGCTATGAACTCAGTTGAAATACAATGCCTGTGTCTAAACACTAAGAGGGGTGGAGTTGGCTGCTCCAGGCAGATAAGCTATGTAATTAATTTTGCTTGTTTTTAAAATGATTTTAAAATACTTGCTAGCAAATTTTAAACAATTTTTTATGCAAACTATTTTTTAATTAATTAGCCCTTTTAGGATATTCACAGATCTCAACCTGTTTTATGTCCCTTTAATGAGGTTCTCTTGGATAGAGAATCTCACAGGGGAAAGTGAGGTTAACAGGGAGCACCTGGCACTGATATAAAATCAGTTTGCAGCAAATACAAACTGAAATGTAATAGCCAAAGTTTAATTTTTATTTGCTTCTAGTTTAATATATAGATTTTTTTCTGTCAATAAAAAGTGTTGTGAACTTTAAGTAAACTTACCCTGCATGCATTTGGTGAGATAAATCAGTGAGATCTCCAGCTGTAAATGGTTAGAGAATATAAAAAAGGTATAGAGAGAGTTTCAGACACACCCAAGGAATTCCCCTGTCCATCCACTTTCTAAAACTGTCAAACTCATATAAAAAAATTCAAAGTGTTCATATGTTAAAATTAAAAATAAACATTCAAAGCACAATCAGAATTTTTAAAATCAGAATCCTAAATATAATCAGATTTTTTAAAATTACTATCCTAAATACTGTATACAAAACCTAAATGCATTAAAAAAACTAACAAAAAGTGCAAATCTTATATGTAATAAAATGTTATGGGCAAATTATGAAATATAAATTAATATAAAATACAAATTGCAAATGCAACAAGACTATAATGTAATGTATGCAATAGGGTACTGTGCTTGTTTCTCTCTATTTTAAAGGAATGTCCTTTAGACAGGTATAGCAAATGTTCTCTTAAATTCTTAAATTCCCTGCAATAACCTTCACTCTACCACACCATCTGCCATCTGGGCTATAACCAACCACCACAAGAGACTAGTTATCAAACCAGATTTGTGTCACCAAAAACCCTTGAAAAACCCCAAGAAAGATTCCAAACCACCATCGGTCAGATGGACCCCCTCTGGGTGATACAAATCTTTATTACTAGTCACTATGTTATCATGCTTGACAGCAAGATTAGCCATTTCCCTCAAAATTTTACCCATCTTTCTATTCACCTTCTTTAGTACACTGAAAGCAGCTTTGTGACAAACCATATGGCCCAATCTAAGTCTGGGTAAAATGTTTGACCACCCTGTTCTCACTCCAGGCATCCTAACTGTCAACCAATGTAGATCAGTGGTCATATTTATTTATCAAATCTAGCATTTAAACTACACCTAAGTCACCCACCTTAAGATTAATAACTATAAAGTTAGGCCTACCCCACCTGATATAAGTTTTTTGTAATACTGTTTGAATGACCAGGCCAACACATGCCTCTCCTGCCAAACTAATCCAAACCTGCTTTATCAGATGCCCAGGTAAAGACTCGTAAGTGCTATGGGCATTAATCAAAAATCACCTTGTACCGAAAGGATGAACTCTGACATAGTCTGACAGCACAGAACTGTAGCCATAACAAATCCACTGAAAGGAATACTGAACCCAACATTAAGACTGGATGCCCCTACCACTGCTACCAGACCAATAGAAGGTAAGTCCAATCTTACAGACCTACAACTGGATGCCACAGATACAGTCAGAAATTATACAACCGGACCTCCAGTTGATCTCTAAGCTGCCAATTCCAAACATTTCATCATCCCCACGGAAGCCCTCACAACTTTCTTGGAAGAGGAGCCAGGAGACATAGGGCTAGATTATGAGTGGCACACTAAATTTTACTTTTGAGCTAAAAGGGGTTTATAGCAGTTGTTTGCATGCATCGAAAATAATGCGCGTGAAAGTTGAAAGTAAACGCGTTCGATCGACACAATTAAATTTAACGCACATCAGGATTGCACAACCTCAGAGCTCTGGTTAACTGTTACACTCAGATAAAAAGTGGCACAAAACACACAAAAATTAAATTAATAATTACAGTTACACTTATAATAACACCATCTAATAAAAATTATTGAAAAAAAAATATTATTGCATAAAAAAGGGCTTACAAAAATAAAAGCGCTCTACCAGGAACGAACAACAGCTCAATCTTTTCACAAAGGAAAACTTTCCTGAAGCATATCAGTCTGATCCCGCCAAGTAAAATCAGTCCATCCCCAAAATACAAGGCAATTCTCCTTTGAACAAGGAATATGACAACCCCAGAAGATCATTTCAGCCACCTATGGGCCTCGTCAGAGAGGTGCAGCCACATTCCTCTAAGTACACACTGGGCAAGGAGTCCACATCTGGTTTCCGCCATCACCCTTACGGAGACCTCCCCAGGTTCATTATTCAAATGTATACAAAGTGAGAAGCACTCTACCAGAAACGAACAACAGCTCAATAGCTTGTTCTATGGCAAGTCACCACCTAGTAGCAGCCTCTTTTAGCCCAGTTCTGCTTTTCACAAAGGAAGACTTTCCTGAAGTATATCAGTCTGATCCCGCCAAGTAAGTCCAGCCCCAAAATACAAGGCAATTCTCATTTGAACAAGGAATATGACAAACCCAGAAGATCATTTCTGCCACCTATGGGCCTCGTCAAAGAGGTGCAGTTACATTCCTCTAAGCACACACTGGGCAAGGAGTCCATGTCTGGTTTCCGCCATCACCCTTACAGAGACCTCCCCAGGGTCATTATTCAAATGCATACATGCATACAAAGAGAGAAGAGCTCTACCAGGAACGAACAACAGCTCAATAGCTTGTTCTATGGCGAGTCACCACCCAGGAGCAGCCTCTTTTAGCCAAGTTCTGCTTTTTACAAAGCACGATCCCGCCAAGTAAGGTTAGTCCAGACCTGAAATACCAGGTGATTCTTTGAATATAAGGGCTCAAACATATGAGGTCTCAGGTGTTAGGAAAAAAAATGAATGCATAGGGCTTTAACATAGAAACAAAAAGCTGATATTGAGTGCAGTCAGCATGTGAGTGGGATCGATAAATAGCATTTGACTCATAATCTAGCCCTAAGTGGGTCCATAGAAGGAGAGGACAACCCAGAAAAAGGGGCAAGCCTTGCCGCACCAGGAGATAGAGAAATCAAGTCCCTACCTTCCTGCTACTTTCTTTTCTTCTCCTGGATTTGACATCCAGAGGATGGAGGATCATCCCTGATCTATGGTAGAAGCTTCCAGGACAGCAGCAAAGAGGCCAGAAATAGCCTGCCTTCTTCTTTTCCATCCACCATTCTACAACATACAGTATTTGCCATCAGTCAGTTTCACTGAGAACATTAATCCTTAGGTACAGTATATTACAGGTTTGGGTCCTACACTAAAATTTTAGAATTGTGTGAGGGATCACACAGTTCTGGAAAATCATTTTAGATCATTTCATTTGAGCAGTAAGCTTTAGAGAATCGGGCCGTCAGTAGGTTTATTTTGTTTCTTAAAATGTATATTTTTTACCTTGCATTTCATACCTTTGTTTTACATATTTAGTTCTGTTATAATCTCTGAGTAATGATCATTTTATTTTTAACAAATACTTTGAAAATAAAGTTTCCTGTTAAGCCTGGGGGGGGAGATTTATCAAGCAGACGATGCTGCTTGCTGTATCCAATGTTTCTGCTCCTTAACTCATTAGCCACCTCTGAGGTTGCAGACTGCAATTATCCCGATCAGATACTATTGGGATGATTGACACCCCCTGCTAGCGCGTGATTGGCTGCAAATGTGCAGGGGCTGCATTGCACAAGCATTTTACCAGAAATGCTTGTGCAATGTTAAATGTCGACAGTGTATGCCGTCGGCATTTAGCAATGTCGGGCGGACATGATTTACTACAGCGAATCATGTCCGCCCGCCATTTGTTAAATCAGCCCCTTGGGATTTGTTACACAGTACATTTACTCCTAAAGCTTGGTCAAAAGCTCTCAAATGTGTGAACAAAGATTTATTTGCATAATATAATCAGTTTTCCTATTGTGCTCTATGCTCTTTCCTATGATGGGATGTTAACAAAATGATTGAAGAACCAACAGTATACAGTTTGTGACTGGGATTTCATTATAAAGTGCTTCACTCCTAGAGCTGGTTTACAGCTCATGAATATGTAAGTATTATTCCTTCTAGGGTATGGCTGGATGATTAAAGCTATACTTCACTATTGCATACACTTTTGTCAAAAGGAGAGGACTTGAGAGTATTTGAAGTTATTTTTGGAAAATATGCCATTTGAAAGATAATTTTCTTTGATTAGTTTAAGCAAGTTGGTTTTGTATCAAGGGCACTATGGTTGTTTGGGAAGGGGGGTGGGGTAGTGTTACTGGGGGTGCTTGATTCAAACATTTCATATATGATTATACACTTTGGGCCAGGGACATGTAGGCAAGGGAGGAAGAGCCTCACCTGTCATGAAAAGAAAAAAGAAAATAATGTTAAAGTAAAATAAAAAAAAACCTTACTAAATTTTCTGACCTTAGCTGCAAATACATGGAGATAGGCAGTGAACAGCTCAGCCTCCCTCCTGGCACAACAGTTTAGAAGGTGCTGTAAGGAGCGCCTGCCCACTGTCTGTCAGGTCAGGAGTCACATTTTATCATTAAGCCAAACAGGAAAAATCAGGGGGAGAGAGGCATGAAAGTGTTAGTGTAAGAGAAACACTGACAATTTATGCTGTGGGTGAGAACTAATAGAAGAGGGGAATTTGGGTGGCAGAAATATAGTGCTGCAACTGCCTCATATGTTGTTTATAACATTAGTGTTAAAAACCCGTCATAAACAATGTTATATAATTATACTGAACACAATATTTATTTATACTTTTGATTTCTGAGTGGCAGAAAATTGTTGTAGGGAATTAGAGTGTACTGAAAGCATTAGGGAATGCCATGTGTCATCTTTTTGAGCCATCTATCTCAATCTTATCTTACAAAAAGCCATGTGCCTCTATTATGTAACTAATACTATTTTAACAATTACTTTAGGGACGTGATTTACTATATATTTACTATTTTAACTGATTGTGTAGGAAACATACTTTTTTTAAAATCCTGATTATTTATTATTTGTAATACAGAAAAAAACATGTGTTTGCATATTTTTGTCTATAAAATAAATAATTTACCTGCTAATGGGTTAACATCGGAGACAATAAATTAGACTTTGGTTTTCTAAAAGGGTGATAAACTATAAAATGTTCTATTAAGCATACAAATGTACAGAATTTTTGTTTTTACATTAAAAAATGTTAACATGTTTCAGCAAAACCATTAATACGGGGAATCAAAGGACATGCAGGGTTGTGCACAAATGTTTTCTGAAGGTTTATAATTCACTGGGATTGACAAGGACGACTGCCACAGCTGTGATGGTGATCAGGGACATGACTCCACAGCATGAAAACACAAAGTAGTTATATTCAAGGGATAATCATCCATTTAATACAACTCCAATGATTTTTGCCAAAGAAAGAAGGCTCCCAGTTTATTCTAATAAAGTGATTACTTTACTCACAAAGTGATTTCCACAATAAATAAATTCTACTCTTTAAAAATCCATTTGTTACTTTTCTAACTGAAATCCAACCCCCTTATAATGAAACATCACATTCCTTAGCCAGAATCAGACTTTCTACTGAAGATTAAAAATAAATAAAATAAAAAAACAGATTTTTCTTCTCCCCAGAATCCCTAGGCAGCTATGTGTTGTGAACCATAAGGAGGTGTGTTGCACTGACAAATATTGCTGCATTGTTGCTTAATGGTAAAAATATGTTTTAAAGAAGCTTAGTAACAGCATTATAAGCATGTAAAAAATATTCCAAATGAATCTAATACTCAAAAGAAAATATAATATAATAAGTATAGATAATGTATAAAGCATAGTACAGATGCATAGCACACACTTCCTGAATTTGTAGAAAAAAAAAAAAAATAACAAAATGTGATTTATTTATTTTGCTAAAATTGCATATTATTGTGCATCTATATATACAGTATTTTTATTTTTGTTTATTAGTCTGTCATAGTTGCCAACATTTAAAAAAAAAATTCCAGGGACACTTTGCAGCAGAGCAAGCAAGCGGGTTACTGGAGTATTGACGACCTACTGTTCAACTGCTCTGCCCACTCAGTTCTGCAATCAAAACACACCCATTTGAAAGCAATAGTATAATTTAGACTTATCCATAGTTTATTATACAGATTACAGCACCAAGCTCTTACACCTACCCAGTCTCTGGAACACATTCTGGGCATATGGTTATTTTTTACAACACAGCATCAAAATTAGAAAGACAAATAATATGTGAACCCATTCAATAATAATAACAATATTGCGTTAGGAATTAATTATTTTTAAATAATACACTATATATATTTATCATCTATCTATCTGTATATATGTATGTGTGTATATATATATATATATAAGTAACACAGTCAGATGCACTGTCAGGTCTTTTCAATTGATTCTTTAATGGAACGTTTTCGGGGTTCACAACCCCTTCATCAGCATGTGAACCCCGAAAACGTTTCATTAAAGAATCAATTGAAAAGACCTGAGAGTGCATCTGACTGTGTTACTTATATTGCTTATATTTGCACCCAGGCGGTTGCCTCTTGGTGGGCTAAGCTGGAAATTGCTTGAATATATATATATATATATATATATATATATATATATATATATATATATATATATATATATATATATATATATATATGCAAACAACAAATGTTGTGCAAAAGAGATTTTCAGGGACATTTCCAGGGACAAAAAAAATCCTGGGACATACAACAAAATCCAGGGACTGTCCCTGGAAATCAAGGACTGTTGGCAACTATAGTCTGTGTTTCTTTATTTCTGTATGTGTAAGTGTGTGTATCTGAGTTTATGTAAGTGTCTGAGTGTTTTTGTGTCATTGAATGAGTGTGTGTGTGTCTTAGGAGTGTTTCTATGTGTCTGAGGGCTTTTTGAGTGTGTGTCAGTGAGTAAATGTTTCTGTGTGTCTGAGTATTTCTGTGTGTCTGTGATTGTGTGTGCCTTTGAATGTTTTTGTGTGTGCCTGAGTGTTTGTGCACAGGTCTATCAGGTTCATATGTGTGTTTATCTGGCTCTGATATAGCCAGGGCCTCACCAGCCACTGACCTCACTGCACGTAACTGCTTTGGGCTAGCTTATGAGTGGAGTGTAATTTAGTGCTCCCACTTAGTCATAAACTACGCTAGACAAAGGCTTTTTGCATGCGTGGGGTCACACTCGTATTACAAGTTGAAAGTAAAAGGTTTGCGCACGAGTGAAAACCCAATGTACGCTGAAAAAATATAGTGACTATATTAACACCAATACTCGCGTACTAGCCAACATGAATGATTAATTAATATTTCACATTACAATTTTCTTCACATAGAAGAATATTATATTTATTCTTATATAAATATCAGCTAGATTACGAGTTTTGCGTTATGAGTGAAAAAGCATTGTTATGCTTCATAACAATGCTTTTTCCCTAATGCCGCTATTACAAGTCTTGTAGGTATAGGTGTACCGCACACCTTTTTGGCCGTCACGCAAGGTCAGTACCACACTTTTAAAAAAGTCCTTTTCAATGGGACTTTCATAGCGCCGGTATTACAAGTTTGCCTGGGAGGCCAAAAAGTGAGCGGTACACCCTATAACCGACAAGATCTGTACCGCCATCTAAAGTCAGTATTTATGAGTTTTACGTTACAAAGCTGTACCATAAAACTCATAACTAAAGTTTTAAAAAGTACACTAACACCCATAAACTACATATAAACCCCTAAACCAAGGCCCTCCCGCATCGCAAACACTAGAGTAAAATTATTAACCCCTAATCTGCCGCTTCGGACATCGCCACCACTTAAAAAATGTATTAACCCCTATTCCGCTGCTCCCCAACATCGTCGCTACTATAATAAACTTATTAGCCCCTAAACCGCCGCCCTCCCGCATCACAAACACTATTTAAATATTATTAACCCCTAATCTGCCTTCCGCCCACACCGCCGCTATAATAAACCTATTAACCCCTAAACCGCCACCCTCCTGCATCACTACATAAATATATTAACCCCTAAACCTAACCCTAACGTAACCCTAAGCCAAAGTCTAACCCTAACCCTAACATAACCCTAATCCTAACACCCCCTAACTTAAATATAATTAATATAAATCTAAATAAAACTTACAATTATTACCTAAATAACCAATTTAAAACTAAATACATACTTACCTGTGAAATAAAACCTAAGCTAGCTACAATATAACTAATAGTTACATTGTAGCTAGCTTAGGTTTTATTTTTATTTTACAGGTAAGTTTGTATTTATTTTAACTAGGTAGACTAGTTAGTATATAGTTATTAACTATTTACTAACTACCTAGTTAAAATAAATACAAATTTACCTGTAAAATAAAACTTAACCTGCCTTACACTAAAAACTAACATTACAATAAAATAAAAACATTAAATTAATCAAATACAATTATCTAAATTACAAACAAAAAATAAACACTAAATTACACAAAATAAAAAACTAAATTATCCAAAATAAAAACGCATTACTCCTAATCTAATAGCCCTATAAAAATAAAAAAGCCCCCCCAAAATTAAAAACCCTAGCCTACACTAAACTGCCAACAGCCCTTAAAAGGGCCTTCTGCGGGGCATTGCCCCAAAGAAATCAGCTCTTTTACCTGTAAAAAAATACGAACAACCCCCCAACAGTAAAAGTAACAGTAAAGGTGAAAAAAATGAGCTTTCATCCTATTGGCTGATCCAATCAGCCAACAGGATTGAGCTTGCATTCTATTAGCTATTCCAATCAGCCAATAGAATGTGAGCTCAATCCTATTGGCTGATTGGATCAGCCAATAGGATGAAAGCTCAATCCTATCAGCCAATAGGATTTTTTCACCTTTAATTCCTATTGGCTGATAAAATTCTATCAGCCAATCAGAATGTAAGGGATGCCATCTTGGATGACTTCACTTAAAGGGAAACTTCATTCTACAGCGACCATTGGAAGAAGAGGATGCTCCGCGCCGCATGTCTTGAAGATGGACCTGCTACGCCGGATGGATGAAGATAGAAGATGCCATCTGGATGAAGACTTCTGCCCTCTTGGATGAAGACTTCTGCCTGCTTTGATGAAGACCTCTGCCGGCTTCGATGAGGACTTCTGCCCACTTGGATGAAGACTTCTGCTGCCTGGATGAGGATGGATGTCCGGTCTTCGAAAACTGTAAGTGGATCGTCGGGGGTTAGTTAGGTTTTTTTAAGGATTTATTGGGTGGGTTTTAGGCAATGTAAAAAAATAGCTAAATGCCCTTTTAAGAGCAATACCCATCCAAATGCCCTTTTCAGGGCAATGCTTAGCTTAGGTTTATTTAGATAGGTTATTATTTGGGGGGTTTGGTTGTGTGGGTGGTGGGTTTTACTGTTGGGGGGTTGTTTGTATTTTTTTTATAGGTAAAAGAGCTGATTTCTTTGGGGCAATGCCCAGCAAAAGGCCCTTTTAAGGGCTATTGGCAGTTTAGTGTAGGCTAGGTTTTTTTTTTTTGGGGGGGGGGGCTTTTTTATTTTTATAGGGCTATTAGATTAGGGCTATTTGATTAGGCTTAGGGGTTATTAACTTTAGTATAGTGGCGTCGACATTTGGGGCGGCAGATTAGTTGCTAATAAGTGTAGGTAGGGGGTGGTGATGTTCAGGCCAGCAGATTAGGGGTTAATAACTGTAATGAAGGTGGCGACGATGTTAAGGGCGGCATATTAGGGGTTAATAAGTGTTTTTATAGGTAGTGGCGACGTTCATGCCAGCAGATTAGGGGTTAATAACTGTAATGTAGGTGGCGGCGATGTTAAGGGCGGCAGATTAGGGGTTAATATCATTATGTAGGTGACACAATATCGGGGGCAGCAGATTAGGGGTTAATAACTGTAATGTAGGTGGCGGTGATGTTAGGGGCAGCAGATTAATGGTGTTTAGACGTGTTTTTTATGTTAGGGTGTTAGGTTCAAACATAACTTTTTCTTTCCCCATAGACATTAATGGGGCTGCATTACGGAGATTTTGTTGTTTTTTTAGGCTTTTTTTTAGCCGACCCTCCCCATTGATGTCTATGGGGAAATCGTGCACGAGCACGTCAAAACACTGCTTGTATTTGGGTGAGGTATGGAGCTCAACGCAACCATATAGCCCGTACAAGCCGGGTTTTACAAAACCTGTAATAGCAGCGCTATAGGGAGGTGAAATACTGCCGCTTTTGTGGCAGTCGTTAATTTCCCTATAGCACTCAAAACTCGTAATCTAGCTGATTGTAAATAAATGTATATATATATATATATATATATATATATATTCAGTGATGTGCAGTCACTAGAGGCAGGTGAGGCAGTGCTTCACCTTTCATATGGGCAAAAATATATTTTTTTTATATTGGCTTTAAAAAAAAAATTGTAATTTTTTTCCCCCAGCATTTTTTTTTTTTAAGCTATATGTTGTGCAATGAAGAGGCACAAGCAGGTCTGCCCACCATTACACAACATGCTGTGCCACCTACTGGATGCAAGTGGTTAAGATCATTGCATGGCCCATTAACTGCTTATTTGAGGCAGTCCTATTTGGGCTTAACCAATCCAGCGAGAGGCATTAGTAAGTGGAACATAGGGTTGGGGCTGGATGTTAAATCATATAAAACAAAACAAAAACGGAAAAAACTACTTTCATATATTTTGTTGCTGTCCTGTGAACCTGCTAGCTTTGCTAAAGTGAAAGAGAGAGTTCTGTTCTTCCCCTCTAAGTGCAGTGGAATGTGCCACTGTCACTTCCTGAATCCTTATACAGAGCAGGAAGAGAGGCAGAGAGAGCAGTGTTTCAGCCACATCTTATTAAAGTAAGATTTTACTGAAAGGGATTCTGTTAGTGAAAATAATAATTTAATGAATGTGGTTTAGTGGTTTTTTACTCTTTTACAGCAGGGTCGTTTTTGTATTTTGTTTACTCAAACTTTACACCCACTAACTTAGCAGCTTGCCTCTGTACTTCACACTAAATTATAGACTCATTTTCTGAACTCTCTGTAGCTCTGCTGTTTTATTACTTTAAAATGCAGTGGTCCCTCTCCCCCCCCCCCCCGTGTGTGTGTGTGTGTGTGTCTCTCTCTCTATATATCTATCCATCTCTCTCCTTATGTGTTGTTCTCCCCCATGGTTTATTTCACAGGTAAGTATGTATTTAGTTTTAAATAGGTTATTTAGGTAATAATTGTAAGTTTTATTTAGATTTATATTAATTATATTTAAGTTAGGGGGTGTTAGGGTTATGTTAGGGTAAGGGTTAGACTTTGGCTTAGGGTTACGTTAGGGTTAGGTTTAGGGGTTAATATATTTATGTAGTGATGCAGGAGGGTGGCGGTTTAGGGGTTAATAGGTTTATTATAGCGGCGGTGTGGGCGGAAGGCAGTTTAGGGGTTAATAATATTTAAATAGTGTTTGTGATGCGGGAGGGCGGCGGTTTAGGGGCTAATAAGTTTATTATAGTAGCGACGATGTTGGGGAGCAGCGGAATAGGGGTTAATACATTTTTTAAGTGGCGGCGATGTCCGAAGCGGCAGATTAGGGGTTAAATACTTTATTTAAGTGTTTGCGATGTGGGGGGCGGGCTGGGTTTAGGGGTTAATAGGTAGTTTATGGGTGTTAGTGTACTTTGTAGCACTTTAGTTTTATGTTACGGCATTAGCCCATAAAACTCTTAACTACTGACTTTTAAATGCGTTAGGAGTCTTGACAGGAGAGGGTCTACCACTCACTTCTTCCAAGACTCGTAATACCGATGTTATGCAAGTCCCATTGAAAAGATAGGATACGCAATTTACGTAAAGGGATTTGCGGTAAGCTCGAGTCGTGGAAGAAAAGTGAGCCGTACACCTGTACCTGCCAGACTCGTAATACCAGCGGGCGTTAAAAAGCAGCGTTGGGACCTCTCAACGCTGCTTTTTACGGCTAACGCAAGACTCGTAATCTAGCCGAAACAAAACAAAAAAACAGCATTATCTACCAAAAAAAATATAAGAGAACAATACATTACATAAGATTAAACAATGTAAGTTTAATAACATCTACCATCATAAGTTTTAAAAAGTATTTTATTTTTTATTGTCTTGTATATACATAGTGCAGCAAGTCTATTGCACAAGTTATTTTGTTTTTAAATGTAAATATAAATTGCTTACTGCTGTCTAAGACATAGGATGAGCACCTAGTCTAGATTAAAAGTGCAGTTCATTACTATGTCTTTTCCTATGGATTCCGTATCTTCCTGGAGCACCATCAGGTGCAATTGGCATGCTTGTTCAATATTATGGAAGCAACAAGAGGCTTCCCTGCTCCTGGCTCTGCTGCTGGAGAAACTGACTGTCTCCTCTCCCAGGAAGGGGTTCTGCATAAGGGGAGGGAGGACAACTACCTCCGCTCCCAGGGGATGGCTCTGCCGCTGGGGAAAGAGACCGACTGTCTCCACTCCCGGCTCCTGGCTCTGCCGCTGGGGAGAGAGACCGACTGTCTCCACTCCCAGGAAGGGGTTCTGCATAAGGGGTGGGAGAATGACTACCTCCGCTCCCAGGGGATGGCTCTGCCGCTGGGGAGAAAGACTGACTGTCTCCTCTCCCAGAAAGGGGAGGGAAGACACCTACCTCCTCTCCCTGGTTTCCTGGAGATGTTGCAGGTGCTGGGCAGAGGCTGGCGTCTCTCTGCCCTGTTGCCAGCACTTCTGCTAGGGTGACCCCCTGGTCCAAGACCATAAGCTCGGAGCCAGACTGCTGATCGGGATCCAGCAGCCCTGGTTCCCTTTTTCTTTGTTGCCACTCCTCCACTGTCGAGCTCCATGAATCCCAGAGGGCTGCACCCCAGATCTGTATAGCCTTAGCACGCTGCTTAATAAGATCTAGCAGCCTCTTATATTCCTCGACCAATGCCTCTTCCTGGTCACTTATAAAATCCAGATCGTCTAGTAGCCAGCCAGGATTCCTCCAAGAGATCCAGCAGTTCCTCTTGGAGCCCAGACATATCCTCCAGAACCTGGTCCGTCTTGCTCCCAAACTGTGGTTCTTCTGTCCTTTTTGTAAATAGCAATCCAGGGCCGCTGAAGCCAAAGCCCTCTGTGGGGGAGCCATCCTACAGCCATGGCTGCGCTTGCATAGCGAGCCATTGGAGGGCCCAGTAGCCATCCTCCACCCACATCTCTTTCTGGACCAATCTATGTAGAACAGATAGCCATTCCTTCTTTGGCTGTTTTCCCAGGAAAGGCACTATCAAAGTCCGCCGAACCCGAAACCTCATGTCATTCATGGGGAGGACCTTTCCATTGTCCCACTCCTGTTGAATAGCCACCCACCAGAGGTCCCGGTGGATCAGGTCCCTCTGTTCCAGCTCATTCTGTAGGTAAATAGGACTGTCCAGCTGGGCCAGTGCCTCCTGTACTCTTCTTAGAAATTTGACTTTCATAGTTACCGGCTACTGTGGCCCTTCTCCTCTGTCAGCAGGAATCATGTGGAAGAAGCAGATCCCACCGCTGCCAGCCAATGTGACGGATACCCCGGCTACCCTGACTGGGTAGCTCCGCCAAAGGGGTCCTGCTTCCTCTCTGCCAACTGCAGCTATGTAGCTGGCAAGTGACCACAGCCTGTAGCCACCCCTAATGCCTGACAGCACCAGTACTCAGGGTCCTGCCCTGTGGCAGACTCCGGCTACCCAGACTAGGTAGCTCTGCCAGAGGGTCCTTCCTATGCCTGGAACAGGCTGCTATGTAGCCCAGGAAAGTGATTTTAGCAGGAGCCCACACAAATAACTAGACATACTAGCATTCAGGTGAAACAGGAACTGATTTTATTGTAAAACATACACTCCATTTATACACAAAGCTCATCTTGATAAGACACTCTACAATCCCACAATTTTCCCACCATTCCCACCCCTCCAGACAGACCAGCGCCTCCATAGCAGCCATAGTCCCACAGAATCCCAGCACCCCAAGTGTGATGGTTTCAGGGTGATCCCGGGGGAGCGGTGGCATGATTCGTTACTGGGGACCGGAGATACAGCCTGTTGAAGTTATGGGGTAGGGGTGTCCAAAAACCCAGGTTCCCAAAGGAGCTCCCCTCCGGTAATCCCCCCACCTCTTGTCCTCCCTAGGGGCTACCAATTCCCAAAAGAGCGGAGCTCTGGGGGCAAAGGGTCGCTGGAGCAACCAGGGGTAAAGTTAGCGGGTGTCCTGCTGTTCTGTGGCCGACCGGGAGTTCCAGGAGCCCGGCCAGCCTGAGAGGGTTTTTCCTGGTCATAGATCAGCTCTTCCATGACCAAGTGTACATAGCAAAACAACACAAAGCACGCATCTGGGAGATCCCATAAGAAATGAAATGGACAAATTTAATGTAACAGGGAGTGAGCCATGTAGAAGGGTTGGGGGTAGCCTTAGCTGTCTGGTATACGTGACATAGTTTATTTGTTTATTTTGTGATGATGTCATTACAGGTCATAACAGGAAGTTGGTGCCTGCTGTTCCTGTTTGGTGATTTTCAGATGAGAAGTGTGAATAGATCCCTATGTGGAATACTATTTAAGGTGGGTGTTTAAGTTTGTGTTGTATCCTTGATAAAGGTCCCAGGTGGAGGACCAGAACGTTGGATGTTTTTGGGTGTGAAGTGTACCACAATATCAACTAGATTACGAGTTTTGAGCGCTATAGGGAAATTAACGAATGCAACAAAAGTGGCGTTATTTAATACCCTATAGCGCTGCCATTACACATTTTAAAAAAACAGGCTTGTGGAGGCGATATGGTGCTTTTAAGCTCCATACCGCACCAAAAACAATCGCTGATTTGATGTGCTTGTTCACGTTTTCCCCGTAGACATCAATGGGGAGAGCAGGTCAGAAAAAACCTAAAACCTGCGATCGCGGAAAGAAAAGCACCGTAACACAGCCCCATTGATGTCTATGGGGAAAAAGAAAACACAGTTTAAACCTAACACCCTAACGTAAAACCCGATTCTAAACACCCCTAATCTGCTGCCTTGGACATCGATGATGCCTGCCTACAGTTATTAACCTCTAATCTGCCACTCCCGATATCGCCGCCACCTAAATAAAGGTATTAACCCCTAATCTGCCGCTCCCAATATCACCGCCACTATACTAAAGTTATTAACCCCTATTACGCCGCACCACAACCTCGCCCACACTATAATAAATATATTAACCCCTAAACTTCTGGCCTCCCACATCACTACCACTAAATAAACCTAATAACCCCTAAACCGCCAGCCCCCCACATCGCAACAACCTAAATTAAACTATTAACCCCTAACCCTAACGTAACCCTAACACCCCCTAACTTTAACATAATTAAAATAGAGCTAAATTAAACTTACAATTATTAACTAAATAATACCTATTTAAAACTAAATACAAACTTACCTGTAAAATAAAACCTAAGCTAGCTACAATATAACTAATAGTTATACTGTAGCTAGCTTAGGTTTTATTTTTATTTCACAGGTAAGTTTGTATTTATTTTAACTAGGTAGATTAGTTAGTAAATAGTTATTTACTAACTACCTAGTTAAAATAAATACAAAATTGCCTGTCAAATAAAACCTAAGCTACCTTGCACTAAAACCTAAAATTACAAAAAACAAAAAAACCTACCATTACAAAAAATAAAAAACATACCATTACAAATAATAAAAAACATACCATTACAAAAAAAACAACAAAATTACCAAAATAAATTCTATTCTAATACCCTTTTAAAAAAAAACAACCCCAAAATAAAAAAGCCTTATCTAAAATAAACTACCAAGGGCCCTTAAAATGGCCTTTTGTAGGGCATTGCCCTAAGTTAAACAGCTCTTTTGCTACAAAAACAAACAGACACCCCCTAACAGTATACAAACCCCCACCCCCCAAACTACCAAGGGCCCTTAATTAAAAGGGCCTTTTGGGGGGCCCTTGAAAGGGCCTTTTGTAGGGCATTGCCCTCAGTTAAACTGCTCTTTTGCTACAAAAGAAAAATAAACACCCCCTAAAAAAATACATTACACAAAATAACAAATGAATTATCAAAAATAATAAAAAATATTCCTTAATGGCACTTTTGTAGGGCGTTGCCCTAAAGAAACCAGCTCTGTTTATGAAATAAAAATTACAAACCCCCACTGCCCTAAACCCACAAAATAAAAATAAAAATATCTTAGAAACCTAAGCTACCCATTGCCCTGAAAAGGGCATTTGGATGGGCATTGTCCTTAAAAGGGCATTTAGCTCTTTTACTGCCCAAACCCTAATCTAAAAATAAACCCCACCCAAATAACCCTTAAAAAACACTAACCCCAAGACGATCCACCATGAATCAGCCAATAGAATGAGAGTTGCTTAAATACTATTGGCTGATTTGAAAAGCCAATAGGATTTAAGCAGCTCTCATTCTATTGGCTGATTCATCATCCAATAGAATTAGAGCTGCTTAAATCCTATTGGCTGATAGCTAGCTTACAATTATTAACTAAATATTAAATCCTATTGGCTGATAGCTAGCTTACAATTATTAACTAAATATTAAATCCTATTGGCTGATAGCTAGCTTACAATTATTAACTAAATATTATTAACTAAATAATACCTATGTAAAACTAAATACAAACTTACCTGTAAAATAAAACCTAAGCTAGCTACAATATAACTAATAGTTATACCGGATCTACTCTTCTTCCCGGATAGGAAGAAGACAGCCAATAGGATTTTAGCTGCTCTAATTCCTATTGGCTGATTCAAAATTTTCAGCTAATAGGAATGCAAGGGATGCCATCTTAGATCACGTACCTTGCATTGAAGATTCAGTGTATGGCGGTGACGGTATGAAGAGGATGCTCCGCGCCGGATGACATCAGGATGGGTATCTTAGGTTTTTTAGATAGTTTTTTTTATTTTGTGGGTTTGAAGGGGTGGGGTTTGTAATGTCAATGGTATTTGTATTTTTATTTCAGAAACAGAGCTGATTTCTTTAGGGCAATTCCCTACAAAGGGCCCTTTTAAGAGCCATCTAGATTAGGTTTTTTATTTTGGGGTGTTTTTTTTTAATGGGTATTAGAATAGGAATCATTTTTATTACTTTTGATAATTTGTTTGTTATTTTGTGTAATGTATTTTTTTAGGGGGTGTTTGTTTTTCTTTTGTAGCAAAAGATCTGTTTAACTTAGGGCAATGCCCTGCAAAAGGCCATTTTAAGGACCTCCCAAAAGTCCCTTTTAAGGGCCCTTGGTAGCTTGGGGGGTGGGGGTTGTATACTGTTAGGGTGTGTTTGTTTTTTTTGGTAGCAAATGAGCAGATTAACTTAGGGCAATACCCTACAAAAGGTCATTTTCAAGGGCCCTTGGTAGTTTATTTTAGATTATGCTTTTTTATTTTGGTGTGTTTTTTATTAAAGGGTATTAGAATAGGAATAATTGAAAAATTTTTGGATAATTCCGTTGTTGTTTTTTTGTAATGGTAGGTTTTCTATTTTTTGCAATTTTAGGTTTTAATGTAAGGTAGCTTAGGTTTTATTTCACAGGTAGTTTTGTATTTATTTTAACTAGGTAGATTTACTAACTAGTCTACCTAGTTAAAATAAATACAAACTTACCTGTGAAATTAAAATAAAACCTAAGCTAGCTACAATGTAGCTAGCTTAGGTTTTATTTCACAGGTAAGTATGTATTTAGTTTTCAATAGGTATTATTTAGTTAATAATTGTAACTTTAATTTAGCTCTATTTAAATTATGTTAAAGTTAGGGGTTGTTAGGGTTAGGGTTACGTTAGGGTTAAGGTTACGTTAGAGTTAGGTTTAGGGGTTAATATAGTTTAATTTAGGTTGTTGCGATGTGGGGGGCTTGCAGTTTAGGGGTTAATAGCTTTATTTAGTTAATAATTGTAAGTTTAATTTAGCTCTATTTTAATTATGTTAAAGTTAGGGAGTGTTAGGGTTAGGGTTACATTAGGGTTAGGGGTTAATAGTTTAATTTAGGTTGTTGCAATGTGGGGGCGGGCGGTTTAGGGGTTAATACGTTTATTTAGTGGTAGTGATGTGGGAGGCCAGAGGTTTAGGGGTTAATAGCTTTATTTAGTTGTGGCGATGTCGGGGAGCGGTGGAATAGGGGTTAATAACCTTAATATAGTGTGGGCAATGTTGGGGTGCGGCGGAATAGGGGTTAATAAATTTTCTTAGTGGCGGCAATGTCGGGAGCAGCATATTAGGGGTTAATAAATTTATTATAGTGTTTGTGAGGGCCTCAGTTTAGGGGTTAATAGGTAGTTTATGGGTGTTAGTGTACTTTGTAGCAGTTTAGTTATGAGTTTTATGTTACAGCTTTGTAACGTAAAATCCATAACTACTGACTTTAGATGGCGTTACAGATCTTGACGTTTTAGGCTGTAATGCTCGCTTTTTAGCCTCACAGCAAAACTCGTAATACCAACGCTATTGGAATCCCATGAAAAAAAGTAATTTTTACGAGTGCGGTACTGATGTTGCGTTACAGGCTAAAAAGCTTGCAGTACACCTATACCGACAAGACTTGTAATAGCTGCGGTGCTGTTTTAATGCTGAAAATACCTTATTTTCAACTTTAAAAGGCGAACGCACAAACTTGTAATCTAGCTGTATGTGAATAAAGTGGTAACATCCTTATTGAAGAAACTGGGTGCAAGTTATTTCTTTGGAGTGTGTTTGGAAACTCTGCACCTGCCATTATTACCTTACAGGGAGTTCTAAGGTTGTGTAAGATATATATATATATATATATATAGTCCATGTAGAAAATAAGGTAACAGCACCACAGCACACAATCTTCTTTTAAAGGTGAAAAATCTTTATTTGAGGTTTAGCAACCAGTAAAAAAGCGACGTTTCGGACCTACATAGTCCTTAATCATGCATGATTAAGGACTATGTAGGTCCGAAACGTCGCTTTTTTACTGGTTGCTAAACCTCAAATAAAGATTTTTCACCTTTAAAAGAAGATTGTGTGCTGTGGTGCTGTTACCTTATTTTCTACATGGACTGTATACACTGGAGTTTGGCTGATACTCCTTGGTAACGTGCACACAGGTGGGAAAGAAACTTTACTAAAACCTATGGTGCTGGATTCAACTCACTTACTTCTTATATATATATATATATATATATATATATATATATATATATATATATATATATATATATATATATATATACACATGATTAAATACAGGTATAGATATATATAGCAATATCTATTTATAAATACAAAGAACAAATTCTGCTATGTGCAGAACATTGGAATGTGAAATATTTACAGTAAATATATAGTTAAAACCTTTATTAAATATGAATATTGCATAAAAATGTTTTTACGTTTTTATCTACTGTACTTAGCCCCAAATGGCTCCAATCCACTTCTATATCTGTCTATATATGTATACATATGTATTTATGTGTTTATATGTGTATATATGTCTGTAAATACATATATAGACATTTAAATATATATACATATCCATCTTTAGAGATGTATTTGTATGTATCTCAATGTTAAAGCCCTTTGCCTGACTTAAGTTTTTTTTCTAACACCTGATACCTTATATCTTTGAGTTCTTATAACTTTTTTGTGCAATATTTTGTATAATAATTTTAATTAGACAGTGTTTATTATGAGTGTAACTGTACTTTGTAAGGTATTTTTTATGTGTTTTGTGACATGTTTTTGTTTTGCAAAACAGTTAACCAGAGCTCTGAGGTTGTGCTAACACAATGCGCATTAACTTCAATTGCACTTAAGCGTTTGTGTTAACTTTCATCTTGTAATACGAGCGAAAAACTCAACTCACACAAAGCGCACCACTCTTACGGCTAGATTTAGAGTTTTGTCGGTAACGACCCGCGTAGCTAACGCTGGCTTTTTTCTGGCCGCACCTTTTAAAATAACTCTGGTATTGAGAGTTCACAGAATGGCTGCGTTAGGCTCCAAAAAAGGAGCGTAGAGCATATTTAACGCAACTTCAACTCTGGATACCAGAGTTGCTTACGGACGCGGCCAGCCTCAAAAACGTGCTCGTGCACGATTCCCCCATAGAAAACAATGGGGCTGTTTGAGCTGAAAAAAAACCTAACACCTGCAAAAAAGCCGCGTTCAGCTCCTAACGCAGCCCCATTGTTGTCTATGGGGAAACACTTCCTACGTCTGCACCTAACACCCTAACATGTACCCCGAGTCTAAACACCCCTAACCTTACACTTATTAACCCCTATTCTGCCGCCCCCGCTATCACTGATCCCTGCATATTATTTTTAACCCCTAATCTGCCACTCCGTAAACCGCCGCTACTTACATTATCCCTATGTACCCCTAATCTGCTGCCCCTAACACCGCCGACCCCTATATTATATTTATTAACCCCTAATCTGCCCCCCACAACGTCGCCTCCACCTGCCTACACTTATTAACCCCTAATCTGCCGAGCGGACCGCACCACTATTATAATAAAGTTATTAACCCCTAATCCGCCTCACTAACCCTATAATAAATAGTATTAACCCCTAATCTGCCCTCCCTAACATCGCCGACACCTAAATTCAAACATTAACCCCTAATCTGCCGACTGGAGCTCACCGCTATTCTAATAAATGTATTGACCCCTAAAGCTAAGTCTAACCCTAACACTAACACCCCCCTAAGTTAAATATAATTTAAATCTAACGAAATAAAGTAACTCTTATTAAATAAATTATTCCTATTTAAAGCTAAATACTTACCTGTAAAATAAATCCTAATATAGCTACAATATAAATTATATTTATATTATAGCTATTTTAGGATTTATATTTATTTTAGAGGTAACTTTGTATTTATTTTAACCAGGTACAATAGCTAAAATAGTTAAAATAATTACAAAATTACCTGTAAAATAAATCCTAACCTAAGTTACAATTAAACCTAACACTACACTATCAATAAATTAATTAAATAAAATACCTACAATTACCTACAATTAAACCTAACACTACACTATCAATAAATTAATTAAATACAATATCTACAAATAAATACAATTAAATAAACTAACTAAAGTACAAAAAATAAAAAAGAACTAAGTTACAAAAAATAAAAAAATATTTACAAACTTTAGAAACATATTACAACAATTTTAAACTAATTACACCTACTCTAAGCCCCCTAATAAAATAACAAAGCCCCCCAAAATAAAAAAATGCCCTACCCTATTCTAAATTACAAAAGTTCAAAGCTCTTTTACCTTACCAGCCCTGAACAGGGCCCTTTGCGGGGCATGCCCCAAGAAATTCAGTAAAAAAACACATACAATACCCCCCCCCCAACATTACAACCCACCACCCACATACCCCTAATCTAACCCAAACCCCCCTTAAATAAACCTAACACTAAGCCCCTGAAGATCTTCCTACCTTATCTTCACCATACCAGGTTCACCGATCGATCCAGAAGAGCTCCTCCGATGTCCTGATCCAAGCCCAAGCGGGGGGCTGAAGATGTCCATGATCCGGCTGAAGTCATCATCCAAGCGGGAGCTGAAGAGGTCCATGATCCGGCTGAAGTCATCATCCAAGCGGGAGCTGAAGAGGTCCATGATCCGGCTGAAGTCTTCTATCAACGGCATCTTCAATCTTCTTTCTTCCGGATCCATCTTGCAGACCTCCGACGTGGAACATCCTGCTGGCCCGACTTTTCCTACCTTAATTCCGATTGGCTGATAGAATCCTATCAGCCAATCGGAATTCGAGGGACGCCATCTTGGATGACGTCCCTTAAAGGAGCCTTCATTCGTCGGTAGTCCATCGGGCCAGCAGGATGTTCCGCGTCGGAGGTCTGCAAGATGGATTCGGAAGAAAGAAGATTGAAGATGCCGTTGATAGAAGACTTCAGCCGGATCATGGACCTCTTCAGCTCCCGCTTGGATGATGACTTCAGCCGGATCATGGACCTCTTCAGCTCCCGCTTGGATGATGACTTCAGCCGGATCATGGACATCTTCAGCCCCCCGCTTGGGCTTGGATCACGACATCGGAGGAGCTCTTCTGGATCGATCGGTGAACCTGGTATGGTGAAGACAAGGTAGGAAGATCTTCAGGGGCTTATTGTTAGGTTTATTTAAGGGGGGTTTGGGTTAAATTAGGGGTATGTGGGTGGTGGGTTGTAATGTTGGGGGGGGTATTGTATGTGTTTTTTTTACAGGCAAAAGAGCTGAATTCTTTGGGGCATGCCTCGCAAAGGGCCCTGTTCAGGGCTGGTAAGGTAAAAGAGCTTTGAACTTTAGTAATTTAGAATAGGGTAGGGCATTTTTTTATTTTGGGGGTCTTTGTTATTTTATTAGGGGGCTTAGAGTAGGTGTAATTAGTTTAAAATTGTTGTAATATTTTTCTGATGTTTGTAAATATTTTTTTATTTTTTGTAACTTAGTTCTTTTTTATTTTTTGTACTTTAGTTAGTTTATTTAATTGTATTTATTTGTAGATATTGTATTTAATTAATTTATTGATAGGGTAGTGTTAGGTTTAATTGTAGGTAATTGTAGGTATTTTATTTAATTAATTTATTGATAGTGTAGTGTTAGGTTTAATTGTAACTTAGGTTAGGATTTATTTTACAGGTAATTTTGTAATTATTTTAACTATTTTAGCTTTTGTACCTGGTTAAAATAAATACAAAGTTACCTGTAAAATAAATATAAATCCTAAAATAGCTATAATATAAACATAATTTATATTGTAGCTATATTAGGATTTATTTTACAGGTAAGTATTTAGCTTTAAATAGGAATAATTTATTTAATAAGAGTTAATTTATTTTGTTAGATTTAAATTATATTTAACTTAGGGGGGTGTTAGTGTTAGGGTTAGACTTAGCTTTAGTGGTTAATACATTTATTAGAATAGCGGTGAGCTCCAGTCGGCAGATTAGGGGTTAATGTGTGAAGTTAGGTGTCAGCGATGTTAGGGAGGGCAGATTAGGGGTTAATACTATTTATTATAGGGTTAGTGAGGTGGATTAGGGGTTAATAACTTTATTATAATAGCGGTGCGGTCCGCTCGGCCGATTAGGGGTTAATAAGTGTAGGTAGGTGGAGGCGACGTTGTGGGGGCAGATTTGGGGTTAATAAATATAATATAGGGGTCGGCGGTGTTAGGGGCAGCAGATTAGGGGTACATAAGGATAACGTAGGTGGCGGTCGGCAGATTAGGGGTTAAAAAAATGTAATCGAGTGGCGGCGATGTGGGGGGACCTCGGTTTAGGGGTACATAGGTAGTTTATGGGTGTTAGTGTACTTTAGAGCACAGTAGTTAAGAGCTTTATAAACCGGCGTTAGCCCAGAAAGCTCTTAACTACTGACTTTTTTCTGCGGCTGGAGTTTTGTCGTTAGACACGACTCTAAATACCAGAGTTAGAAAGATCCCATTGAAAAGATAGGATACGCAATTGACGTAAGGGGATCTGTGGTATGGAAAAGTCGCGGCTGAAAAGTGAGCGTTAGACCCTTTCCTGACTGACTCCAAATACCGGCGGTAGCCTAAAACCAGCGTTAGGAGCCTCTAACGCTGGTTTTCACGGCTACCGCCAAACTCTAAATCTAGGCCATAATCTAGCCAAAAAGGTTTTAAAATACATAGTACTGGGGACGTGTCCAGGCAGCTGTCATGACCATCAGCAATATTTACAGCAGCAGATAGGAAAATGTTAATCCACCGAATAACAGTTGATTCTCATGCCATCCAGTTTTGAAAGCTATAAGGATTGCTTCTGTGTTATGAGCTGTAATGAATGATCACTATTGCAAATACATATTCCAAATTTATAAAAAAAAATTAACACAGTAACTTATTATCTGCAAGTAGTGAGACCTTAGACACATTTTCCTTTTTCAAATAATTGTTTACAGTTATCTGTCCATTTTTTTCAACATAATTCCCTGTAGATACATTAATACTTCTAACTCAATTTCCTTCTACTTTAAATTGTAAACGTTATTATTCATTAGGAAATAATTGTGATTAAAAACAAATCCCTTAAAACCCCCCAGTATATTTGATTCTTTTATACGAAGCAAATTTGTCAAAGATCTGGAAAGCACATATCTGTCTCACACTTTAGCAATTATAAGTGAACTTTTAAAGCAATTATATTTAATTATGGTTATCGATACCTGAGAAATAGCTAATACATGTGAAAAACACTATTTTAAATCCCAAGTCCTATCAAACCAAGGGACTAGTTCACATGGAAGTGCGGTCCAAATATTATCCCCACCTCCTGTATAATAGGCGCAGGTCACAAATTAATTCCTAGCACCCAATAATCAGTTGGTCACTCTGATTGTTCGAAACCTTGTTCTCTATATATTGGTATCAGTACAAATAAAGTAATGTATTATAATTCTAGACTGAACATGCTGCATTGTACAATGTCACTAAACATCTATACACTGACAAAGAACATACATGCTACATTATATACTCAGATACAGACTAACATACATAGAACATATAAAACAAACAAAACACGCAGGCAGAGAAGATTGTGACTTACTGATGGACTGGGGAAAAATGTAAATTTTCAATACTTTCATTTTTAAGAAAATATTAATGAGAAAGCCTGGCTTTTGGAATAATTTTGGTCTTTGGAATTCTAGATTTGGGGATTTGTACCTATATATATCCTATATAATAAAAGGCCAAGTATGTTTGTCCGACGCAGTCATGCACAGTAGAGACTGCGCGAGACAAACATACCTGACCTTAACCCCTTAACGATCAGCGCTGATGTGCAGTTGAGACTGCGCGAGACAAACACAAGGACGGCGCAGGTCGTTAAGCCTTTAAAGCAGGCATGTCCAAAGTCCGGCCCGCAGGCCAATTGCAGCACGAGTTCCGGACTGATAAGGCCCCACAGGTAATTTGTACAAATATATATGTTACGGCCCCCTAGTGAGTCCCCGACCGCCGCTCAGTGAAGTCCCCGAGCGCTGCTAAGTGAGTCCCCGAGCGCCGCTCGGGACTCCTGGGATCTCTGGTTTGACGTCATCAGCCGGCACAGGAAGGAGGGGAAAGCCCAAATCTCGCGAGATCTCAGACGCATATAGGAATATGGCCAATTTTTATAATGGCAACTATACAGGGAGTGCAGAATTATTAGGCAAGTTGTTTTTTTGAGGATTAATTTTATTATTGAACAACAACCATGTTCTCAATGAACCCAAAAAACTCATTAATATCAAAGCTGAATAGTTTTGGAAGTAGTTTTTAGTTTGTTTTTAGTTATAGCTATTTTAGGGGGATATCTGTGTGTGCAGGTGACTATTACTGTGCATAATTATTAGGCAACTTAACAAAAAACAAATATATACCCATTTCAATTATTTATTTTTACCAGTGAAACCAATATAACATCTCAACATTCACAAATATACATTTCTGACATTCAAAAACAAAACAAAAACAAATCAGTGACCAATATAGCCACCTTTCTTTGCAAGGACACTCAAAAGCCTGCCATCCATGGATTCTGTCAGTGTTTTGATCTGTTCACCATCAACATTGCGTGCAGCAGCAACCACAGCCTCCCAGACACTGTTCAGAGAGGTGTACTGTTTTCCCTCCTTGTAAATCTCACATTTGATGATGGACCACAGGTTCTCAATGGGGTACAGATCAGGTGAACAAGGAGGCCATGTCATTAGATTTTCTTCTTTTATACCCTTTCTTGCCAGCCACGCTGTGGAGTACTTGGACGCGTGTGATGGAGCATTGTCCTGCATGAAAATCATGTTTTTCTTGAAGGATGCAGACTTCTTCCTGTACCACTGCTTGAAGAAGGTGTCTTCCAGAAACTGGCAGTAGGACTGGGAGTTGAGCTTGACTCCATCCTCAACCCGAAAAGGCCCCACAAGCTCATCTTTGATGATACCAGCCCAAACCAGTACTCCACCTCCACCTTGCTGGCGTCTGAGTCGGACTGGAGCTCTCTGCCCTTTACCAATCCAGCCACGGGCCCATCCATCTGGCCCATCAAGACTCACTCTCATTTCATCAGTCCATAAAACCTTAAAAAAATCAGTCTTGAGATGTTTCTTGGCCCAGTCTTGACGTTTCAGCTTGTGTGTCTTGTTCAGTGGTGGTCGTCTTTCAGCCTTTCTTACCTTGGCCATGTCTCTGAGTATTGCACACCTTGTGCTTTTGGGCACTCCAGTGATGTTGCAGCTCTGAAATATGGCCAAACTGGTGGCAAGTGGCATCTTGGCAGCTGCACGCTTGACTTTTCTCAGTTCATGGGCAGTTATTTTGCGCCTTGGTTTTTCCACACGCTTCTTGCGACCCTGTTGACTATTTTGAATGAAACGCTTGATTGTTCGATGATCACGCTTCAGAAGCTTTGCAATTTTAAGAGTGCTGCATCCCCTGCAAGATATCTCACTATTTTTGACTTTTCTGAGCCTGTCAAGTCCTTCTTTTGACCCATTTTGCCAAAGGAAAGGAAGTTGCCTAATAATTATGCACACCTGATATAGGGTGTTGATGTCATTAGACCACACCCCTTCTCATTACAGAGATGCACATCACCTAATATGCTTAATTGGTAGTAGGCTTTCGAGCCTATACAGCTTGGAGCAAGACAACATGCATAAAGAGGATGATGTGGTCAAAATACTCATTTGCCTAATAATTCTGCACTCCCTGTAAATAAGAAAAGAAAAGTTGACAGTGAGGGACGCCGCTTCCAGGACAGGTGGAAAGTGGAATATATTTTCACTGAAATACAGAATCACTGTGTTTGTCTGATATGCCAAGAGACTGTGGCTGTTTATAAGGAATTCAATGTCAAGAGACACTACCAGTCAAGACATAGCTCATATTATGACAAGCTAACAGGGCGTGACCGCAGTGAAAAGTTGAAGCAACTCAAAGCTGTTTTAATGTCACAACAGCGTTTTTTTACAAAAGCCGTGAGTCAAATGAAAATGCCACAAGGGCTAGCTATGAGGTGGCAACGTTAATTGCTAAAAATTGCAAATCTTTTGCTGAGGGTGACTTTATCAAAGAATGTGTTATGAAGATGGTGCAAAATATCTGTCCCGAGAAGAAGCAAGAGTTTTTCAAAATTTGGAAAAAATATCAAAGCGCCAACTCTTGAGGCAGGGTTCAAAATAAAATCTTGTACAATGCTCAACACACTGTTTTAAAATACAATTTATTTAAATACAATAAATTAAAAACAGCTGGCAAGTAAAATCTCCTATACAGACAAGTTATAATAATATGCAGTAAATAAATTCACATGGATCCATGTATTTAACAGTAAATCAATAAATCGAAAAGATACTTGAACATGAAATAGGTGTCGTTTCAAGGTGATATTGACACACTTGGCTGAACAATTATTAAACAATTATTAAACAGTAAAATACTGGGTTTATGTTCTTGTGCTTTCGCAACCTAGTGCGTATATTGGACAATTCAATGTGGTAATCCTAAATTGTCAGTGAATAAAGGTTACTAAAATGGAAGGTCGGTCTCCACTTCGGTCAGTAAAAAATCCCTTTGCGATGGGAATGTATGATTTTCAGACAAAATGTGGTGCTGATCTAATCTACCTTGTAAGAGGTTCAGTGACAATAATGTCTTCTGTGGTTAAACTAAAACATGTTATTGTGCTAAGTGTAGGAATATGCCGTTTGCGTGTCTAAACCAATAAACAAAAGGTGCTCAGTGGGTGAAATCAAAAATAAATAACAAAACTTTTTCAACGATTATGTGTCAAAAATAGCAGTTCTCCAAATATGCAAAAACAAATATTGAGCACAAATAAAAATAAAATTGAACACTTGTATAGTTCTGTGCAATCCTAATATAAAACGTGAACTCACAAATATCTAAAGAACAAACATAAAATTATAAATGCGATGAGAGCCAGATGCCAAAAAACAACCACCTGTTCTTAAAGGGGTATGTGGAAATACTAAATGGTGAATTATACACAAGGTAGTGCGATTGCTCTATTTTCCATCCTGGTAAATTGAGTCCATAAATTGCAGATAAAAAACAGTTAAAAAAGGTATATTAAATAAAAGTATATTTTGAAAAAAGGTATAGTTGAAAAGAAAGTCTGAATGTGTACTCCAAACAGTTATGAACGATCCCACAATAGATGGTTTGATCGTGACTCAAAGATTAGTCTATGTGCAGTATTTTCTTTAACTGGCATTGGATTTCAGCGTGATGCAGGCAGGGAACAGATTCGGTGTGAAGCAGGCGTTATTCCTTCTGCCGAAAGAAATATGTGATAGTGTAGATTGCCTTCAACAAGTTTAAAAATTTAAATGTCACTCACCAGTCGACGCGTTTCTGTCATACACTGACTTTTCTCAAGACTGTTTTTTGTGTGCAACTAAGGGTCTTTAAATACCCTATAATTAATTGCCCATATCGTAATCCGGAAGTGATTCCTCTAAGGTTCCGGTTCACTGGGCTTCCGATATATTAACTTCTTTAAATCTTTATTTCATTATATTTAGTTATATTCAGATCTTGGTAATGCTTTATTTGTTAACACTATTGAAGTAGAATATAAAAGAGGCAAGCGGGATGTCTCGTAGCGTATCAGCCCGTTTTTTCTTTGCTCTGATTGGCTAATATCTCATAGCGTCACAAACCTCTGTGATTGGTTCAGTTTGAGGTGTGTAAAATGTAACGGACCCTATTGGCTCCTAATCGGGTTTGGTTCTTGTTATGTTACCTCTGTGATTGGTTCAATTTGAGATGTGTGAGATGTAATGGACCCTATTGGCTCCTAGTCAGATGTATGAAAACAAGGTGTTTAATACGACTATTTTTTGGTTCTTTTTATGTTCTTAAAAAGATAGAAAAAGGCATCTAGATGCGAGTGAGCTTAAAAAATGCAATAGTTTCATTCTTATCAAAGGATCTATTTTGAATCCTCTGCCGGTTTCGAAGTATGTTTCTTCCAATAGAAACATAAAAATAACAGATTAAACTTTCGTTATCTTTCATTATTTTCTACTATTATACTTTTTGACTTTTATACTTTTTGATTTTATGACACCTGAATATTTTTCCGATTTTCCTAGGGGATAGGTTACATATTAATTTAAAAATATAAATATTTAAAAATTAATTTGCGCTTCAGAATATTTAATATCTTCCCTGGAGACATGAAAGAGAGACTGCTAATTGTTTCACTGAGAGATCTACGACGTTTACTTATTAAGGATTAAATCCAGCTATATATGTTTCTATCTTTCCGTGTAATTTTAGTTTAAATGATCTTTGCTCCACAAATGATATTAATATACCCCTTATTTGGATAGCTGTCCTATATCGATATTACATTCTATATTTGACCGATTCTATATTTGTATTTAGATCTGGACTACCCACCCATATTATCTGGGTGGTCTGAGAGAACTTATCTATGCTGATTCGTCAATTAATGATCTTAGTTTTAGGTGGACATTCTCTAATTTGTATAAAACAGGAAGAAAAAATAACGCCAGTTTCCAATCTTACTAGCATTATAGTTTTAAAATTGGTTTAGGAACAGTGGTCCAAAATCAGGAAGAGTGGTCATGATTTATTTAATTTATACGTTCTAGATTCGAATATCTATATATTAATGGTCATAGCTTATAGAGAGAAAACAATAGTTTATTAGATTGTGACAGATAAAAGTATTATATAGTGTACTTTTTAACACTAAGGAACTATATGAAAGAGCATGATAAATGATTGACAGTTTATATTACTTTCTCCTAACTTCGTATTAGAACATGTAATATGTTACAACCATATTATGGCCCAGGAGCAGGTTGGACTTGAATTGTTTGTCTGAACAATTCCTGACTTTATGAGGTATTTTTATGGCAATTTACTAGCCCAACTCCTTCTATATATAGGAAAATATAAATATCTAGTCTGCATGAGACAAGAGAGATAAGAGAGATAAATGGAGAGAGACAAGAGTTTGAATCACTAGTTGCAGTTCTCTGTTTGGTCTTAAACATTAAGGATAAATTAAGAAGTTTGTTTAAAAACATTTAAACGACAACAGATCAGACTTTAACTATAATCTGCACAAGAATGTAATTCCCTAATTGCAGTCCACTATATGTTCTTCACCATTAGGGGTCTAATATGGGCTAGAGGGATACTTATTTAGATAAAATTCTTATAGTTTCTTTTGTCTGGATAATATGAGGATTATAATGAATTTTCTCTATTTTTCTTCTCAGAGAAAATATCAGGGTTCTTTGCTCAGTCCCTCAAGGTTAGAGGAAGTGGGGCTGTTTCTGCCTTCTTATTTTTCAATAGGTATAAAGATTTCATAATGGCTAAAGAGAGGAATGTCATCCAGACTGTCCTATAGGATTTCCAGTGTCTTTAATTGGTGTTTAGGAGGTGGGACAAATCTTCTTTATTGTTCAGTCCTCTCGGGTATAAACAATCTAAAGAGAAGATCCATTTAGATTCTTCAGTCAATAGCTTTTTTTCATGATTGCCCCCTCTCCAATTCTTTGGGACTTTCTGTATCCCTATGTATCTTAATGATTTAATGTCTCCATGATGTTTCTCGGAGAAGTGTTTATATAGGGATGTCTCCTAAAGAAGTATCCCTCTAGCCCATATAAGACCCCTAATGGTGAAGAACATATAGTGGACTGCAATTAGGGAATGACATTCTTGTGCAGATTATAGTTAAAGTCTGATCTGTTGTTGTTTTAAGTTTTTAAACAAACTTCGTAATTTATCCTTAATGTTTAAGACCAAACAGAGAACTGCAACTAGTGATTCAAACTCTTGTCTCTCTCCATTTATCTCTCTTATCTCTCCTGTCTCATGCAGACTAGATATTTATATTTTCCTATATATAGAAGGAGTTGGGCTAGTAAATTGCTATAAAAATACCTTATAAAGTCAGGAATTGTTCAGACAAACAATTCAAGTCCAACCTGCTCCTGGGCCATAATATGGTTTTAACATATTACATGTTCTAATACGAAATTAGGAGAAAGTAATATAAACTGTCAATCATTTATCATGCTCTTTCATATAGTTCCTTAGTGTTAAAAAGTACACTATATAATACTTTTATCTGTCACAATCTAATAAACTATTGTTTTCTCTCTATAAGCTATGACCATTAATATATAGATATTCAAATCTAGAACATATAAATTAAATAAATCATGACCACTCTTCCTGATTTTGGACCACTGTTCCTAAACCAATTTTAAAACTATAATGCTAGTAAGATTGGAAACTGGCGTTATTTTTTCTTCCTGTTTTATACAAATTAGAGAATGTCCACCTAAAACTAAGATCATTAATTGACGAATCAGCATAGATAAGTTCTCTCAGACCACCCAGATAATATGGGTGGGTAGTCCAGATCTAAATACAAATATAGAATCGGTCAAATATAGAATGTAATATTGATATAGGACAGCTATCCAAATAAGGGGTATATTAATATCATTTGTGGAGCAAAGATCATTTAAACTAAAATTACACGGAAAGATAGAAACATATATAGCTGGATTTAATCCTTAATATGTAAACGTTGTAGATCTCTCAGTGAAACAATTAGCAGTCTCTCTTTCATGTCTCCAGGGAAGATATTATATATTCTGAAGCGCAAATTAATTTTTAAATATTTATATTTTTAAATTAATATGTAACCTATCCCCTAGGAAAATCGGAAAAATATTCAGGTGTCATAAAATCAAAAAGTATAATAGTAGAAAATAATGAAAGATAACGAAAGTTTAATCTGTTATTTTTATGTTTCTATTGGAAGAAACTTACTTCGAAACCGGCAGAGGATTCAAAATAGATCCTTTGATAAGAATGAAACTATTGCATTTTTTAGGCTCACTCGCATCTAGATGCCTTTTTCTATCTTTTTAAGAACTCATAACAAGAACCGAAAAATAGTCGTATTAAACACCTTGTTTTCATACATCTGACTAGGAGCCAATAGGGTCCGTTACATCTCACACACCTCAAATTGAACCAATCACAGAGGTAACATAACAAGAACCGAAAAATAGTCGTATAAAGTACAAACCTTCTCTACACAAAGCGGATTAGGAGCCGGTAGGGTCCGTTACATTTTACACACCTCAAACTGAACCAATCACAGAGGGTCGTGATGCTACGAGATATTAGCCAATCAGAGCAAAGAAAAAACAGGCTGATACGCTACGAGACATCCCGCTTGCCTCTTTTATATTCTACTTCAATAGTGTTAACAAATAAAGCATTACCAAGATTTGAATATAACTAAATATAATGAAATAAAGATTTAAAGAAGTTAATATATCGGAAGCCCAGTAAACCGGAACCTTAGAGGAATCACTTCCGGATTACGATATGGGCAATTAATTATAGGGTATTTAAAGACCCTTAGTTGCACACACAAAAACCAGTCTTGAGAAAGGTCAGTGTATGACCGAAACGCGTCGACTGGTGAGTGACATTTTAATTTTTAAACTTGTTGAAGGCAATCTACACTATCACATATTTCTTTCGGCAGAAGGAATAACTCCTGCTTCACAGCGAATCTGTTCCCTGCCTGTATCACGCTGAAATCCAATTCCAGTTAAAGAAAATACTGCACATAGACTAATCTTTGAGTCACGATCAAACCATCTATTGTGGGATCGTTCATAACCGTTTGGAGTACACATTCAGACTATCTTTTCAACTATACCTTTTTTCAAAATATACTTTTATTTAATATACCTTTTTTAACTGTTTTTTATCTGCAATTTATGGTCTCAATTTACCAGGATGGAAAATAGAGCAATCGCACTACCTTGTGTATAATTCACCATTTAGTATTTCCACATACCCCTTTAAGAACAGGTGGTTGTTTTTTGGCATCTGGCTCTCATCACATTTATAATTTTATTTTTGTTCTTTAGATATTTGTGAGTTCACGTTTTATATTAGGATTGCACAGAACTATACAATTGTTCAATTTTATTTTTATTTGTGCTCAATATTTGTTTTTGCATATTTGGAGAACTGCTATTTTTGACACATAATCGTTGAAAAAGTTTTGTTATTTATTTTTTATTTCACCCACTGAGCACCTTTTGTTTATTGGTTTAGACACGCAAACGGCATATTCCTACACTTAGCACAATAACATGTTTTAGTTTAACCACAGAAGACATTATTGTCACTGAACCTCTTACAAGGTAGATTAGATCAGCACCACATTTTGTCTGAAAATCATACATTCCCAGCGCAAAGGGATTTTTTACTGACCGAAGTGGAGATCGACCTTCCATTTTAGTAACCTTTATTCACTGACAATTTAGGATTACCACATTGAATTGTCCAATATACGCACTAGGTTGCGAAAGCACAAGAACATAAACCCAGTATTTTACTGTTTAATAATTGTTTAATAATTGTTCAGCCAAGTGTGTCAATATCACCTTGAAACGACACCTATTTCATGTTCAAGTATCTTTTTGATTTATTGATTTACTGTTAAATACATGGATCCATGTGAATTTATTTACTGCATATTATTATAACTTGTCTGTATAGGAGATTTTACTTGCCAGCTGTTTTTAATTTATTGTATTTTAATAAATTGTATTTTAAAAGAGTGTGTTGAGCATTGTACAAGATTTTATTTTGAACCCTGCCTCAAGAGTTGGTGCTTTGATATTTTTTCCGATTTTCCATTATCTATTGACCACTAGGGGTCCTTATCAGAGCTAAGGGTCATTTGGCAGTAGGCGCTAAGTGTATATTTCTAGTTTTCCAAAATTTGCCTGGCTCGTAACACTGTAGCACGGAGAATTGAAGAAATTTCATCAGATATTAAGAGACAGTTAACATCAAAAGGAGTTGAGTTTGACTCCTTTTCAATAGCCTGTGATGAAAGCACGGACCTCTCTTACACAGCTTAGTTGCTGATTTTTCTGAGAGGGGTGGACGATGAAATAAATGTGATTGAAGAGCTACTTGACCTTCAGAGCCTCAAGGACCAAACAAGAGGAAATTATTTATTTGTTTCTGTTAGTTCTGCCATAGATGACATGAAAATGCCTTGGAACAAAGGTACTGGGATTATTACTGATGGGGCACCTGCCATGACTTGTGAACAAAGTGGATTATCAACCCTAATCTGTAACAAGGTGATCATAGAAGGAGGCAAAGCTATTAAACTTCATTGTATCATTCATCAACTACTTCTCTGTGCTAAACATCTCAAATATGATCATGTTATGAAACCGGTGCAAAAGACCATTAATTTTATTCGCTCTAAAGCCCTGTGCCAACGCCAGTTTAAACAGTTTCTACTGGATATCCAGGCTGAATACGAAGATGTTTTATATCATAATGATGTAAGATGGCTCAGTCGGGGGTCTGCACTGCAGCGTTTCTACTCTCTCAGAAAGGAAATTGGAGAATTCTTGGAAACAAAGGGACAACCGATGCGAGAACTATCTGATCCTATTTGGCTGGCTAGTCAACATAAAAAAGCATCTGAATGTACTGAACACGAATCTTCAGGGCAAAGATGCAGCGGTGAACCAGCTTTAGTCACACCTCAAAGCCTTTGGAACAAAGCTGCAACTTTTCCTAAGGCATTTGTCACAAACAGAGCCCAATACCATTCATTTTTCAGCGTTGCAGGAAATAATGAAGTTTTCCACAGGATATCAGTGCGCAAACGAGCAGGTATGCAGCAGACATCACATCTCTGGCTGGGGAGTTTAAACGGCGCTTTCAAGATTTTGCAGCTATTGAAAAGGAGATCAGCCTTTTCTCCTCTCCATTCTCTGTTGACCTTAACGATGCTCCAGATCAGCTGCAGCTCGAGCTCATTGAGCTGCATTGTGACAGCGAGTTACGCAGTCGTCACCAACAGCTCTCTCTTGTGAACTTTTACAGCCAACTGGATAAGAGCCGGTTTCAAGAGATTCGAACATTGGCTAAGAAAATGCTGAGCTTGTTTGGCTCAACATATTTGTGTGAGAAGACATTCTCTGTTATGAACTTTAAGAAGAACCGCGTGAGGACAAGACTAAGTGACTCTCACCTGCGTGACATTTTGCGCATCAAAACCACGGCCTTTGAACCAGACCTAGTACATGTGCTGCAGTCCAGATCTGTTTTACCCTTCACATTAGTGCAGGCAAGATTTTTTTTTTCAATTGAGATGAATACATTGTAAAATCTCAGTTAATGTCAGTTGGTCTAAATCCGTTATAAATATATTTGAACACATGTATACTTGGTGTTATGTTCCTGTTCACATTTTCTGAACTTAAAAGTTGACAGACAACCTTTACTTTGTGTAATGTACTTTACAATGTTCATGACATATTTCAGCTTCCTGGGTTTTTTTTATATTAAAGACAGTGGCCTAGATTTGGAGTTCGGCGGTAGCCGTCAAAACCAGCGTTAGAGGCTCCTAACGCTGGTTTTGGGCGCCCGCTGGTATTTGGAGTCAGTGATTAAAGGGTCTAACGCTCACTTTTCAGCCGCGACTTTTCCATACCGCAGATCCCCCTACGCCATTTGCGTAGCCTATCTTTTCAATGGGATCTTTCTAACGCCGGTATTTAGAGTCGTTTCTGAAGTGAGCGTTAGAGCTCTAACGACAAAATTCCAGCCGCCTGAAAATAGCAGGAGTTAAGAGCTTTCTGGCTAACGCCGGTTTATAAAGCTCTTAACTACTGTACCCTAAAGTACACTAACACCCATAAACTACCTATGTACCCCTAAACCGAGCTCCCCCCACACCGCCGCCACTCGATTAAAATTTTTAACCCCTAATCTGCCGACCGCCACCTACGTTATACTTATGTACCCCTAATCTGCTGCCCCTAACCCCGCCGACCCCTATATTATATTTCTTAACCCCTAACTTGCCCCCCACAACGTCGCCGCAAGCTACTTAAAATAATTAACCCCTAATCTTCCGACCGCAAATCGCCGCCACCTACGTTATCCCTATGTACCCCTAATCTGCTACCCCTAACACCGCCGACCCCTATATTATATTTATTAACCCCTAACCTGCCCCCCACAACGTCGCCGACACCTACCTACACTTATTAACCCCTAATCTGCCGAGCGGACCTGAGCGCTACTATAATAAAGTTATTAACCCCTAATCCGCCTCACTAACCCTATCATAAATAGTATTAACCCCTAATCTGCCCTCCCTAACATCGCCGACACCTAACTTCAATTATTAACCCCTAATCTGCCGACTGGAGCTCACCGCTATTCTAATAAATGTATTAACCCCTAAAGCTAAGTCTAACCCTAACACTAACACCCCCCTAAGTTAAATATAATTTACATCTAACGAAATAAATTAACTCTTATTAAATAAATTATTCCTATTTAAAGCTAAATACTTACCTGTAAAATAAATCCTAATATAGCTACAATATAAATTATAATTATATTATAGCTATTTTAGGATTAATATTTATTTTACAGGCAACTTTGTAATTATTTTAACCAGGTACAATAGCTATTAAATAGTTAAGAACTATTTAATAGTTACCTAGTTAAAATAATTACAAATTTACCTGTAAAATAAATCCTAACCTAAGATATAATTAAACCTAACACTACCCTATCAATAAAATAATTAAATAAACTACCTACAATTACCTACAATTAACCTAACACTACACTATCAATAAATTAATTAAACACAATTGCTACAAATAAATACAATTAAATAAACTAACTAAAGTACAAAAAATAAAAAAGAACTAAGTTACAGAAAATAAAAAAATATTTACAAACATAAGAAAAATATTACAACAATTTTAAACTAATTACACCTACTCTAAGCCCCCTAATAAAATAACAAAGCCCCCCAAAATAAAAAATTCCCTACCCTATTCTAAATTAAAAAAGTTACAAGCTCTTTTACCTTACCAGCCCTGAACAGGGCCCTTTGCGGGGCATGCCCCAAGAAGTTCAGCTCTTTTGCCTGTAAAAAAAAACATACAATACCCCCCCCCCAACATTACAACCCACCACCCACATACCCCTAATCTAACCCAAACCCCCCTTAAATAAACCTAACACTAAGCCCCTGAAGATCTTCCTACCTTGTCTTCACCATCCAGGTATCACCGATCCGTCCTGGCTCCAAGATCTTCATCCAACCCAAGGGGGGGTTGGCGATCCATAATCCGGTGCTGAAGAGGTCCAGAAGAGGCTCCAAAGTCTTCCTCCTATCCGGCAAGAAGAGGACATCCGGACCGGCAAACATCTTCTCCAAGCGGCATCTTCGATCTTCTTCCATCCGGTGCGGAGCGGGTCCATCTTGAAGCAGGCGACGCGGATCCATCCTCTTCTTCCGATGTCTCCCGACTAATGACGGTTCCTTTAAGGGACGTCATCCAAGATGGCGTCCCTCGAATTCCGATTGGCTGATAGGATTCAGCCAATCAGGAATCAGCCAATCAGATTGAGCTCGCATTCTATTGGCTGATCGGAACAGCCAATAGAATGCGAGCTCAATCTGATTGGCTGATTGGATCAGCCAATCGGATTGAACTTGATTCTGATTGGCTGATTCCATCAGCCAATCAGAAAATTCCTACCTTAATTCCGATTGGCTGATAGAATCCTATCAGCCAATCGGAATTCGAGGGACGCCATCTTGTATGACGTCCCTTAAAGGAACCATCATTAGTCGGGAGACATCGGAAGAAGAGGATGGATCCGCGTCGCCTGCTTCAAGATGGACCCGCTCCGCACCGGATGGAAGAAGATCGAAGATGCCGCTTGGAGAAGATGTTTGCCGGTCCGGATGTCCTCTTCTTGCCGGATAGGAGGAAGACTTTGGAGCCTCTTCTGGACCTCTTCAGCACCGGATTATGGATCGCCAACCCCCCCTTGGGTTGGATGAAGATCTTGGAGCCAGGACGGATCGGTGATACCTGGATGGTGAAGACAAGGTAGGAAGATCTTCAGGGGCTTAGTGTTAGGTTTATTTAAGGGGGGTTTGGGTTAGATTAGGGGTATGTGGGTGGTGGGTTGTAATGTTGGGGGGGGGGTATTGTATGTTTTTTTTTACAGGCAAAAGAGCTGAACTTCTTGGGGCATGCCCCGCAAAGGGCCCTGTTCAGGGCTGGTAAGGTAAAAGAGCTTGTAACTTTTTTAATTTAGAATAGGGTAGGGAATTTTTTATTTTGGGGGGCTTTGTTATTTTATTAGGGGGCTTAGAGTAGGTGTAATTAGTTTAAAATTGTTGTAATATTTTTCTTATGTTTGTAAATATTTTTTTATTTTCTGTAACTTAGTTCTTTTTTATTTTTTGTACTTTAGATAGTTTCTTTAATTGTATTTATTTGTAGCAATTGTGTTTAATTAATTTATTGATAGTGTAGTGTTAGGTTAATTGTAGGTAATTGTAGGTAGTTTATTTAATTATTTTATTGATAGGGTAGTGTTAGGTTTAATTATATCTTAGGTTAGGATTTATTTTACAGGTAAATTTGTTATTATTTTAACTAGGTAACTATTAAATAGTTCTTAACTATTTAATAGCTATTGTACCTGGTTAAAATAATTACAAAGTTACCTGTAAAATAAATATAAATCCTAAAATAGCTATAATATAATTATAATTTATATTGTAGCTATATTAGGGTTTATTTTACAGGTAAGTATTTAGCTTTAAATAGGAATAATTTATTTAATAAGAGTTAATTTATTTCGTTAGATGTAAATTATATTTAACTTAGGGGGGTGTTAGTGTTAGGGTTAGACTTAGCTTTAGGGGTTAATACATTTATTAGAATAGCGGTGAGCTCCGGTCGTCAGATTAGGGGTTAATAATTGAAGTTAGGTGTCGGCGATGTTAGGGAGGGCAGATTAGGGGTTAATACTATTTATGATAGGGTTAGTGAGGCGGATTAGGGGTTAATAACTTTATTATAGTAGCGCTCAGGTCCGCTCGGCAGATTAGGGGTTAATAAGTGTAGGTAGGTGTCGGCAACGTTGTGGGGGGCAGATTTGGGGTTAATAAATATAATACAGGGGTCGGCGGTGTTAGGGGCAGCAGATTAGGGGTACATAGGGATAACGTTGGTTGCGGCGGTGTACGGAGCGGCAGATTAGGGGTTAATAATAATATGCAGGGGTCAGCGATAGCGGGGGCGGCAGATTAGAGGTTAATAAGTGTAAGGTTAGGGGTGTTTAGACTCGGGGTACATGTTAGGGTGTTAGGTGCAGACGTAGGAAGTGTTCCCCCATAGGAAACAATGGGGCTGCGTTAGGAGCTGAACGCTGCTTTTTTGCAGGTGTTAGGTTTTTTTTCAGCTCAAACAGCCCCATTGTTTTCTATGGGAGAATCGTGCACGAGCACGTTTTTGAGGCTGGCCGCGTCCGTAAGCAACTCTGGTATCGAGAGTTGCATTTGCGGTAAAAATGCTCTACGCTCCTTTTTTGGAGCCTAACGCAGCATTTGATTAAACTCTCGATACCAGAGTTAAATTTATGGTGCGGCCAGAAAAAAACCCGCGGAGCGTTAACAGCCCTTTTACCGCCGAACTCCAAATCTAGGCCAGAGTGATTTAACACCTGTTTAGATTTGTCATCCAAGTCACAAAATGTAAAATTATGCCGTTTTCAATAAACTATGCATAAAATAGTTAATTTGCATTTATTTTAAAATGGTTCAAAGAATGTCAGGCAAAATGGTCGGCCCTCGCACATGTTCACTTCATAAAATCTGGTACTCTTCGAAAAAAGTTTGGACACCCCTGCCTTAAAGGGACAGTATACACCAATTTTCATATAACTGCATGTAATAGACACTACTATAAAGAATAAGATTCACAGATACTGATATAAAAATCCAGTATAAAATGGTTTAAAAACTTACTTAGAAGCTTCCAGTTTAGCTCTGTTTAAAAGGTTACTGGAACATCCACTGCAAGTAGAAAAAACAGACACTCCCCCCTCCCACCTCCTTTGCATATGAAAAGACTCTTTACACAAACAGGAGCAAGCTGGAGTAGGTATACGGCAGTATTCTCCTAAAGCTTTGGGGCTTGGTTAGGAGTCTGAAAATCAGAGCAATGTCATTTAAAAATAAGCAAAACTATACATTTAAAAAAAAAAACAACAACTTATGGGCTATATAAATGGATCATCTACAAAACATTTATGCAAAGAAAAATCTAGTGTATAATTTCCCTTTAAGGACCACTGCCGCGATCTCGCTACTCTTAGAGTGGGGCAGTGCAGAAATAGTCTTGCAGAGGTACTGAAGCAGAGAGGGACACTCTGTGTCTCTGCATCGGGCAGCAGTGGTGCCGATCCTTGGTGGCATGGGAGGGTTTGGAGGGAGGCAGCCCATTGCTGGAGGGGACGGGGGGGGAGAACAGCTGGGATAGCTACACTACAGAAAAAATGTATGCTAAGAGTGGCAGGAAGTTGAAAGAATGGAGGAGAAGGTACAGGGGGATCCTAGAGTGGAGTGGGGGAATTAAGGCTAGGGAGGGGGACATTTTGGCCCATGTACACAGGCTTTAACACTAGTATATATATATATATATATATATATATCAGCCAAGAAAAGATGCACTCACAGGTCTTTCACAAAAAAACGGAGTTACTTTATTTGTAACATTTTCGGAGGTCTCGCCTCCTTCATCAGCATCAGATGCTGATGAAGGAGGCTGCTGTATTATATTGTATTATATCAAAGTTGCACCCAGGCGTTTATCCTACAGTGGGAAGGATCTGGTAATTGGATACATATATATATATATATATATATATATATATATATATATATATATATATATATATATATATATATATTACACACACATATGGACTGCATTCTCTTCAAACTGGACAGTGTAGTATGTACACATCCCCTGTCACTGCAAAACACATAGCCCTGGGTATTTATAAGAACTTACAGAAAGCTGCACAGCTTTCAGTGACTCAGGTAGTTAACCACACACAAGCAAAATTAAATAATTAGTTACAGCATCTGGCCAAATGGTGATAGGCAGAGGACAACATCAAGGTCTCTTACTCCCTCAGTCCCTAACCTACAGCCACAAAATACATGAATTTATAAAACAAACAGGCCTTTTGTAATTTACCTAGACACATACAAAACACATAGAACTGGACTGTACTCTTCAAACCGGACTGAGTACACATCCTATGTCACTGCAAAACCCAATATCCTGGGTGCTCACCAGCACTAACAGATAGCTTCACAGCTTTAATTCATTAAAGCAGTTAACCCCAGACAAGCCTAGCTGCAAAATTTATACACACTATATGGCAAAAAGTAGACACCTGGCCATCATATGTATGTGAACTTGTTAGACATCCCAATCCAAAACCATTCACATTAATATGAAGTAGGCTCCTCTATGCAGCTATAACAACCACAACTCTTCAGGGAAGACTTTCCACAAGATTTTGGATTGTGTATGTGGCTGTGGGAATTCAGTCAAAATAGTGTAGGTGAGGTCAAGCATTGATGTTGGACAAGAAGGTCTGTTTTGCAATCAGCATTCCAATTCCTACCAAAGCTTTTTAATGGGGTTGAGGTAAGGGTTATGTGAAAGCCACTTGAGTTCTTCCACATCTTAATGTCTTGTGTACAGCTGCTCGGCCATGGAAACCCATTTCATGAAGTTCTTGGACGCTGTAGTAAGTTATGCAACAGATGATTGGCAATTTTTATGCACAATAAGCTTCAGAACTTGGTTGCTCCACTTCACTGTGAATGTGCATGGTCTACTATTTCATGGATGGGCTGTTGTTACTCCTAGACACTTCTAATACACAATAATAGCACTTACAGATTATAAGGGCAGAAATGTCACAAATTGATTTGTGGCATCCTATGACAGTGCCACTTTTAAAATCACTGAGCTCATCAGTTTGACCCATTGTACTGCCAATCTATGGAGATTTCATGGCTTTTATGCACCTTTAAGCAATAGGTGTGGCTGAATACTTACAAGGGGTGTCCACATTCTATATTTCACCCAACAACACCGCTCCAGGTTCAGACACAGTCTTCATTTTGAAATAGGTGTGCTGGGGGAGGTACAACTGATACAGCATGTGTTGTACAAAGGCACTATAGCATGGTGCACGCCAAACTGCTAAGCAAGCAGTAAAAAAACAGCATATATATATATATATATATATATATATATTATAAAATCCAATCCTTTATTTAATTAATTTAAAAGATAACATCAACATCGGAGGACAAACAAAGAAATATCTTACGCGTTTCGTGCCGCTCGGCACTTAGTCATAGGATATCTCAGGTATTCACCTCCATCCCTTTTTAAAGGAACTGTAACTAATCAGCAAAATCTATGCTGATCCGGAAATCGGAACCTATCAAAAAGGACTTATTAAAATAAAACTACAAATACAACATAATTAAAGGGACAGTCTACCATAGAATTGTTATTGTTTTAAAAGATAGATAATCCCTTTATTATCCATTCCCCAGTTTTGCATAACCAACACAGTTATATTAATATACTTTTTTACCTCTGTGATTACCTTGTATCTAGGAACCTTCTTCCAGCCCCCTGATCACATGACTGTAACTGTTTATTATCTATTGTCTTAAATTTAGCATTGTTTTGTGCTAAATCTTAAATAACTTTCTGTGCCTGAACACAGTGTTATCTATATGGCCCACGTGTACTTTCTGTCTCTTTGTGTTGAAAAGAGATTTAAAAAGCATGTGATAAGAGGCAGCCCTCAAAGGCTTAGAAATTAGCATATGAGCCTCCCTAGGCTTAGTTTAAACTAAGAATAGCAAGAGAAAAAAGCAAATTTAATGATATAAGTAAATTGGAAAGTTGATTAAAATTAAAAGTCCTATCTGAATATTGAAAGTTTAATTTATACTAGACTGTCCCTTTAATGCTATCCAAACTAGCAATTAAATTACACAAATTGAAACCTCCAAGTGCTATGAATGTATGCATAAATGCCAACATCACAGTACAACAAGTTTCACATAGTTAATGACTGAATGTTCTTATTCTACTTAATGTAGACCAATGAAGAAAAATGAAGACACTATTTTTGAGTAACACAAGTATGTGAACACACAGTTGACACAATTAACAATATGTGTAAAGCTTTTATAATACATATATATATATATATATATATATATATATATATATATATATATATATATATATATATATATATATATATATTAATAACTATCAGCTAGATTACAAGTTTTACGTTATAAGTCAAATAGCATCGTTATGGCTCATAACGCTTCATTTTCCCTAACGCTGCTATTACAAGTCTTGTCAGTATAAGTGTACCGCACACCTTTTAGCAACGTCAGTACCACACTTTTAAAAAAGTCCTTTCTCAATGGGACTCCCATAGCACTGGTATTACGAGTTTGCCTGGGAGGCCAAAAAGTGAACGGTACACTCTATAACCACAAGATCTGTACCGCCATTTAGTCAGTAGTTATGAGTTTTACGTTACAAAGCTGTACCATAAAATTCATGTTAAAAAGTAAACTAACACCAATAAACTATGTATTAACCCATAAACCGCCACCCTCCCGCATCGCAAACACTATTTAAATATAATTAACCCCTAATCTGCCGTCCGCCCACACCGCCGGTTAGGGTTTAATAACTTTAGTATAGTGGTGGCGACATCGGGAGCAGCAGATTAGGGGTTAATAGTTTTATGTAGGTGGCGGCGATGTTGGGGGTGGCAGATTTGGAGTTAATAACTGTATGTAGGTGGCGGCAATATAGGGGGCGGCAGATTAGGGGTTAATAACTGTATTAGGTGGCGGCGATGTCGGGGGCGGCAGATTAGGGGTTAATAACTGTATGTAGGTGACGGCGTTGTCGGGGGTGGCAGATTAGGGGTGTTTAGACTCGGGGTTTATGTTAGGGTTAAACATAACTTTTTCTTTTCCCATAGACATCAATGGGGCTGCTGAGCTTTTCATTCTGCGATCGCAGGTGTTAGGCTTTTTTTTTGCCGGCTCTCCCTATTGATGTCTATGGGGAAATCGTGCACAAGCACGTCAAAGTAACACTTGATTTTGGTGTGGTATGGAGCTCAACGCAACCATATCGCCCGTACAAGCCTGCTTTTTTAAAACTTGTAATAGCAGCGCTATAGGATGGTGAAATAACGCTGCTTTTGTGGCGGTCAATAAAATCCCTATAGCGCTCAAAACTCATAATCTAGCTGTATAATTGCAATACTGTTGACACAATATTTTCTTAAGAATCCTGTTATTTCAAGTTCACTTAGGGTTTCCTTTGTGTTATTATACAAAAAAATATATATATACAGTATATATATATTATATATATTAGATTATATATTAAAATATGCTATCAATCATATTAACCCTACTGATGTGATATAAATGTTATACTCCATGTTATACTCCATATATATATATTTGTAAATAATACACACACACTATATTTAAAAAAAAAAGTATGTGGACACCCTTCTATTTATTCAACCACACCTTTTGTTGATTAATTTAAATATTTTCTACTTTCTGGATTTATCGGAAGGATTCCATTGTAATAAAAAAATTCTTAGCAACTCTTGATGACACATGAATAAGTGAAATACATTTTTCATGTAACAAAATCCAGATGATTCAGTCAAAACATGTCATATTTTTTTTTGCAGTTAATGGAGAGTTTGAGAATTATAGTTAATTCCTCTTGAATGCTATAGTGTTATAATATCAAACAATAAAGTTAAAAATTCTAAGGGTATTTTTTTTTAATTACTATAGAAATCTCCTATGCGGGTTTTAAAAATTATAACCCTAAAGATATAATTCATCAACTATCTTGTCATTACCTCTTTAAGTCTCAAAAAACTATTTGCCTTGGGTAGTAATGCAAACTTCCCAATTTAGCAAAGTAGATCGCTTAAAACTGACAGCCCGAGAAAAAGTGTCTTCGATGACCCTGAATTTGCTTAAGGATATAATGCCAACCTGAATGTAGTTTAATTCTTAGAAAAGTGAAAAAAAGAAGAAAAGGAAATGAAAACAGAATAATTATAGAGTTTGAGTTTAAGATTTTTGTGTTTATTTATAAATTTTGGAACTTCACATTTTGAAGAGAGCATTTGACTGCAGCCTTTTGCTTTGAGACAGAAGTTATAAAAAAAAATGAAGAGGAGAATATTCATGTATCAATCAATGGCTACATTTTATATATACATATATATATATATATATACAATATATATATATATATATATATATATATATATATATATATATATATATATATATATATATATATATATATATATATATATATATATATATATATATATACAGTATATATATATATATATTCCACCATTGACATGCACTCACTCCTTTGTTTCCATTAAACGCCCGGGAGTCTCTTCAACGAAAGATAAGATAATAGGCAATAGAATGGGCACTCACAGGTCTTTTCAACATCAACAAATTGGATACTTTATTTCATACAAAAATCGACGTTTCAGCTCACATACTGAGCCTTCTTTAAGAATATCTAAAAACAAACAGCAACATGAATCAATCCATTATGTTACAACCAAATGCATATGTAAAATACATAAAACACATGGAATAACACACAAACGCAAATAGAAACCCACAAAGAAAAACCCACATAAATACCCATACAGTGATATATATATATACAACATGATATGTGAACATTAAAAAAATTAAAAAAAATTGTTTAAATTAATTAATTGCATATGGAATCCTAATTTCTACAATCAAAAGTCTAATTTGAACAATAAAAAGCATTGCACAATATATTAACTAACAGGAAGGGGCTGACATTAGTTAATATTGCATTCGAAAAGCTGACTTAAACTAACATAGGAAATCAAGAGCTACTTGTGTCTAAGTAAACCTAGCAGGTCTAAAAGTGGCTATGAATCAATATGTGCCCCACACGTTTAATGTATGTATCAAACAATATCAAATGTATACAGTACATATAAATACAGTTACATATAAACATGAATCATGTCAAACCGCGCTAGAGAATGAAAGGCCAGTATTGCAACTTAACGGATACTAAATATTAGGGTTGCACCGATGCCATTTTTTTATGACCGAGTACAAGTACCGATACTTGTTTTCAAGTACTTGCCGATACCAATTGCCGATACTTTTTTTTTAATGTCATGTGACAGTTTACCAAGCACAATACAGACTAATTATTTAAGATTCCTTCTTTATAATTATAAAGGGCTGTAATTCAAAGACATTATGAAATAATAAAAGTTTTATTTGTCACAAAGTTCACTGAACATGTTTATAAATAAAAAATATTACAATAAAATATTACATTTAAAGGGGTGATGTAATTGGGTTGTAGGGCTGTTATATAACATCAATCTGACATTTGTATGGAGGTTCGACTCTAAGCTGAACAGTCTTTCACTTTCCACACTACTGCATGGTGCAGAAAGATATTTTTGGGCCATTTTAGCCAGAGCTGGAAATCTGTTTATTAACTGACCAGTACTTCAGGGGTTTGTCTGAACGAGGTACAGTGATCTCTCCTATAATAATATAAATAACAGCAATTTGTATTGGCAGAACAGTAGTAAACAATTTTTAGTTTAGTCTCCACTCCAGTTTAAAATGAAATGAGAACATGCAGTTTGAAAAAACACCACAAGATTGCATATGGGTACGAAGTGGAGGTATCGGTATAAGTATCGGTGCATTTGCACGCGTACAAGTACTAATGCAAATACTTGGCATTGGTAGCGATACCGATACTAGTATCGGTATCGGTGCAACCCTACTAAATATCCACTGTAACTAATATGCATTAGAAGATCTAATGTTAAATACCTTAATTCGTAAGATTTATGGCATCTAACGCCATGCTTCCAAGATAGGACTGATGCAGAGACACAGGGTTTCCCTGCCTAAATACAATCTCAAAGCGATACGTCACAATGCATCATGTATGTATCAGGGAGGGGTGTCAAACAAGCCAATCGTGAAAGAGCATTCACGTAGTGCTACAAACTGAAAAATTGAGAAATTCAGCTGCAGCTCAACACTAGTCACGGACCGTATGTAAAAATGCATTTGGTTGTAATATTGATTCATGTTACTGTTTGTTTTTAGATTGTCTTGAAGAAGGCTCGGTATGTGAGCCGAAACGTCGACTTTTGTATGAAATAAAGTATCCAATTTTTTGATGTGGAAAAGACCTGTGAGTGCCCTTTCTTTTGTCCATTTTATATATATATATATATATATATATATATATATATATATATATATATATATACAAGCAAAAAGAAGGGAGTCACTCACAGGGTCTTGCGTTAGCAAATCGTGTCTTTATTAAGTTTCGGGGTTGCCCCCGTTTTCAAAATAGGCATATTAAACAACAAATACTTACCCCCTATATACCCCTACTAATCACTAAACACCAATCGGTAGATTGCGGCCGCGACCAGAAGTGACACCGCACCACGTGACAAACATGTCACAGAGTTACCATGGCAACTGGACGCCGTACCGAAATAAACCGGAGTGACAGTTAAAAACAAACACAGCTGATACCCACGTAGCAGGGCTATTAATGGGATGCAGGATAACTGCATAGGTAGGCAGATATTGACTAACATAAGATAGCAGGCATCATAATAAATAGCAGCTCAAGAGCAGGATTACGTATAATGAAGTACATAAATAAAATGCAGACTAAATGCTTGCAATAGTACTGTAAAGGCATATTCAGTTATGCTACTAAGCAAGAAGCATAATAACAGCAAGAGCTAAACATGTCTGTATAGGACAGCTACCTTAAGGGGGGACTACTAGTCGACAATCCCTGCATATAGACACTAATAGATAAGGCATAGAGTCAGTAACATAGCGCCAAGTAAGGAAACTAGTAATATATACAAACTAACTACAAAACTAAGTGCGTATGGGAGGCCATGATAAGTGCAAAATTGCATGCAAGCTATGGGGCAGTATAGTACTTAATTATTAGGTTATAAAGCCTCTAGCTGATTACCCACAGTGTTACCCGGCTCACATGTATTAGACCAACAGCACCATCCTATTAACGAATAATAAGCACACATTATGATCAGGCATCGATACGTTGCTTTAGGTATGGGCTACAGATCAAAACCATCAGTATATACATGTACTCTCTGACAAACTACATATTACAGAACAATAAAAAATATATTAAGTATATACAGAATACAGAATTTAAACTTGGCGTTAAGTACAATGTTGCATGCACACTAAGGAGCAAGGTTATTTTCAGATAAATTGCTGCCAAGTTATATAACAGTTACAAGCAACAATGCCAGTCCATTGTTCCTAAATCAAAAATCCACCTCAACTCCCTTTGGAGGAGGATTTTGGCCCTATCCCCTCCCCTGGTGAGGGGGGGGACATGGTCAGTGATGATATACTTAAGGGCCTTGATCTTAACCAGGAGCGCTTCTACATCTTCCTTTGATTATTTATATATATTTTATAGTGCAGGTTTTGGAAATGTATAGACAGAAATAAGAACAATGTGAATGTCAGACTTTTTCTAGCTGTGTTAACCAATCACATTCTAATTCCTGCCTGTAGGTAAATAGCATACACCTGCCACCAATGAAAGTAAATCTGATTAAACTCAGATAAAAGTCAGCTGTTAAATTTTTTGTTTTGTTTCCTACTGAGGTGCCATGGTCTGCAAAGAGTTGCTAAAAAACTGCGAGAGATCATTTTTTAAAAGTATCAATCAGAAGAGCGATATAAAAGAATATAGTAGTCACTGAATTTCCATGGATGCCACTGTCAAAACCATCATCAATAAGTGGAGATAATGTGGCACCGCAGAGACATTGCAAAGATCAGGACAACCCTTCAAAGTTGAGGAGAGAACTTGTCAGAGGGGCTACCAAGAGGCCAACAGCAACACTGAAGGAGCTAGAGGAATTTACAGCTGGTACCGGTCACTCCTTGCATGTGACTACCATCTCTTGTACGCTGCTAAATCTTTGGAGTAGGGTGGCCAGACAGAAACCCTTTTTACAAAAAGGAACATCCAAGCACTTCTAAATTATGCAAAAAGATTTGTACAGCAAATGTGCTATAGTCTGACAAGACTGAGGGGCCGATTTAGAATGCTCACCGGAAACAGGAGTTAAGAAGCAGCAGTCTTAAGACCGCTGCTCCTTAACTGGATCTGCCGCCTCAGAGCGGCGTACAGCAATCAACCCGATCTCATAAGATTGGATGAATTGACGCCCCCTACTAGCGACCGATCGGCCGCAAATCTGCAGGGGGTGGCATTGCACAAGCAGTTCAGCAATGTCTGTCGGACATGATACGCTACAGCGTATCATGTCGGACAGACATTGTTAATTCGGCCCCAAAGGTTGATCTTTTCAGTCTTATTTGTAAAATAAATGTTTGGTACAAAGTCAATAGAGCTCATCATCCAAGGAACACCATACTAACTTTGAAGCATGGTGGTGGTAGCATTATGCTTTGGGGCTGCATCTCTTCAGCTGGGCCAGGGGCTCTTGTCAAGATAGATGGAATAATGAATAGCTACAAACATCAGATATTTTGGTACAAAACCTGCTGGTCTCTGTCAGAAAGATGAAGAGGAATTTCACATTCCAACATGACAATGACCCAATGCATACATCCACTTCTACCAAGGCATGGCTTCAGAATAGGAAAATCAAAGTCTTGGAATGGCCCAGTAGGAGCCCAGACCTCAATCCCATTAAAAACATGTGGAATGACCTAAATAGTGCTGTACATGGGAGAACGAACTTGTACTTTTTTTTTGCAAAGAAGAGTAAAGTTCCAAGTCAAGGTGTGCAAAGTTTATAGAGACTTATTCACAAAGCCTTGTTGCTGTAATAAATGCACAAGGGGCTTTGACAAAGTATTAGGGTGTGCAGACTTATGCAGGGTGTTGTACTTTAGGAAAGGACAGGAAAGTACAGGAAAGTCAAAATTAAACTTGCCAGATTCAGATAGAGCATGTCATTTTAATACACTTTTAAATTCACTTCTATTTTAAAATGTTCTTTGTTCTCTTGGTATCCCTTGTTGAAAAAGAATACAAACATGTTCTCACTAAATTCTGATTGGTGTCTGCACACAGTTGTTTCTTGTGATTGGTTAACTATATGTGTTTAGCCAGCTACCAGTAGTGCAGTGCTGTTCCTTCAGCAAAGGATAGCAAGAGAATGAAGCAAATTCAATAATAGAAGTAAATTGGAAAGTTGTTTAAAATTCTTTGTTCTATCCAAATCATGAAATAAAAATCTGGGGTTTTCTGTCCCTTTAAAATGTTCTTATTAATTAACTATTTGTTTTCTTCTCTGGAATGTTGTTTGCTAGATCATATTACAGAGTGAGGAAGTCTGACCTTAACATTGTTGTTCTTTCTGTCAACTAAAATTTCATAAAGGTGTGTAGTATCTAGTTCAGAATAGATCTATAGATAGACTTTGAGGCCTACTTATCAAGCCGTCAACTGTGCTGCCTTCGCCGGCACCAATACGCTCGCCTAACATCGTGACCGCGGACCTGAATACGCTCTCCATAGTTACCAAAAAAGCTGTCAAAAAGTCGCACACCAAGTACGGGGCGATGAGCAGCGAACTGTTCTTAACTAACAGTCATCGATCTCGCTGCTCTTCAGCTTTTTCCCAGCTTTATTTGTATACTGTCACTAAACACCCACACTATACTAAACTGATTAACCCCTATACCGCCGCTCCCAGACCCCGCTGCAACTAAATAAAGTTATTAACCCCTAAACTGCCACTCCTGGAGCCCACCGCCACTCTAATAAAGTTATTAACCCCTATTCCTCCGCTCCCGGAACCCACTGCCACCTACATTATACTTATTAACCCATAATCTGCTGCCCCCTACACCGCCGCCACCTACATAAAGTCATTAACCCCTATCCTGCTGCTCCCGAAGCCCACCGCAACTAAATAAATGTATTAACCCCTAAACCGCCTGCCCCCCACATCACCATAAACTAAATTAACCTATTAACCCCTAAACCTAACAACCCGCTAACTTTATATTAAATATTAACTCATACCTATCTTATAATAAATTTAAACTTACCTTTAGATTTAAATTAAACTCTATTAAACTACTAATTAACCTATTCTAACTATTATAATAAAATTACATTAAACTATATTAAATTAATAATTAACCTACCCTAACTATTATAATAAAATTACATTAAACTATATTAAATTAATAATTAATCTACCCTAACTATTATAATAAAATTACATTAAACTATATTAAATTAATAATTAATCTAACCTAACTTTTATACTAAAATTACATAAAACTACAAATTAAAATAACTATATTATATATTTAAACACCTAACCCTACTCAAATAATTTAAATCTACACTAAAAAATTACAAAGTTACCAAAAACTAAAAACGTTACAAAAAATAACAAACACTAAGTTACACAAAAAAATAAACACTAAGTTACAAAAAATAAAAAAGAAATTATCAAAGCTTTAAACTAATTACACCTAATCTAAGGGCCCTATGAAAATAAAAAAGCCCCCCAAAATAAAAAAACCTAACCTACAATAAATTACAAATAGCCCTTAAAAGGGCCTTTTGCGGGGCATTGCCCCAAAGAAATCAGCTCCTGTAAAAAAAATACAAATACCCCCCAACAGTAAAACCCACCACCCACACAACCAACCCCCCAAATAAAAAGCTAACTAAAAAAACCTAAGCTCCTCATTGCCCTGAAAAGGGCATTTGGATGGGCATTGCCCTTAAAAGGGCATTTAGCTCTATTGCAGCCCAAGTCCTAATCTAAAACTAAAACCCACCCAATAAACCCTTAAAAAATCCTAACACTAACCCCAGAAGATTTACAGTTTTGAAGATCCGACATCCATCCTCCAAGAAACGGACAGAAGTCCTCAATGAAGCGGCCGAAGTCTTCATCCAAGCCCGCAGAAGTATTCATCCAGACAGCATCTTCTATCTTCATCCATCCAGCGCGGAACGGCTCCATCTTCAAGACATCCGACGCAAAGCATCCTCTTCTTTCCGACGACTACCGACGAATGAAGGTTCCTTTAAGTGACGTCATCCAAAATGGCGTCCCTTAGATTCCGATCGGCTGATAGAATTCTGTCAGCCAATCGGAATTAAGGTTGAAAAAATCCTATAGGATGAAAGCTCAATCCTATTGGCTGATTGCAACAGCCAATAGGATTTTTTTCAACTTTAATTCCGATTGGCTGATAGAATAAATTGTAGTTTATTGTAGGTTAGGGGTTTTTTTTATTTTGGGGGGGCTTTTTTATTTTCATAGGGCCCTTAGATTAGGTGTAATTAGTTTAAAGCTTTGATAATTTATTTTTTATTTTTTGTAACAGTGTTTATTTTTTTTGTGTAACTTAGTTTTTGTTATTTTTTGTAACTTAGTTGTTAGTTTTTAGTAACTTAGTAATTTTTTAGTGTAGATTTAAATTATTTGAGTAGGGTTAGGTGTTTAAATATATAATATAGTTATTTTAATTTGCAGTTTTATGTAATTTTAATATAAAAGTTAGGTTAGATTAATTATTAATTTAATATAGTTTAATGTAATTTTATTATAATAGTAAGGGTATGTTAATTAGTAGTTTAATGTAATTTTTATTATAATAGGGTAGGTTAATTAGTAGTTTAATGTAGTTTAATGTAATTTTATTATAATAGTTAGGGTAGGTTAATTATTAATTTAATATAGTTTAATTTAATTCTAAAGGTAAGTTTAAATTTATTATAAGATAGGGATGAGTTAATATTTAATATAAAGTTAGCGGGTTGTTAGGTTTAGGGGTTAATAGGTTAATTTAGTTTATGGTGATGTGGGGGGCTGGCGGTTTAGGGGTTAATAACTTTATTTAGTTGCGGTGGGCTCCGGGAGCGGTGGGATAGGGGTTAATAACTTTATGTAGGTGGCGGCGGTGGCAGGGTGGCAGATTAGGGGTTAATAAGTATAATGTAGGTGTCAGCAGTGTCGGGGCGGCAGATTAGGGGTTAATAAGTATAATGTAGTTGTCGGCGGTGTTGGGGCGGCAGATTAGGGGTTAATAAGTATAATGTAGGTGTCGGGGCGGCAGATTAGGGGTTAATAAGTATAATGTAGGTGTCGGCGGTGTCGGGGCAGCAGATTAGGGGTTAATAAGTATAATGTAGGTGTTGGCGGTGTCGGGGCGGCAGATTAGGGGTTAATAAGTATAATGTAAGTGGCGGCAGTGTAGGGGGGCAGATTAGGGGTGTTTGGACTCGGGGTACATGTTAGGGTGTTAGGTGTAAACGTAACTATTTTCCCATAGCAATCAATGGGATATCTGGCAGCAGCGAACATAAGCTTTTGCTGCTTTCAGACTCCCATTGATTCCTATGGCATCCGCCTCCTCCAGGGCGAAAACCAGGTACGCTGGACCAGGATAGTGGCGAGCGTACCTGCTAGGAATTTGTTAACTAGCAAAAGTAGTCAGATAGTGCCGAATTTGCATTCGGAACATCTGTAGTGACATAAGCATCGATCTGTGTCGGACTGAAACCGGCGGATCGTATGTTACGTCACAAAATTCTACTTTTGCCGGTCTGTAGGCTTTGATAACTAAGGGGAATCAAGCTCTCCACAATTACGCTGCAGAATTCCAGCGTATTTGCGGTTGACGGCTTGATAAATAGGCCTCTTTCACTTAAAGATCACATATTTAAAGGGACATTCCAGTCAAAATTTAAATGCACATAGATTTATTACATCTTTGAATAGAAACATATTTGCAATATAAATGAATTGGCAAAAATGCTTCTAGTAAAAGTTATTGCTGTTTTAGTGTTAACATTTTTATCTGCATGTGCATGTGAAGCATAGCTAGATATTGTCACTGCACTCACATTTTAAATAATGCAGCTGCTCACATCATCAGTGGGGCTTGTATCATGTCAGCAATTAACAAATTGAGTAATTACCAGATGGTACAAGCACCTTACGCTCTTTGAGCAAGTGTTGTGTTTAAAATGCTGGTGCACGTTGCATACTTAAATACACTTTTGAAACAGCTATAGCTTTTATTAGAAGCATTTTTGCTAATGCATGTATATTACAAAAATGCTTCTGTTCAATACTGAAATGCACCCATGTGGTTTCCAATTTTGGCTGGAATATCCCTTTAAGTAATAATAAAATGTTCTAGTACATACCAGCATTTTATTTTGGTATTTAAGTAATAGATAAAATAGAACATGATGTTATAGATATTACAGTAGTGTTACATAAATATCACAAAAGGTTTTCTCATTATTTTTATTAAGTACAACATATTTTTGTTTAAATAAATAGTATTTCTACATTGTCCTTGTTGACCTTGGCCTGAGCTATAAGTGACAAAATTATTTCATTGTGTTACTTCACATGAATAAGTTTTGTGAACCCTTATCTAAACGGACAGGGACATCAAAATTAAACTTTTATGACTTAAATTAAGCCACTAATTACCAAATAAGTCAAATGATTAATTAATTTAAGACAATGTACTTTTTTCCTTGATACTTTATGTTGAAAAATAAGAGCATATTGAGGTAGGCTTAGGAGCGTGCATGTACCTTGAGCACTAAATGTATATCATTATTACACTACTGCTATATAGTACTTATAGGAACATGATCATAATTAAAATTCCTAGTCCCGTGTGTTTAACCCCTTTGTTACTTACACTTCTGCTAAATAGTACTTAAAAAGGAACAGCTAAGGGGATCTAAAGGAAAAAAAGTCACTTCAGGACCCCAGCATCTACATATAGCATGATTTTATATTTACATTTTAATATTTTACTCCCACAGTCACTCCCACTGTCTTTTTTTTTTAAACGAGATTGCTTAATCTCAATGAAGTGATTCCCTTAAAAACACAATTTTAATAACCAAATCTTAAAAAGGAAAACTAGAGACACACCATATGCTGGTGTCCTGTAGGTTATGGAAGTATGGCCATCATGTCACGATACATATGGCATTCATATATCAACTAGAGTGTTAAGATTGTATTCTGATGACTATAAGTTAATGTTGCACATGTAAATGAGTATTGGCCTTGCAGAGTAAACAAAGGGGTTACATGAATAGAGCTTTACTGTATCCTTAAAGGGACAGTCTAGCCAAAATTAAACTTTCAAGATTCAGATAGGGCATGCAATTTTAATCAACTTTCCAATTTATTGTAATCATCAATTTTGCTTTGTTCTCTTGGTAATCTTTGTTGAAAGCTAAACCTAAGTAGGCTCATATACTAATTTCTAAGCCCTTAGAGGCCACCTCTTATCTCAGTGTTTTTTGACAGTTTTTTCACAGCTATACAGCACTAGTTCCTGTGTGTCATATAGATAACATTGTGCTCACTCCCGTAGACTTATTCATGAGTCAGCACTGATTTGCTAAAATGCTTGTCTGCCAAAATAACTGAAATAAGGGGCAGTCTGCAGAGGCTTAGATACAAGGTAATCACAGAGGTAAAAAGTATATTAATGTTATTGTGTTGGTCATGCAAAACTGGGAAATGGGTAATAAAGGGAATACCTTAAAGGGAATATCTTTTTAAACAATAAAAGTTCTGTAGTAGACTGTTCCTTTAAGAGGTGAGAATGAGGTATTGTATCAGTCAGTTTTGAGAGACCTCACAGTTTATATTTCAAAAAGCCATACATAACACTCTAAAAGTCATGTTCGGAAGCTTTATGGTTAAAGGGGCAGTATACACCAATTTTCATATAACTGCATGTAATAGACACTACTATAAAGTATAACATGCACAGATACAGATCTAAAAATTCAGTATAAAACCATTTAAAAACTTACTTAGAAGCTCCCAGTTTAGCTCTGTTTAAAAGGTTAGATGAAACACCCTCTGAAAGTGGTTCTAAAACAAACACTTCCCCCCTCCCCCTTCCTCTGCATATGAAAAGACTCTTTACACAAACAGGAGCAAGCTGAAGTAGGTATACATCAGTATTCTCCTAAAACTTTGGGGCTTGGTTAGGAGTCTAAAAATAAGAGCAATGTTATTTAAAAGTAAGCAAAACTATACATTTTTTTTAAAAAAAAAACCCTGTATGGGCTATATAAATGGATTATCTACAAAACATTTATGCAAAGAAAAATCTAGTGTATAATGTCCCTTTAAAAACAAATGATACGACACTTGTCATCTGGACTCTGGAGTCATAAGTTCTGTTGGCGGTTCCCGATCGAAAAACACAGAAAGTTTACTGATAAAAGAAGAGAACAGAAGTTTTAAATAGGCGGTGCCGAGCAGAGGAAGGAGATGGCAGCATAATGGAGCTGCTCTGAGCAGGACACCGATAAAGGAGACTAAAGAAGTAGGCTAGACTTGCTGAAAGGACTTAAGGCTGTGACACACTGCAAGCGGAGCGACACACAGCATGTACATGCGGCTGTGTGCGCTCAGTGTGTCCTGCCTTTTCATCTCTGAGCACTCTGCTGCGTCAGGTCGCGTAGCTAAGCGCTCAGAGATGAAATATTTGAACTTCAGAAGCGATGCGACGCGGAGCGAAGCAGCTGCTTTGCCTCACGACGCATCGCTTGCAGTGTTTCACAGCCTTTAGGCTGTCAGCGACTAATACTCTGACTGACAGGGAGGAAGATGTGACCTCCCGAGAACCCGGCAAGTAACGCACTGAGGAGTTTCAGAGGAGAAGTTGCTCCGGGAGAGAAGGGAGCAGATGCCATCTTGCCGAACCACATGGGGCATAACTACGACACAGCAGGGAAAAGTATAACTTTGCTCCAGTCCGTAAGTCTTTTTAGCATACCGGCTATCTCATTGAGGTCCGGAACACAGGTTAAACATAATGCCACAGCTGGGAAATACTTTGACTACACACCATGACAATACTGGCGGCGCATCAAATGCGAGGGGACCGCTTTAAACATACGGGTTTTACCACATCACAAGGCCATATATCTGGCAAGGCAAAGCTTCAGCAAGCTAATGAATAAAAAAGGCTAGTTGAATTTATGCAACCCCGCCACAGGAATATTATGTAGTCAGCCCCAAGTTATAACACTGTAAAGTCACCCTCAGAGGAAGAATCTATCTACATTTTTGGTTTACCCCTTAACACAGTCAAGTTTGCCAACCACTTCTACAAGAAGCAGACTTTTACCTTGTCCCTCCATTGTGCTCTAAGGTGTTCAGACGCTTTAACTGAGGATCAGATAGGAGTTTAGCCACAGCCGCTATAGGCTGGGTGTCTGGCTAATTTAAGACATCTAGAGATTGCTGCACTGGACTAAATTAACAGTGATTTAAAGCCTGCTATAATCTGAGTGGAGCTAAACTAGTCAATTTCCAGGGCTGTGGTGGAGTTAAACAACAGCAGTGATAATGGCAGCCAAAAAACTGAATAAATCTACCATTTCAGGGAAGGCAGCTGCAGCTAGCTTATTCTTTAAATCCTCTAAAGGGGATAAAGTGGCGGAACACTTAGATTCAGAACAAGGGGAGGGCATAGAAGTGGATCTGGACTCCCAGACATGTGAAGCTGATTCTATCCCAGTAACCCGTGCTGATATCAAAATGCTGGTCTCTAAGAAAGATATTGAAAAGAATTTTGAGAAGCTATGGAACAAAATGGACTCCTTTCAAAACACCATCACTAACAGTCTTACAGAGATAAAAAGTGAGATACAGGATCTGGGAACCAGAGTATCCATGCTGGAGGAGAATGAGAATAATGTGGATGAGAAAGTGACTAATCTCAATCAACGCACGCAAGAACATCAGCTTGAACTAGAGACCCTCCATGACAAGATGGAGGATTTAGAAAATCGCTCACGCAGAAGCAATTTGAGGTTGAAGGGGGTCCCGGAGACCATCTCACAGCCAAACCTCCAAAGTTATTTAAAGCAGCTGTTCAGGGCGATTACTGGATGCTCAGAGGAAGATAACTTCCAGATAGAGAGGGCGCATAGGGCCTTGAAAGCTAAACCTAAAGGAGACAACCCGCCCAGGGATGTGACTGTGAAATTGCTTCGTTTTCCAGAAAAAGAGGCAATTCTCTCAGCGGCCAGGAAGAACCCAACCTTTAAATACCAAGGGGCAGTGGTGCAATTCGATCAGGACCTATGCACCCGTACCTTGATGAGGAGAGGCTCACTCAGACCTCTCACACAATTGCTCCGGAAACATCAAATAATTTACAGATGGGGGTTCCCCTTCGCCCTCCATATTTTGCATGAAGGGAAAACACTTTCGATAAAGGAAAGGAAGTATATTCCCGAAATTTGTGAATATCTGGGCATGGAACCGCCGGAACTACCAATCACCCACAGTGACTCGGAGGCCGAACATCAAATCCATAAGGAAAACAACCATAAAAGAGCCAAGTGGGTCAAAGTCACTAAAAAGAAGCCAAAATGACTCTTCTGCGAAGTGGAAGATTCCTGAATTCCTGGTGGACAAACTGCCAGTCTTGCCGGTGTGACATGGGGCAGATGAGTATACAAAAATAACTATGTTTTGATATTTTCTCCCTAAAAGTTGAAGTGCATTAGCAGAGACTCTTATGACAGAAGGAAAGACACTGTTCTACTTAGACAGCTGAAGCACTGTTCATTATGTAATGTACTCAGAGTTGAAGTTTTATTCTTACTATAAAGTAGATATCCTTTGTAGTAGGTTTAGCTTTACTTAAGATGTTCAGGTGTCCTGCACGACACTAATTATTTTCAAATGTTAATTTGTTTAGATGTTCTCTTCCGCTATGTATGTTTTTCTTTTTTTTTTTACAGAGGTCAGGAGGAACATCAAATGTTTAAATTGGGCGATGAGCCTGAATCATTGTTTTGTTTCACTTAAAATGTTCAGATTCTTTTTTAGGTTGTTAAGTCTGTGTGGTCTACTGGGTTATTGGAGGTTGTACATGTTAACATCAGTCCGGGCAAGCACACCACTGTATAACAAATGACACCTACTCTCTCAATCCTCTCACATAATGTGAGGGGCTTAAATACAAACATTAAGCGCAAGACAGCTATTAACCTTTACCTGAAACTAAAAGCTAAGATTGTCTTCATCCAGGAGACACATTTCACTCAAGCACTGATTCCTAAATTCTGGCATAGGCACTTCCCTACACATTATCATTCCACCACGGATCAAAAAAGAGGGGGGTATCGATTCTAATTCATTCATCTTTATACTGCACAAAAGAAGAAGTCATAACTGACCCGGAGGGGAGGTTTCTTATCGTGAGGGGGAGGATACACGACACAAGGGTAACGCTATGTAAGGTATATGCCCCGAATGAACAGCAGCACTCGTTCTTTAAACAGATCTCATATTACCTAACTCAATGGTCCCAGACTAGAACAATTTTAGCTGGAGACTTTAATATTTCACTCTTGCCACAGGTTAGAGTCTTGACAAATAAACTCTCAAAGAAACTACTTAGACAAAACTCGATAGCCAAATCAATCAGAGAATCATTATCCTCACATAATCTAGTCGACACTTGGGAGACACTCTATGGGAACACGACTGATCATACATTTTATTTGCATGCACACAACTCGTATACCAGACTAGATTATATCACACTTAGCCAGATGATGATCCCTAATATAATAAACGCTTCTATATTTCCATGCATATGGTCAGACCACTCTGTGGTCCAAGTTGAGCTAAGGGGATTACTTAATTTTCAAAGGCAGATATCTTGGACTTTCGACCCCCATATCCTAAATGATCCACATATCCAGGGCCAGTTGAACAAATTACTTAGAGAATATTGGGAGTTCAATAGGGGCACCACTGTAAATCAACTATTCTCCTGGGCGGCACACCAACCTTACATGAGAGGGTTGTTTATTCAAGAAAAATCCAGGATTAGGAAGCTTTCACACAAAACTATAGATCAACTCCAAGGGGAAATTCAGAAACTAGAAACACTACACAAACAAACCTTGTTGGCAACGACTTTCACACTACTACAGACTAAGAGAAAACTTCTAGCAAAGATTTTAAATGATTCGGCCACTAGGGCTATCCAAAGATTAAAAACCTCCTACTTTGTTTTCTCAAACAAACCTGATAAATATTTAGCCAATAAACTAAAGGAGAGAGTAAAAATGTATTCCATACAGGCCATTCAGAACAATGTGGGTATTAAAACTGCAAATCCACAAGAGATCACAGAGACTTTTGCATCCTATTATGAATCACTATATGATGGTAAGAAGGTTATTAATTCACCCCAGGTACTAATTAAGATGACAGAGTTTTTAAATCAAGCCCAAGTTAGGGTAATCTCAAGCACAGACAGGGATAGTTTGAATGCGGAAATAACTTCTCAGGAAATACTTGCGGTTTTGAAGGATCTTAAAATAGGTAAAGCAGCAGGGCCCGACGGCTTGACAAGTGAATATTATAAATCCTTTAAAAAGGAGCTGACCCCGCATTTAAAGAAATTCTGTAACGATATTATGAAAGGAGAGGTGATCCCTTCAGATTTACTGAGAGCTAAGATTATAGTTATCCCCAAGCAAGGGAAAGACCCGACACAATGTAAGAACTACAGATCGATATCATTAATTAACCAGGATATAAAGATACTGACAAAAGTTTTAGCCAACAGACTCAGGACAGTTCTCCCCAACATAATTCACCCTGACCAGGTGGGGTTCATTCAGGGACCGGAGGCTCCAGACAATGTTAGGAGAACCATAGAGTTGACGGAACATTTAAGAATTAGGGAAACGCCTTCTCTGCTCCTATCGCTGGACGCGGAGAAGGCGTTTGATAGAATTGACTGGCCATATATGTTAGAAGTCCTGAAGAAGTACGGGTTTGAGAGCGAATTCCTGCAGGCGATTAAAGGAATTTACTCATCACCGACGGCAACAATTAGAGTCGCGGGATACCAATCTAGAACTATACCAATTTTGAATGGTACTAGGCAGGGTTGCCCCCTGTCCCCACTGTTATTTGCCCTTTGTATCGAACCGCTTGCATCATGTATTAGGAGATCGGATGATATCAGTGGAGTTAAAATAGGGAAAAGAGAATATAAATTATCGTTGTTTGCAGACAACATTCTGTTAACGCTCACTAAACCCTTAAAATCTATGACACATCTATATAAGATTTTACAAGACTTTTCGGAAATATCGGGCTATAAGATTAATGTAGATAAGTGTGAGGCCTTACCAATATCAATCCCCCCACAGACGAAAAAGTTACTAGAAATTAACTTTGATATTTCATGGGCCAAGAAATCCCTCATATACATAGGTGTTAATCTAGCAGATTCTTACCATAAGCTTTATCAATTAAATTATAACCCACTATATCAGAAAATTAGACAAGATTTACAAAAATGGAAGAAAGGTAACTTCTCATGGTATGGCCGTTTATCATCTATAAAAATGAACATACTCCCCATAATATTGTACTTATTTCGTGCCTTACCAATCAAAGTTCCCCATCAAGACCTCCAGAAACTGCAAGCTGATCTCCACTCCTTCTTGAGAGGGGATAGGGGGGCAAGAATCGCGTCACAAATTTTGGCTCAACATAGACAGTGGGGTGGGGTAGGAGTGCCAAATTTAGCAGCTTACTATCAAGCGTCTAGGATTGCCCAAGCATCACTCCTTAGTAAGCAGTCAAGTACGGTAGCATGGACTAAAATAGAAAGAGACCTGGCAGGACAGACAAAGTCAGACGGTATACTATGGGATTTGGGTACAGAAGGTAGACCTCAAGTAGGCATACCCCCCACCATTCTAGATTCACAAAGGGGTTGGAAAACAGCCATGAAATCCCAAAGGCTCTTACCTGTTTACTCATGGGTTAGGCCCATAAGGTATCTTTTGCCGAAAGATTTACATAGCTACATAGATAAATGGGCGAATAAGGGACTTTATAGGGTAGCTGACCTGATGGTACAAGGAAGCATAGCAACATATAATCACTTACAAGACATTCTACAGCCAGAAAAGCTGCACTGGTTTGCATATTTACAGATCTCTTCGGCCCTAAACAACTACACTAAATCTCACAAACAGCAAATTAGCACAAGTTTGGAAAAAGTTTGCAAGGTAGAGAGTAGGGAAAAAGGGACGATCTCTAAGCTGTACATTGACATTCAAGCTGATAAGTGTAATGCCAAATCTAACATTATTCTGAGATGGGAAGAGGACCTGGGCTTGACACTCCCAATAGAGGAATTGGATAAGGTATTCTATGACTCTGGCAGGGGCTTGATCAGCGCCGATTTAAAGGAAAACACCATGAAAACAATTTTTAGGTGGTATTTAACCCCGATCAACACATCTCACTTTTCCAATAGCAAGAGCAATTTATGCTACAGAGGGTGCTGAGAGAGAGGTACATATATACATATGTGGTGGGAATGCACGATTATCAGGGACACGTGGGTCAAGCTAAATGACTTACTTAGTTACCTTTTAGAAGAACAAATAACTCTGTCCATGGACCAAGCGCTTTTAAACAGAGACCTACCGAGACGTATACCGTCACTTAATAAATTTTGTAAAATTGTATGCACAATTACTAGAATGTGCTTAGCTAAATACTGGAAAGTGGGTAAACCAGCTTGGAAGGAAGTTACAGATAAAATTCAGGATATATACTCTCTCTCATAAGTGGCTTCACGAATACAAGGTAATGTAGCACAATTTCAGAAAATTTGGTATTACTGGATCTTAAAAGGGAATAGTCTGAAGAGATAGACAAGGGTAGAGGACCATGGTTCACCCAAGATAAGTGATAACATTATAGTAAAAAGGGACGTTTTTTGAAGTACTGGACAAATTTTTCTGAGTTTTGCCTTAGCCATGTACTAACCCAGAACCCAACAGATATTATTAATGAGCTTCTGTAAACGATAAAATAACCACACAGACAGCTATTTTATTTTTCTGTTTATATTTGTTTTTATTAGTTTCTGGCATAGGCTCTTCCCTACACATTATCATTCCACCACGGATCAAAAAAAGAGGGGGGTATCGATTCTAATTCCTTCATCTTTAAACTTCACAAAAGAAGAAGTCATAACTGACCCGGAGGGGAGGTTTCTTATCGTGAGGGGGAGGATACACGACACAAGGGTAACGCTATGTAAGGTATATGCCCCGAATGAACAGCAGCACTCGTTCTTTAAACAGATCTCATATTACCTAACTCAATGGTCCCAGACTAGAACAATTTTAGCTGGAGACTTTAATATTTCACTCTTGCCACAGGTTAGAGTCTTGACAAATAAACTCTCAAAGAAACTACTTAGACAAAACTCGATAGCCAAATCAATCAGAGAATCATTATCCTCACACAATCTAGTCAACACTTGGGAGACACTCTATGGGAACACGACTAATCATACATTTTATTCGCATGCACACAAGTCGTATACCAGACTAGATTATATCACACTTAGCCAGATGATGATCCCTAATATAATAAACGCTTCTATATTTCCATGCGTATGGTCAGACCACTCTGTGGTCCAAGTTGAGCTAAGGGGATTACTTCATTTTCAAAGGCAGAGATCTTGGACTTTCGACCCCCATATCCTAAATGATCCACATATCCAGGGCCAGTTGAACAAATTACTTAGAGAATATTGGGAGTTCAATAGGGGCACCACTGTAAATCAACTATTCTCCTGGGCGGCACACAAACCTTACATGAGAGGGTTGTTTATTCAAGAAAAATCCAGGATTAGGAAGCTTTCACACTAAACTATAGATCAACTCCAAGGGGAAATTCAGAAACTAGAAACACTACACAAACAAACCTTGTCGGCAACGACTTTCACACTACTACAGACTAAGAGAAAACTTCTAGCAAAGATTTTAAATGATTCGGCCACTAGGGCTTTTCAAAAATTAAAAACCTCCTACTTTGTTTTCTCAAACAAACCTGATAAATATTTAGCCAATAAACTAAAGGAGAGAGTAAAAATGTATTCCATACAGGCCATTCAGAACAATGTGGGTATTAAAACTGCAAATCCACAAGAGATCACGGAGACTTTTGCATCCTATTACGAATCACTATATGATGGTAAGAGGGTTATTAATTCACCCCAGGTACTAATTAAGATGACAGAGTTTTTAAATCAAGCCCAAGTTAGGGTAATCTCAAGCACAGACAGGGATAGTTTGAATGCGGAAATAACTTCTCAGGAAATCCTTGCGGTTTTGAAGGATCTTAAAATAGGTAAAGCAGCAGGGCCCGACGGCTTGACAAGTGAATATTATAAATCCTTTAAAAAGGAGCTGACCCCGCATTTAAAGAAATTCTGTAACGATATTATGAAAGGAGAGGTGATCCCTTCAGATTTACTGAGAGCTAAGATTATAGTTATCCCCATGCAAGGGAAAGACCCGACACAATGTAAGAACTACAGACCGATATCATTAATTAACCAGGATATAAAGATACTGACAAAAGTTTTAGCCAACAGACTCAGAACAGTTCTCCCGAACATAATTCACCTTGACCAGGTGGGGTTCATTCAGGGACCGGAGGCTCCAGACAATGTTAGGAGAACCATAGACTTGACGGAACATTTAAGAATTAGGGAAACGCCTTCTCTGCTCCTATCGCTGGACGCGGAGAAGGCGTTTGATAGAATTGACTGGCCATATATGTTAGAAGTCCTGAAGAAGTACGGGTTTGAGAGCGAATTCCTGCAGGCGATTAAAGGAATTTACTCATCACCGACGGCAACAATTAGTGTCGCGGGATACCAATCTAGAACTATACCAATTTTGAATGGTACTAGGCAGGGTTGCCCCCTGTCCCCACTGTTATTTGCCCTTTGTATCGGACCGCTTGCATCATGTATTAGGAGATCGGATGATATCAGTGGAGTTAAAATAGGGAAAAGAGAATATAAATTATCGTTGTTTGCATACGACATTCTGTTAACGCTCACTAAACCCTTAAAATCTATGACACATCTATATAAGATTTTACAAGACTTTTCGGAAATTTCGGGCTATAAGATTAATGTAGATAAGTGTGAGGCCTTACCAATATCAATCCCCCCACAGACGAAAAAGTTACTAGAAATTAACTTTGATATTTCATGGGCCAAGAAATCCCTCATATACTTAGGTGTTAATCTAGCAGATTCTTACCATAAGCTTTATCAATTAAATTATAACCCACTATATCAGAAAATTAGACAAGATTTACAAAAATGGAACAAAGGTAACTTCTCATGGTATGGCCGTTTATCATCTATAAAAATGAACATACTCGCCATAATATTGTACTTATTTCGTGCCTTACCAATCAAAGTTCCCCATCAAGACCTCCAGAAACTGCAAGCTGATCTCCACTCCTTCTTGAGAGGGGATAGGGTGGCAAGAATTGCGTCACAAATTTTGGCTCAACATAGACAGTGGGGTGGGGTAGGAGTGCCAAATTTAGCAGCTATAGGATTGCCCAAAACATCACTCCTTAGTAAGCAGTCGAGTACGGTAGCATGGACTAAAATAGAAAGAGACCTGGCAGGACAGACAAAGTCAGACGGTAAACTATGGGATTTGGGTACAGAAGTTATACCTCAAGTAGGCATACCCCCCACCATTCTAGATTCACAAAGGGGTTGGAAAACAGCCATGAAATCCCAAAGGCTCTTACCTGTTTACTCATGGGTTAGGCCCATAAGGTATCTTTTGCCGAAAGATTTACATAGCTACATAGATAAATGGGCGAATAAGGGACTTTATAGGGTAGCTGACATAATGGTACAAGGAAGCATAGCAACATATAATCACTTACAAGACATTCTACAGCCAGAAAAGCTGCACTGGTTTGCATATTTACAGATCTCTTCGGCCCTAAACAACTACACTAAATCTCACAAACAGCAAATTAGCACAAGTTTGGAAAGAGTTTGCAAGGTAGAGAGTAGGGAAAAAGGGACGATCTCTAAGCTGTACATTGACATTCAAGCTGATAAGCGTAATGCCAAATCTAACATTATTGTGAGATGGGAAGAGGACCTGGGCTTGACACTCCCAATAGAGGAATGGGATAAGGTATTCTATGACTCTGGCAGGGGCTTGGTCAGCGCTGATTTAAAGGAAAACACCATGAAAACAATTTTTAGGTGGTATTTAACCCCGATCAACACATCTCACTTTTCCAATAGCAAGAGCAATTTATGCTACAGAGGGTGCGGAGAGAGAGGTACATATATACATATGTGGTGGGAATGCACAATTATCAGGGACACGTGGGTTAAGCTAAATGACTTACTTAGTTACCTTTTAGAAGAACAAATAACTCTGTCCATGGACCAAGCGCTTTTAAACAGAGACCTACCAAGACGTATACCGTCACTTAATAAATTTTGTAAAATTTTATGCACAATTACTAGAATGTGCTTAGCTAAATACTGGAAAGTGGGTAAACCAGCTTGGAAGGAAGTTACAGATAAAATTCAGGATATATACTCTCTCTCAGAAGGGGCTTCACGAATACAAGGTAATGTAGCATAATTTCAGAAAATTTGGTATTACTGGATCTTAAAAGGGAATAGTCTGAAGAGATAGACAAGGGTAGAGGACCATGGTTCACGCAAGATAAGTGATAACATTGTAGTAAAAAGGGACGTTTTTTGAAGTACTGGACAAATTTTTCTGAGTTTTTCCTTAGCCATGTACTAACCAGAACCCAACAGATATTATTAATGAGCTTCTGTAAACGATAAAATAACCACACAGACAGCTATTTTATTTTTCTGTTTATATTTGTTTTTATTAGTTTTGACCATGTTATTGTTACCGTTATTTGTTTATTTAGTTATTATCAGAAAAAAAGGGTGTAAAACCACTTCCAGGAAGCCTAAAAGGACGATACTCATTATCAACATTGCAGTTTTTCCAAGCAAGGTTACTAGTGGGGATAGAGGCCTAGTGGATAGTTAAATCTATTTAGGCTCACAAAGATGTAACCACTGTCATTGAAATTGGACTTGGATAAAGACTTTAAGCTCAGATGGCACATTATGACATGTAATTTGTAAACTGATATGCAACCTGCTTTACTAATGTTTACCTATGCTGACTGTGTAAGGACGAGATGAGGTCTATACAGTGGAGGCTCCTCTATATGTTCACAGTCGCACATGAACCCCCACGAGAGCCCTGACCCCTGCTGAGAGGAAAAAACACAAAACATAAAAAAAACTACTTTTTGGCTAAATAAATATAATTTTTCCAATAACACCACTATTGGAAAATTATATTTAATCAACCCAAAATGTTGCAGTCAAATTTTAAAAGAAAAAAAAAATGCCGTTTTTACTTGGAGAGTGGGACTTTTATTACATGGCTTAACCTTGAAGCCTATACTTCTATCTATCGCACGTGCGATACATAGAAGTATAGGCTTTAAGCCCATAGCACTTATTTCTTAGTGCTAGTAGCGCCGCCCCCAACCCAGCTCCTATATCTTCCCAACCACACAGATTTAGCTGTGTGGCTGAGCCATGTGATGTCAGTGTCACAGTGAGGGGAGGAGGAGCTTGGTCGGCGGCGCAAAACCAGGGGCGTAACTTCCACAATCACAAAGGTCTGCCTCAAAGCTTAAACAACGTTGTAAGGTAGGTGGTGATTTATTTTACCTTTTTTTTAATAGTGGCCAGCGGGGGCCACATACAACAATTGTAACAGCCTGCACAGGCTTCTGTAGAGAGGGCAGTGCAATGGTGCAGTAGTAATTTTGGCAAATCTGTGAGTGGCCACTCTGAAATCATTTCAAGCTGGGGGTCCGTCTCAGAGTCTTACTAGGCATGTTGCTGACATGATTGCTTCTTAGAAAAAAACTTCTCTGCTGCTGCCTGCCGTTAACAAACCTAACAAGGTAGGAGCCTCATTTTAGTTTACTTAAAAATGTTGTAAGCTGTCGCCTGTCAGCTTATCTCTTAAGATTCATGTTCTAAAGTCTCCGACAGTTTGCAGGAGACGTTTCACATTTGCTAAGCTATTAGTTTAGACTGGTCTGCAGACTGCCAGGATATTTTACACAGACAGGCTAAGTAAGACTGTACTGACAAATGGACTTGTTTTAGTAACGTTAAACAGATTAACGATCTCATGGGTCTCATCTCAGCTTTACTGAAAGGAGACACATGAAGTTGTTAATCTGTTATCTGACCCAACCTATGAACTCTGCTTTTTTAAAAAAATACAACTGACATGCTGACCCCTTCTTTTGCCTCACACTGGTTCTATAAAACTTCAGAAATGACCTGCAAATAACAATATTGTATGCATTGTCTGTTTGTCTCAGTGATATTCCCCTCTCTAACTCACCACATAAATAATCCCATATCAATAAATGTTTTTACAATCAATAAAGGAAAACAATGTTTGCACAATAGCTAAGAACACTGAAAGGAACAGTGAGGCAAGATATTAAATGCTTCTATATTTGTGTGTTTTTATCTGTGTGTGTGAGAGAGAGAGAGAAAAAGAGGAGAGAGAGAGAGAAAAAAGGGAAGGGAGAGAGAGAGAAAAAGAGGAGAGAGAGAGAAAAAGAGGAGAGAGAGAGAAAAAGAGGAGAGAGAGAGAAAAAGAGGAGAGAGAGAGAAAAAGGAGAGAGAGAGAGAGAAAGAGGAGAGAGAGAGAGGAGAGAGAGAGAGAAAGAGAGAGAAAGAGGAGAGAGAGAGAGAGAGAAAGAGAAAAAGAAGAGCGAGAGAGAGAGTGAGAGAGAGAGAGAAAGAGAAAAAGAGAAAAAGAGGAGAGAGAGAGAAAAAGAGGGGAGAGAGAGAGAGAAAAAGAGGAGAGAGAGAAAAAGAGGAGAGAGAGAAAAAGAGGAGAGAGAGAGAGAGAGAGAGAGAGAGAGAGAGAGAGAGAGAGAGAGAGAGAGAGAGAGAGAGAGAGAGAGAGAGAGAGAGAGAGAGAAAGAGGAGAGAGAGAGAGAGAGAGAGAGAGAGAGAGAGAGAGAGAGAGAGAGAGAGAGAGAGAGAGAGAGAGAGAAAAAAAGAGGAGAGAGAGAGAGAGAGAGAGAAAGAGGAGAGAGAGAGAGAAAAAAAGAGGAGAGAGAGAAAAAGAGGAGAGAGAGAGAAAGAGGAGAGAGAGAGAAAAAGAGGAGAGAAAAAGAGGAGAGAGAGAGAGAAAAAAAAGGAGAGAGAGAAAAAGAGGAGAGAAAAAGAGGAGAGAGAGAGAGAAAAAGAGGAGAGAAAAAGAGGAGAGAGAGAGAGAAAAAGAGGAGAGAGAGAGAGAGAGGAGAGAGAGAGAGAGAGAGAGAGAGAGAGAGAGAGAGAGAGAGAGAGAGAGAGAGAGAGAGAGAGAGAGAGAGAGAGAGAGAGAGAGTGGGGAGAGAGACAGAGAGGGGGGAGAGAAAGAAAAAGAGGAGAGAGAGAGAAAAAAAGAGGAGAGAGAGAGAGAAAAAGAGGAGAGAAAAAGAGGAGAGAGAGAGAAAAAGAGGAGAGAAAAAGAGGAGAGAGAGAGAGAAAAAGAGGGGAGAGAGAGAGAAAAAGAGGAGAGAAAAAGAGGAGAGAGAGAGAAAAAGAGGGGAGAGAGAGAGAGAAAAAGAGGAGAGAGAGAAAAAGAGGAGAGAGAGAGAGAGAGAGAGAGAGAGAGAGAGAGAGAGAGAGAGAGAAAGAGGAGAGAGAGAAAGAGGAGAGAGAGAAAAAGAGGAGAGAGACAGAGAGAGAGAGAGAGAGAGAGAGAGAGAGAGAGAGAGAGAGAGAGAGAGAGAAAGAGGAGAGAGAGAGAAAAAGAGGAGAGAGAGAAAAAGAGGAGAGAGAGAAAAAGAGGAGAGGGAGAGAGAGAAAAAGAGGAGAGAGAGAGAGAAAAAGAGGAGAGAAAAAGAGGAGAGAGAGAGAGAGAGAGAGAGAGAGAGAGAGAGAGAGAGAGAGAGAGAGAGAGAGAGAGAAAAAGAGGAGAGAGAGAGAGAAAAAGAGGAGAGAAAAAGAGGAGAGAGAGAGAGAAAAAGAGGAGAGAAAAAGAGGAGAGAGAGAGAGGAGAGAGAGAGAGAGAGAGAGAGAGAGAGAGGAGAGAGAGATAAAGAGGAGAGAAAGAAAAAGAGGAGAGAGAAAAAAAGAGGAGAGAGAGAGAAAAAGAGGAGAGAAAAAGAGGAGAGAGAGAGAAGAAGAGGAGAGAAAAAGAGGAGAGAGAGAGAGAAAAAGAGGAGAGAGAGAGAGAGAGAGAGAGAGAGGAGAGAGAGAGAGAGAGAGGGGGAGAGAGAGAGAGAGACAGAGGGGAGAAAGTGAGAGACAGAGGAGAGAGAGAGAAAGAGGAGAGAAAAAGAGGAGAGAGAGAGAAAAAAAGAGGAGAGATAGTGTTTAACCCCAGTTCATGTACTGTGAACCGCCATTTGAATAACCCACGAGCCGCCACTGGGTCTATATGTATTTTGATTTGAAATAAAATTCTTTTAAAATAAAAACAAATGATACAAAGAGAAATTGGAAAATCTGATTATAGAAGTAAATTAGAAACGTATTTAAAGGGACAGTCAACACCAGAATTTTTGTTGTTTAAAAAGATAGATAATCCCTTTATTACCCATTCCCCAGTTTTGCAAAACCAACACTGTTATATTAATACACTTTTTACTTCTGTGACTAACTTGTATCTAAGCATCTTCTGACCGCCCCTAATCACATGACTTTTAGTTATTATCTATTGACTTGCATTTTAGCCAATTAGTGCAGTGTCTGCCACTAGCCACGGGCATGATCACAATGCTATCTATATGGCCTACATGAGCTTGCTCTCCCCTGCTGTGAAAAGGAAATAAAATAGAGGCGGCCTTCAAGGGCTTAGAAATTATAATATGAGCCTTCCTAGGTTTGCTTTCAACTAGAATACCAAGAGAACAAAGCAAAATTGTTGATAAAAGTAAATTGGAAAGCTGTTTAAAATGACATGTCATATTTGAAAAATTAAAGGTTTTTTTGGACTTGACTGTCCCTTTAATTTATTCTATCTGAGTCATTCAAATTTAAATTTTACTTGCATGTTCCTTTAAGTACAGTTGACGATACTGTAACAGTAAAACACGGTAAACATAAAACACTGCAGGTATAAAATGTATCAAGTTACAGGTTTTCTGTGATTTTATTTTACTTTGATTCCATGGGGAAAAAGAAAACTATCTGTTTTACTGCAGTATAAAATACATTACACTTATTCTAACAAACAAAAAAAAATATCAGATTAAAAATAATGTGTTTCTCTAAGGTAGTGACCATGACCCAGGGGTTACTAGTAGAATGCTGCTTGACAGCTGTTTTGATTATGTAAAGCTTTAATTAAGAGATATAGTTATAATGATATATAGAAGAAAATGTTCTGCACTTTTAACATTTCCTCCTCTTGAAGTGCTTGCTCAACATTTAATTGCTGCTGTTTATCACATTTGCTTTATGCTGAAGAAGATGACTTTCTATAATGGAAAATGAACTAATAGAAAAAAAGAAATAGAGTGGTAAGAATCAGGAGACCATAATATATGAATTGGCCAAAGACTAAAGTAGGAAAAAAGCAGCACCAAACACAATTATATCTCCATAAAATAGGAATTGCCATGGGTTTCCTACCATTCCCTAGAAAAAAAGGTTTCTACCAGACATACTGTAGATCAAAAATGGAATGTAAAAATCGTAGCACTATTTTCATGTCAGGTTAACGCACTTGAGAGTAAGCCATCAGGTTAGCAGCAGGTAGGGTGTTAGTTTTTTCCTACTTTTTTTTCTCCATTGTTTTCCATGGGGGAATAGGTGATATTCTAAGTTTGGCTTTTTGTGCGTGTCGGGTTAGTGCAAGCTAACAGTTGCGTGTGAGCTAAAAGGGTGTTATCGCAGCTGTTTGTACGCGTCAGGTTTTTCGCTCATATTATTGAAAGTAAACACGATCGCTTGAGCGCAACTGAAGTTAATGCGGTTCGGGTTAGCGCAACCTCAGAGCTCTGGTTAAATGTTTTGCAAAACAAAAAAGTGTCACAAAAAATATATTTACACTCATAATAACACCATCTAATAAAAATTACTCAAAAAAAATATTGCACACAAAAGTTATCAGGGCTCAAAGCAGGCAAAGGGCTTCAATATAGATATACATACAGACAAAATTCGTGAGAACTGCACGTTGTAATTAAGCCACTGACTTTCTGAGTGTACAAACCAGTTTTGCATATACAATGATAAACTGGCGTATCGCTTTGTCTTATTAGTAAGTAAAGGTAAGAAATGGAACTTTTAGTCAGTGGAAAGTAACAGACCTCTGTGTTTAGGCTGAGAGGATAATGTGCTGCTGTCGGCAAATTGTGGCAGTGATAGAGTTCAATCTTGTTATGGTTCTTTAGTAGGAACTACAGATATGTAAATACAACAGGTATAGTCTCACCGCTATTGCCGCACTCCGTCACGCCCCTCAGGCCGTCCCAATACCAGGTATGGATTCACTCCTCCGACATCCAAACATGCAATTAAATGAACAAATAGGGTTACCTGTATTGAAACTGATCACAGCCGCAGGCCTTGGTGCAGGTAAAAAACTTCTTTATTTAGGTAGATTTAACATTCACAGGGTAAAACAGACTCAGGGGTACATTGAGCACAAACGTCCGACGCGTTTCCTGCCCGGAGGCACTTCGTCAGGGACTTACAAAATCAAAATACAGACAGCTTAAAAGTGCTTACTTGCTTACGTAACAAAATTAGCACCTGTTCATTATGGTTAGCGCCACGACTGCTGCCGTCTGTGGAAACTTGCCACTGCTGGGTCCTAAGAACCCCTTTTAAGCAAACAGCGGAATTAACATTGTGTCCACAGTGATACATGTATATATATCTTGTATCAATATTAGTAAATAACACAGAAGACACAATGGAAACGCTGCAAACTGGAAACATACTGAAATAGCCTTTTCCAAAGACGGCAGCAACCGATTCGTGTGAGCAGGTGCTAAGAGGACATAAAATTATTTTCAAGCTGCAAATTCTAAAAGAATAACAATGTTATTAATACAATGTACTGCGAACTCTCAGAGGATTCTAACTGAGACATTTCTACAGGTCTCTTATATAGGTTTAAGATGTTAAAAGAAATTTTTCACCTTTGAATTGTCTTTGTAAGAATGTTTACGTATTTCACGTTCAGGGGAGAATTTAAGGACTTATGAGACAATTAGATCTTTTGTTTGACTTGCTTTGTTAGTTACAGTGTATGTGTGAGCTAGCTTACTCAATGTGAATGATAAAATAAATTGTATTGGAGTGATGTGTGTGAATGTGATCAGTGATAAAAACAAAAAAGTGAATGTGTGAGATAGGGGGAAAAAAAACTCAATGTGTGACCTTGTGAAATAATTTTTTAGAGTAGAATGTCCTGGAAAGGATCAAGTCTAACGTTAGTCTGTGTATAGATAAGGAAATGGTGAATAAGCTGTGTGAGCTATGAGAAAAAGTGAGATTTAATAAGCAAATGAGGCCAAGTCTAAAAATTGATACAACTAACTTAAGTATTTAGAACCAAAGAGCTCTCGGGGGGACAAGGGAAGAGGCTCCTATTTGTACTTAACAGATATACTTATTACCTTATTATGTTTTTAAGGAAATTTTTCGTATATATATGAATCTTATTATAGACTACTATTCTATGTATATTTGTGTCTTAATATGGACAATTTAGTCTATAAAGTATCTAAGATCTGTTATCTTATTAATACCATTTGGAATACCGGTCATTAAATTAAATATCCAAAAGGCCTCTTTTTTATTCAACTTTGCCATTCTATCCCCACCTCTAATATCATAAGGGGCGTGGTCTATACCTTGGAAGCTGAACATGGTACTAAGATTGTGGTCATTGACTGGAATACCCAGAGAGATGCAGTGTTCAGCAAAGTGCTTAGCTACTGGAGTGGAGGGAGGGTCATGTTTGATGGAGAGCAAATGCTCCCTGACCCTATCCTTGAGGAGTCTGGTGGTCCTGCCTACATACTGTTTACAACAGATCTTACAATTAATTAAATAGACCACAAATCTAGAGTTACAATTGAGTCTATATCTGATGTCAAAGCATTTACCCGTGGTCTTGGATTTGAATTCTCTGCCGGGAAGCGCAAATTCACAACTCTTGCAGGGAGTTTTTCTACATCTAAAGAATCCCTTTTCTGGTTGTAACCAAGAGTTGTTACTTTTTATTGAGAAGTCCCTATTTAGATGGTTTCCAATAGTTCTTGCTTTTCTACTGACTAGCCTAATGCCCTGACTTTGTAAGGAATCTTGTAACAGGGCATCTCTGTTACGTAAGCAAGTAAGCACTTTTAAGCTGTCTGTATTTTGATTTTGTAAGTCCCTGACGAAGTGCCTCCGGGCAGGAAACGCGTCGGACGTTTGTGCTCAATGTACCCCTGAGTCTGTTTTACCCTGTGAATGTTAAATCTACCTAAATAAAGAAGTTTTTTACCTGCACCAAGGCCTGCGGCTGTGATCAGTTTCAATACAGGTAACCCTATTTGTAGATATACATACATATATATGTCTAAAGATGATTATGCAGGTGTATATATGTATATATATATATTTATGAATTTATATATGTATATGTATATATATATATTTACACATATAAACATAAATACATATGTACACATATAAAGACATATATATATATATATATATATATATATATATATATATATATATATATATATATATATATATATAAATGCATTGGAGCCCTTTGTAGAGCTAAGTAGATCAAAACATGTAAAATCATATTTATGCAATATTCATATTTAATAATATGTTCTAAGTATTTATAAATAGATATTCCTATATATATCATTATATATCTAGATATATAATCATGTATATATAGTTATAAATATATATTTGTGCAAAAAAACCATATATAATCATATATAATAGTCTGATATGTGAAGAACATTGGAATGTGAAATATTAATTTTTTCATGTCAGGTTAGCGCACTTGAGAATATGGGATCGGGTTTGCTCGCAAGTAGGATGTTAGTTTTTTTTTCTCCATTAACTTCTATGGGGGAATATGTTATTGCGCACACAATATTCTAAGTTAGGCTTTTTATGCACGTCGGGTTAGCATGTGAACGAAAACTGCTTACTTTCAACTCATAATACGAGATAACCGAAGTATGCAAAAAGCTTACTTCTAGCGCAGTTAACGCTCAAGCAAGAGCGTTAAATAGTACTCCTCTTGTAATCTAGCCCTAAATAGGCTGAGGAGTCCTTAAAGACTTTTATAGTATAATGAATAAACAATGCCTTCCAGGAATGCTTATAAAGCACAGCTAAAAAAAAGAAAAAAAAGAAAGAAAAAAGGAACTCATGTAGGATTAGAGCTCAAAATCTTTGTTTAGCCCCTTAGGAATCAGGGTGTTGAGTTGGGGTATCCATTTTATTTCAACTTGTCCTAATAGCCCTACAATTCCCACCTCTCCAGTGGGGTTTGACTCTTTTTATTCCTACATACTTAATAATGTCTTTAGAATTATTATTTTGTACTCTATTAAAAAAATTTCTGATAAAGTATACTTTTTAAAGCCTTTTTTTAATTTTGTTGACATGCTCCAGCCACCTTACCGACAGACACCTTGTAGTGCGTCCTACATACTGTAGGTGGCAGAAGCATTCCAACAAATAGATCACATTTTTAGTCTGGATAAGGTCCTTTATTGGATATTCATTAAATGTATCACGGGAAGTAGAATTAAATTCAAGTATCACTCTCCCTTAATGTGCACAATTCTTACACGCTACACAATTCCCACATTTATAAAAACCTGTACCCTGTAGATCTTGTTTCTAACCAAGATTGTTTAGGGCCATCCTTTAAGTAACTCCTAGTTCATTTATTCCTTAAATTAGGTGCTTTCTGAAGACAATTTTTTTTTTTTAAATTTAATTTATAACCAACAAATGGTACAGTGAGACGTTACAATTCAATGACCCACCACGCAGGGTGTGGTAAGATAATATGAAGTTGATATGGCAATATGATATAACAACGTACAACAAGAAATATTTATCAAATATCATATTTATAATTAGATCTATAAAAGACTTATATAAGTTAGAGAACGTTCTCGCATATGTACTCACTTGCACCACACTGTTGGGGTTTTATTTTAAGTAAACTAACCCAACCAAACTAAACCTCTATAAACCAAAAACAAAATAAAACTATAAACTAGTACACTTTCCCAATGGCATACGTGCCACCCTGCAAAAGAAATATGGATGCCCTCATTAATTAAGATTGACCGGTCTGCAATACTGTGTCAGTACCCTGGGATTATAAGTAGCATCAACAGTAATAGGCCTTACAGAATGGAGACTCAGTTAAGCTGACATTTTCAGTACGGAAAATCATCGTAAAAGACTACACATGCAGAGATATGATTCTAGATAGGAATACTTATATTTAAAGCAACATGGGCGTTTAAGGGAAGTATGGTGAGTCCTGTATAAGTATTGTATAAGTATGGCGCCTATATTAATTTCTAAGCTATAAAATGAGAAATTCAGCATGATTTTTTAGATATATCACATTGTGAGGTTCTTCTCCATACATGAGTTGAGAGGGCGTATTAATGTTATGTAAATTTCCGAATAGTCATATATTGCTAGAGACTAATATTGCATAGATACAGAGATCCTGCAGGGTGAAACATGCAGCATAGATGTGTCTAAATTTGTGATGGGGCGATATGGGATTAATTTACCATTCCCCTCAGCGATATTGGAAAGATTGCCGCATTGAGGGTAAACTCCTAAATGCCAAGGATAAGTGACAACCTTCAAATGCACCTCTCTACTAAGCTTACAAATTAACATGTGACATGAGACATTTAGTTGTGATGGCATAGTGATAAAAGGGTTAAGCCTGAAGGCACACAGTGCAGTCAACTTAAGCATTAATAAGATATGTAATGAATGTTAAAAAAAACACAATAGCAAAACAATGGTTAAACAATATAACAGACTAATCTTCCAAATCAAGTTGGGCCTATGACCTTGAGTTGTGATAGTATTCTTATGTGATGTAGTTGATCCTGATACTCTCAATGTAGATAGACAATCCAGTAGAATAATAGTTGTCACAGGAAATTAGATTCATTAATAATTGTCCCATTAACCTTTATCCGCACAAGATTATCATACACAAAAAATAAAACAAACAACTACAATACCGGCATCTATTTACTGCTAAAGAATTAACGTTATATGTGGGGTTCATTCTAAAATAATCCAGGGCAATGCAAAGATGGTGAACATCAATTCAGATATTTGGTACGTACAAGTATAAAACTGGTCTTCACTGTGTTGCAATTTAATGTCATCTAATGCGACAGGCATAGTTATTATCCTTCTGTTTTGGTACAACAATAGCAGTTAAAAAGTCAAGCAGTGAAAGCATATTGCAGATACAAACATAGTGAGCCTAAAATCAGAGTTCTCCAAAAGTGTCCTTTATGTAGGAAGCCAAAGAAATTAAATGACAAATCCAATTTTGAAGCGTAAAAGAAAATAAATTGATGCAGCCATCAAGTAACTATAAACCAACTCTCTAGTTTAATGCTGCAGGTTATGAGAGAGTAGACAAAGCTCTCCCCACTCCCACTTGACGACGCCTAGACTGATAAGTATGAAAAGGTTTGTCCACCTTGTATCGAGCATTGGGAACTTGTGCCGAGAATTTCCTGGGTGGTGATAAGCTAGGGCCATCTTGCAGTTTCAGAGTGTCTGTGTGGCACTCAGCAGGATTCAATGCCGCCATTACTTCGTCTGTAAACGGCTCTGTATCTGTTTCCTGCAGCAGCTGAGTAGCCAGTAACTGCAATCCCCTGCACAAGAATTTACTATGCTGATGGAGTACAACGTGGGGGATTGCGTTGTTCCGGAGCTGATTGGCAGAAGAATAAGTGCCCTGATCCCACTGCAGCTGAGATGTATTACCCGCAGTTATGGTGATTGGCATTTTGTCCTTGACAGCTGTGATGGCTTCATTTCCCCCAATGAGGCAATGATCCAATAAAGTCGGGGTTTCAGGAATCATGCAGTTATTAACATAGCCTGACATCGCGGGGAGCCGACACCATTTTACAGGAGAGCGTAAGGGATTGTCAGCTCGAGTGTGAGCCAGTAATTCTTGCATTGCAGATTCCAGCTTCTCTAGCACTGGTAGAAATAAATCTTTTAAAGCAGTTAGCACAACTTTGTTTCTGAAGTCTGTTTCAGTGGGGAAGGTATCTGTTCTTGTTGCCATCTCCATCTATATTTGTACAGCGTGTAGTATTTAATACTTCTCTCTCCGTTTCTCCTCATATAATCTACTTTCTCTGACTTCTCGGGGGCCAGATGATAACAATTCTGATCCCATAAGGTTCCCGAACAACTTGCTTGCTAAGGGAGATTAGGATGGCTTAAGAAATGGCCACTTTCAAGCAAAACGTCTGAGACAATCTGCAGAGCTTCACAATCCTGTGGCCATCTTGGGTCGCCGCCAAAAAAGACAATTTTTAGTTTATCCTGAATTATTCCCTTCAAAGCACTATCCTTCTTCAAGAAGTCCCAACGTTTATAAATAATATCAGAAACTTGTTTACATTGTAATCCAAAACAATTGGTCCTACTTTATTTTTAAGCACACAATTAACTGCACTTTCTCCTTTTTTCCAAAATTCTAATAATTCCTCTGTATTATCAGTAATTTCACCAATAACTTGATTTGAATGTTGTTCTTCATATCTATTTTCTATAAATCTATCTTTTAAGATTTTAGCCTCTTGTTGCTTTTTCTCCTTAGTCTTTGTACTTGGCCTTATAGAATATAGGGTATATTTATCAATGTGCGAGCAGACATGATACAAAGTAGCGTATCATGTCTGCTGCACATCGATAAATGCCGACAGCATACGATGTCAGCATTTATCATTGCACCACTAGTTCTTGTGAACTGCTGGTGCAATGCCACCCCCTGCAGATTCGCGTAGCTTGATAAATATGCCCTTATGTCTCAGCCAGCATTTTAAATGGCAACTATTCATGTCGATGTAATTATTTATATCAACAGGTTTGAGAAAAAAAAAATTTTTATCTCTCTATTTTAAATATCAATCTCCAAATCTAGAAATATGATTTTTTTTTACTTGATTCCCAATTTAGTTGTATTTGCCAATTATTATGGTTGAGGAAATTCATAAAAGCAGTAAGCTGGTCGTAAGTGCTCTGCTAAAAGAACAGATCATCTATATAGCTGCCATAGGACACCAGATCTGCACTCCAGGATGAATAATATATGAACTCTACCTCCCATGCTGCCATATAAATGATGGCATAGCTGGGTGCGAATCAAGTGTTCATGGCTGTTCAACTGATTTATAAGCTATAGTTTTTCTCATAACAGAATAAATAGTATCTAACAAAATATATTTAATCTAAAACAAATTGTTATTGTGTCTGATCCAAATTCTTATCATTATTCAAAATCATTTTAACTTCTTCTATACCTTTCTTCTTGTTAATATACATATACAATGTCACTTCCGCGTTGACCAGCCACTAATCCTTATTCCATTTATCTGATTTTAATTTTTGAAGGATATGTATAGTGTCTTGAATACAAACTTTGGTTCCCACAACATAAGGCAGCAGGAATTCGTCAATATACTTGGATAGGTTACTGGTAAAGGAACCAATCCCTGATACTATCGGTCTCCCAGGGGGATTTATTAAACTCTTATGTATCTTCAGTAATACATAAAAAGTATGGATTTTTTTTGGTATTTGATGTTGATAAGGGCATATTCCTTTTTATTCAACACACATTCTTCCATACCTTTATTTATATATTTACAAAATTCCTTTTTGAATTCTATCAATGGATTATTTTTTATATTAAATTTATATGTGGTTTCATCTTTTAGTAGTCTAAGGCATTCCATATCATAATCTTTTATGTCTAAGAGAACCACTCCCCCCCCCCCATTTATCAGCAAGTTTAATCACTATTCCTTTATCCTTCTGTAACTTTTCTAATGGTATTATTTCTTCTTCCTTGATATTCTCTTTATATACTTTTTTTTACCTGATTTAGATCATTAGTTACTAATTCCAAAAATATTTCCATTGGTCCTGTTTTGAAATTTGATAGAATTTAGATTTGGATTTGACATCAATATGTTTACTAAATTATTGTCATTTTTTGTACTGCGCTTTAATAAAGGATGATTTATAAAAACTTTTTTAAGGTAAGGTTCCTAATGCATTTTTTATACCAATATAGGTATTAAACCTGTCCAACTGGCAAGTTGGTGCAAAATTCGGCCCTTTATTTAACACTCTTATCTCTTTTTTGTATATTCCTTTAGGTTAGGTTCTTGTGCAATGTTTTTTCTTTATCTACGTTTTTCTTTATTTTTTGCTTTTGTTGTGCATGTTTGCCGTTTTCTATGCTTTTTTCCTTTTGCCCCTCTCTAAATAAAGGTCAACCTCCTTCTCATCTGTACTCATAACTTCATAATTATTTTTCAAAGGGATTTCATATCTATTTTCATAAGATTTCCTTTGTGAATTTGTATCTCTATTATTACTTCTACTTCTTCCTATTTTATAGTTTTTGTCTTCCTAACTTTTACCCATTCCCTAGATTCCTTCAGATTTTTAGGTGGTCCCCAATTATGCTTAATTGGATTTAATCTATGATTATCATTTATGTTACCATTTTGATTGCCACATCTGTTCAGATAATTAACCCCATAATTACCTTTGGATTCATCATATCTTACCTCTCTATTTCTACTTTTTCTATTCTCGCTATTGCTATAGTAATCTCTATTCTGTTTTATACCCCTGGATCTTTTTTTGACCCTGAGGCATTTTTTTTCTTTTCAATCTCTTTTACATCAGTTTGTAATTTCTCAGTATTTTCTATAATTAATTTACTTCTCCCTTTATAAATACTTTCTTCCATAAATTTAATTAGTTGCTCTTCTAATGTACTCAAAAGAGGGCACTGGTGCATTTTTTTCGGGGGATGCGCCCCCAAATGTAACTCAAAAGTATTAAGAAATAGTAATAATATCCATGTCGCACTATATAATGATTTGATGGATGGACAGACGGACTGACAATTTGCACAAAATAAAAGGCTCCCCTGCAATAGGATTGTACACATTCTGCACATTCCTATGTATAGACTGGCTGCTATGGTCCCCTCTAGCACTTGGTCCCTGGTGCCACTGCATCTGCTGCACCAATGGTAGTTCTGCACCTGTCACAAGACCAAAGCTAATTTTTATTTCACAAGCAACATCAAAGGGCACACTAACATTTGCATGTCAGAAAGGACAGGCCTGTTAAATCTCTCACACAATTGACTTCTATGGGGTGCAAATTTAATTTCATGTTGTATAACGATTGAGCACTAAGAGAATGGAGAGCAAAAATCCACTCAAGTAGTGGGGTTCTTTATTTAGATATGTGCTATACTATTTCAAGGACACTTAAAGGGATAGGAAAGTCACAATTAAACTTGCCTGATTCAGACAGAACATGTAATTTTAAGACACTTTCAAATTCACTTCTATTTTCAAATGTGCTTCATTCTATTTGTATCCCTTGTTGAAAAAGAATACGTACATGTCCTACACTAGTGGGAGCGAGTTGCTGATTGGTACATGCACACATTTGTTTCTTGTGGTTGGCTATCCAGATGTCTTCAGCTAGCTGCCAATATTCCTTCAGCAAAGGATAACAAGAGAATGAGGCAAATTGGAAAATATAAGTAAATTGTAAAGTTGCATAAAATGTTATGTTGTATATGAATCACAAAATAATATTTTGGAGTTTTCTATCTCTTTAAAAATAAAGTACTTTGCACATGCATGCATAAACATACATAAATACACACACAAACACATATAAATACACACACAAACATATAAATATACACACATATATAAATATACACACATATATAAATATACACACACATATAAATATACACACATATATAAATATACACACATATATAAATATACACACATATAAATACACACTTAAACACATATAAACATACACACATATATAAATATGCATACACATATAAATATACACACACATATAAATATACACACATATATAAATACACACACAAACACATATAAATATACACACATATATAAATATACACACACATATATAAATATACACACACATATAAATATACATACACATATAAATATACACACATATATAAATACACACACACATATAAATATACACACATATATAAATATACACACACATATATAAATATACACACATGCATATAAATATACACACGCATATAAATATACACACATATATAAATATACACACACATATATAAATATACACACATATATAAATATACACACATATATAAATATACACACATATATAAATATACACACATGCATATAAATATACACACGCATATAAATATTCACACACTTACACACCTTTCACCCCTTTCCCAGTCCCACCCCATTTTTTCTAAAATAATCATTAATTTCCTAAGTACTATGTCTAAAAAATGAAAACCCCTTTTTCTCTATAACATTCTCACATGTTTTGTTATGCTAACTAGCAAGCAATAATCATTTTTCGGAGGTCTCAAAAAGCACTACATTTTAAAGCACTTGTAATATGAGCACAAATAAATTGCTAATAGCCTTAACTGTGCTATCCCTTAAAAAGTATAGAGATTGCTAAAAAAAATTGCTGTGTTAAAATGTTGTTGTTGTTTTTTTTAATTTGAGCAATGTATTGTGATGTACGTGTCGCTTCTTCATGCTAAAATTTTCCTTACTAAAATTCTTTTAGGGAGCTCACAGCACTAATATGGCTTCGAAGACAATATCTTCAGACCACAGACCTTTGGAGAATTGGGCCCTAAGTGTCCATCTTGAAACTGATAGTTCTTTTTCCTTTGCTGCACAGATACCAGCTGACTCACTTTCTAAGTTGTTGTTGAACACTTATGAGACCATTGTAATGGTATTAGTTTAAGAATGACACAAAGAGATTAAAAATATTTGACTTAAACGAGTATTGAAGTGAAAACATATGCATTGGTTTAATGAGCAAAATACAGACATAAAAAGGGAAGGAGCAGCATCCTACATTCGTTATAGCGTACTAGTGAAATGGAGAGTGACGTCAGTTTAACAGGAAGTGTATAAACAATTTTCACAACACTGACATTTACTCTAATAAAAGATATGCAATGGAAGGTGTAGTCAATATAAATGCACTTCTATTTAGTATTGATCTCTATGCTTTCAAAATGTGAAATAACTGAAAGATATTTCAACTTCCCTATTATGCAAAATTCAAATACAGAAAAATTACATAATCATTAAAGATTTCAACTAGGCTTGCCCTTTGGGGAGAGAGAGAGGGGCACCTTCCCCATGCCCTATGCATTGTGGGGCGTGAGGATATGAGAAGGAGTAAAGTGTATCCTATATGTCCTTGAAAAAGGGCAGAGTCCCAAAATGCGCGTTGGAGTGTGTTACCGAAGCCGTCATCTCACTACAAACTGGGTTTATGCTTTTGATTAGCTTGTTGTCCTCTCACTGGAATTCTTGGATAATCCATACGGCTGAACCTTACTGTGTGACTATCTGCGCAAATGCAGGATTGCAGTATCCACCAGGCAACCATTGTACACTATGGTGATATCTGACGGCTCTAGGAGAAGGGCGTACTGCGAAAGCTGACAAAAGTGTATAATCGTATGTATAAAAAAATGCACCTTTTGAAATACATTTGAGCCGTGAATTAGTTGTTGCATCTACTGGACATAGATACGTATAGTATATTTATATGTATTCACTTGCAATGCTTCCCAACTAATAGCGAATGAAGTGGGCAATTCTCACAAAGGAATACATATATGTACTTGTTAACCCTTAGTGGTTCTTATAGGTTCAGGAGGAAAGGATTTTACTATAAATGGGGAAATACAGTGAACGTTGTATACTAACTGTGGAATATACTTTATATAAAGCACATTCAAGGTTGGTACTTATTTGACACTGTTTCCTTCAGTAATAAATTTCAATTTGTGGATTACAAAGTTTCATATCTGCATGCTAATTGTGGATTACACCTGTTGAAAAGCATACTCAATGCTAAGACTGACTTGTTCTGCTTGTAAAACTTTACAACTTGAGGATTACAAAGTTTCATTACTGCTGTGTCAACCTATTGTACTTTTATCTTTGAGAAGATGTTTTTTTTTCTTGCTTCGGGACGCCTAGGGAGATAAAAAAAATATAAATATATTTTTTGCGTGTGTGGTATGTGTGTCTGAAAGAGGATTACTTCGGTACCTCCCACATAGTATTTTTTACTTGCTTATGTAGTCAATACATTCACATTGTTTAAAGTTGATTCTTGGGGGTAGATTTATCCAGCAGAAGATGCTACAATCTGCCCCCGAAGTTTCAGGTCCACCTGAAACTTAAGTTAAGAATCAGCGGTCATAAGACTTAAACTTACTTATGAGAAAGTGGCAAGACAAATGTGTGTGATGTATGAGTTTGGCATCATGCCTTGTCTTCAGAAAATGGCACTTGCAAGTCTTCCTAATTCTAATAACAGGTTATCCCATGGAACATCAGCTTTTAAAACTTGTATCATAAAGAGCATTTGGATCATGCAGAAAAAAAAATACTTGCTGCAACACTGTAACATTAGAAGAGATATCATGCATTGAATACCTCATGCAATCATATGTGCTAATAGACCACTAATGAAATTCTGGAAAATATAGGGAAAATGATGTTCAACGGATTTTCTCTCTTTTAAAATGAGGCCCCTCAACAACTTTATAAGGATCTATAAATGTAGACCAGCAGACTCGGCTCTAGAACGAATAAAATGGGGGGGTATTTTTTTTTTCACGAGGGGGCACACATTTTTTACAAAGCATGTATGAGAGTCAAAATAAGAGCAGAGTGAGGGGACATCCCTTACAAGAGAAATAACATAATGCTACACTGACAGTGCAATTACCACTCAGAGTGACATTAGCGTTTCTACTCAAATACACTCGCAACAGAAGCATCTGACAGAAGCACTTTAACTCCATACTGCACTGAGACTATAGTGGATATATCAAGCAAATGCATATAGAGAGTAAACTATTGGTTAATGTAATCAGCTAGTAATGTTAGTAAACAACATAAAATATGCGTGATGTGAAGATATATTAGCATCAGGAAACCACACACTTTGCCTGTACAAGGTTGTGAATGACCCGCTATGCCAGTCACAGGCTCAAAGCGAATGCTGCCCGCCCACCTGCCTGACCGGTGGGTATATAATGCGGGCACAGAGCAGGGTCAAAGCTTGGTTACAACTGTATAATATGGTAAATAGAAAAGCTTGGGACTTACTGTGATACAGCAACCGGTGTGCGTCTCTGAGGGCCGCAATGTTTATGTAAAGTGGAAGCATTCCCTTAGTTAGTGTGCTGCTACTGTCGGATGAGAAGGGCTCCTTCCCCTACTGCTTGTTTTGCTGGCCCAGTGCAGGCATTGGACTGTAACTTGAGCATGACACGCATATGGTCTGGACAAGAGGTTGGCATTGTATAAGGAACCACCCACTGTGTGTGACTAGTATAGATAGACATGCTATGCTGGGAACACCTACTGCGTGTGACTGCTATATACACACTATAATGGGAACACCCACACCATGATTGATATGTAAACAATTTGCTGAGTGGTTGCTGGTATAATTTGTGAACTGTTCCCATTGAGTTACTGGTTTACAAAGTTTTTTGATAATGTTTACAGTTCGGGGATGGTGTCATAGCTACACCTAGTTGAAGGCGCATTGCGTGTAAGAGATTTATTCTATGTAGTCTCCCTGTAAGAGTCTGGTTTGCACACATTGTGCAGGGAACAGTTTCTGTGTGTTGCTTGTAAAAGGTCAGCATTATTCCACTGAGAAAGTGATACACACACAATATGCTGTGTAAATACCCACTTGGTGTGACTGGTATCATATCTAGGGTTACCACCTTTCCAGAATTATGACACACTTATTTATACAAGAAAAGTAAACCACCAAATCTCCTGGACAAAATATTTGAACCAAAATTTTCTTTATGCGACGGCTATATAAGCCTATACCTGACCAAGATCCAACACCCAGCACAAAGTCAGCGATAAGCAGGGAGCACCCAAACGGACCAAGCCGTTTTACTCACGTGACCTTCTGGCTTCCAAGAATGAAGCAAATCTTTATAACATATTCGGCCCAAATTGGGAAAAAGCCCCTTTTCTAATATTGGGTAAGTGACTAAAATCAGTGTCAGACTTTTCCTTATAATCCATTTACCTTATTTAAAGAATGATACATACACCAGTCTTATATAAAGGATACATTTATTAAATATCAAATCTATACATGAGTGGTAAGAGAAGAGTCTAACATACAAGGCACTATTCCTCTAACCTATCTACATTATAGACTAATGCCTGTCGGTGGATGCATGCAAAGAAAGCTGAAGTCTGTCTCTATTACCTTTGGTGTTATTTTGTCCTTTCTTTTTCCTCTTTTTCAAGCTGCTTCTCAAAACATATTTATAGCCAAACAGCCACACCATGAAGACAGTCCTACCAATCAAATCCATTCATCTTTCTGATTTATAACAATTCCTCTGTTGAGTTAACTGCTTGTAGATGTCGCTTTGGTCCAGGAAATGAGTTATCCTAATGCCATCTGACCTTTGTGACCCATCTCAGGACTGACCTTATCTGAGTCCTTTTGAAGATTTATGATGCCATTGTCCTGTCCTGTGTCCTTTGAAGCTTTATGACATTTGATTTTCTGTCCTCAGGAAGGAGATCAGGTATCACCTGTCTTATCTACATAGGATGGTAGCCTTTGATCTTTCTGTACAGGCCTTGGGGTGTGAGTTCCTTGATATCATCTCTTGGAACGGTTCAGCTTTCCTTATTATAGCAAAATGTGATTTTCCAGTTATACAGTTATTACATGGATTACCACTAAATCCTTCCTGCTTTCAGCACAGAACTCCAGTCCCAGAAAGGGATTCCAATCGGCCACACAGGAAGTAGGTATAGCGTCACCGTGAAACGCAGCCGGAAACGTGTATTTAGCTCCAATCTTCGGCTGGTGTGATTACCAGATCTTAATTCAAGGGGGAGTATAAATCCAAAGAGCTGCTACAACTCGAAGAAGAGAAGGGATTTCCTCCACTCGCAAAAAAGTATAGAAAAACAACAAGGAGTCTTCTTCTTAAATGAGTATTCTTTCTACTCTGTTTTTTATGATTTAGCTAATAAACTGGAATATACTCATTTGAGAAGAAGACTCCTCATTGTTTTTCTACACATATTTATACAATAACAAAATTATTTTTTGAGGGGGCACAGCATTCCATTTGGGTGGGCATTGCCCATCAATGCCTCCCCTTGGAGCCAACCCTGTAGACCAGTATGTGTGTATTATAAGTGCGTTTAGAAATTTGATGGAAAATCAGCATATTTAAATAATATTAATATAGTCTGTGCCACAAACGTTAATTTTATGATACAATTACAAACTATTATTCTCAAAATAAATATTATTTTCTTTACATCAAGGTAACCAATCAACTTATATTTAATGTAAGTGTTAAAATACATAAAAACTTTATATTAATTTGTTCATGAATTGCAACTTAAGTTTTACAGATTATTACTATAAACATTCCATCTGCATAATTGTACTAATGTTATCTCATACAAATACTATAAAACATCCACAGAGCACATTAGACAAACAAAACGAATACAGTTTCGGAATATTGAAGACACAGGTTCTTTAAAGAATGATGACCATAAAGCTCTGATGCAATGGAAGAATAAAAGTTGAAAATCAGAGCAACAAGAAGGGAGCACATTTCCATAGAATTATGTATGGAGCAGAACATTGTGTAGATGGCGAATACTTTAAGACTAATTTATTTCTTCTCTTTTTTCACTTAAAATATCTATTAAATAAATCAATTTGCTTAAAATTTTCTACAATTTACTGTACAGTCACTATTGAAATGCCAACCTGCAGCCAAATTTGTTACACCAATTCAGAGTAGGGGCATTTGTAGAATCAGATTGCTAATGAAACCTCACATGAATGTAACTCATGGTTACAAATAATATATAGAATTAACGGAGCTGGCATCTTTTTAGATAGTGTCATTTTTCAGAGCACCAGAATACATGTCCTCACCTGTGTATTCATACTGGTTGCCTAGAGATTGTGATTCGTTGACTTCTTGCATTAATTGATGTCATTTTGTGTGGACAACCTGTTTGCTTTCTCACCTGTCACTTGCACTTCTGCTGCTCAGTATGAAAAAAAGGTTCTATAGATAAGCAATAAAAAAAAATTCCATGATGGATACCAAATGTGCTTTTTAATCATGATATTGCTTGATCTTCTGAACTTTGCTCTGACTTTAATGTGGTACAGGTTATGAATAAGATTAAATATTCCTATTTGGTGAAAAAGAAATCACTTATATTAAATGTAGTGTGCTTTGTCAATGTTGTAGATTTAGGTCATATAAATGGACAGTAAACTTTATATTTTTCCAGCAATGCTTTTTAGAGCAGTGTTTCTCAACTGCGTTCCTCAAGTAACCCCAAAAGGCCAGGTTTTTATTATAGCTGAACCAGTGCACAGGTGAAGTAATCAGCTGATCAGTAAAACCATGGTTACTAACCTGCTCTCCCCATCAGCTGATTATTTCACCTGTGCACTGGTTCAGCTAGAATGAAAACCTGGCATTTTGGGGGTACTTGAGGACCGCAGTTGAGAAACACTGCTCTTAAGTCCACTATCTCTTCTTTCTTTAGGAAATATATGCCATAAAATAGCATTAAGCTTTCCCAGAACCCTCTCCAATTTCAGGGAATTGAGGTCACTGAATTTAAAAAAATATTGATGCACATACAGCATAATAACTTGAATAGGCTGACTCGTAGGATAGGAGATGACTTGGCATATTTGTGATGTTTAGGCTCCCTGACCTGTGTTGTAACAAGAAACTCTAGACTATCCTGGCAGGTGCTGGAATTGCAGGGGCAGTGTATCGTCTACTAAGTGAGGAAGCCTTTGATAACAGTATTCAAACTCATATCAGGCTTTTATGTACCTTTTAACTCTGGTCTATCTATACCTCCATCAGAGAGTATGAGTTTACCTGGTTTATATACACAAATGTATTGGTTTTCTAAAGAAGGATTTTTTTTTATTTTTTTTTTGCTTTGGGAAGGTCTACATGTGCATACCTCTATGACAAAGAGGTAAATTACCAGGTGAAGGGACATGCAACCAAGCCCAGGTATGAGGAAAACCAAGACAAAATAAAATAGGTCTGATGATCTAATGTTGTCAGCTCAGGTGACATTATCTAAAATGATCCTCCAACATCTCTCACAAGATTCTAGAAAGGCTCTACTTCTCTAAAAGGCATTCCTGGATGTGAAAGAGAGACAACCTCAGTGCAATATAGTCCTGCATGGCATCATCCTTTGGTTACATGTATGCTGTCTGCTTTCTAATTTTAATTTACTTAAGAATTAACATTTTGTCCTTTAGGTTTTATTACATTTAAGCTTTACACTTTTGTATTTGTATTTTAATGCATTTAGATTTGTATGCATCAGTGTATTTAGGATTGTAATTTTACAAAATCTGATTATTCTTTGAATGTTTCTATGTTACTTTAAAAAAATTAGGATCATACTTCATATATATTTCTGTGTTTTTTTTTACAAATTGCATTGCACTTTGCATTTGTTCCATGTGAAATAAGACTGACAGTTAAAGAGTGTGGGAGGTACAGGGGGTACTGGGCTGAACAGGAGCATTCTAGTGTGTGTCTAAAGCTCTTTCACAACTCTAATTATATTGTCTAGGAATTATTCACCTGATTTATCTCACAAATTGCATTCAGGTGAATTTTACTCAAAATTCACAAAGCACTTATTTTACTTACAGAAAAGAAACACATACTAAACTAGAAGCAAATGAAAGTTGAAACGTTTTGTTTTAATTTGTATTTGTAAAACAAATGGGGATTTATAACAGCACCAGGTGCTACCCCATTGACCTGCTCTCTCTTGTGAGATTCACTATCCCAGAAAGCTTCCTTACTATTAATGGGAGGCAACTCTCATTTCTCTGGGGCTTCCAGGTTCACCCTTTTTTCGGATTTATATCCGCCTATAGCAAGAACTTTTCTAAATTATTCAAATAGAAAAGGATAATTAGAATTTAAATGTAAAATAGTTCTTGCTATTGGCCGATTCAAATTAGCCAATAGGGATTGACTGATTTGAAATCAGCCAATTTGAATTAAGTGGTACTCCAATATATTGGGGTTCCACGCTTCTGGGATTTAAGTCTGCGGCGACCGCATGAGGAGGACGGCTCCCTGAAGATTGCGGTTTGGAGGTGGAAGAAGAGGCCGTTGAATTCCACCATGAAGATGGGCCCCCAGTGCCTAGACCTTGGATGAAAAGGGTCCAACAACAGATCAAGAGGAGCTGGAGACACCATCAATTGTTAGTATAACTTTTTATGGTTAGATAAGGTTTTTTTGGGTGGGATTTTTATTTTTAAAAATAGGTTTGTTATTTTTAATTGTATTTTCTAGGCTAGGTTTTTACAGTTAGATTTTGTTATTTTAATGTAGGTGGGGTTTTGTAACTTTTTGCAAAAGAGCTAAGATGAATTAAGGGCAATGCCCTACAAAAAGCCATTTTAAGGGCTACTGTAATTTATTTAGTTTTTTTTATTTTGGGGGGTTTATTTTGGGGGTCATGTAGTTTAGTGTATAAGGATTTTTTTATTTTGGATAATGGAGTTTATTTTATTTTTTTGTAACAGCTTTTTTTTAATTTCTTGTAACATATATATTTTTTTGGACAACTTAGTGTGGTTAGTTTAGAGGAAGGTTTAGTTTAGAGGGGGATTAGGTGTTAGATTTGGTTTGGTTTTTTTTCCGGTTGTGGCGGCAAAGGGGTTAATAGTTAGATACTAGCGGTGGGAATGTGGGAGTTTAGAGATTCATAGTTAGCAACTTGCAAAGGGGAAGTGGCGGTTTAGATATTTATTAGTTTAGTGTTAGTTTGCTGTTCGGTTTAGGGATATAAGAATTAGCGGTTAGGCACATGGCAGCTTTATTCTAGGGATCTTTTTACTATACATCGCCAATATGATTGGCGATGCTGGGTGTTGCCTAAGCCAGCATTGCCAACAAATGGCAGTTATAATAAACGCCTCTCGACAATGTGGCTATGTCAGGAGCTTGTAATATTCTGACAAGCTTGCTTGACATAATGGTTGTAATATTTCACCATCTCGTAGCACTTTCGATCATCAGGGCCTGACTGTGAATCATCCTTCCATGGGGCGTCCACATGGGGGTGCAAGGGTGGGCAAATTCTCCCCTGGATTTTTTCTGCCCCCACATGTTCATGTTTAACAACACATGGGGTCCTGCTGCACCAACCTAAATATAGTTATCATAGGTGCTACAGGAGAGGGGTACTGTACCTACCACCTTTGGCTATTGCTAGACTAAATCTTCCAGTGAGCAACATTCCTAACTTGCACTGTGTCAGAGATCTGTCACTCGGTGACAGCACAGAATGGCTGTGACACAACACGGTGCATGCTCACATAAGGTATGTCACTCATTGGCTAATCATATTAGAACTACTGGTGGGGGGTTATAAAATATTATCTTGACTTTTAATAAGAGTAGCCCCCCTGTTTAGCATCTACAATATATTGTACAGGACAGGGCAAAGGGAAGGTGCACAGTGCAGCTCAAATATGAAGGCTAGCTAAGACTGAGTGACAGGAGAAGAACACTCCCACCCAGGAGCTCCCTGCAAACCTTGCTCCCGAGTCAACACAGTGGTCTGAATCTACTGCAACCTACTTGAAGTTGGGCATGCTGCAGGAGGAAGCTCAGGAAACCCTTAGGAATCCAGGGTCTTTTTAAATAATGGTTTCTAGGATAAAGTAATCCATTAAATAATATACAGGGCTATCTTTGTGTGTCACTATGCTTCTTTTAAAAGTTACTGTAAATCGTGTACCAGTGGGGAGGGAAACTGTTAGCCAGATTATGAGTTTTGCGTTATGAGTGAAAAAGCATTGTTATGCTTCATTACGTTGCTTTTTCCCTAACACCGGTATTACAAGTCTTGTTGCTATAGGTGTACCGCACACCTTTTTGACCATCACGCAACGTCAGTACCGCACTTTTAAAAAAGTCCTTTTTCAATGGGACTTCTATAGCGCCGGTATTACGAGTTTGCCTGAGAGGCCAAAAAGTGAGTGGTACACTCTATAACCACAAGATCCGTACCGCCATCTAAAGTCAGTAGTTATGAGATTTACGTTACAAAGCTGTAGCATAAAACTCATAACTAAACTGCTACAAAGTACACTAAACACCCATAAACTACCTATTAACCCCTAAACCGAGGCCTTCCCGCATAGCAAATACTAAAATAAAATTATTAACCGCCTAACTGCCACTCTGGACATCGCCACCACTATTAAAATATATTAACCCCTCTTCCGCCGCTCCCCGACATCGTCGCCACTATAATAAACCTATTAACCCCTAAACCGCCGCGCTCCCACATAGCAAACACTACTTAAATATTATTAACCCCTAATCTGCCGTCCGCCCACACCACCGCTATAATAAACCTATTAACCACTAAACCGCAAGACCCCACAATGAAATATACTAAATTAAACTATTAACCACATAACCTCTGGCCTCCCACATCACTACATAAATACATTAACCCCTAAACCTAACCCTAACGTAACCTTAAGCATAAGTCTAACCCTAACACCCCCTAATTTAAATATAATTAAAATAAACCTTACAATTATTACCTAAATAATTCCTATTTAAAAATAAATACATACTTACCTGTAAAAAAAACCTAAGCGAGCTACAATATTACTAATAGTTATATTGTAGCTAGCTTAGGTTTTATTTTTATTTCACAGGTAAGTTTGTATTTATTTTAACTAGGTAGACTAGTTAGTAAATAGCGATTAACTATTTACTAACTACCTAATTAAAATAAATACAAATTTACCTGTAAAATAAAACCTAACCTGCCTTACACTAAAACAAACAAACAAAATAAATAAAATAATGCAAAAATAAGTAATCACCACTAGAGGGTGTAATTATGAGTGAAAAGGTTAAACATATCAGTTGTTTGCTAATTGTTTTTTGATTACACCTGTGTATGTATATAAGGACATGATTTAGTGCTATTTTGTATCCACATGATTAAGGGGTAATACCCCGAAACGTTGTGGGCTTTCTGTGCCATAATAAAATTGGTGAAATTTTATGCTTCCGTCTTTGTTTGAATCTGTTTGGGGGTTTGCAGGAAGCCTGGCAGTGGGCAGTTGGTGCATAAGTGTGCTGGACTCTTATTGATTGTGTTCAATTTATTACCTGCACAGTCCTTTGCACCCTATCACCATGGAAGGAGATACTCCTGACTAGGATACCAATGTGTTTGGCTATAGTGAAATGGAAGCAGCCAGGATCACGACTCTGGTAAGGGGCTCAAGAGACTTTTTAAAAACTACCCCGGCTGAGATCACTGTAAAGGAATATACAAATCTATCTAAGAAACATCTAGCTTATGAGCTACACTCCACGACTCTAGCTGAGTATCATAGAGTGAAAAAATACCCAGAGGGTTGAGGATGACGGCTCGCCCGACTTTGATGTTAACTAATAAGGAATACTGTGAGAAGTTCGAGCGCATTCTTAATAAGTGTTCTTTGGACCTGATAACCCTTACGGTGGAGTGTTTGCAGAAGGAAATGGAGGAAAAAAATAAAGCCTTGAGAGAGATGGAGAGGAACCTGCAAGCGACGTTACCGGCTGATGGGGCCACTAAGGTGTTGACAGATACCAAGGAGACAGTTGATGAGCTACGTAAGCAGTTAGAGCAATGCAAGCGCAGTAAGTTCCTGAGAGACACGGAGGATTATCAGACGGGTCACGTGTATCATTGGACACGTGACCCAGCAGCAAGGGACCGGAAGGAAGGGGCTCCTGGCGTAGACAAGCACGTAGGGGTAATGGCAGAGAAAGCGGATCCTCTTCATCCGGATCATCAGACAGGCTGATGGGGGACTCAGACAGATACCAAGGAAACAGTTGACGAGCTAAGTAAGCAGTTAGAGCAACGCAAGCGCAGTAAGTTCCTGAGAGACACGGAGGATTATCAGACGGGTCACGTGTATCATTGGACACGTTACCCAGCAGCAAGGGACGGAAGGAAGGAAGGGGCTCTTGGCGTAGACAAGCACGTAGGGGTAATGGCAGAGAAAGCGGATCCTCTTCATCCGGATCATCAGACAGGCCGACGGGGGACTCAGACAGCGATGCTGCCGTGGCGGCATCAAGCACCACCGGAGAGGCAAAGGGAAAAACGAGGGTACGCCCCACTCATCAAGCCAGGTCGAAGGTAAAGAACTATTATCATTAGTTGTTAACACCTCACCTGTGACGCTTGACCGGGATGAACAGTTAATACTTGAAAAAGGACTTTCTTTTGTCCCTGAGAAAGAATGTGACTATTTTGTACTTTATCAAGATTTATATTGTTTATTTTGCACATTAAAATTAAAAACGTTTTTTGCAAATAATGATACTAGTACTGAAATAGTTATGTCAGATTTATTAAATATCAAAATGTTGGGGCTTAAGAATAAGAGTACCTTCACCCCAGGTGTACAGAATCACAGTATTGAAACTTTCTCTAAACTTGTCCTCCATGATATTGAGGTTTTACATGATTCAAACAGGCTTCATAGTAAGAGGTATAATAACAATCTTTCTAAAACTAATCATGCTGCTATTGAGTCATTGAAGGATAGGAAAGACATCATCCTAAGGCAGGCTGATAAGGGAGGGGCCACAGTTATACTTGATAGGCAATATTATATTAATGAGATTCTAGCACAGCTAACTGATCAGGAGGTTTATGGTAAATTAGACAGAGACCCTGTATTTCAGGTTAAAAATGAAATATCTCATGTGGTTAAAAAAGCAGAGAGGAATGGGCTTATTGATGTTAAAACCTTGGAGTACCTTTGTGTTGATAACTATATTACACCTATTTTTTTTATACTTTGCCAAAGGTACACAAGGATGATAAAAGACCACCTGGGAGACCTATTGTGGCTAGCACTAACTCAATTTTTTACAACATTGCCATATTTCTAGATAAAATCTTAAGACCTTTTGTCATAACCTCACAATCCTATATTAGGGATACTGATGACTTTTTAGTCAAATTGGAAAATCTGCAATTAGAGGATGATAAATACATCCTCTATTCACTTGATGTTGTTAGCTTGTATACCTCCATTACCCACTCTAGTGGGATGGGGGCGGTGGCCAATGTCCTGAAATTAATTGGTAAATAAATAATAATAATAAATGACCAACAATGTGAATTCCTTATGGAATTATTGGATATTATATTGAGATGTAATTATTTTTTATTTTAGGACCAATTCTTTATCCAAAAACAGGGCGCTGCCATGGGTTCCAATTTCGCCCTGAATTACGCCAATATATACATGAATATGTATGAAGAATATTTTGTTTTTGAAAATTTATTATTTCAACAATATTGATGACATTTTCGGCGTGTGGCGGGGCGACATTGGAACCCTATTTAAATTTGTTAGTGATCTGAATAGCTGCTCGAGATATATACAATTTACACTTACTTGGAGTGAAGAACGTATAGAATTTCTAGATACCTCTATCTATAGGGAACAGAATTCTTTAAAAGCAGATATCTATAGGAAACCTATTGACCGCAATAATCTTTTGCGTTATAAAAGCGCTCATCCACCTGCACTTTTGAATTCTCTTCCCTATAGTCAATTTTTAAGGGTCAAGAAAATTGTATCTGATCCTGTTCTATCTAATCAAAGACTCAGTGAAATGGGTCACTTATTTAGGGAACGTGGTTACCCTGATGCTATAATTAAATCTAATTTGGAAAAAGTTGAAGGGAGGTCTAGACAGGATATTCTTTATAACAAAAAGGCTAAAAAGGATGAAGTGTTAGGTGATAGACTAACCTTTATTACAGAATATAATAGACAAAGTAGTAAGGTGGTAAACATTTTAAGGAAACACTGGCATATCCTATATGAATGTAATCCTGACATTAGGGCCTTTAAAGAGATTTTTATGCCTGCATTCAGACGTGCTCCCTCCCTTAGGGATAAATTAATGAGGAATGATGTTGGCACAGCTAAAACAGGTGGCACAAGATATATTACTAGTGCTAATAAAGGTTGTTACCCTTGTTTAGGGTGCTTTAGCTGTGGCAACATGATTAAAGGTGCAGTCTTTTTTCATACCCAATACAGGAAGGAAATTTGACATAAATGACTATTGCAATTGCAATAGCGAATATGTCATTTATATTATCAAATGCCCATGTGGGCTCCTTTATGTGGGTGAGACGACACGTAAGGCACGTGAGAGAATGAATTAACACAAATCTAGCATCAGGAGGGGGAATTTAGATGCCCCTGTAGCGTATTTTATTAAGGCCAAACATCACATTTCACAGCTTAGGTTTCAAATTATTGAGCAGGTACATAGACCTAGGAGAGGTGGTAATAGAGAAATTCTATTAAAAAAGAGAGAGGCTTTTTGGATCTTCAAGTTAGGGACTTTACAACCTAAAGGTATGAATATAGACCTGTATTGGTCTATTTTTCTATGAAATAGATACTATTATTGTGATAGACTGCTTTCCATGTTTTTTAATACTATTTTTAAGAGTTTTTTTGCACTTTGTTCTTTTTGTGTCTTTTGTTAAAGAATTGGAAAATAAAATAAAATGATGCAAAAATAAGTAATCACCACTAGAGGGTGTAATGTGAGTGAAAAGGTTAAACATATCAGCTGTTTGCTAATTGTTTTTTTATTACACCTGTGTATGTATATAAGGACATGATTTAGTGCTATTTTGTATCCACATGATAAGGGGTAATACCCGAAACGTTGTGGGCTTTCTGTGCCATAATAAAATTGGTGAAAATTTATGCTGCTGCCGTCTTTGTTTGAATCTGTTTGGGGGTTTGCAGGAACCCTGGCAGCGGGCAGTTGGTGTATAAGTGTGCTGGACTCTTATTGATTGTGGTTTACACTAAAACCTACCATTACAATCGAATCAAATAAATTAAATTAATCAAATACAATTACCTAAATTACAAAAAAACAACACTAAATTACAGAAAATAAAAAACTAAATTATAAAAAAAAATGAATTACTCCTAATCTAATAGCCCTATCAAAATAAAAAGCCCCCCCCCCAAATAATAAAACCCCTAGCCTACACTAAACTGCCAATAGCCCTTAAAAGGGCCTTTTGCGGGGCATTGCCCCAAAGATAACAGCTCTTTAACCTGGCAATAAAAATTACAAACACCCCTACTTACCTGTGAAATAAAAATAAAACCTAAGCTAAGTACAATATAACTATTACAACAGGGGGGTTTGGTTAAGCACATCTAACAAAAACATATATATCAATGCACATATTGTGGGAGTGCTGCCAAAATGACCAAAGTAAGTATAAGATAAAAAAACAGGTATTTGCGCACATCCAAACACATAAGATCACATATTTTTTCACATATTTTTAAATGCTGCAAAAATTGCATGCTTAATATTTTTTAAACTTACTGACCAAATCCCCTTGATTTAAAGCATTAGAATTGTATGATTTAGCCCAGTAAGGCTAATTTTATAGTGTTTGGACCAGTCCATTTTGGGACACCTTGTAAGTGATGACTTGCTGAGCAGAATATGGCCATATTGTGTGACTAATATCCCAACCTTATTTAAAAAATTAAAAAAAATATATATATTAAGCAGGCAATTTTTGCAGCATTTAAAAATATGTGAAAAAAATATGTGGTTTTATGTGTTTGGATGTGCGCCAATACCTGTTTTTGTCTTATACTTACTTTGGTAATTTTTGCAGCACTACCACAATATGTACATTGACATATAATATGTTTTTGTTAGCTACGCTTAACCAAACCCCCGTGTTGTATAACTTTAAGGGAGACTGACCAAATCCCATTAGTTTAAAGCATTCCACCCTGTTCAGGTGTGTTCCAGACAGTGTAATTTAACTGTGTATATATAAAGCCTGGGAGCCTCATTCTATGCAGTCTTGATTTGAGGTATAGTATTGCAATGTTGGAATCCTACTTTGGCATATTAGAATTGTATGATTTAGCCCAGTAAGGCTAATTTTATAGTGTTAGGACCAGTCTATTTTGGGACACCTTGTAAGTGGTGACTGGCTGAGCAGAATATGGCCATATTGTGTGACTAAGATCCCAACTTTATTTAAAAATTTTAAAAAATATTAAGCAGGCAATTTTTGCAGCATTGAAAAATCTTTGAAAAATCTGTGAAAAAATATGTGGTCTTATGTGTTTGGATGTGCACCAATACCTGTTTTTGTCTTACAATATAACTATTAGTTATATTGTAGCTAGCTTAGGTTTTATTTTACAGGTAAGTTTGTATTTATTTTTAAATAGGTATTCTTTGGGTAATAATTGGAAGGTTTATTTAGATTTATTTTAATTATATTTAATTTAGGGGGTGTTAGGGTTAGGGTTAGACTTATGCTTAGGGTTATGTTAGGGTTAGTTTTAGGGGTTAATATATTTATGTAGTCTTAGTGATGTGGGAGGCCAGAGGTTTAGGGGTTAATAACTTTAGTATAGTGGCGGCGATGTTAAGGGCGGCAGATTAGGGGTTAATAGCTTTATTTAGGTGGCGGCGATGTTAAGGGCAGCAGATTAGGGGTTAATAACATTATCTAGGTTGCGGCGATGTCGGGGGCGGCAGATTAGGGGTGTTTAGATGTGGTTTTTATGTTAGGGTGTTAGGTTTCAACATAACATTTTCTTTCCCCATAGACATCAATGGGGCTGCATTACAGAGCTTTTGTTTCTGCGATCGCAGGTGTTAGGCTTCTTTTTTGCCGGCTCTCCCCATTGATGCCTATGGGGAAATCGTGCATGAGCATGTCAAAGCAGCGCTTGTATTTCAGTGCGGTATGGAGTTCAATGCCACCATATCGCCGCACAAGCCTACTTTTTCCAAACTTGTAATAGCAGCACTATCGGGAGGTGACTTAACGCCGCTTTTGTGGCGGTCGTTAATTTCTCTATAGCTCTCAAAACTTGTAATCTAGTTGTTTGTTAGCAAGCAAGAGTTGTTAGAGCAGGAAGGGTTATTCTCCCCCTCCTTTATAATGAGTGTGAGTCAATGTGAAGGAGGCAAGGGATGCAAAGCAATACGTAAGTATAAGAGTTAGGTTTTGAAATAAAGATGTTTTGTGATTATTCAGTATGTGAGAAATAATGATAGAATTACAGTATTGTTGGATAAAATATGTAATATGTTTGTTTTTTGAAGTGCAAATTGTGTATAGAATATGTAATTACACATGTATAATATGAGCTTTATTGAAATGTTTTGAGCAGTAAAGTCTTTTAAGCATATTTTATGAAGCCGGATTAGTCATTGCTGTCGTGTGAAGAGAGGATTTCCAGGAGGGGGAAGCTGCTCTGGCTGTGAAAAAAACAAAGGTAAGTTTTTAATCAAAACGGCTGATTTGTAAACTTTGATGAATGAAAGTGCCCCTGTTTTTAATAGTATTTTTAAAAAACGGACTTTCATTCATCAAAGTTTACCTTCACTTTAAGTAAATAATAAATGTAAAAGCATATTTATTGAATATTCATATTTAAAAAAAAGGTTTTAACTATGTATTTACTGTAAATATTTCACATTCCAATGTTCTGCACATAGCAGAATATGTTCTATGTATTTCTAAATAGATATTCCTATATATCTGAATATATCTATACTTGTATATAATCAGCTATACACATAGGTATAGATATATATTGTACCAAAACAACATCAGATATATGTAGAAATATTTATTTATGAATAAATAGAACATATTATTGTATGTGTAGAAAATTGAAATGTGAAATATTTATATTTTCATGTCAGGTTAGCGCAAATAAGAGAATATGTGATCGTGTTTGTGCAAGAGTGGGGTATTTTTCTCCATTGACTTCTATGGGGGAATATGTGAACAAGATTTTTGTGCTTGTCGGGTTAGCGCAAGAGCAAAAACAGTAAACTTTCAACTGATAATAAGAGGCAACGCAATGAGCACAAAAATCTTACTCCTGGCGCAATTAGCGCTCAAGCAGGAGCGTTAATTTGCTCTTCACTCGTAATCTGGCCCTTAATATTTCTTCAATATTATAAATTCTAACTCATAGCAGGATGCATGATTGTCACAGGTAATATGAAATCTGATATGTGGTTTTTAAAACATGCTGTTTGTGATGAAAAAATAATCAGTATAATTTAGCCTATATCACATCTTGCATTATTAATGACTAGAAATAATGTTTTTTTCCCTTAAGTTAATATATGAAAGTAATATGAATAATACATGTATTGCAAGCTATTGTGGTTATTTCTTAAGTAACAAGGGCTGGTTAAAACTACTGATAATTGCATTCTATTACTTCATTGGCATACACCTGCATTACAATATTTAATACTAATTAAATCATCCTTCTTTAATAAAAGCAATTTGAGTTAAACAAATTCTAACTAGCAAAATTCTAACTGCACTGAAACACTTTTTTGTTTTCTTTTCAGGCATAATAAGTTTATCACTGAACATTTTTAATATTATTTTAAAACTAGATATCCCTTAAAAAAAATTCTGTCTACCTTAAACTAATCAGGTACAGGTTTAAATTTGAGATAGATTGAAGAAAGCTGAAGAAATGCTCAGTGCTGCATCACGTGAAAATAGAGTTTATTAAAGGGACACTGAACCCAATTTTTTTTTCTTTCATGATTCAGATAGAGCATGACATTTTAAGCAACTTTCTAATTTACTCCTATTGTCAATTTTTTTTTTTGTTCACTTGCTATCTTTATTTTAAAAACAGGAATGTAAATCTTAGCAGCCAGCCCATTTTAGGTTCAGCACCATGGATAGCGCTTGCTTATTGGATGCTTATATTTACCCACCAATAAGCAAGCATAACCCAGGTTCTCAACCAAAAATGGGCCGGCTCCTATGCATCACATTCCTGTTTTTCAAATAAAGATAGCAAGAGAACAAAGAAAAATTATTAATAGGAGTAAATTAGAAAGTTGCTTAAAATGTCATGCTCTATCTGAATAATGAAAGAAAAAATTGTGTTTAGTGTCCCTTTAATTGTGTTGTTAAAGTTAAAATCAAGTTTGACGAAATAGTGCCCGGTTTTTAATAATCCTATTTAATAATTCCACTTTAATTCATCAAAAAAACTTACCTTTGAATCCTGAAAGCTGTTCCATCGATTCCCCCGGCCGTCGGAAGCCTCTGCTTAAGTCAGAAATTACGAATCCAGCTTCCTCCAATCACGGCGTTCCCCCTGGGGAGATCATGGCCTGAGGGAACGCCGTGATTGGATGAAGCATGATTTGTCATTTTGGACCTGCGAAGAGGGCTTGCGACGGGCGGGGGAAGCGCTGCAGCGGCTCTCAGGATTAAAAGGTAAGTTTTTGAAGAAAATGCTTGAAAGACAATTTTGATGAATAAAAGTGCCGTTGTTTTTAATAGGATTATTAAAAACCAGGCACTAATTCGTCAAAATTGACGTTCACTTTAAGGCGTACAAAACTCATTTTCTTACAGGAGAATTGCTCAAATAAATATTAATTTCTTTGTACACGCACAACAATATTTTTATAAAAATAACTGTACATTTGCAAATGCTGTTTTATGCTTTCACCTTTATTCTAATCTACTTAGGGTTTATTTTTAATTCCAGATAAAGGGACAGTCTGGACCCAATACATAATTTTGATTACTTATTGTTACATACCAGAGAATCATTTGTTAGGAGCCGAAAAATGGTCGCCAAACTCTGCCCACCTTTTAAATGTATATTTTGGTATGTTAAGTTCTACCTATCACAATCAACTCTTAAAAAAGTTTTCCTACTTGCACATGCTGATTTGTGCATGAGCAATTTGAAATAGCTAACTGAAAAATATTAAAAGTGCACTGCTAGGGGGCGGAGCCAACTATCAGGGATACCAGACGCATATGTGAAGAGCTCTTGGCTCCCAAATCTTACAAGTAATATGTATTGGTATCTAAAATAACCTTCTTTATATTAAAAGGGGACATTCTCAAGCACAGCATTATCGGAATCACTGGGAACCCTCAGTTGGCTATTTTTAGCTCTTTATGAGATCTGGAAGATAATCTACGATGGGGGCCTGGGATGTCTGGTGGCTAGCAGTGGAACGGCTCCTACAGGATCATTTTGATAGATTGGAGCAAGATCTACACGACTGTTTCACTAACACAGATGCGGGTGAGGTCAAACCCATACAGCCTGCTGATAGCCATGTTGCCCAGGCTATGGAGTCTATTGATCCTGCCACCTTCCAGGTCAGTTGCGCTACAGCACTGAGCCACGAGGTCTTGTGCTACCATGTTGATCCCCCAATGCACAGAGATACTCGCAACTACAGCCGAGAGGTCTGGCTGGACTGCGATACTAGGGTCAGAAGCTACACTACTGCGGATCTGGTTTGCAGGTCGGCTTTTGAGCAGACACGCTACATGGGAGACCAAATCCTGATGCCAGTCCTACATTGCAACATCAGGTGCGTAGCATCCGTGGATGGCAGCCATATTTGGTTCTCTTCTCCTCAGCTATGGGATAGTAGCGTTGAGCGAGATGTGACAGCGACACATACACAGTGTGGGAATATTCCTGGTTGGAGACGCAACGCTTTACCACTGACACTTAATATGCCACCTCGCCTCAAATCTGGCATCGGCTGAGGGCTGGTTGTGTAAATGCAGCCACCGGGCACATAATGGATATGTCACCCGCCATTACAGGAGCCTTCAGTTAAGTACATTCTCTGCACAAACACGGGTGGTGACTACCTTAAAAACAGTATCTTATAATTAAACTCAGACTCCATCAAGACGATCTGCCTTGCATTTTGGGCTTTATGGCCAGAACTAACTTATATTTATATATGTCATTTGCCTGCTTTATTAGTTGGAGCCTATTTTTATGTTAAGGCACATCAAGATCAAAGTCTCTCTGATTGTTAAATATGCTTTTATGCCTAATGTTATATTTTACCCTGCCGTGGGACATAGGGCCCGTGTTCACGTGGCAGGGTGGCTCAGTTTATGACATTATGTGACATGTATAGCTATCTAGAGATAATTAAAATGTATATGGACACTATGCACTCCTACAAATTAGTTCTACTATCACGTATATACTTTATTTTGGTACAATATCTATGTTTATATTAGACTGGTTATATATGCAATGTTCTAAAGTTAAAGCTCTATTCCTAGTTATATGTTTGTTCTAATACATCTAGCTCATAGGTGCTAGGCACCTGTTTGCAATTTCTTAGAATCTTTCTGCAGCTTAATACCCATTAATAGCTGATCTGCAGTAACTAAGTATTCAACTGTATTTTTGGGAGTTTTTTCATATTCTGATATACAGAAAGTTATTGTGCATGTGCAACAAGTTCTAGTTGTAGTGTTTAGTGCAATTCTAACACTATGCTTCTCTCTGCTAGAATGTGGCCTATTTTCTACTACTATGCCTGCTGCGACTTATTCCTCTACAGCAAAGGCGCTGCCTGCGACCGAGGCAGCTCCCTAACACGCACAATGTCCAGCAGTACAGTTGCTATACAGCATATACTTTCCTAGGCCCTTTTCCCTTAATGATAATGCTCCATTATTAACACCTATTCATGCAGACTGTGTTTTTACTAGGTATTCTACCCAACGCTCTCCTACATATCTGTACAGACCCTGTGCCCACTTAATAATATTGGTTATTCTGAGCTATTGATGTGAACCATAATTTACAGTATTCTGGGCATGGTGTGGTGGCCACTGCTTTGTGGTGACATATAGTTTTCTATGCCTATTATGGGCGTGGGCTGGTCCTGCCCGGCTGTTATTATTCAATATCTTACTGTACATTATATCTTGAATGAGCTACATGCACCTTGTTGGGTCTGTAAAGTTTAGAACTAGGCTCTAGTATACCAGATACACCACTAACCTAATATGTCACCAGTCCACTCTTATTCTTCCCTTGTTAATCAACATGCTCATGAGATTTTATGTATGACCATGTTGCCCTGTAACGCTAAAGCCTGCCTACTTAGTATTTACTACATTACCACATCTATTTGACTGCCCTCCCCTAACCCATAATGAGCCTCTTAGTTCCTAAGCCATATGTTTTATTTATTATATTCCCTTTACCACCTCCCCCCCCCCCCTCTCCATAATAAACCTCCTCTTGTAGGAGGGCTAACTACGCGGCCTATCTTTCCTGTGCCGCATCCCAACTATAGTTTTTTTTTACTAATAACCCTTGCAGCATAATATAAAGTTGACCCTGTCTTCTATGCCTAGCGTAACAAGATTGCTCGGGTTTCTAGCCCAATATACTTACATACTTTACAATGCTAGTTATATCGCAAAATGATATTTTCACTATTGCTACCATTTAAAAACCAACTACTAAACTACTCTACGCTTATAGGTCCTAATGTGACCACTCAAACTGCTAATATTAGCTTATGAAAAGAAAAAGAGGTTCCAATGTTTGTTTGTTTCTTTCTACAAGAGTATTCATTTGGAGAATTTTTTTTTTTTTTTTTCTTGTATCTGCGCAAAAGTTGCTAAACTGAATGTACCATATATGCTTATTGCAAGGATATGATGCTTCATATATGTTGTATTCTTTTCGCACAACCTCAATAAAAACTTTAAAAAAAAAAAAAAAAAAGTGCACTGCTAAACAGTCATACAAGAAAACAGCTAACTGGACAAAAAGAAAGCTGTGGGCGGAGCTTGGTGACAATTTTTGGCTGCTAACAAACTATCATTAATTAAAAGTTTCATGTACTTCTTACAAGCTTAAACCTGTTGCAAGATGTTTGTCTTGTATGTAACAATAAGTGATAAAGTATTGGGTCTAGACAGTCCCTTTAAGTCTTTTTAAAAATCCAAGACACTACAATCTGCATGTTAATAATTTGTCATATAGGATTAGATAACATTAAAGGACAACAAAAACTCTATAATTAATATATGTGAAACTACTATTTACAATGTAAATATATATTTATATATCAAATCTAGGCTAGTATCCCGCTTGCTTTTCCCCAGAAATACTCTCTATACATTGTTACCAATACACCAGAGAACTCATGGTAATATATGCAAATTAGATATGCTTTTTGTTTTGAATAATGTGTTTAACCACAGCACTTTCTCTTAATGGGGTAGGTGCAGCAAAAAACAAACCACTTCTGGACAGCAGTTTTGAGTTTATTAACTCTCATCAGCAGAAGATAGGTTTGATTTGCTCCTTGGTGATGCTCATTTACAGTGAAAAAGCTGCTCCTACCCCGTAAAGGGTTATTGCTGTGGACTAAATATACATCCTTAAAGGACCATTGAATACAGTAGAATTGGTGCATAATCAATATGTGCATAATAAAAAGATAATACAATAACACTTACTCTGTATTTCAACTAAGCAGTAGAATTTGTTTTAAAAGAAATAGATTTTTTTTCTCAATTTGCTGGCCCCCTGTAGCATGTGACATCCATCAGCCAATCATAGACTAGTATATGTATACACAGTGAACTTGTGCACATGCTAGGTAGTAGCTGGTGCCTCAGAAAGTGTGCATATTAAAAGGCTGTGCAACATTTGGTAATGGAAGTAAATTGGAAATTCTCTTAAAACTGCATGCTCTATCTGAATCATTAAGGTTTAATTTTGACTCTAGTGTCCCTTTAAATTTTCCATGCTGTTCTAGAGTTGTGCTTTTAATTTTGAACAACTGGAAGCTAAAAGTTACCCAAGCTTGAATAAGATGTGAATTAAATTATCTTTATACACAGTAGAATTACATAATCAAGAAATACATAATAAAATGACAATGCAACCACATTAAATCTGGTTTTCAAATTCAGTAGTAGATTATTTTCTGACAAATTTCAAGTTACTACCATTTTCCCAGCCCACTGTACCATGTGAAATCCATCAATCAATCAATCACAAGCATATTTATATATACTATACACCCTGACACATGCATTGCTCAGTAGCAGCTGGTGCCTCAGAAAGTGTGCATATAAAAAGGTTTTGCTCATTTTGATAATGGAAGTAAATTTAAAAGTTTTTTTTTTTATTGCATGCGCTATTTTTTATCATTAAAGTTTAATTTTGGCTTTAGTGTAGACATGTGCACCGCTAAAAAATTCGGTTCGTTTTCGGTTCGGATCGATTCGGACTTTTCGAATTTCGTTTCGGATCGAATCTGATTCGGCAAAATTTGAATAAATTCGTTTCGGATTTATTCGGATCCGAATAAATTCGTTTCGGATTTATTCGGATTCGGCTGAATTCGGTTCTATTCCGTTCCGAAATTCGGTATGTTTTTAGCACACTAACACCCATTTAGTACACTAAGTCACTAACACCCATAAACTACCTATGAACCACTAAACCGAGGCCCCCCCACATCGCAAACCCTATAATAACATTATTTAACCCCTAATCTGCCGATCGGATATCGCCGCCGCCTACATTATAGCTATTAACCCCTAATCTGCTGTCCCTAACACCGCCGACCCCTACATTATAGTTATTAACCCCTAATCTGCCTCCCCCAACGTCGCCGCAATCTAACTACAAGTATTAACCCCTAATCTGCCGACCCGATATCGCCGCCGCCTACATTATAGCTATTAACCCCTAACCTGCTGTCCCTAACACCGCCGACCCCTACATTATAGTTATTAACCCCTAATCTGCCCCCCCCAATGTCGCCGCAATCTAACTACAAGTATTAACCCCTAATCTGCCGACCCGATATCGCCGCCGCCTACATTATAGCTATTAACCCCTAATCTGCTGTCCCTAACACCGCCGACCCCTACATTATAGTTATTAACCCCTAATCTGCCTCCCCCAACGTCGCCGCAATCTAACTACAAGTATTAACCCCTAATCTGCCGACCCGATATCGCCGCCGCCTACATTATAACTATTAACCCCTAATCTGCTGTCCCTAACACCGCCGACCCCTACATTATAGTTATTAACCCCTAATCTGCCTCCCCCAACGTCGCCGCAATCTAACTACAAGTATTAACCCCTAATCTGCCGACCCGAAATCGCCGCCGCCTACATTATAGCTATTAACCCCTAATCTGCTGTCCCTAACACCGCCGACCCCTACATTATAGTTATTAACCCCTAATCTGCCTCCCCCCAACGTCGCCACAATCTAACTACAAGTATTAACCCCTAATCTGCCGACCGCAAATCGCTGCCACTATAATAAATGTATTAACCCCTAAACCGCCGCACTCCCGCCTCGCAAACACTATAATACATTTTATTAACCCCTAATCTGCCCTCCCTAACATCGCCGCCACCTACCTACAATTATTAACCCCTAATCTCCCGCCCCCATCGTCGCCGCTACTATAATAAGGTTATTAACCCCTAAACCTAAATCTAACCCTAACACTAACACCCCCTAACTTAAATATAATTTAAATAAAACGAAATAAGTTTACTATAGTTAAATAAATGAATCCTATTTAAAACTAAAGACTTACCTGTAAAATAAACCCTAAGATAGCTGCAATATAACTAATAGTTACATTGTAGCTATTTTAGGATTTATTTTTATTTTACAGGCAACTTTGTATTTATTTTAACTAGGTACAATAGCTATTAAATAGTTATTAACTATTTAATAACTACCTAGCTAAAATAAATACAAATTTACCTGTAAAATAAATCCTAACCTAAGTTACACTAACACCTAACACTACACTATCATTAAATTAACTAAATAAATGAATCATATTTAAAACAAAATACTTACCTGTAAAATAAACCCTAAAATAGCTGCAATATAACTAATAGTTACATTGTAGCTATTTTAGCATTTATATTTATTTTACAGGCAACTTTGTATTTATTTTAACTAGGTACAAAAGCTATTAAATAGTTATTGACTAATTAATAGCTACCTAGTTAAAATAATTACAAAATTACCTGTAAAATAAATCCTAACCTAAGTTACAATTAAACCTAACACTACACTGTCATTAAATAAATTAACTACAAGTACCTACAATTATCTACAATTAAATAAACTAAAGTACAAAACCCCCCCACTAAATTACAAAAAAAACAAACACTAAATTACAAAAAATAAAAAAATATTACAAGAATTTTAAACTAATTACACCTAATCTAAGCCCCCTAATAAAATAACAAAGCCCCCCAAAATAAAAAAAATGCCCTACCCTATACTAAATTACAAAAGTTAACAGCTCTATTACCTTACCAGCCCTGAACAGGGCCCTTTGCGGGGCATGCCCCAAAGAAAACAGCTCTTTTGCCTGTAAAAAAAAAAACACAATCCCCCCCCCACATTACAACCCACCACCCACATACCCCTACTCTAACCCAAACCCCCCTTAAATAAACCTAACACTACCCCCCTGAAGATCTCCCTACCTTGAGTCGTGTTCACCCAGCCGGGCCGAAGTCTTCATCCGATGGGGCAGAAGAGGACATCCAGACCGGCAGAAGTCTTCATCCAAGCTGGGCAAGAAGAGGTCTTCCATCCATCATACAAGTACCAAAATACAAACAAACACTAAATTACAAAAAATAATAAAATATTACAATAATTTTAAACTAATTACACCTAATCTAAGCCCCCTACTAGCTATTAATATAGCTTCAATATAACTAATAGTTACATTGTAGCTATTTTAGGATTTATCTTTATTTTACAGGCAACTTTGTATTTATTTTAACTAGGTACAATAGCTATTAAATAGTTAATAACTATTTAATAACTACCTAGCTAAAATAAATACAAATTTACCTGTAAAATAAATCATAACCTAAGTTACAATTACACCTAACACTACACTATCATTAAATTAACTAAATAAATGAATCCTATATAAAACTAAAGACTTACCTGTAAAATAAACCCTAATATAGCTGCAATATAACTAATAGTTACATTGTAGCTATTTTAGCATTTATATTTATTGTACAGGCAACTTTGTATTTATTTTAACTAGGTACAATAGCTATTAAATAGATATTTACTGTTTAATAGCTACCTAGTTAAAATAATTACAAAATTACCTGTAAAATAAATCCTAACCTAAGTTACAATTAAACCTAACACTACACTATCATTAAATAAATTAACTACAAGTACCTACAATTAAATACAATTAAAAAACTAAACTAAAGTACAAACCCCCCCCCCACTAAATTACAAAAAATAAAAAAATATTACAAGAATTTTAAACTAATTACACCTAATCTAAGCCCCCTAATAAAATAACAAAGCCCCCCAAAATAAAAAAAATGCCCTACCCTATACTAAATTACAAAAGTTAACAGCTCTATTACCTTACCAGCCCTGAACAGGGCCTTTTGCGGGGCATGCCCCAAAGAAAACAGCTCTTTTGCCTGTAAAAAAAAAACACAATCCCCCCCTCCCACATTACAACCCACCACCCACATACCCCTACTCTAACCCAAACCCCCCTTAAATAAACCTAACACTACCCCCCTGAAGATCTCCCTACCTTGAGTCGTGTTCACCCAGCCGGGCCGAAGTCTTCATCCGATGGGGCAGAAGAGGACATCCAGACCGGCAGAAGTCTTCACCCAAGCGGGGCAAGAAGAGGTCTTCCATCCATCAGAAAAGTACAAAAAAACAAACAAACACTAAATTAGCAAAAATAATAAAATATTGCAATAATTTTAAACTAATTACACCTAATCTAAGCCCCCTACTAGCTATTAATATAGCTACAATATAACTAATAGTTACATTGTAGCTATTTTAGGATTTATATTTATTTTACAGGCAACTTTGTATTTATTTTAACTAGGTACAATAGCTATTAAATAGTTAATAACTACCTAGCTAAAATAAATACAAATTTACCTGTAAAATAAACCCTAACCTAAGTTACAATTACACCTAACACTACACTGTCATTAAATTAACTAAATAAATTAATCCTATATAAAACTAAATACTTACCTGTAAAATAAACCCTAATATAGCTACAATATAACTAATAGTTACATTGTAGCTATTTTAGCATTTATATTTATTTTACAGGCAACTTTGTATTTATTTTAACTAGGTACAATAGCTATTAAATAGATATTTACTGTTTAATAGCTACCTAGTTAAAATAATTACAAAATTACCTGTAAAATAAATCCTAACCTAAGTTACTATTAAACCTAACACTACACTATCATTAAATAAATTAACTACAAGTACCTACAATTAAATACAATGAAATAAACTAAACTAAAGTACAAAAAAAACAAACACTAAATTACAAAAAATAAAAAAAATTACAAGAATTTTAAACTAATTACACCTAATCTAAGCCCCCTAATAAAATAACAAAGCCCCCCAAAATAAAAAAATGCCCTACCCTATACTAAATTACAAAAGTAATCAGCTCTATTACCTTACCAGCCCTTAAAAGGGCCTTTTGCGGGGGCATGCCCCAAAGAAAACAGCTCTTTTGCCTGTAAAAAAAAACACAATACCCCCCCCACATTACAACCCACCACCCACATACCCCTACTCTAACCCAAACCCCCCTTAAATAAACCTAACACTACCCCCCTGAAGATCTCTCTACCGTGTCTTCACCCAGCGGGCCGAAGTCTTCATCCGATGGGGCAGAAGAGGACATCCAGACCGGCAGAAGTCTTCATCCAAGCGGGGCAAGAAGAGGTCTTCCATCCATCAGAAGTCTTGATCCAGGCGGCATCTTCTCTGTTCATCCATCCAGAGCGGAGCGGCAGCATCCTGAAGACATCCCACGCAGAGCATCCTCTTCTTTCTTGATCCGACGACTAGGTGACTGTACCTTTAAGTGACGTCATCCAAGATGGCGTCCCTTGAATTCCGATTGGCTGATAGGATTCTATCAGCCAATCGGAATTAAGGTAGGAAAAATCTGATTGGCTGATTCAATCAGCCAATCAGATTCAAGTTCAATCCGATTGGCTGATCCAATCAGCCAATCAGATTGAGCTTGCATTCTATTGGCTGATCGGAACAGCCAATAGAATGCGAGGTCAATCTGATTGGCTGATTCCATCAGCCAATCGGATTGAACTTGAATCTGATTGGCTGATTAAATCAGCCAATCAGATTTTTCCTACCTTAATTCCGATTGGCTGATAGAATCCTATCAGCCAATCGGAATTCAAGGGACGCCATCTTGGATGACGTCACTTAAAGGTACAGTCACCTAGTCGTCGGATCAAGAAAGAAGAGGATGCTCTGCGTGGGATGTCTTCAGGATGCTGCCGCTCCGCTCCGGATGGATGAACAGAGAAGATGCCGCCTGGATCAAGACTTCTGATGGATGGAAGACCTCTTCTTGCCCCGCTTGGATGAAGACTTCTGTCGGTCTGGATGTCCTCTTCTGCCCCATCGGATGAAGACTTCGGCCCGCT